>NC_134314.1:24957345-25601460 GCF_964195595.1 Calonectris borealis
TTAGAAAGTCTTCTCATATATTTTACATTTAAAATGCGATATGAGTTTTAAACAAAAATCCAATCCGTAAGAAGATTTTAAACAGTAGAAACTTCTAATATACTTCTCAGGCTATCACACATAACAAAGACTTTTCTTGTCATAGAAAGGAGATTGAGGAATATTTTTATTATGTTTTGATTCAGTGGTATGTAACACATCATTAGTACTTCCTAGGCTTTTTTCCTTAGTTCTTTTACACATTTCCCTAAAGTATAAGCTGCTAAGCTTAACTGTGCATCCAAATTTTACTCTACTGTATATATAACATAAAAATATATAATTTTTGGCCCTAATGATTTAAGTCTGAAATCTAAGGTTACTAATACATGGATCAAATCTGCTTCTTCATGCTTAATAATGGAGAAGAGCTATCAACAAGGTCTCGACAGCTTTCACTGAAAGATTTAGTGCTATTTAACAAGTAATTATTATTTTCATATATTTTACCTCTTCTATTTTCTGCCCATTTTTCTGAGAGACACTAAAACACATTTCCTCTGCTAACTGTTAAAAGAATGTTTCTCTTGCAAAATAAACACAAACTAGAAACAACACATTTGAAGATATTTATTTTGGGTAATTAAACTTCTTCCTCAAAAGAATGGCAGAAAGCACTGATTTAACTCAATTCATAAAAGGCATTTTATTGTGTTTGTGTGTTTGAATTTTTTAAACATAGACTTTACATATACATATGCAATTCGTATTAGATTCTTACCCTTGCCATGTGACACTTCAATAGTCCAAGTGCAGTTTAAAGAGTTTGGGTAAAAATCAGGAAAACCTGGAGAAAGAACAGTTCCACTCTTCCCATGAATATATCCACCACATAAAGCTTAACAAGAGAAAAAAAGGGGGGGAAAGAAACCAACAGAAGTCATACAGAAGTCCTGGGTTTTATTAAAAAAAAATCTAGTTCACTTTTTGAACTACCCTTAAAACTAAAAATAGGGTCATGTATTAAAATAAGAATTTAATTCATCCAAAGATATGACATTCACATTTGGCAACAATTTATTTATTCTTAAATTAGTTCTTGAAAGGGAGTTTATTTTTTATCTACAGCCTCTCCTGTTAATTAGAAGAATACAAAAATAAGTAGAACTTTATTCCAGAATATTGCAAGTATCAATTCTTATTTTACTAGTATTTAAGAAGCAAGATTAAAATTTTTTTGTGAACTAACTCAAAAATCAAATATCTTGCAGCTAGTTTTCTTTGCACTACGTATTTAGAAAGGTATATATTTAATTCCATTTTTATCAAACAAAAATATTTAAGAAACAAAATGTATTTTTTTCAAGTAATAGAAAAGTTTGTCTCTATTTGATTTCTTCTGTGATGTTCAGGAAAAAAAAAGTGTATTTTCCTCTCTTTCAAAGATTCAGATTGTCCCATCATAAGTAATTTATTTGGAACTGAGTATTTTGAAAGATGCAGGAACTACGCTAGAAACATTTCATGCATACTAGCATTTGCTAAACTAGGCTGCTCAACTTTGCATGGCAAATTAATTAAAGTTTAAGATTTGCATGCTGAATTGCTCACTGATCTTATAAATACACCATGGCTGTGCTTTTCACTCATCTGTTGCTTTCCAGCTTTTTATGTTTTTTTTTTTTAAATTTTAATAAACTAAATATTTAACAATAAAACAACAAAGCATTAAGATGCTTCTAGTCCTCATGACAAAATATTCAATAAACTTGCAGTACTTGTATGTAAATGTATATATGAAATATATATATACATACAAACATGCTGGCGTTATAGCTGAAGTTCTTTTTTTCATTTCTTCTTAGACTAAGGTGTTTGTTAAAGTTTTTAATGTTTTTTGAATTTATGTATATATATATTTATAAATAAGTAGAAGGAAAGGAAATGTTTCTAGCCTGGTTTTGCCTGTGTATATGTATTTCTGCACATAGCATGAATGAGAATATGCATAGCTAAAACCACAGTAAATATATGGTTGAACGCATTACTTAATAATAAATAACATAATTACAGACATCAGGTTTATAATGCCATAAATGAACGGTAGTATACATTCATTCAAAATCCCTTTTATTCTGTAAACATCACAGAAGGAAGAAAAATATTTGACTGTGCAACATTCCTTAAAGCAGATATTAAATATTTACAACTAATTTACATAGTTTTAAGTTTAAAATTTAAAATATGTAAATGATCTGTTTTTATTTAGCTCTCCCTAGAAAATTATTTTCACGCTCCACCTTGAGATTATAGTATTTTAAGAATGACACAATACTTAGAGGAAACTTTAGCCACTGTGTTTCTGTACAGAGTTCTTTTTCTTCTTTGTTGGCATGAAACAAAGCAACATGCTTTTCCCTTAGGGATTTATTCTGCTGGTTTAATTTCTGAAGTTGCAATTTTGAGATCATCAATAGTCTGCAGATGACTGCAAAACACTCATTTCAACCTCAGTTAAAGCTGTCACATTCCAAAAAATTGGGTCACAACTTTTTGAGCCTCAAAAGGCAAATACACAATGATTACCTAAAAGAATGTGAGTTTTATTTTGTCTTTTTAGACTAGTTAATTCAATGAAGTTGAATATGTGAGGAAAAAAGAAGAAACTGAGTGTAACCCTTGTATGTTGCTTGCCTAGAGGCCCTACTCCAGAAAGGCTTGAAATTTTCTATTATACACTTATGCTGAAAGTGGGTGATGGACCTGGGAAATAAGGACTCTCTTTCAATGAGTGAAAATTAACTAGATCTTTCTGTAGTTCAACATTCATATGTGAACAAAAGAATTGAATATTGATGTTTTAACTCAAAAATATGTTCAAAATTTTTAGTACAAAGTAAATTGAAAAAGAATAGGATACTATTCAAAGTTAGGATTCCTACAGTAGTTTTCTTCAACCCATTGCAGCAAAGCAAACAAGTAAAAGGAACCCATAAAACCAATGGAATAATATTTAAAATGCTTTGCTCATTTTAAAATTACAGCTTATAGGAAGTTTTGTGACACTCCGAAGTTCATCAACTGTGCCAAGAACATACAGTCTAAAATTTGATCAAAAAATGCAATTGAAAACAATAGTTTGCTTCTGGCCTTGCAAAGGAGGAACAAGTTGTAATGCTTCCAAGGTGGGTGAGTTTGAATGGTAGATTAGTTTGCTTTGTAGTGATTAAGAGCTTTTAACTATACGATAATCTTTAGCTTATATGTTTTGTGTATGGGGCCGGAAGCCTGTAGTGAGAATTAGAAGCCTGAGTAAGTGCTTAGATTTAACAAAACAGTTTAAAACTGAGTTAGAAACTCAAATACTTTGCTGAATCTAACTCTAAGTTTGCCCTTTGACATTCCACTGTAATCAATGAAAACTTTGATCCTGAAAAGGGAGTCAGAAATTCATTAATATAAGTAATTCACTAAAGCAAGAGCCTTTGTTCATATGGGCTTGGGTCTTCTCCCTTCACACATTGATCTTTCACCACCGCCTTAGAACATAGTTATATCTTAACAAGAAAGAAGCCTGATCAAGACAAACATGCTTTTAAAGGTAATCATTTAGCAACCAGAAGGGAAAAAATAGGAAGTTTTAGCAGGAAGTTTAACGAAAGGAGTTATGGAGAATTTTCAGAGATGCCGGTTTCTATCCCTATTGAAATACTTAGCTACGTTTGGATCTTATATTCTGTGGTTTCTATCAGAGGGATTTTATAGCAAATATACAAACATTCCACAAAAAAAATGAGTTGATTCTGTAGTTCATAGAAAAAGATCTTAGAAAAAAATCCAATAATAAAAATGAGCACAGAAATATTTGCTCGTATTGTTCAGCATTTAAAAAAATGTTTCATGAAAGCTCTAGACAGTTTCATACTGCACATCCCCCAAAACAATTAATGAACAAATTAAAATTTTGAAACAAAAACATGTCAAGAAAATTAATTACATAGGCTAATCACTATCTGTTTTAGTATTGAGTATCCTAAATTTTGAGCAATTATTTTGGTATTCAGTATTCTAAGTTTAAAACATAAGTTAAATTTATTGGCTTTGCTTCAAAAATATTAGTTGTATGGCACCATTTTCATTCACAGTTGAACAATGGCACCCTCTGAGAATTCTGATTTTTTATTGGTGAATATATATCTGTAAATTTCACTGTACATTATCGTACTTGACTGAAAGTTGATATAGAGATGTAAAGTTATGGCTTTCATTAAAAGTAAAATCATTTTTGAAAAGTATGGATCTTGGTGTAATTGAAGGGAGGTAATAGCAATGATAAGCTTAATTAGTTCTCGAAAATAGGAGATTCTTGGACTTTAAAGCTGCCATCTGAAGAACTTGACACTTACCATCACAGCTGGGTAATGCATGATTCCACTGATGGTTTCTTTCACATATGAGTGGTTCTTCATCACTCAGTGTATATCCTGGATCACAGCTAAAAGTTACTGTAGAGCGGATATTAAAGTTGTTACCATGGCGATGGCCATTCACTGGAATCCCCGGGTCAAGGCAGGAATCTGATTCCAAAGTAACACCTGAAACACACAGATTTAATTTGTTTATTTCCCCTTTTTTTTCAGATAGTAAACAGAAAAAATCCCAAACAAAACACAAAATGAGTAAGATGGGAGGAATAAAGCGCCCCCAAAAGATTCTTGGTAACATTGCCTGAGAACTGATGTGGGATATAAAGCATTTTCTCTAGCTGTTGTCACTGACTCAGAGCAGTTTTTCAATTTTCAATCTCATAGAACAGAGAAGCCCAAAAAAATGAAAAAAGAGACATCAAAAGCACTGAACATCTGAAACTATAGGAATATATTAAGGTTCAAAGTATGAATACAAATTTTGCTACTATATAAGTCATATTTGATTATTCCATTTCATCTATTCAAGTTGTAATACTGCAGAACAATTCAACTTTCCTGTGTCATAGTAATGGTTATCTGACTTAGCAAAAAGCAGTGTCGAAAAACTGCAATTGATGAACTCCGAAACTACCTAATTCCTATAGATACTATCCTATGCATCAAAAATAGAAAGACAATGAATGTAGCTTACACAGTTGTATAACTCTTATCTGACAGAAGGAGTCTTTAGTAATTATGTCTTACAGCAGAGATTGAATAGTGTTTAGTAAATAAACCTGGAGCTATACACTGAACAAGGAAAAAAAACCCAGAATTATCAAATGGAGGCTCATTAACCGAGCATTATCCATTATGCTTATAGTGATAGCAAACAATTGTGGAATTTAATCATGTAATGAGCTATAATGGTTACACGCAAGGGAAACAAATAAAGACTCTCTATCGGGATGAAAGGAATATCTTTTATTTTTTGTTACTATATGTGGTGGGTTGACCTTGGCTGGCTGCCAGTCCCCTACCCAGCTGCTGTCACACTCTCCTCTGCAACAGTTCAGGGGGAGAAAATAAGATAGCAAATAAGATGAAAAAGCTCATGGGCTGAGATAAAGACAGGGAGATCACTTACCAATTACCATCACAGTCAAACCAGAATGAATTGGAGGAAAATTAATTTAATTTATTGCCAATTAAAAATAAAGTAGGTTGGTGAGAAACAAAGACAAAACCTAAAACACCACCACCACCCCATTCTTCCCAGGCTCAAGTTCGCTCCTTCATCTCACATCTTCACTCACTTCTCTACCTCCCCACCCCTCCCCAAGAGGCGTGGCAGGGATGGGGAATGGGGGTTGCGGTCTGTCCATAACAGTTACTGCCTGCTGCTCCTTCCTCCTCACACTTTTCCCCTGCTCTAGCGTCAGTCCTTCCCACAGGCTGCAGTCCTTCAGGATAAACCTGCTCCTGCATGGGCCTGCACAGGCTACAGCTTCCTTCAGGGAATATCCACCTGTTCTGACACGGGGCCTGCCACGGGCTGCAGTGTGGATATCTGCTCCAATGTGGTCTCTTCCATGGGCTGCAGGGGAATATCTGCTTGGAGCACCTACCTCCTTCTTCTCTGACCTTGGCATTTATAGGATTGTTACTCACGCTTTCTTCTCCTCACTCACTTATGCGGCATTTTGCCCTTTCTTAAGTATGTTATCACAGACGTGCCACCAACTTGGCTGATGGGCTCAGCTGCGCCCTGCAGCTGGGTCTGTTGGAGCCAGCTCGAACCGTCTGTGTCCGGCACGGGGCAGACTGTGGCCTCTCTTCACAAAGGATACCCCTGCAGCACCCCCCATAACCAAAACCTTGACGCCTACACCTGATATACTGTGTCATGTGCCTGGAAACAAGAATGACTGAGTTAGATAGAACCTCTTCAGTGGATGGGGACATTATTCCTTCTTCTGTGAGAAGCTGAGCATGGCCATAGGAAAACCTTGAGAATGCTGGCTGTGGCGCATAAAGAGACAACTGAGAGTATGAAAGACACAGCCAGCATGAAGCCTGCAGTAAAAGGAAAAAAAAGAAGAAGCAGCTGGCTGAAAACAGCAGGTAGCAAACACAGTCAAGCCTCAGAGGTAACAGAGAGACCCAGAGGAGCGTGTATAGAGTTTTCTACAACTCAAAAAGCCACTCACTTGTTAAAAAACTGCCCACAAAGGGATAGGAAGTGTACGGGGCAGAGGGGGGGAACCATTTATAAACACTTTAATGTTTGTTCTCAGGCAATTATTTTGATCTACTTTATTTTGAAAAATTCTTTGTTGTGTGTCTGTTTAAATAACACTGGACTTTTGAGTTTAAAATTCCTTATTGGTTTTTGGGATAAAATCTAGGCATATCCACCTCAAAGCTCTGGCACCCATTGCATTAACTTAAGTATTTTCTCATTAATTTTCACGTTAATTTCAGTATTTTGGTGCTGTAAGAATGCTGTAAGTTGGCATGATTTCATATGGGTGATTTCATCACTCATAGATGCTGTGAGAGCCTTGAGCAAGATTAGTTCTCCTGAGGTCTTTAAAGATTTTATGTGCTTCCTCACAGGTGACCTGAATTTCTAGCATGACTCTTTCCAGTCTACTTTTTGCCAAAGAATTTCCTTCCTCAGAGCCAACTTCTGACAGCACAAAACTCTCTATAGCAGGATGTTATGCCTTTCTTAGCTCCTTAGCCCTCTAAACACATCCTGAAGGTGCTGGTCCTCTCAGCTGCCTGTGTATCTATAACTGTTTCTGTGGAAGTTGTACTCTCAGTTTACTGGTTTTACCATGCTGTATTTATCCAGGACTACCACATAACCTTAGGAACAAAGTAGAAGCAGTTCAAAACTAAGGAAAAAATGATTTATCAGGGCATAAAGTAAAGGTTTTAGAATTATAGATATGAGGGGTTGGAAAGCAGGACTACAAACAAAAATATCATAAAAAATGACTCTAGCTTGCACAGAGAAATATTCCTTGTTCCCTCCAGCTATTCTTATATCTCAGTTAGAATTCAGATTTGAAAGCTTATGATCTAGTTTTCATGAGGTATCCCTGCCATACTTAAATTCTAGATGAATACGTTTCTTCTAGACTTGCCTGCATGCTCTTATGCAAATGTACCATGTTAGCTGACACAGTACATTTTTAGATTCCCTTCACCTGGCTTAAATTGCTTAATATAGACTGAAAGAACCCTTTTAAGTCTATAATATTCTGCACTGTATGTGCCCTAAATAAATATTAATATGTATGAAATTTTAACTTTGATACACATCAATTTTTTTCACACAGAGTATACTTCGTGTTTTGAGGTTTGTTAGAGTATATGGAGGTCCACAGTAGCACTTTTAAAATTCCTTACTCTTAGGGCACCCTTCTACCCTTGCCTCAACACATCAACTGCTTTGGGATTCTGAGTCACATATAACAGGTAAACTCATCAGTTTCTTTTTGAAATGATAACTCTAGATTACTACATTCTTTCAGATTTTTGCAGAGACCAAAAGCTGTAGCAACTCTATCAACTTCCAATAAATAAAGAAGTCAGCCCAGGCCATAGAGCTTCATTCTCAGGAGAAAATATTCAGTGTGTAAGGTTTAACAATCATAAACATAGCTGCAAAGAAATAATTTTTCTTTGCTTCTTTGGACAAAGATTTGTTTTTTTTTTTTCTTAATAGAAGACAACATAAGACAAGCTTAATAATGGGTAGTACTGAGAGGCCTGACTACAAAAAGACAATATTAAACTATATATGAGAAATTCTGGCACCACAGTGATAAATTTTGGGCTCATGGTTGGAAAGCAATGTTTTAATATTATTCATAACAATTGGCTCAGTAAATATAAGATTAAAGTCTGGGTGAAAACAATGTCTTTTCTCTCCCACCCTACATAATGCAATATTTCTCAAGAAGAGCATGCTCAGTAGCTTCCTTGAAAAATGCTCCATCCACTTCACTTCATGTAGCAGTGAGAATTAGATAAGCAGATAATTCTATCTTACAATTTAATCATTCTCTTTTCAAAGGAACATAACACACAATCCAAAGTAAACAGCAAACACACAAACAAAAGATTTTATGCATCACTGAATAATTGAAAAATATGGACAGTCATCTTCAACAACTTCACTCTGTCAATACTGACATTTCATCAAACATTTATCAACCTATTGTTGTTAGTTTCATTGATTACTAAAATGCATATTTTTCAAACACTTAGAATTATAAGTGATTTTTAGTAACTAGTTTAATCATTAGATCCCATTAGATCTCTAAAGAGGAAATTGATTTGTTGCTGTAATGCTTGAAGCATACAACAGCTATACAGTTTAATATACTACATATTCATATATGTTACACACCTATATTTTTCCCTTCACAGATCAAATAGTTAAAATCATTAGAAAAATGAAATATTGAAGTGTAAGAGGTTGTCTAAAGAATGCTCATTGCACAAAATGGATGAAGAAAATAAGTCTGGTAAGAAAAACAGAAAGCAAAACATGGCTGCGTACCATAACCACTATGTTACCCATTCATGTTAGCTATGGAGCAGTTGTTGTGTTATTCAATGAATCTCAAAAATGTTATGAACAATGGAAGTGTTTCAGCATTGTGGAAGCTAGAGTGTTATTCTTTCCCATTAGTATAGAATCATCCAGAACATCAATAAGGCAGATGACAAAAGCAATTTTTTGAACAGTAAGAGACGAATATTGCCTAATAAAATAGCTGATGTCGAGGTTTAACCTGGCAGGCAGCCAAATACCACGCAGCCGCTCACTCACTCCCCCCACCCCCAGCGGGACGGGGAGAGAATCGGAAGGGTAAGAGTGAGAAAAAACTCGTGGGTTGAGATAAAGACAGTTTAATAGAACAGGGGAAAAAAAGGAAAATAATAATGATAATGATAAAATATACAAAATTAGTGATGCACAATGCAATTGCTCACCACCCGCGCTGACCGATAACCAAGTAGCGATCGGTACTTCCTGGATCACGCCTACCCTTCATATACTGAGCATGACGTCACATGGTATGGAATACCCCATTAGCCAGCTGGGCTGGCTGTCCTGATTATGTTCCCTCCCATCTTGTGTACCTAGCTCAGTCAGTAGGCACGGGAGCTGTCCTTGGACTAGGAGGGCACTTAGCAACAACTGAAAACATCAGTGTGTTATCAACATTCTCCTCGTACTAAATCCAAAACACAGCACTAGGAAGAAATTTAACCCTATCCCAGCCGAAACCAGGACAGTATCCACCCCTTATTCCATACCATTTACGTCGTGCTTAGGTCTCACATCTTTTTTAATACATTTCAATTAACCACCACTATCTTTCTTTATATATACACACATATATATATATGCACGCACAGATATCATTCCCTCGGTCTATGGACTATCCCTCTAAAATGTCCACTGAGTTCATTTAGTCCATGACTTTGGGCTCCATCTGTTATAACAGTCTTTCAGGGCCGAAGAGATGGTGTGCGGTGTTGGGCCGTTGCATCCTGAAGCCAGTTCTCATTTCGGTACTGCTGCGCTCGTCCAGTTCTATCATCGTTGCACTTCGCTCGGTTTCATCGGAGTTAGTTCATTCTTCACTAATCTGGGTGATTTTCACTGCTATACCACTGCTATATCATAGAAATAATGACATACAATATCATGTAACAGTTGACATCAAAATTCAGTTCACTGGCTATTTTCACCCAAAATCAAATCCCCTTGAGGTACACACCGGACCTCCCCATCCTTTCGCATCACCCACCAAGTGTACCCAGGTCCTTGAGCAAAAGCAATCCCACGGATGGGTTTTCCCTTGCCAGAGGCAGGAGTAATCCAGACTGTCTTCCCCAGCATATTTCTCATATGCACGACGGGGACTTTATCTCCATCTACAGTACGTAAGAGTCTTGATTGGGCAGGGCCAGCTCGATTGGCAGATCCCCTGGTATTGACTAACCAGGTGGCCTTTGCTAAATGTGTGTCCCAATGTTTGAATGTCCCACCACCCATTGCTCTCAGTGTAGTCTTTAGCAGTCCATTGTATCGTTCGATTTTCCCGGAGGCTGGTGCATGGTAGGGGATGTGATAGACCCACTCAATGCCATGCTCTTTGGCCCAGGTGTCTATGAGGGCGTTTCGGAAGTGAGTCCCGTTGTCTGACTCAATTCTTTCTGGGGTGCCATGTCGCCACAGGACTTGCTTTTCAAGGCCCAGGATGGTGTTCCGGGCAGTGGCATGGGGCACAGGATATGTTTCCAGCCATCCGGTGGTTGCTTCCACCATGGTGAGCACATAGCGCTTACCGTGTCGGGTTTGTGGGAGCGTGATATAATCAATCTGCCAGGCCTCCCCATATTTATATTTCAACCATCGTCCCCCATACCAAAGAGGCTTTACTCGCTTGGCTTGTTTGATTGCAGCGCACGTTTCACATTCGTGGATAACCTGTGCAATAGCGTCCATGGTCAAGTCCACCCCTCGATCACGAGCCCATCTATATGTTGCATCTCTTCCTTGATGGCCTGACGCGTCATGGGCCCACCGAGCTATAAATAGTTCACCCTTATGTTGCCAGTCCAAATCCACCTGAGCCACTTCAATCTTTGCAGCCTGGTCCACCTGCTCGTTATTTTGATGTTCCTCAGTAGCCCGACTCTTGGGTACGTGAGCATCTACGTGACGTACTTTTACAGTCAGGTTCTCTACCCGGGCAGCAATATCTTGCCACAACGCGGCAGCCCAGATGGGTTTACCTCTGCGCTGCCAGTTGTTCTGCTTCCATTGCTGCAACCACCCCCACAGGGCATTTGTCACCATCCATGAGTCAGTATAGAGATAGAGTACTGGCCATTTTTCTCGTTCAGCAATGTCCAAGGCCAGCTGGATGGCTTTCACCTCTGCAAACTGGCTCGATTCACCTTCTCCTTCAGCAGTTTCTGCAACTTGGCGTATGGGACTCCATACAGCAGCTTTCCATCTCCGATGTTTTCCCACAAGGCGACAGGACCCATCAGTGAACAGGGCATATTGCTTCTCGTTTTCTGGTAGTTTATTATACAGTGGGGCTTCTTCAGCACGTGTCACCTCCTCCTCTGGGGATATGTCAAAATCTTTGCCTTCTGGCCAGTTCGTGATCACCTCCAAGATTCCTGGGCGACTGGGGTTTCCTATTCGGGCCCGTTGTGTGATCAGTGCGACCCACTTACTCCACGTAGCATCGGTTGCATGATGTGTAGAGGGGACGCTCCCTTTGAACATCCAGCCCAGCACCGGCAGTCGGGGTGCCAGGAGGAGCTGTGCTTCAGTGCCAACCACTTCCGAAGCAGCTTGAACCCCTTCATATGCTGCCAATATCTCCTTCTCAGTTGGAGTGTAGCGGGCCTCGGATCCTCTGTATCCCCGACTCCAGAACCCTAAGGGTCGACCTCGAGTCTCCCCTGGTGCTTTCTGCCAGAGGCTCCAGGTAGGACCATTCTCCCCGGCTGCGGTGTAGAGCACATTCTTTACATCTTGTCCTGCCCGGACTGGCCCAAGGGCTACTGCATGAACTATCTCCTGTTTAATTTGTTCAAAGGCTTGTCGTTGCTCAGGGCCCCATTTGAAGTCGTTCTTCTTCCTGGTCACTTGATAGAGAGGGCTTACGATCTGACTGTAATTTGGAATATGCATTCTCCAAAAACCCACAACGCCTAAGAAAGCTTGCGTTTCCTTTTTGTTAGTTGGTGGAGACATGGCTGTTATTTTATTGATCACATCTGTTGGGATCTGACGACGTCCATCTTGCCATTTTATTCCTAAAAACTGGATCTCCTGTGCAGGTCCCTTGACCTTACTTTGTTTTATGGCAAAACCAGATTTCAGAAGGATTTGAATTATTTTCTTCCCTTTCTCAAAAACTTCTTCTGCTGTGTTGCCCCATACGATGATGTCGTCAATGTACTGCAGGTGTTCTGGAGCCTCACCCTGTTCCAGTGCGGTGTGGATCAGTCCATGGCAAATGGTAGGGCTGTGTTTCCACCCCTGGGGCAGTCGGTTCCAGGTGTACTGGACGCCCCTCCAAGTGAAAGCAAACTGTGGCCTGCACTCTGCCGCCAAAGGGATGGAGAAGAAGGCATTAGCAATGTCAATTGTGGCGTACCACTTGGCTGCCTTTGACTCCAGTTCGTATTGAAGTTCTAGCATGTCCGGCACGGCAGCACTCAGTGGCGGCGTGACTTCGTTCAGGCCACGGTAGTCTACTGTTAGTCTCCACTCTCCATTAGACTTTCGCACTGGCCATATGGGACTGTTGAAGGGTGAGCGAGTCTTGCTGATCACTCCTTGGCTCTCCAGTCGACGAATCAGCTCATGGATGGGGATCAGAGAGTCTCGGTTGGTGCGGTATTGCCGCCGGTGCACTGTTGTGGTAGCGATCGGCACCTGTTGTTCTTCAACCCTCAGCAACCCCACAACAGAAGGATCCTGTGAGAGACCGGGCAAGGTGGACAGCTGTTTAATTTCCTCCGTCTCCAGGGCAGCTATACCAAAAGCCCACCGGTACCCTTTTGGGTCCTTAAAATACCCTCTCCTGAGGTAGTCTATGCCAAGGATGCACGGAGCCTCTGGGCCAGTCACAATGGGGTGCTTCTGCCACTCATTCCCGGTCAGGCTCACTTCGGCCTCCAATACAGTTAACTCTTGGGATCCCCCTGTCACTCCAGAAATACAAATGGGTTCTGCCCCTTTATAGCTTGATGGCATCAGGGTACACTGTGCACCAGTGTCTACGAGAGCCTTATACTCCTGTGGGTCTGATGTGCCAGGCCATCGAATCCACACAGTCCAGTAAACCCGGTTGTCCCTTTCCTCCACCTGGCTGGAGGCAGGGCCCCTCTAGTTCTGGTCATAGTATCCATCTCTCACTTCTTGCAAACGTGAGTCAAGAATTCCTTCATTGCAATTACAGTCCAAAGTAAGATCAGCCCTTCTACTCTGTCTGGGGAACTGTTCACTGGAAACTGGACCGTCGTGAGACAGGTTTTTCCTGAAAACTGGAGCAGCATTTTTCCTGGGAGAACCCCCTTGTGTGATTGTTTTTCCTTGCAACTCACGTACACGTGCCTCTAGGATGAAGGTAGGTTTTCCATCCCACTGCCTCATGTCCTCTCCGTGGTCACGCAGGTAAAACCACAGGGTGCCCCGTGGTGTGTACTTTCTATATCCTCTCTCTTGAGGAGAAAAACGCTGACTCCTAATGGCTGAGATACTGGTCCGTACAGGTGGAGAATAAGACATATCCTCTTTGAGTTGCTGGACCTCTCGGGATAGTTTCTCTACAGCCGAGACAAGGGAGGAGGAGATAGTTTCTTCGAAGTCCCGAAGTCTGCTAACCACCTCATCCACCGTTGGTGCTTCTTCCTCTTTCCAGCACAGTACTGCCAACGAACTGGCATACGATGCTGGTGCGCTCCGTACCAACTTCCGCCACATGGGTCGCGTGCACTGGACGTCATCTGGATCTTTGGGTGTTAGGGGGTCATCCAGGTCACTATAAACCACCTCCAGCACGCCTAGTTCTCTCAGGTACTGGATACCTCTCTCCATAGTGGTCCATTTGCCTAGGCGATATATAACATCTTCCTTGAAGGGATACCTTTCCTTTACGCCTGACAGCAGTCGCCTCCAGAGGCTGAGGACCTGTGTCCCTTTTCCAATTGCTTTGTCAATACCTGCTTCCCTAGCAAGGGATCCCAGTTGTTTGGCCTCCTTCCCCTCTAATTCCAGGCTACTGGCCCCATTATCCCAGCATCGGAGCAGCCAGGTAACAATATGCTCGCCTGGACGACGGCCGAAATCTTTCCGCATATCTCGCAACTCATTCAGGGATAAGGATCGGGTGGTTTCCGTCTCGTTTATGAGTTCTTCCTCTTCCTCCTCCCCTCCTCGTGATGGCCCTGGTTTTCCATCATCCTTTTCTACACGACCTGACTTCCGCTTCAAAGATTTCTTCTTCTGTACAGGGGCGACGGATACCAGCGACGGTTGGTCCTCTGGTTCAGCTGTAGTACCCGTCGCGAGGGTTTGGGTAGCTGCAGTGCCTGTTGCGGGGGTTGGGGTAACTGTAGTGACTGTTGCCGGGGTCTGAGTAGCCATAGTGGTTGTTGTGGGGGTTGAAGTAGCCACGGTGCCTGTCGCAGGGGTTTGAGTAGCCACAGTGGTTGCCGTGCGGGTTGAAGGAGCTACAGTGCCTGTCGTGGGGGTTTGAGTAGTCACTGTATCTGTTGCTGGGGTTGATCTCTGGACAGTATTCCTGAATAGTTGTTTAACTCTAAACAAGGCCTGAACCACATTCAGGAGACATAGCAATATGAACATGCTCGTTTGAACATCCCAAGGATATTCAAAATTCTCAGGGAATATTGTAGACGTCTTCATGAAGAGGATAGAAGAAAAAGGAGTTTCTGAAGATATGGAGGGGAAGGTGAACAAGTGGGAGAAAGTGTCCCATCCTGTCTCCCCCCTAAATTCATCCTCTGAGGTGAAGACGTAAAAAGTGTAATTATTAATAGTTTCCAAAAGATAGCTCCTGAAGAACAGGAATGATGGCAGTGCTGAGTACAGGCTCGTGACCAATAATTTTATCATAACATAAAGCCAGGTCACACAGTATAGCAAAGCAATGACCTTAATCCATTTCCCAGAGATGACCAACCCCACATACAAACTGATAATCAGCAGTATAGACAGCCAGTAAGGTGCTATATACCACAACTGCAAGAACAGATCCAAAAACTCTGAGAGCAAATAAATCAACATTGTGAACATCGAGTACTAAATTGATATAATGAATGCTTACAACAAATTTGTTTTAACCCGTTCGGGTCAGATGTGTCGTTATCTCAACCCTTCGAGCCCCACGTTGGGCGCCAAAAAGGACTGTCGAGGTTTAACCTGGCAGGCAGCCAAATACCACGCAGCCGCTCACTCACTCCCCCCACCCCCAGCGGGACGGGGAGAGAATCGGAAGGGTAAGAGTGAGAAAAAACTCGTGGGTTGAGATAAAGACAGTTTAATAGAACAGGGGAAAAAAAGGAAAATAATAATGATAATGATAAAATATACAAAATTAGTGATGCACAATGCAATTGCTCACCACCCGCGCTGACCGATAACCAAGTAGCGATCGGTACTTCCTGGATCACGCCTACCCTTCATATACTGAGCATGACGTCACATGGTATGGAATACCCCATTAGCCAGCTGGGCTGGCTGTCCTGATTATGTTCCCTCCCATCTTGTGTACCTAGCTCAGTCAGTAGGCACGGGAGCTGTCCTTGGACTAGGAGGGCACTTAGCAACAACTGAAAACATCAGTGTGTTATCAACATTCTCCTCGTACTAAATCCAAAACACAGCACTAGGAAGAAATTTAACCCTATCCCAGCCGAAACCAGGACACTGATCATATAGGTAGGATTATTCTAACAATTAAGGGAGAATAGTGTAAATTATCTTTGCTTTGAAAAATGAATATTTTTTTATAAGAAATAGAATAGGTGTTTGCTTGTCAGAATGCGGTTCCAAGAATCAGAATCAGAGGCAACACAATGAAATTAGGAGAGGACCCATACTCTGACACCAATTTCAAAGCATGACTCAGCTAACATTCATACAGATAAAATATTGCCCACCTTAAATAAGACTGTTGCCTTTTGAGAACAGTCTCTGGCTGAAGTTATTCCTAGAACTATGTCCAGGTACTGTATGGGAAGATGCTAGCTGGCATGGGTTAAAATCATACATGGGATTGTGCTTAAACTGTATGAATGACTGCAAGACTGAAGCCAAGACTGGAGAATTTCTAACTTACTGGATCAGATATAGCTCAAGTGGCCAGAAGTGTTTCCCTGTAATTTTACAAGGGTAAATTAGCCTCAAAGAACTGCAAGCCTGCTTACACACTTAGTCTCGGTGTTCTTCCAGCAGCTCTTCAGAGTGTAGCTGAGAGTTACATCACTAAAAACTGTGATACAGTCAACAAATTTAAAAAATTCGTGTTAGAGAAACATATTAATGATATTATAAAGGAGGTAGGGAAGCAGAGAGGCTTGAAAAAGGGAAGAGAGAAGTGGGAGAGTGAAGATAGTGCAAGGGATGGTAGAGGATGAAAGGAAAGAGGAGGGTTGTGCTATTATTACAAGAGCTTTTTTCATTCCTCTTCCATATAAAAGTTGAAAAAAATTTTCTGTAAAGAATATCTGGAGGGATATTTCCAAGTGACAGAGCATAACACAGTCAAATTTAGGAGAGCACTTAGGTGCATATTATTTTTGTTAACAAGCTACAGAAGTCATTTCGAATGGCAGAACTAGCATGTCACCTCTGTCCTGCTCATTGTTGACAGGGAGCACTGGCATTTTAGCAGAGTTCTAGACTGAACCCCAGGACTAGCTGCAATTCTTAGCTACTAGGCTACCATGCCTTCCCTCTTGCCTGCCAAGTCATCCCTTTTCTAGACTAAACAAGTACAGACCTTTCAATTACTCCATATGTGTCGTTTTCCATGTTAACAACATCTTACTTGTTTTAAATCAGGTCCCAAACTGGGCACAATATTCTCTTTGGTCATCAAACAAAGTGAAATAGTTATTTTCCAAGTCCTAGATAAAATAGTCCTGTAAACAAAAATTGTCTTTTCTGTAATTCTTTTTTTTTTATTGATTAATTACAACAGCCAGAAGATTCAACTTTTTGCATTATTACTACATTTTTCTCTAGATTATTTATGTTCTGTGTAAAAACCATATCCTTTTCTATTTTATTTCTATTTTGTATTTGTGCATGTAATTTCTCCTTCTCCATTTATCTGTAGCATGTTTCTTTACAGAATTTTACATTTTTTTTTTGTTTCAGACCATTTCTTCAGTTCATCTAGCTTGTTTTGATTTCTAACCCTCTCCACCATAGTGCTTGCTATAATTGTAGGTTGGAATCATCCTCAGAATTTGTAAGTGTTCTTCTTATATTATCATCAAAATTGTTAATAAAAATATCAGATAGTTTTGGATCTAGGCCAGATCACAGTAGGATCCCTACAAATTTGAGTTAGACAGTGAACTATTAATTGCTGGCTGCCTCTTGCATAAAAGTTTTCAAAATTGTACATAGCATCACAGAATCACAGAACGGTTGAGGTTGGAAGGAACCTCTGGAGGTCATCTGGTCCAACCCCCCTGCTCAAGCAGGGTCACCTAGAGCTGGTTGCACAGGACCATGTCTGGATACATTTTTAGTATCTCCAAGGATGGAGATTCCACAGCCTCTCTGGGCAACTTTTTCCAGTGCTCGCTGAAGTGCTTGTTGCACCTATAATAATTTCATCTTGACCAAATCTCTATATTTTCTCTGGAAGACTTCTAAAAGCCTTATAAATGTCAACACAGAGCTGTTTCCTTCCCTTTCCATTCCCAAATCTACAAAACCAGTTAACCTGTCAAGAAATAAATTAGATTGGCTTGACATAATCTGTTCTTATCAAACACGAACCATTTGTTCCTTATCACCTTGTTTATCAGATTGAAACTAGTACCTTTAAAGAGTGAAGATAAAACTTATGTCCTTGATCCTTCTGGTCCTCATCTTTTTATTTTATTAATTTTTTTGTCCCTCCTTTCTTTGAAAGGTGTGTGCCGTTCTGCAATTGTTTGAAACTTCCCTACAGTTTTGAATTTTCAGACATAATTTCCAGTGGAGTGAAGACTGCTTCTGCTTTGCCTTTAAGTACAGCACAGGGAATTTCAACAGTCCCTGATGAATAAAATATATTTAATTATCTCAATATCATGTAGTACCCTCTTCCCATATGCTGTATTCTTACCTTGTAAAAGTTCACTTAATTGTGTTAAGTACATGGTCAAAATTAAGCTTTTCTGTAAATGTTGCAAAACAGAAACAGAATGTTTAGTTTTCCCTGTGACATCTGATGTTTGCTGAAATTTTTATTAAGTAGTGATTTTTTTTTTCCTCTTATTTTGAATGTAT
Source organism: Calonectris borealis (assembly GCF_964195595.1). Classification (NCBI taxonomy): domain Eukaryota; kingdom Metazoa; phylum Chordata; class Aves; order Procellariiformes; family Procellariidae; genus Calonectris; species Calonectris borealis. The sequence continues at coordinate 24,975,832 of NC_134314.1, forward strand.
TTGTAGATATTTTTTATTACTGTCTGTCTTTCTCTTGCTTCTGTAACAAGTATGTACTTTGGATTTTCTGATTTTATCCTGAGAGATCTGTGTTATTCTTTGATGGCCACCTATAACAATGTTTGACTATATCCAACATATACATGATTAACTTTTGGTTTACACATCATTAAAAGGGATTTTTTAATAGCTACAGAAACTGATAGTATATTTTCCTTCTCTCCAAAAAATACAGTTTGTTATTGGGTCTTCATAAATTACTTTCAGAATTAATTCCTAAGAACATTCACCTACCAATTTCCCAAGTTTGGTGAAGTTTAGATTTCTGAAATCCATCGACTTGATCACAATTGTGTTGTCTCATTCTTTCATTTCTTAAGAATCATAAACTCTGCTATTTCATGGGCACTTTCACAAAAATCACCTTTCTTATTCAGGCTCTCTATTGGTTCTTCTTACTAGTCAGAGTAAAATCGACTGCTGAAACAAAAAGTTCTTCCCCAACATTCCAAAAACTTTTTCCAGTGGCTTTACATTAATGGAATCTGTGGATAAAAGTATTTCTATCTGTTTTGGTTTCAGGAAAAGACTAACATTGCACAATCTACATGACAGAATGAGAAGCTGCAAAAAAAAAAAACCCCAAAACACATAACTAGGGATGTTAAGAGATCAGGGAGATGTAAGTGAGGCATGAGGCAAGGTGGTCAAAAGGATATAGTATAGACAAATGATTCTTGATAACATTGTGTATTTCATCAGTAGTTTTACTTAAAGAATATTATGGGCACTTTATTTTTTTTTTTGCTTAGATGCATGAGTTGACCTACACTGTCTTGCATTAGCTATGTTAGAAGTGTCATCAAAAAGCTGAATTACAGACATTTAAGGCAGGGAATTAACAAATTGCCTTCACATCTGAAATACCTTTAAGATGTCACATTTTTATTAAAGCTGTATTACAGGCATATTTTAGTTTAATAGAATATTACTGCCATCTCAGTAGCAACTCGGTATAGCTTATACTGAGCTTTTTATTTTAAGCAATATTAAGATCCTTCTGCTTCACAGTTCAGTGATTTATCTTCAAAGTTATGACTACAATTGGAAGATTTTAGGACACTTCCAAATAAGATAGTTATTTGAATTTCCAAAGAAAATATTCAGAAACTTTTCTTAAAATTTGACTGCCTTTTCTTCTACAAGTGGAAGAAATGTGAAACAAACAGAAGTTCTGTTGTGATATCTTTAACATTAGCAACTTCTATAGTTAAGCCTGCAAGGGCAATCAAAATATAATTTTGGTCTCCCCTGTTCCTGATAGACTACTCAGCATCTCCGTAGAGTCTTTCCACCTGGTTTTGTTCTCTGAAAACACTGACTTAATCTGCTTAGTACTTCCATGTTACTGGTTATTGTAACTACCTTCCCTCTCGCATGTGCACATTTGTCAATACAGAGGTAAGGATCAAGGAAGGACATATGTCTGATACCCACTACAGAAATGCTTCAGGAGCTCCCAATGCTGACTAGCACGAGAAGAGACTCTGCAACAAATTCCAGTTGCATTACATGAACATGTACAACGCAATGCAACATGGAGAAAATTTTTGTTCTGTGAGAAAACTAGTGTGAGAGGAAACCAATATAAACAGTGAAGCTGTGACTGACTTAAGGAGCCTTGTGGAGCAAATGCACTGTAGGTATGAAGTGTTTAGTAAGCTTTCTCTGTACAACTTATGCTGTGAATATGGACATACCCATTCCAGTTGGTGACAGGTAAAAAGTCTCTGTTTATATTGCAGTTTTTTCTACAGTGTGGACATTCAGGGCTAGATTCAATTTCAGTTTAAGATGCTTCCACTGATGTGTCTATAGGCTTGTTTATTCTTTAAGCTCCTTTCATAGTCCAGAGAGATCTGATCATCCCAGTCAGGGCAAACTAGGGAACAATTTATTCAGCAAAGTTACAGGGAGAAGAATTTTAGAATAGACAGAATAGAATACACTATTTCAGTTGGAAGGGACCTAGAATGATCATCTAGTCCAACTGCCTGACCAATTCAGGGCTGACCAAGTTAAAGCATGGTATTAAGGGCATTGGCCAAATGCCTCTTAAACATTGACAGGCTTGGGGCATCAAGCACCTCTCTAGGAAGCCTGTTCCAGTGTTTGACCACCCTCTCGGTAAAGAAATGTTTCCTAATGTCTAGCCTAAACCTCCCCCGGCACAGCTTTGAACTGTTCCCACGTGTCCTGTCACTGGATCCCAAGGGAGAAGAGATCAGCACCTCCCTCTCCACGTCCCCTCCTCAGGAAGCTGTAGAGGGCCTCCTTTTCTCCAAACCAGACAAACCCAGAGTCCTTAGCCCCTCCTCATAGGACATGCCTTCCAGCCCTTTCACCAGCTTTGTTGCCCTACTCTGGACGCATTCAAGGACCTTTGCATCCTTCTTAAATTGTGGGGCCCAGAACTGCACACAGTACTCCAGGTGATGCCGTACCAATGCTGAATACAGTGGGATAATCCCCTTTTGATCGGCTGGATATACTATGTATAATGCACCCCGGGATGCAGTTTGCCCTCTTGACTGCGAGGGCACACTGCTGACTCCTATTGAGCTTGCTGTCGATCAGCACCCCCGGATCCCTTTCTGCAGGGCTGCTCTCCAGCCACTCCTCTCCCCGTTTATACTTGTGCCCAGCGTTACTCCGTCCTAGGTGCAGAATCCAGCATTTTGACTTGTTAAATTTCATCCCATTAACGATTGCCCAATGCTCCAATCTATCCAGATCCCTCTGCAAGGCTTCTTGTCCCTCAAGGGAGTCAACAGCACCTCCCAGTTTGCTATCATTAGCAAACTTGCTAATGGTGCATTCAACTCCTGCATCCAGTTCGTTGATAAATATATCGAACACGACTGGCCCTAGATTAAACCCTGAGAAACACCGCTGGTGACCATTCGCCAGTCAGATGTAGCCCCATTCACTTCAACCCATTAAGCTCTGCCCTTCAGCCAGTTCTTCACCTAGCTCACCGTGAACCTGCTCATCCCACAGTTGGACAACTTATCCAGAAGGATGCTGTGAGGGACAGTATCAAAAGCCGTACTAAAATCCGGAAAACCTATATCCACCACCTTCCCTTCATCCACTGGGCAGGTGACCTTATCATAGAAGGATGTCAAATCAGTTAAAGAGGACTTTCCCTTTGTGAACTCATGTTGACTGTGCCTGAGGGATTGCATTATTCTTTAAATGCCTTTCAATAGTACCCAGTATAATCTTCTCCATAATTTTTCCAGGAACTGAGGTTAGACTAACAGGTCTGTAGTTCCCTGGGTCTTCCCTCACGCCCTTTTTATAGACTGGAATAACATTGGCTAGCTTCCAGTCAGCAGGGACCTCCCCAGACTCCCAAGACCTTTGGTAGACGATCGAGAGGGATCCTGCATAACATCTGTTAGCTCCCTCAGTACTCCTTTGTTGTCTGATTATACATTTCTAGTGCTGTCCTATCATAACCAGGATGTCTCCATGGAACTCGTAGACATGGCAAAGGACTTGTGCAAGATCCAAATCTCTAGTGCAGTACTTGGCAACTAGGTGGCATAGTACCTAAAATGACTCTAACTCTCTATGCTTATGCAGTCGAATATCGCCCCTGGATTCTAATTCAGAATTTACTGAATTGCTCCATGGAGTCTATTGATTGCATTGACCAGATGTCCATTGCCCAAAATATAAGCTTCAGGCTCTAGACACTTCTATGATGACACTTAAATTTAAATGTTTAATCTGCTAGCTGAATATCATTCACAATGACATAAAAGCATAAGAGAAACAGCAGTCCCTGTCTGTAACTAAGAAAGCATGTTAAGCTTTTCATTAATACCTATTGAAATTCAATTTTCAGATAACTATTTAATGGGAAATATAATTCACAAAAAAATAAACAATCTCACTCCTTAAACTCAGAACTTAAAATCGTTTACCCTTTTTCTTAATTTCATTTCATCTTCTTACCCATTTCTAAGCAACAAATATTACCAGACACCCTTTTAAATGTTACTTCGACAGAAAGAGAAAGATGCTTTACTCAGAGAGTCAATCTGCTCAGAAAAAGCCGGTGAAACAAAATTTTTAGCTTGTGTTATGACTTTTAAAATTGGAAATATATTAGGTTTTTTATATGAAAGACTTTTTCTTTTATTCTATGCATGGGAACTATATGTAAAAGAAGATGAAGATCACATTTACTAGCCTTTTGTTATCTTTACTTGTTAAAGATCTAATCCAATTTCAAGGTTTAGAGTGCACTAATCAAATCTAATTCTGAAATTTTATCAGACTACCTAGAGAAATAGCACTGAAAAACTAATGTCATGTGTGTGTGACATATTAAATTTTTCAACAAAGATAAAAAGTGAATATACGAATATTGTTCTAAATAATTTCATAATTAGACCTTCCTCTTTAAGAATGTGTAGCGCAGATATTTTATTACTAATTGTTTTCATTTTTAAGAGAACAAAAGACATCTACCTGACAGGGAGCTTAAAATAAAACACAAAATTATAAATATTTAAGGACTGTATTACAAAATGTAACAGCAACATTTAGATCCAGTACAATCAGGGAAAATCAGCATCTGCACATAACTCATGCAGAAACCTACCTACTGTTCCTTGTCTTTACATGATTTAGCAGCCTTGAAGTTTACCATTCTATTGTGTGTTCAGCCATTACCACCATGTCTGAGCCAAAGCTAAAAGAAGCTATGCAGAATTTCCAAGTTATGATGTAGCTATGAAATATGTTTAGGCACTCATTCCAGATGCAATATGACAGCAAATTTACTGCAATCAGGTTAGTTTCCAGATAAGAACAATTGATAAAAACAATGTTATTTGTTTAGCACAACTGCGCTAAACACAGCAGCTCTCTTTATTCAGTACTTAAGTGAATGGCTATACATCATATAAAGATCAGTATGACTTCAGACAATTTAATATATGTCATTTTATGTATCTAATTTAAAAGCAAATGCTATTATAATGATTCTATAGTTCACGGGGAGATATTAATATTCATTTATTTGCATTTTGGAATCATCGTGGATAAGGCCTAATTCTGCTCAGTACTGCAAAAGTGTATTAAAAGCAGAGAAGGAGAAAAAGAGAGAGAGAAAAAGAAAGTGAGAGAGAAGGGGGGGGGGAACAAACAAAAAAGGACAATATATCTTTACCCATAAGGGCCAGTTTCTGAAATTACTCTTCATTTGGTTAAATACCTAGGTCCACAAACATTCTGAATAACATACAAGAACTCATGAAGAAAAGATTTCCAAAATGAATTAATAGTTTCAGAGTTATCTGTCAGTACAGCATACAGTAAACATAATTTGTTCTTATACAAATATAATTACTGAAGTTTGTTCACATTTGTTTGCTCCTTTTCCAATTGAATGTTATTTTCAAAATTAAATGAAAACCTATCAGAGAAATATCAGACTTACTCTCATAATGAATTAGGAAACCAATGCTGGAACGACTGTTGTCCGTAGTGAACAGCAGATACATGTAATTTCCAGTACTGATAAGGAACTGGGGTGCTTGTGTTCCATGGTATTCTCCAATTAATGGTGATGAGTTTGCTGGTCCATCTCTGACTTCCAAAGTATCATAATTAACTTCAGTCTGAAATCTGAAAAGGAATATGCAAGTCAGCTGGTAGGCAAAGGAATGCTGTTATTTTTTTTAACTGTCAGAAATTCAACCTATGTGTTGAATCAAGAATATTATACATATAAAAGATTGCATATCTACAGATCCATTGGTGTATTATTGAAGATAACAACTAAAGAAGCTTTTACACGTCTTTTTCCTTGCTTTGTTGTGTCTGGTATCAGATAAAATTCATAACAGATGTAATATACTTCAGATCAACTATATGACTGGGCTTCAGAAAGACATTTAGTGGAGAATCTGGGTGGAAAACTACAAATTGTCTCAAAGAAAACTGCATTATGAAGATCCAAGAAATTTCTTGCCCTCAGGCTAAATAATAGTTGGACATCATCAATAATATTTCATGATTTCATTTCAATAATTTCATTATTTGATATTTGCTATTTGGCAAAAGCTGTTTTACATGTTCAACTGTTTAATTTTTTATCCAAAGATTTTTTTCTAAGATAGTTCACTACTTTACTTTTAAATTATTATTGTTGTCCTATGAAGTAAAGCAGTACAAAAATACTAAACTTAAATCAAGCCCTCATTTTGAAATTTGTTACAGTTTTAATAAGCACAATTCCTTAGTTTATCTCAATGTGTCAAAGAAACAGATAATATAGACAGGAATGGACACAGAGAAGGAGACTAACGAGATGATAGTTGATTTACAAGAACAAATAACTTTAAAATCAACAGCAGAGTCAATGTCTGTATCAATCACTAAACCACATCAGATTTCTCCAGTTTATAAAAGATGTCTATGTGTGCAGTCATCCATTACTAGTTGTTCTTAAATCAAACAGCTCAAATCTGCTCTTTCTGTAGATGAAAATTTGACTGGCATTTTTCACATCAGATGCTTTTCAAGACAGTTTCTGGTTATATCAGATACTCTTGCAAACTGCAGCATCTGAACCTTGCACACATCAATTTTCCTGTCAACAAAGTTTATGCTATTACACAGATATCTATACTGGTCTAAATTTATTTGCCTGCGAACCCAATATTCTTTACTTTCATAAGATGTTAATCTTTCACAGCAAGTATAAAAAATGCATATGTTCTGAGATTTTCCCTTCTTTTCCCATAGGGCTTATTAGTTCAACTTCTGAGAGCAACAAACTATGCCCCTATGTACTACAACAATATTTTCAAAGTGAATGCCCTTAAGCTGTCTTGCCAATATGGGACACATATTTAGTGCGTCTGGAGATAAGAAACTGTTCTTGTAATTAAAGAAAACTGTAAATTATTAAACATTTGGAAAAGGGGAAATATATGGGACATTCCTTCAAAGTGTAAATAAACTTTATACTTTGTTAGGTAATGATGACAGAATGAACAAGTTCCCCAGCCAAGCCATTTTATTTTACAGACCAGTTAGCATTGGTCATGTAAAATCATCTTCACAGACACATCAGTATCAGTAACAGCAAGTATTTAGTAGTCTCTATAGTTCTTCTCTCACGATTCCCTGAAAACAAAAGCACATTCAGAAATCAGAAAGTATTTGTTTGTTTAACTGTCAGAACTAATGACTGCTTGGAGACTGACAGGGCCTTCACATTGTTCTCTCCTCTTCACACAGAAAACTCTCTAGATTTATGGTGCTTTCAGGCAAGTGACCTACTCTATCTGGATATGTTGGCTAAAAGCCAGATGATTGCTTTCACTGCTATCTATCCACTCTGACAGTAGAAAACAGGGCTTGCAGGCTTGCTAATACATTAAGCATTGTCAGGACCAGTCCCTGGCAGTGAAGCCAGGTAGCATGAAATGGCCTACAACCATACTATTAAATACATCCTTTAGCCTCTCAAACATGGAGATATTATTCAAATTTCCTATTATGAATTGTTGCTTGCCCACACTAACTCCTGATCATGCTTGATAATTATTTGGGGGAATGCTAGTTGGCAAGTTCAAGAAGTATGTTAGAGACCATTTCAACAATTTAACTGCACAAACACATGAGTTCTCGTGTCTGGGAAGGTTCTCTGTTTCTATTTAATTTACTGAAATAGACAGTCACAGAGGGCATCACTAAAGTACTTAACAGTTTTTCAGTACCTTTCCATAATTTCAGAGATTATACATTGATTTACCCTGCAGCAGAATGAGGAAAACAGACAGATACCGGTAGGATGGTTTAAATACTTTATTTGTACTCATAATGAATGGACTCAAGATCAATAATTCAATAGTTCAATTATTTTGACAGTTATGTTTGTGAGGGCAACTAATTAGGAATAAATTGCTCTCAGCCAGCAATTGCAGTTTTCTTAGCAGAGCAGTATGACAACTGTGGGTTGCAAACCCTTGCTGGAGACAGAAAACTTAAAATAACTCGTACAAGAATTGCTACCCTTAAAACAATCTTTATTCCCAGTAAGTTCTTGCTCACCTCAAACTTAGAAGGAAAATATTGCCCCTTAATAAACAGGAGAGGTGAATTAGTCACCAACAAAGCTGAAAAGAAGAGGTTCTCAACAATTTCTTCATACATGTCTTTACCAGCACTGCTGGGCCCCAGGCCTTAGGAGCAAAAATCCAGGTTGATACACACATAGACCCACCATCAGTGAAGGAAGAGTTGGTATGTGAAATATTACAGGAGCTTGACCCCTACAAATCGATGGGCCCTGACATAAGAGAGCTGACTGATGTCATTGCAAGGCTGCTCTCCATAATCTTTGAGAAGTCATGGAGATCGGGGGACATCCCAGAAGACTGGAAGAAGGCTAATGTCACCCCCATCTACAAGAAGGTCTTAAAAAAGGATCCAGGAAATTATAGGCCCATCAGTCTTACTTCAGTCCCTGGGAAACTTATGGAACAAATCCTCCTGAGGGCTATCACAAGTCAAATGAAGCATGTGATTGGAAAAGCCAGCATGGATTCACCAAGGGCAAATCGTGCTTGACAAACCTGATCGCCTTCTACAATAAAGTAACCTGCTCGGTTGATGTGGGGCAAGCCGTGGACATTGTCTACCTGGATTTCTCCAAGGCTTTCGGTACGGTTTCCCACTGCCTCCTCCTAGAGAAACATGCATCTAGACAAGTGGTCTGTGTGGTGGGTAGGAACTGGCTGACAGGCCGCTCCCAGAGGGTGGTGGTAAATAGCTCCTTTTCAAACTGGCAACCTGTCACAAGTGGGGTCCCCCAGGGATTGGTATTAGGCCCAACGCTGTTTAATATCTTCATAAGTGATCTGGATGATGGGATCAAGCGTACCCTGATGAATTTTGCCTATGATACCAACAGAGTGGGGAAGTGGACACTTTGGAAGGGAGAGCCACCCTGCAGGAAGACCTGGATAGGCTGGAAGAGTGGGCTAACAAGAACCTTATGAAGTTTCAACAAAGACAAATGTAAGGTCTTGCACCTGGGAAAACATAATCCAGGAGTGCAGCACAGGCTGGGATCTACCCGGCTGGGGAGCAGCTCTGTGGAAAGGGACGTGCGGGTCCTGGTGGACAACAAGCTCAATATGAGTGAACAGTTGTGCTGCTGCGGCAAAGAAAGCCAACAGGATGCTGGGTTGCATCAACAACGGTATCACCAGCAGAGATGATGAAGTCATTATCCCACTCTACTCAGCGCTGGTCATGCTACACTTGTGTTCAGTTTTGGTCCCTGCTATACAAAAAAGATGTGGACAGGCTGGAGAGGGTCCAGAGAAGGGCCACAAAGATCATCAAAGGACTGGGAAGCCTGCCATATGAGGAAAGGCTGAGAGAACTGGGTTTGTTCAGCCTTGAGAAAAGAAGGCTTACATGAGACCTTATCACTATGTTCCAGTGTTTAAAGGGTGGCTACAAAGAAGATGGAGGCTCCCTTTTTACAAGGAGTCACATGGAAAAGACGAGGGGTAATGGGTACAAGTTACTCGTGGGGAGATTCCGCTTGGACACAAGAGGACAATTTTTCACAGTAAGAACAATCAGCCATTGGAATAATCTCCCCAGGGAAGTGGTGGATTCCCCAACATTGGACATTTTTAAGATTCAGCTGGACAGGATGTTGGGCCATCTTGTCTAGACTATGCTTTTGCCAAGAAAGGTTGGACCACATGATCCTTGAGGTCCCTTCCAACCTGGTATTATATGATTATATGAATTTATTTCTAGTTCACTTGTCTGTTTTTGAGGGGTTGGGGGGGGTGTTTTTTGGGTTGGTGGTTTTTTTGCAATCTTTGCACTGTCACTGAAATTATAAATCAAGATAATTTATTATTGGAAATTCTGCATTCTTACTGAAAGTACTTAATTAAAAGCTACTTTTTGGGGGTTTTTATTTTATTTTAATATTTATTAGCATATTTATGTTAGTAAAAGGTAGGACATTCTCCAAATTTTCAGAGAGAATTTTAAAAATACTTCAATAATGGTATGTTATACTATTCTTCATATATAATTAGGTAGGTTTCAAATAGGGAGGTTTGTTTTATATACTATCCAATGAGTTTCATCAATATTCAAAGTATCAAAAATCTTCCAGTCAGCAGTTATCCCTCTAGCCCCTTTCCTTATGGCTCGAATCAATTAGATTTTACTTTTTTGTTACCCTTCCAAGCATTAGTCATGATTTGAAATGCAAAATGTGTCAATGTAAAATGTTCATAGGGTTACTCAGTCACTTGCTGCTATTTCTGGAAAGTTTCTAAGTACTCTGGGAAGGCGCATTTGTCTAGCAACATTAAAGCTTCATTAGCTCAAGAGTGAGGTAATTTACATTATGAATATCACATTCATGCAAAGTTTCATTCTGGCAGCTGTATCTGTGATGGCAAGTCATACAGCAAAGTATAAAAGGGTTCTATTTTCCCCAAAGTAGAAAAAATACTTGACAAAATATTTACTTGTCAATGAATTGACAAAATCAATTAATTGATCTTTTTTATTTATTTGATAGTGATTTTGCTTACTGATTTGTAATTTGCTAATGTTATATCAGACAGCAGAGTTAGTTTCTTTAAGTAATGAAAAGGTTTTCCATCCGATTTTTAATCTGGGTAGCAAAGCCTTCATCTTAACAAAAGCAAATAACTTTATTGCAAAAGGGAGATTATTATACTATCATTAAATTCCCACAGTATAGCACTTTTAATGAAATTTATAATGTGATATAGTAAAGCTATACAATTTTCTAAACTTGCCAGAAAAGCTTCATAAACCTCCAAAGAAAGCAAGGAAAGGTTTCTTCTCCGTCTACCAAAACCAGTATGCTTACCAGTAATATTGTTTTGTAACTGAAACATTTAGAGATAGGAGACAGAATACTTCTTTTAATAATACTGATATAAAGCCGGAATAAATTAATTGACTGTCTGCTGTACTTTAAAAATCATACGTGATCAGAATTCTCAATTTTGTATCAGAGTAAACTCCAAGTTCTTGTTTAATTTCATTGCAGTTCAATTTGTACACAAAGCTCTAGAATTCTGTTAATGGAATATGTATGTGCATCTGTCTAAAATTCAGTAAATTTAGTTCTTAAACCGGACTATATGTCACAGGAGCCTATGTTTCACATTAATTTCCTCAGAAATATAGTGGTCATACTGTTAAGGTCATAGACAGTCATCCAAACTTCTGCAACTTCAGGCAACGCATTTCCTTTTATAAAATTAAAATGCTCCATCTTACAACTAATATGGCTGTTTGCTTTCACTGCATTTGGGAAGATGTCCCTGAACCTCAGGCTTCTGATGATTATTTTTTTAAAAAAAAGCTGGCAAATAAATATAAGCTTATAATTAATATATTAAGTCTTTAATGAGAAAAAAAAAACAGCAAAAATTACCCAGTTAAAATTCTGAAACTTCCTGCTGAATGCAATGAAAGCAAACAATCTTTTGTTATTGTAAAAAGTAACATGATAATTTTATGAAAACTGCTTAAACAGTTCCCATTCTTCTCTGGTATTGGTTATTCTCTCCTTTGCATTTATAATAAGAAAACAAAACAGGACGGAAAAAAGGATATGGTAAACTAAATATACAACCTATTTTAATCTTCTCCCCTACATTATGTTTCATGCCTCTAATCATGTTCACAAAAATCTTCTACGCATGTGTTAGTTTTCATTCATATTTCTTGACAAAGGTTACCAGAACTTTAGCAGCTCAGTGATCAGTGTAAGTTCAAAATGCATCATTTTATATATCAGGGTGGAATTCTTTTTCTTATATGATTCACATTGCATTTATTTAATCTACCTGCAACTTTGTTGCCCAAACATCCAGTCTTGTAAGAATCTTCAGCAATTCTTCAGTCATCCCTTGTTTTTAATATCCTGAATAACTTAGTATTATTAGTCTAATTTTCTCCTTTTTAAGATCATTTCTGAACATGCTGAACAGTTTTGAACATAACAAAGATCTCTGTAGAATACCCAAAATTCCACTGTGAGACTTTTATTGTCTGTTAATTAAGTTTTTATTCATGTAATGTCCTGCCTTGTATTAAAATGATGCTTAGCTTTTTAATAGCCCTTTGCAGGGTGAGGTGCAAAATACAAAACTTGCATTTTGAAAACCCAAGTAAACTACACCCAACATATTTCTATGCTTTCTGGCACCATCAAAGAATTCCAATAGGTTTCTGAGATAGGATTTCTTTACAAAAGCCATATTGACACTTCCTCAGTGTATCATATTTATCCATGCTTCCACTAGTGCTACACTTTGTTATAGTTTTCATAGTGGGCATCCAGTATGCAGTTCCTTACGTCTGCATGAAAATCTTAAAAGATCTGGTTCCTGAAGTTCACAGGTATCAAGACAGTTTTAAAAGAACAGTTACAGTTACACACAACTTTAATTGTTCAGCTCATCTCATCTTTGTATTCAGGGCTCCTGGGTGAATGCTGTCTAGTTCTGGTGACTTGCTGTTCACCTTGTCTGTATATGCCACCACCCCTCTCAATGGCACTTCAGTCTGAAACAGATATTCCAATGAGTTCCCCAAAATGAAGAATGTTGTGAATGTTAAGTTTACATGGGTGCAAGAGGGAAACAAACAAATCAGTGCAGAAACTCACTAAGCACATTAAAAAAACCACCTTTCAGGTGTTCAGGAATGTCCTGAGTTGCAAACTGGAGAAGTGCTCAGAAGAAATATCAAATACACTTATCTGGTCCTCACACTCTGCCCTAGGATTCTGCATTTTTGTCCCTGTGAGGAAGACAATATCGAGCAAGATGGATCTTTAACTGGACCCAGTAATAGTCACTTTTACGTTCTTCTGCCCTTCTCTCCATTAATTTTCAGCCCTTTTCATTTCTGCTCTTAGAAATAGAAGGCTGAATGATGCTGAAAAATTTTGCTCCTCACTGTTGACTCCATGAGAAGGTGAAACTAGACACAGATTATTGCCTTCACTTGGGTAATAGAGGAATACAGGAAGGCCAGTACAATAGTAGCCACTGCAGCCTAGCTCCAGGCACTGTCTTTCGTACTGTCCTTTGCACCTTTTTGTCAAATGAAGTATTTAGTGTAATATTAGCATCTAGATCAAACACCTAAACAAATGGATATTTTTTACTTATTTTACAAAGATGCTTGAAGGCTGAAGATTTTTAAATTTTTTCTTCTTTTAAGCACTTTCTTTCTTTGAAAAAAAATTCACAATTTTGTTAGATATTTGTATGGTTAGACAGAAGTACTAATTGAGGTCACAATAATTACAAAAGTATTAAACGTGCTGCCGTTCACATTCCTTGTGCCCAAATGAACTTTCACTACCTACTGACTCCACATAAGAGGTAGACTAGGCTCAAAATTATTCCTCATGACAAATAGATTATTATTCCGAAAGAAACCTGCACACTACACAGGGACATAATCCTAGTGCATTCTGGTAGCTCTAATTTAGGTCCACACTGAGATAACGTTTTTGCAAACTAATTGGGATGATAATTTCAGTTAGATAATACTTTAAAATGAAGTTTAAGACTCTGTCTTTAACAATATTCTGATGTCTGGACATCTTTTTCTTTCTTGTTTTGATCTCTGTGTCAGTACTCATGGTGAAACCTGCAGTATCCAAACAAACAAAATCCTTATATTCCCTGTGTTAGCATATGGTATGCTAATATGCACTGAAATGGAATCATAGAATCGTAGAGTATCTCAAGTTAGAAGGGACCCATAAGGATCATCAAGTCCAACTCCCTGCTCCTCGCAGGACTACCTAAAACTAAATCATATGACTAAGAACGTCATCCAGATGCTCCTTGAACTCTGACAGGCTTGGTGCCATGACCACTTCCCTGGGGAGCCTGTTCCAGTGACCGATCACCCTCTCAGTGAAGAATCTTTCCCTAATGTTCAATCTGAACTTCCCCTGATGCAGCTTCATTCCATTTCCTCATGTCCTGTCACTGGTCACCAGAAAGAGGAGATCATCACCTCCCCCTCCGCTGCCCTCCTTGAGGAAGTTGTAGACTGTGATGAGGTCACCCCTAAGCCTTTTCTTCTCCAAGCTGAACAAACCAAGTGACCTCAGCTGCTCCTTGTAAGTCTTGCCCTCGAGACCTTTGACCGTCTTGGTCATCCTCCTCTGGACGTACTCCAACAGTTTGATGTCCTCCTTATACTGAGGCGCCCAAAACTGCACACAGTACTCAAGGTGGGGCCGCAGCAGTGCAGTGTCGAGTGGGACAATCACCTCCCTTGACCAGCTAGCTATGCTGTGCTTGATGCACCCCAGGACATGGTTGGCACTTCCGGCTGCCAGGGCACACTGTTGACTCATATTCAACTTGCCATCAACCCAAACCCCCAGACCTCTTTCCGCAGGGCTGGTCTCCAGCCTCTCGTCCCCCAATTTGTACGTATAACAAGGATTATCCCATCCTACGTAGAGAATCCTGCATTTGCTCTTGTTAAATTTCATACGTTTGGTGATTGCCCAGCTCTCTACTTTATCCAGATCTCTCTGTAATGCCTTTCTACCCTCGAGGGAGTCCCCAGCTCCTCCTAGTTTAGTATTATCAGTAAACTTACTTAATGTACATTCAATTCCTGTGTCCAGATCATTTATAAAAACACTGAAGAGCGCTGGCCCTAAAACTGAGCCCTGAGGAACCCTACTCGTGACTGGCCGCCAGCCTGATGTAACCGCATTTACTACAACTCTTTGAGCCCGACCCATCAGTCAATTGCTCATCCAGCGTATTACGGACTTGTGTAGCTATGTAACGTATGTTGCATCAGAAAAAAATCCTAACGGGAAAAAAAAGTATCCAGTACACAATACTCAGAACGTTTTTCACAAATCTTTTTTTTCCCTAAGAAAATTATGCTCTCTTATAGTAAGGCCTGGTCATCATTAGGGACAACATATAGTTGTACCTGAATACAAAAGTAGTCAAAAGTCCAAAAGTTATCCCTATTTATGTGCTAGGAGGTGGACATTTAATGCAAACTGTTTAAAATATAAATAAACACAATGTAAATACAGTTTTAAACTTTAATTTTCTGCTTGAGGAATAGTATTGCGAGTGTTGCATCGCAATTTCTTTTTCTGGTTTGGGTTCTTAAAGAATATTTTTCTTCTTCAGTGTTAAAACAAATATTTGTGCTCATACATTACTTGTTGTTTGACTCTATGATTCTCACCTGTCAAAAGTGATCTTAATGGAATGTCCTGGTCTTGCTTCAATCACCCATTCACAATTAAGTGAGTCCTTATAATATCCTGGCCACCCTGGTGGTAAGATAACACCACTTGATGCTGTCAAATGTCCACCACAGGGTGCTGAAAGAAAAAAGCATGTATATTTGTATCATACACAGTATTTCTAATACAATATTATATATTCAAAGAACTTACAAAAATTAAGTAAAAAGCATAGAAAAATAAGTTTAATATACAAGACAACTAAATTTTCTACATTATGTTATGAGCACTTTGTTTTCTTCAGAATCATAAGTCCTTGTCCTAGTTTCGGCAGGGATAGGGTTAAATTTCTTCCTAGTGCTGTGTTTTGGATTTAGTATGAGGAGAATGTTGATAACACACTGATGTTTTCAGTTGTTGCTAAGTGCCCTCCTAGTCCAAGGACAGCTCCCGTGCCTACTGACTGAGCTAGGTACACAAGATGGGAGGGAACATAATCAGGACAGCCAGCCCAGCTGGCTAATGGGGTATTCCATACCATGTGACGTCATGCTCAGTATATGAAGGGTAGGCGTGATCCAGGAAGTACCGATCGCTACTTGGTTATCGGTCAGCGCGGGTGGTGAGCAATTGCATTGTGCATCACTCATTTTGTATATTCTATCATTATTTATTATCATTATTCTCCCTTTTCTGTTCTATTAAACTGTCTTTATCTCAACCCACGAGTTTTTCTCACTCTTACCCTTCCGATTCTCTCCCCGTCCCACTGGGGGGGCGGGGGGAGTGAGTGAGCGGCTGCGTGGTATTTGGCTGCCTGCCAGGTTAAACCACGACAGTCCTTTTTTGGCGCCCAACGTGGGGCTCGAAGGGTTGAGATAACGATAGATCTGACCAAAGTGTGTTAAGGCAAAATTGTTATAAGCATCCATTATATTGATTGGTCACAATGTTGATGTATTGGCTGTCAAAGTTGTGGGGCTGGTTCTCAATGTTGGGTCATGTAATACCTTGCTTGCAGTATGTGTTCCCTTTTGTGCTGTTTATCATCAGTCGGAACTGGGCCAAGATTATCATTTTGTTGCTGTTTTATGAGGTGATAAAATCATTGGTCGTAAGTCTAATCTGGTATCTGTACTCGGCACTGCCGTCATTTCTGTACCTTGGGAACCACCTCTTAGAAATTATTGGTAATTGCACGTGTTCCTCCTCGGAGAATGAATTTAAGGGGGAGACGGGATGGGACACTCTCTCCCACTTCTTCATCTTCCCTTCCATATCGTCAGAAACTCCTTTTTCTTCTATCCTCTTCACAAAGATGTCCACAATATTCCCTGAGAATTTTGAATATCCTTGGGATGCTCAAACAAGCATGTTCATATTGCTATGTCTCCTGAATGTGGTTCAGGCCTTGTTTAGGGTTAAACAACTACTCAGGAATACTGTCCAGAGATCAACCCTCAGGAACAAGAAAAGAGGGAGGGCAAGCAGCAGTGCCTCATCGGGGCGGGCGGAGCGGCGAGTCTCGGGGGCGGATACAGACACGGTGGCTACTCAAAACCCCACGACAGGCACTGCGGCTACTCCAACCCCCATGACAACCCCTGTGGCTACTCAAACCCCGGCAACAGTCACCGTAGCTTCTCCAACCCCTGCGACAGGCACTGCAGCCACTCAAGCTCCGGCAACAGGCACTACCATTACTCCAACCCCCATGACAAGCACTGCAGCTACCCAAACCCCAGCAACAGGCACTACAGCTGAAACAGAGGACCAACCCTTGCTGGTATCCGTTGCCCCTGTACAGAAGAGGAAATCTTGGAAGCGGAGATCAGGTCGTTTAGAAAGGGATGATGAAAGAGCAGGGCCATCACGAGGAGAGGAGGAGGAAGAGGAAGAACTCATAAACGAGACGGAAACCACCCGATCCCTATCCCTGAGTGAGCTGCGAGATATGCGGAAAGATTTCAGCCGTCGTCCAGGCGAGCATATTGTTACCTGGCTGCTCCGATGCTGGGATAATGGGGCCAGTAGCCTGGAATTAGAGGGGAAGGAGGCCAAACAGCTGGGATCCCTTGCTAGGGAAGCGGGTATTGACAAAGCAATCGGAAAAGGGACACAGGTCCTCAGCCTCTGGAGGCGACTGCTGTCAGGCGTAAAGGAAAGGTATCCCGTCAAGGAAGATGTTATATATCGCCTAGGCAAATGGACCACTATGGAGAGAGGTATCCAGTACCTGAGAGAACTAGGCATGCTGGAGGTGGTTTATAGTAACCTGGATGACCCCCGAACACCCAAAGATCCAGATGACGTCCAGTGCACCCGACCCATGTGGCGGAAGTTGGTACGGAGCGCACCAGCATCGTATGCCAGTTCGTTGGCAGTACTGTGCTGGAAAGAGGAAGAAGCACCAACGGTGGATGAGGTGGTTAACAGACTTCGGGATTTCGAAGAAACTGTCTCCTCCTCCCTTGTCTCGGCTGTAGAGAAACTGTCCCGAGAGGTCCAGCAACTCAAAGACGATAGGTCCTATTCTCCACCTGTACAGACCAGTATCTCAGCCATTAGGAGTCAGCGTTTTTCTCCTCAAGAGAGAGGATATCGAAAGTACACACCACGGGGCACCCTGTGGTTTTACCTGCGTGACCACGGAGAGGACATGAGGCAGTGGGATGGAAAACCTACCTTGACCCTAGAGGCACGTGTACGTGAGTTGCAAGGAAAAACAATCACACGAGGGGGTTCTCTCAGGAAAAATGCTGCTCCAGTTTTCAGGAAAACCCTGTCTCACGACGGTCCAGTTTCCAGTGAACAGTTCCCCAGACAGAGTAGAAGGGCTGATCTTACTTTGGACTGTAATGAAGGAATTCTTGACTCACGTTTGCAAGAAGTGAGAAGCGGATACTATGACCAGAACTAGAGGGGCCCTGCCTCCGGCCAGGTGGAGGAAAGGGACAACCGGGTTCACTGGACTGTGTGGATTCGATGGCCTGGCACATCAGAGCCACAGGAGTATAAGGCTCTCGTAGACACTGGTGCACAGTGCACCCTAATGCCATCAAGCTATAAAGGGGCAGAACCCATTTGTATTTCTGGAGTGACAGGGGGATCCCAAGAGTTAACTGTGTTGGAGGCCGAAGTGAGCCTAACCGGGAACGAGTGGCAGAAGCACCCCATTGTGACTGGCCCAGAGGCTCCGTGCATCCTTGGCATAGACTACCTCAGGAGAGGGTATTTTAAGGACCCAAAAGGGTATCGGTGGGCTTTTGGTATAGCTGCCCTGGAGACGGAGGAAATTAAACAGCTGTCCACCTTGCCCGGTCTCTCAGAGGACCCTTCTGTTGTGGGGTTGTTGAGGGTTGAAGAACAACAAGTACCAATCGCTACCACAACAGTGCATCGGCGACAATACCGCACCAACCGAGATTCCCTGATCCCTATCCATGAGCTGATTCTCAACTGGAGAGCCAAGGAGTGATCAGCAAGACTCGCTCACCCTTCAACAGTCCCATATGGCCAGTGCGAAAGTCTAATGGAGAGTGGAGACTAACAGTAGACTACCGTGGCCTGAACGAAGTCACGC
Source organism: Calonectris borealis (assembly GCF_964195595.1). NCBI lineage: Eukaryota > Metazoa > Chordata > Aves > Procellariiformes > Procellariidae > Calonectris > Calonectris borealis. The sequence goes on from NC_134314.1 coordinate 24,994,782, forward strand.
CGCCACTGAGTGCTGCCGTGCCGGACATGCTAGAACTTCAATACGAACTGGAGTCAAAGGCAGCCAAGTGGTACGCCACAATTGACATTGCTAATGACTTCTTCTCCATCCCTTTGGCAGCAGAGTGCAGGCCACAGTTTGCTTTCACTTGGAGGGGCGTCCAGTACACCTGGAACCGACTGCCCCAGGGGTGGAAACACAGCCCTACCATTTGCCATGGACTAATTCACACCGCACTGGAACAGGGTGAGGCTCCAGAACACCTGCAATACATTGATGACATCATCGTGTGGGGCAACACAGCAGAAGAAGTTTTTGAGAAAGGGGAGAGAATAATTCAAATCCTTCTGAAAGCCGGTTTTGCCATAAAACAAAGTAAGGTCAAGGGACCTGCACAGGAGATCCAGTTTTTAGGAATAAAATGGCAAGACGGACGTCGTCAGATTCCAATGGATGTGATCAACAAAATAACAGCCATGTCCCCACCAACTAGCAAAAAGGAAACACAAGCTTTGTTAGGCGTTGTGGGTTTTTGGAGAATGCATATTCCAAATTACAGTCAGATCGTAAGCCCTCTCTATCAAGTGACCAGGAAGAAGAACGACTTCAAATGGGGCCCTGAGCAGCGACAAGCCTTTGAACAAATTAAACAGGAGATAGTTCAGGCAGTAGCCCTTGGGCCAGTCCGGGCAGGACAAGATGTGAAGAATGTGCTCTACACCGCAGCCAGGGAGAATGGCCCTACCTGGAGCCTCTGGCAGAAAGCACCAGGGGAGACTCGAGGTCGACCCTTAGGGTTCTGGAGTCGGGGATACAGAGGATCTGAGGCCTGCTACACTCCAACTGAGAAGGAGATACTGGCAGCATATGAAGGGGTTCGAGCTGCTTCGGAAGTGGTTGGTACTGAAGCACAGCTCCTCCTGGCACCCCGACTGCCGGTGCTGGGCTGGATGTTCAAAGGGAGCGTCCCCTCTACACATCATGCAACCGATGCTACGTGGAGTAAGTGGGTCGCACTGATCACACAACGGGCCCGAATAGGAAACCCCAGTCGCCCAGGAATCTTGGAGGTGATCACGAACTGGCCAGAAGGCAAAGATTTTGGAATATCCCCAGAGGAGGAGGTGACACGTGCTGAAGAAGCTCCACTGTATAATAAACTACCAGAAAGCGAGAAGCAATATGCCCTGTTCACTGATGGGTCCTGTCGCCTTGTTGGGAAAACATCGGAGGTGGAAAGCTGCTGTATGGAGTCCTATACGCCAAGTTGCAGAAACTGCTGAAGGAGAAGGTGAATCGAGCCAGTTTGCAGAGGTGAAAGCCATCCAGCTGGCCTTGGACATTGCCGAACGAGAAAAATGGCCAGTGCTTTATCTCTATACTGACTCATGGATGGTGGCAAATGCCCTGTGGGGGTGGCTGCAGCAGTGGAAGCAGAACAACTGGCAGCACAGAGGTAAACCCATCTGGGCTGCCGCGTTGTGGCAAGATATTGCTGCCCGGGTAGAGAACCTGACTGTAAAAGTACGTCACGTAGATGCTCACGTACCCAAGAGTCGGGCCACTGAAGAACATCAAAACAACCAGCAGGTGGACCAGGCTGCTAAGATTGAAGTGGCACAGGTGGATTTGGACTGGCAATAAGGGTGAATTATTTATAGCTCGGTGGGCCCATGATGCCTCAGGCCACCAAGGGAGAGATGCAACATATAGATGGGCTCGTGATCGAGGGGTGGACTTAACCATGGACGCTATTGCACAGGTTATCCATGAATGTGAAACGTGCGCTGCAATCAAACAAGCCAAGCGAGTAAAGCCTCTTTGGTATGGGGGACGATGGTTGAAATACAAATATGGGGAGGCCTGGCAGATTGATTATATCACACTCCCACGAACCCGGCACGGCAAACGCTATGTGCTCACCATGGTGGAAGCAACCACCGGCTGGCTAGAAACATACCCTGTGCCCCATGCCACTGCCCGGAACACCATCCTGGGCCTTGAAAAGCAAGTCCTATGGCGACATGGCACCCCAGAAAGAATTGAGTCAGACAACGGGACTCATTTCCGAAACACTCTCATAGACACCTGGGCCAAAGAGCATGGCATTGAGTGGGTCTATCACATCCCCTACCACGCACCAGCCTCCGGGAAAATCGAACGATACAACGGGCTGCTAAAGACAACACTGAGGGCAATGGGTGGTGGGACATTCAAGCATTGGGATACACATTTAGCAAAAGCCACCTGGTTAGTCAACACTAGGGGGTCTGTTAATCGAGCTGGCCCTGCCCAATCAAGACTTTTACGTACTGTAGATGGAGATAAAGTCCCTGTCGTGCACATAAGAAATATGCTGGGGAAGACAGTCTGGGTTACTCCTGCCTCTGGCAAGGGAAAACCCATCCATGGGATTGCTTTTGCTCAAGGACCTGGGTGCACTTGGTGGGTGATGCGAAAGGATGGGCAAGTCCGGTGTGTACCTCAAGGGGATTTGATTTTGGGTGAAAATAGCCAATGAACTGAATTTTATGATGTCAATTGTTATATGATATTGTATATCATTATTTCTATGGTTGCTATCAATGGTGTAGCAGTGAAAATCACCCAGATTAATGAATGAACTAACTCCGATGAAACCGAGCAAAGTGCAACGATGATAGAACTGAACGAGTGCAGCAATACCGAAATGAGAACTGGTTTCAGGATGCAACAGCCCAACACCACACACCATCCTTCTGGCCCTGAAAGTCTGTTATGACAGATGGAGCCCAAAGTTGTGGACTAAAAGAACTCAATGGACATTTATATATATTTATGTATATATATGTATGTATATGTATTAGATGTATATATGTATGTATATGTATTATATATGTATATATATAAAAAAGATAGTGGTGATTAATTGAAAGGTATCGAAAAATGTGAGACCTAAGCATAACGTAAATGGTATGGAATAAGGGGTGGATACTGTCCTAGTTTCGGCAGGGATAGGGTTAAATTTCTTCCTAGTGCTGTGTTTTGGATTTAGTATGAGGAGAATGTTGATAACACACTGATGTTTTCAGTTGTTGCTAAGTGCCCTCCTAGTCCAAGGACAGCTCCCGTGCCTACTGACTGAGCTAGGTACACAAGATGGGAGGGAACATAATCAGGACAGCCAGCCCAGCTGGCTAATGGGGTATTCCATACCATGTGACGTCATGCTCAGTATATGAAGGGTAGGCGTGATCCAGGAAGTACCGATCGCTACTTGGTTATCGGTCAGCGCGAGTGGTGAGCAATTGCATTGTGCATCACTCATTTTGTATATTCTATCATTATTTATTATCATTATTCTCCCTTTTCTGTTCTATTAAACTGTCTTTATCTCAACCCACGAGTTTTTCTCACTCTTACCCTTCCGATTCTCTCCCCGTCCCACTGGGGGGGCGGGGGGAGTGAGTGAGCGGCTGCGTGGTATTTGGCTGTCTGCCAGGTTAAACCACGACAGTCCTGCAATGTATCTTAACATAGTTTATTACTCTATACATATCTTAATACACAGAGCATGGCACTTGACGCTGCCAGCCTTCCTTCTGTTGAAAAGCACATTATCTCATTAAAAAATAATGTATCATCATTTTCTGGTTCTAGTATGATTCCACCTTTAGATGGAAATATCAGATAAATATTTTCATTGTACTGTGCCATCTAATACCTTTTTGAGTAATCATTCACGTCAGTGGAACTGATTGTTGTAAATATTCCATTGAATCATAGAACAACTGAAGTTGGAAGGGACCTCTGGAAATCATCTAGTCCATCCCCTGCTCATTACAGCAGATTGCACAGGACCATGTCCAGTCAGGATCATGCCCTCCTTCCAAAGGCAGATACTCCACAGCCCCTCTGGGCAATCTGTTCCAGTGTTTGATCACTCTCACAGTGAAAGTTTTTTCTTGTGTTTAAACAGAATTTCTTGTATTTCAGTTTGTGTCCGTTGCCTCTTGTCCTGTCACTGGACACCACTGAGAAGAGTCTGGCTCCATCTTCTTCACACTGTCCTATCAGGTATTCATACACATTGACAAGATCCCTCCTGAGCCCTGAGCCTTTTCTTTTCCAGTCTAGACAACCCCAGTTCTCTCAACTTCTTCTTGTATTACACATACTCCAAGTCCTTAATCATCTTTGTGAACCTTCACTGGACTCACTGCAGTATGTCCACATCTCTCTTGTACTGGGGATCCGAGGACTGCACACAGCACTCCTGACGTAGCCTCATCAATGTTGAATAGAGGGGAAGGACCTGTCATTTCCTCTCAGCCCAATTCTCCGGCCTGTCAAGGTCCCTCTGAACAGCAGCACAAGCATATGGTGTATCAGCCACTCCTCCCACTTTTACCTCATCTGCAGACTTGCTCAGAGTGCACGTTGTTCCAGCACTGAGATCATTACCAAAGATTTTAAACAGTATTGGACCCTGTATTGACCCCTACAGACTAACCTCCAGTTGGACTTCATGCCACTGACCACAAACCTATGAGCCCATTGGCTCAGTCAGTTTTCAGTCTACCTCACTGTTCAATTCTCTAGCCTATACTTCATCAGTTTGTCTATGAGAATATTATATGATACAGTGTCAAAGACCTCACTAAAACTGAGATAAAAAATATCTATTACTCTCCCCTCATTCATCAGGCCATTCATCGCAGAAGGCTGTCAGGTCGGTCAGGCATGATTTCCCCTTCATAAACCCATGCTGACTACTCCCAATCACCATCTTGTTCTTCATTGTTTGGAAATGGTTTCCAGGAATGTTGCTGCATCACCTTTCCCAGCGATCAGGGTGAGATCTGTAGTTCCTCGGATCCTCCTTCTTTCCTTTCTTGAAGATAGGAATTTCCTTTCCTCCAGTCCTCAGGAACCTCCCTGAGTTAAATGACCTTCCCAAGATGATTGAGATTGGCCTTGCAATGTCATTGGCTGGCTTCCTCAGCACTCTCGGGTGCATCCCATCAGGCCCATTCCCGTATGTCAAATTTGCTTAGATGTTCTCTAATTTGATCCTCCTCCATAAAAGGGAAAAAGGTATTGCAACAGGGCTATGAAAGTAACAGGGCTAGACAGGGAGCATTTTTCAGAGCAGGATCAGAGGACTTTGGTGCAGGATTAAACAACAAATTTTGGGAAACATGAGTCCCTTAAAAAATTAAGCTGTCATAGCACAGGGCTTTGGGATGTTATATTTTACCAAAGGCTATGGAGCAGTCTAAAACAGGAAGGTTTTCAAGGTCAGGTAAATTTATCTTAGTACCATTTGTATTACCCTCAAGTAGTCAATGGTATCATTATCAGCAAATTCCATATTGCAGTGCAGGAAATCTTGTCACTTTTCTTTTGTTCCTCTAAGTAGTGACAAGCAAACCTATTATGCCATATGGAAATGAATCGTAACATGGATTTGTGAGTAGTAAATTAATATTCCTAGTTTTGAGTCAATGGTTTTAACAAAAAAAAATTGAACTCAGGGAGGTTATTTGATTTAATTCATGACTTGCACTTGTCTCTGGGAAGTTCTTCCAGATTTAAGAAAGTGGGAAAAAAAAGCAAGCCACAAAACACGAAACATACACACTGAATTGTCTCTGGGGCAAAATAATTGGCCAGGAAAATGACATTTACATTACATGTGTACAGTTAATGAAGAATGAAATGTATTCCATGGTGGTTTTTTAAATTAAATTTTGTTATATTAAAAACAAGGACAACCAGAAGACCGTTGATCCTCACCTGATTATAACACATCACTTACTTCACATATTTCAGGTGTTGCTTATAGAGATTGTTAAGTATACAAAGACATAGACAGAGCAAGAACAACAAAAACCAACATTTGCTCAGAAATTTCAGACAACTAGAAGCAAACTAAATTATCTCTAAACTAACTAGCAAGGATGCTTAGTCCATACTGTAATCCAAACCCAGAAACTCCTTCAATTATCAACTGAAAGAGAATGCACATCAGAAAGAAACACATCCTGAATGTAACTAACTTAAAAGAACTATACTTCCTTCCATACCAAAACAAACAATAGGCAAAATCTAAAAAAGAGTCTAATAGTTTAATCTTTTCCTCATTAAAAACTAGGTAAACATCCTACAAGGTTCAAAGAAAGGATAACTGAGTGGTAGTTATGTATTTTCTTAAAGAGTCATTTCTGTATTTGTTTTCTCTATCATTTTTTTCTCAAAGTGCTCATCTTGGGTCCTTTATCTATGTGTTTGTGAAAATAAAATTACACAAAGATTAAATTGAATACTTTATCAATTATGTATAGAGTTTCAAAATGAGAAAACATCTTTTGATTAAGAACCTCACCCTACTCCCTGCTTTGGAGTGGGCTGGTTTTGCTCTAGGCAAAAAACCCTGCTCCACTATGTAACCCATTACATGGCTTAATTAGGATAAGAAATCCTGCTAGTACAACATCTAGGTTCACATACACTACTTCTACCAGGCTGCTAACTTGTTTTTTCCAGTATCTCTAAATTTTCTTAGAAATGCACAGTCTTATGAGAACTGAGTTGTCAAATTGCCCAAATAACAAAAACCGTAAAAGTTATATGATCCATATCCTTAAGTTACTGCAATGATACTGAAATTAATGGAGGCGTGAGATTTATACCAATTAGAAGGTTTGGATTAGTTTCTTCAAAAAAGTATCATTTGATTGAGTGTCTGACTATCTATCTATTGTTTACTAAAAAATACACAATTCTTTGAACATTACTTTTAAAAGACACACTCTAATCATTTATTAAATACATTCATATGTCTTGCCTCAGGACCCATCACTGTTAAACATCAAGGAACCAGCCTACTTTTTTTTTTCCTTTCTCTTTAGTATTTCATACTAAAGAGAGATTTAATCCTAAGTATAGCTCATCTTACTCTGTTTATTCACGTAGGTAAGAACAAGCAAACAAATTTGGAATTTTTGGGGGAATATAATGAATATTAAACATAGCTCTGATTTTCACTATATTTCTCAGGAAAAAATGTACTGCAGGTTAATATGTTACATACAGAAATTCAGGCATACTTTCGTTCTGAGAAAATTAAAGGTGCAAATTTTTAAAAAGGACTTTTAAATAGAAACTTTACTTCAGTTTTCTATGTGGTAGATAATTATGTTCTTCAGTATGCTACAGCCAAAACTGTTATAACAGCTATAACTCACAACCAAGTAAAGATGGTGACAATCAGAACTTGAAAAGAATAGCAACCAGATTTTCAGAATACTAATTTATTCCAAGAATATAAAAGCAAGCTATCTTGTTTCTATTATTGCTCTGTCGTTTGACTGGAAGAGTGTTAAAATAAGATGAATTAATAACTTCAGCTAAAGCAGTCTTATTTATATGTAAAATGTAAAAAGTAAGCTAAATTTAAATAGTTTCATTATTCAAACCATAGGTGCAAAGTAAAGATTGTGTCCTTACCTTCACAACGTGGGACAGTAGAGCTCCATACTACATTTCCATCTTGCATAATACATGTTATGGATTCAGAGCCTTGGGTCTTCACAAAGCCATCATCACAGTGAAAGGAAACAGAACTTCCCAGAAGGAATCTGTCTCCAAAACGCCTCCCATTTATAGGAATGCCTGGATCATGGCACTCATTCTGACCAAAGGCTGATAAAAATATAGTAATAATAATAGCAATAATAATAATAACAACAGCAATAATAATAATAATAATAATAACCACAACAACCACTCCACTAAACTTTGTCTCTTTTTTTTTTTTGGAGGGGGGGATAACCTTTGATAAGTAACGAGATTACAATACAATTGAAAGTATAGAAAACTCCTCAATAAAAAGTCAACATTAAATCCAATGACATTCACACAGATGCAACATAGTTCAAATTCTGAAGCTTTTTAGTTATGTGTGGCTTAGATGCACAAGAACAATTTGCTTAAATTTCACTCTGGACAAAATCCAGCTGTTTGCCTCTAAGATAATGAGAAGTATGGTTTCACATTGCAGCTAATCTGGCAGAAATACAGGCTACTGCTAAAAAACTATGGCCACTGCCTAGGCCAGACAGAGCAACCTCCCAGTGGGATGCTGAGAGCAGTCTGCCTCCATCTAGTGGAGTGGAGTGGCAACCCAGAGTGCAACCCACAGTGACCCACACCTCCATGTGCATGTGTGACCTCAGGGCGGGTGTTCTCACCAGTATGTGGATTAGTGAGTTGCAGAGAGCAGCAGTGTGGGTGCATGTAAAGCTAGGGGACCCTCCGTGCCTTTCAGGAGGTGAGTGCAGGTAAGGGAACCCACTTCAAGGAAAAGGGGTGAGTGCTTGTAACCCATACGTCCTTTGAGGGGAAGATGTGTATGTAAATCTTGGCAGGGCAGGATGGACTAGAGTGGAAAGATATTTACAAATCTATATGTGTTAAGATAAACCAGGCTGCACAAGGAGGCACCTAGTGTGGTCACGGCACCAAGCCTGTCAGAGTTCAAGGAGTGTTTGGATGACACTCAGTCATGTGGTTTAGTTTTAGGTAGTCCTGCAAGGAGCAGGGGGTTGGACTTAATGATCCTTATAGGTCTCTCCCAACTCAAGATATTCTATGATTCTATGATTCTAAGATTTTGTAAGTGTCTAACATTGTGGTTTATCTGTTGAATTGCTGATATTGATCCTGAATCTACAGTTCACCGATTGTCAGTTATGTTTCATTAATAAATCAATAAACTGCTTTGATCCTGATTTGATTCAAACCACGTAAGTGGAGCACTTTTTCCCTGCAACTTGTAGGAGGTCCGGAAGCACTAGCACTTTGGCTGAACTTAAACTAAGCATTTCCAATGAACATGAAGGATTCATAAATCAGGGGCAGTCCCATTTTTTATCTCAACTATGGAGGCATACGTGCTCTTAGATAATTCTAGCACATAAGGCATGCATCAAGCTCAGCGGTAACACCTACTCTAATACGAAAAGTGTGGTGGAAAACTCTTTTGCATAATACCTAGGTGATCAGGACTCTCACAGAGTTAGATCCGTGAGTATTATATTCCTGCATAATTCTCCAGCTTCAAACAGAAATAGTAAAGACTGTCCTTATTACGGTCTGTCTTTACTTTGGTAGAATAGCATATGGAAAAAGGGATCTGAATAATCTCAGACAGACGCAGACCTAGAATTCAGGCCTCACATTTTCTGGTAAATCTTTTAATCGATACAGTCGTAGTTAAGGTGAGGATCTCCCTTTTCCCGCCACTTTTCAAAGGACAATAATTATCCCTTTCTCTGAAAGCAAAGGAACAATTTAGGCATCTAAGACTTAAAAAGGGTTGCAATCCATTAATTCCAGTTTTATGTGGGGCATCTTTCTAAATAATGCAAGGAAACACCTTGGCCCTGAACAAACACCTTAGCCCTGATTATCTTAATTGACACAAGATAGAAACAGCGCAAGATGTGACAAAGACGACTTTATTGTCAATTAACTTCTTCTATAACCTTAGAAGATAATTTCTTCAACTATAAAGATAATCTCCATATTAGTAATGTCTTTGAACAACTAATAAAACTTCAAGGAGAATTAGCAGTCTATAGCAAATGTAATAACGTTTTCTACATGATGATGATGTTACTAGAGTTTTCAGTTGAGAACTGTTGAGTACTATCCTTTCATATAAACAAAACAAAGATGGCTCTCTGTAGCCAGATATATTTTAGCCTGGTTTCCCAAACGGGAAAGATTTATGCTTTCAGTAGCTCTCTATATGTATGTGACTGCTAGGTCCACATTTAACAACTTTTGAACTTGTTGATCAGTTACAACTAAATTTTGTACATTTAAGAATTGCATTCTCAAATACATTATGTTCCGAAAGTTCTTAAAGAAACTGTAGCTGGAGAGAAGAATGATTCTTAAATTAGCGCACTCCTATAGGAAAGACTTCTGCATGAGGTGAGCTATGTTCTTAGACATTAGAAAAAACACAGAGGGTAACTATTATGTGTATCCCAAAAAAGAGATCTATATTCTTGGGGGTATATATTCCTACATACCACACCATCTAACTGGAAGATAAAATGCAAAAGCAAAGCTGGTTGTTTATTTGCAATGATATTTTAGTTGCTTTTTATACATCTATGTTTTTCAGATTAACATCTCCATATTTGGGATCTAAGTTTAACACCTTTGTAAACTTATTCCTGCTGGTTCCATTGAGAAGTATATTAAATCACTGGATGCTTTGATCTGAAGATCTGGGCTTTAGTTATGTGCTCTGCATTTATGCAGTGTCAACCAAAAAGCTAATGAACATCAGGAAGACAGCTGAAAGCAGTGCAATTATACAAGCATTACGATTTACTTCTGTATTATAAATAAAAACATCTTTTATTTTTCATTATTATGAAGAAAGATAGCTTGATTTTAAGACTAGACATAAAATAAAAGCAGAGGTTCTTACTTGTGTAAGTGATATTAAATCCTCTTCCAGTGGTAGAGTGATCCGACTGAAATTCAAGTCTTACTATGTGCCCACTACTAGCCAACTGAGAAGGGACCTCATTGCCAGAAAAAGTGCCAAGAGGTGGTAAATCTGAAATCCCATCATCTTTCACTGTAAGGTAGTCAAATTGAGGTTCTACATCAAAGTCATTGAAAATCAGATGGATTCTGCTTCCTGGCTCTGAGATAATTAACCAAACACAGTTCATATTGTTCCCATACTCCTCAGGATAATTTGGAGAAAGAATAATTCCAGATGGTGTGGTGAAGTTGAAGAAACATGAGACTAAAGAAAACAAAAATAGATTCTCAAAATACTATTCATAAACATTATAAATGCTTGTCTATGTATTTTTTATTCTTGTAGAAGAGGATGCTTTTGAAGCCTGGATGTCAAAACTACTACACATGCAACCTGGAAATGTTTAAGCCCGTCAGAACATTTCTCCAATATAGCATGTCTGCCTTGAGTGTTTTTATTTCCCCAAGTGAGGCTAAGTGACTGCACCAGGGCCTGCAAGATGTTATTAGAAGCGTGTAGAGAATGCCAAAGAAAGCAAAAGTAATGCCTGATGTGTCAGAATTTGGAAAATTAGCAGGTTTGTTCTGAAATGAAAATGCAACCTCCAAATTTACATGTGATTTTTTTCTAAAAGGAATATGCGTGAAAATCTATTTAGCAATCCAAAAAATCAAGCACAAGGGCCAGTTTTGTCTGTAGTATACAAAGTTCATGCTGATGCAAATAATAGTAGAAATTTAGATGTGCCTCGATCAAGAACTCTTAAAAGAGTATATATTACAAACTTACTGTACACCTAGTTTCCCTTGAATAGCACAGGGCAGTTAAATAAAAATGACTCATAACTCTCTTCCTTTTTCACTCCTTTGGGCCAATTTTCATCAAGACAACTCCTAACTGATTTCAGAGTCATGGGCTTGTGGCTGGTACTTTAGTGAGAAGTACAGTACATTCAGAAAGAGGAAGCCTCACTGCATATTAATTAACACAAAGGATAACCATTACTCAGCTCTTCAAATGTGCCAAACTGAATTCAATGTTTGTTAATAGATGTTGTAAGTTTAGGTTCCATTATCTTTCATAGGGCATGTGCCCATCAAACAGTGGAGCACAGTAAAATATTCCACACTATTGCCAGCAGAAACTAATATATCAATCCAATGCAATACAGCACCATGAAGAAACGCAACTTCTGTCTGCAAAGGGAATTGCAGCTGCACTGTCTCTGGGCCCAGGCCTTATATGCTTAGACACATTTCAGCATTGCATGGGCACATAGAGACTTCTTCCAGTCCAGAGCAAGCTTACTCAGCTTGGTAAGTCCTGTACCAACACAGCTGCAAAATGCATATATGTCCATGGAGAATTGGACACCTCACTAAGGTTGTTCTGAAAATCCAGTACTGAACTCTAAGACTCTTTATAGGAAAAGGTAATGTGGTCTGGAGAACTGAAGTGCCTAATATACCTGCGTACTAGAAAGATTTATTCTATTTTACCATAGAAGAAGAAGAAAAAAGAAAAGTAAAAAAAAATCCTTTCTATTAAAATCCATCTACAAGCTTACCTACAAACATATTTTATCTTTTAAAACAAAATTCACAACTAAGGATCTTACCTACCCTTTTTCAATGTTGGATATGCTGATATTCCTTATATTCATTTTCTTGCTTTATTAGGATATCAGAAAAAAGACTCCAATCTTTTCTCACATGGATCCGCAGACTGCTTTTCACTGACAGAATCAATGTGTATGTGCCACAGAGTCCTTTTGAACACTTATATGCTATTAGGATTTGCTCATTTAGAGTCTAATTCAACGCATATTTACATTAGGAGTGTTAAATAGTTCAATTAAATATAAAATGAGGGGAAAGAACATTCTAAACAGTCCTACGTGATGTTCCCCATAAATGAGCTACTATTGAGCCAACTAAAAAAACCCATGTGACTGAAAAAATCTTTAAGGTCTTTTGAAATGCTTTCCTGCTGGCTAGTCGCAAATGCTAAAAGCAAGAGGCTAAGGTCAGAAAAATAATACAGACAAAAAATAATAATAATTCTTACAAACACAGCTGGGTTTGTTGCCAGACCACTGGTTGTTTTGTTGACATGTAATCGTTCTCTCTCCCACCAGTTCAAAAGCTGCTTGACATTCAAAGGTAAGTGTGTCTCCATGCAGAAAACTGCTGCCAGTCCTTTTTCCATATGATGGAATTCCAGGGTCTCCACAACCTCCTTTCTCAATTTCTGAATATCAAAAAATTCAAACACAATAATAAGGAAAATATATTTGCAAGCAATTTATATGTCAGTATCAGAAGTGCATTCAAAATATTTGGCATTATGCCTTAAACTAATATTTACAGCTGAAAGTGAACTAATGCTGTAAAACTGCCTCTAAGATGACTTAGGATCTAAAGTCTTTTCACAAGCTAATAGCTTCCGTACCTGCATTGCTGAAGATAACAAAATACTCATGTTTAACTGCATGGCTGAACTGAATTACAGCATATCTGAAGGTAAAATTAGAAAGCCATAGATAGTCTCCATTCTACATGGAGACATACTATGTGTAGATCCTATTTCTGCTAATGAAAAACTAGTAATAAAGAATCTACCTTAACTCTCACATCTGCAATTCCATTTATAAGGCTATTAGCAATATGATTAAAAGTACATAAATTACAGATAGCGCCAACGAATTTAATTTTAAGCAGTAAAATATAATAAAAACAAAACTGATGAATTATTTCTTAATCTCATACTTCAAATTAGAACCATATTTTTGCCAGCTGCATTCAGGTACACTGAAAAGAGATTAACATTTTGGATTACACTTCCTAGATATTCTCTGGGAGATCTGGTATTTAAATTATTTAATTTGTAGATATTGCATGTACATACAAAAGATAAGAATATAAAACTCCCTAAATCTTATGAAATTTATGAATAACAAGAATATTAGAAAAGGAAATGTAAATATTAACTGCCTGTGATAGAAATGCTGAATCATCTTACAAATTACTATACACTTGGCTCTCCATCCAAAATGAAGGCTCCATTTCTTTGCCATTAAATTTAAAGTAGTTTCTCTATTAATTTCCATTTGAGCAGCAAAAATAAAAACAAAGCACTTCTGGCTATATGAACTGTTGCTACATCTGTAGTAAAATGATGTAAATCTAATTCAAATGAAATTAGTGATAAAATTCTTGTTATTTAAGTGTTTCCCAGTTCAATCCAAGGTATGAAATCTGAAACATTCAGGATAACAAGAAAATTAATCTCACTGAATAGTATTAAAATTAATATAATTTAACACCATTAAAAATGTCTGCTGTCAAATATTGTTAAATGTACCAATGTTAAATCCTGGCAGAAGTGTATATGTTGATGTGGTAACTCCAACAGAAATTTTAAGATGCAGGTTGACTTTATTATGACATCACTATGTTTACTCCCTAAAGCAGTTGTGAACAGATTGCTGACAATCATGTTCAGAAAGGTATGCCATGTATTTCACAAAATAACAGGTTATTCATCAGGATAAAAAGAGGCATACAATTTTTTTTTAATAAACTTAAAATCAAACTTTGAAGAGAAAATTAGAGTAACTATTCCATCTATGAATTCAAAGCAGTTCCAGGGTCAGTTGTTTTATTTAAATAATTTGTCTTACCAGAAAGCTAGAATGAATGAAATGAATGAAAACATCTTCCAAACAGTCCGGTGCATATAATAAAAATATGTATATAATAAAACACCAGTAAAGCAGTATCATAAATAATATTTATAAGTACAGATTCAAAATTATATGTATTTACAAATGCTTTAACATAGTTTCATCTGCCTGCTCCTACTGAGACATTGATTTCTACTGCCACAGTGGAGCACTGGAAACCTGTGTGTTCCCAGCTATCCACAGTTCCACATCCTACAGGAAAATGTGGGAAGCTACAGAAAATCAGAACCCACATTTTAATTGCATTTTAAAAGTTCATCTACTCCACTGATAGCAGAGCTATATCTAATCCAGTATGTGAGAATGATAAAACCCACTCTTTTCCAAAAACCTGTTGTGTCTTGAAGATCAGGGTAATACTGTCTCAGGCAGGAGTGTCAGGAGGCAAACTGTCTACAAGGTTTTGCAAAGGCACTGCTGAAGATTTATCCCTTAAAAGAAAGCAACAAGTGTTTCTTTCCATGGTCTACAGAGGAAGTATCAAAATATCTTTAATTAATGAAGACAGATCAGGTTGCTTTCTAACTCTCAGGAGATACACCAAGTCCTAGGAGAGGGTTATGATCAGTTGTGATCAGTGAACCAAAACCTTTAACAGAAATTACCATGAATTAAGCTTTCTGGCAGGTTGAAAACTCCATTCTTGTAGGAAACTAGTACAGCATGCCTTTAGTCAGAACCGAGCTCTTACTGAGGAAGGCAAGAACGCAGGATAAACTTTAGAAACTAAGCGAATACTTCATTCTTCTTAATATATCACCCTTCATCCAAGAATGTCCAGTTTTACTTCGGGTGGAGATATAATCTGGATTTTTAAATATCTGATTTGCAAGCACAAGCAAGCAGTTAAAAATATAAAAACTAATTTCAGGTCAAACATTTTTTAAAATACTTTTATTCTTTGGAAAAATAAAGGTTTAATAAAATCTGTCTCATAAAAATATTTTAATGATGAATTTTAAGTTCTCTCTTAAAATACATTAGAAGGAATTTTTAAATCAAATTATTCCACATTGAAAAGCCAAATAACTCATAAAAATGTCAAAATGAAATGTGTTACCTTTATTTCTATCTCAGCTTTCAGGGTTTGTGCTTGTTTATTCAACATAAAAACAATTCAGCAAATGTCATAAATTTATAAAACACTTCTGAGGATGTCTTATTTGCATTTTGACAATAAAAAGCTTGAAAAATTCCATCCAGCTCTAGAAATCTACATCTTCATAAACCTTGAAGTGAAGACTATCCTTAACAGAAAATGTACTCTAGTCAAAAACAAGTTATTCAGGTTGACAGAAAGCACCCATTTAATTTCAATGGATAGCATTCACTTCTATCTTGAAGTTTCACATGAATTTCCTGGTATGAAGATTTACTATGACATGCAATTCTTATTCATATTACATTACAGGTGTTACTATCAATACCACAATTTTAGATCAATTAATATTCTACCAATTAATTTTACAGTGAGACAAAGATCTGTGTTTTCACACTGCAAAATCAAAAAGAACCCCCAACTTAGATACTTTAACAACTTTCCATGCACTTTTTCAGTTCAACATCTGTCTCTGCTCTTGTGTTACAATTAATTAGTGCATGCATTAGACGATTTCCTTCCAAACTTTTGAAAAATATCAAAACCCCCAAAAGCTGTGCCTTAGCTGACTGAGTTTCTCATACGTACACCGATTGCAGGTCTGTAGTGGTTAAGGTGACAAAACTTCCATTCCCCATAAAAAGATATAAACTTTTAGTAGGAGTCTCAGTTATAATGTCCAAATTTTTAATTTTTTTATTAAAGCATTGCGAAATATAAATCCATGCAAAAATTCTGCCAGTAGCAGA
Organism: Calonectris borealis; assembly: GCF_964195595.1. NCBI lineage: Eukaryota > Metazoa > Chordata > Aves > Procellariiformes > Procellariidae > Calonectris > Calonectris borealis. Next base: position 25,010,930 of record NC_134314.1, read on the forward strand.
ACACAATGTTAAATATTTACTTTCTTAGTATTCAGGAAATCATGAGGGAGTGACAGAACAAAGCAGATTAAGTCAGATGCAAGACTGTCTGTACATTTCTCTTTACTAAAGAGCTAGCTTTCCATCACATATATTAATGACAGAGCAAAACTTAGGGAAGACAGAGAAGGCCATATTCAGGGTTTTGTATTTATACATAAAAAATACTATTTGTTTACATCTAGATCTAGAGTAGTACAGGCATATAATGATTCCTAACATTTTTCTGTCCTCTGGGATCTAACACAGCTTTTTATTTTATTGTCTCTTCTGGTACCTATCCAACTTCCACTGATTTGAACAAATTTTTTAAATGTCTAAATTCAGTTAAGGTGCATTGTGCCTATTACTTCAACACATGCACCAATTATTCTGCTTCATAAATTGCAAAGAGGCTACATATTTGTTTGCTAAAAAGAGAACATTTTTCTGACCAAGTCAGTTGGAACTATGTTGAGCTCTTAGAGAAATACTATGGGACAGAAAAGGTGCTTAAAATGACAAACATGAAAATAAAAGCTATGTTAACCTATTTAGAGTATGGCAATAAAAACCCTGTTCTTTTAGGATTATTCTGTGTACTCATTCAATGTTGGACTTCTTTTGATCTGAGTCTTTAGAGCTGTGTGAACTTCATGAAGTTTGCAAATAAGCTCTCAAGCTCAAATTTAAACATCAGTTTCCTCTGATTACTAAAAATATTAACATTGATCTTATTCAATTGTTTTTGGCTTTCAGGTACTCTCTTTCAGTAGCCTGGGGAAAAAGACTTTTCATCTTGTTTGTAAACTGGAAATATTTACCCAGTTTCAGGGAATATTCTCTCTTTAATGTTGGGAGAATTACAAGATTAGATTTCTGATGAGAAGATCATATCTCTCTCAATTTAATCAAAGACATTTCTGTTGCAGTGTTTTCTTTCAAAGGAAGAAATATGGCAATTCTAAAGTGATATTAAGCATCTAAATAAGTATTATGACTACTACTTGAAAGGTGTCACATTGCAAAGACATCAAGTCTTTTTGATGAAAAGGCTTTGCAGTACTTTGACCCAAGTATCTGAAATATATAATAAAATACTTCATAGATTATAACATTAGGCAGGCTTGAAGTTATCAGTCATGGTAGTAATTCACCTTTTTTTCCCTTGTTACTAGGTTACAAATATACAGTTAAAATGAAATCCTTAATGCCACTATGTTTTCATTCACATTATCCAATATTCTAGCTTAGATGATTAGTGAATCATCATCAAATCTGTACCTAGATCTGTATCTGTACCTAGATACAATTTTTACCAGAAGTATTAATAATATCCTCACACTTTAATAATTCAGATGTATAAATACAATTTAAATTAAGTGTTTTAAACACAAGTGGGTTACACAACAATCCATTGTTTCAAAGAAGAGATATATAAATAAACTTCAGCAGTTCAAGGTCTATCAGAAAGTTGAAGTCATAGAATCATAGAATCATAGAATCATTAAGGTTGGAAAAGACCTCTAAGATCATCGAGTCCAACCGTCAACACAACACTACCATGCCCACTACACCATGTCCCTAAGCGCCTCATCTACACGTCTTTTAAATACCTCCAGGCATGGTGACTCAACCACTTCCCTGGGCAGCCTGTTCCAAGGCCTGACCGCTCTTTCAGTAAAGAAATTTTTCCAATCTAAACATCCCCTGGCGCAACTTGAGGCCATTTCCTCTCGTCCTATCGCTAGTGACTTGGGAGAAGAGACCAACACTCACCTCGCTACAACCTCCTTTCAGGTAGTTGTAGAGCGCAATGAAGTCTCCCCTCAGCCTCCTCTTCTCCAAGCTAAACAACCCCAGTTCCCTCAGCCGCTCCTCATAAGACTTGTGCTCCAGGCCCTTCACCAGAGTCAATACCTCTAAAACCTAAATTCATTAATTTGACAACATTTCATAACTACCATCTTAGCTATAGTCAAGATAGGTTAAGGAAAGCTGAGAGCTGACACAGGTATACATTTACAAAAAAAAAGAGATAGTTTGGAAGTTTATTTCTGTGTCACATAGGACCTTTTCAGTTTAACAGCTAAACTCTTATACAACAGGCCACAGAAATTCATGTTTTAAATACAAGAAAATTGATCATTTAGTTTATTTCCTATTATTCCTCATATCTCCCTGTGTAAAAGTCATAATACCTGCCACAGCGGAATCTGACCCTTACATAACACTTTCTTAAATTTAGAAGAGAGACAGAAAAAATACTGTTATATAGAACAAACTGTGATATGACAAATGTTGTGTTTTAATTATTCCAACTCTTGTACAAGCTTTAAGTTGATCTTCCCACCGATCTCAATAATAAAATCTATTTGGACCAGTAGCACATTATGACCCTATATGTTCCATCTCACTCTTGGAATTCAAATTTCAGTCCCAGACAATGTCATTAAAATTCCACTTAATGAAAGGGAAGTAACATACATAAAGACAAAGTCTGCAACTGTAATGTAACATAAAGCAAATATCTCTGTTGAGCTCATCATTTTTGTTAGGCGGATGAGTTATAAATGGACAAATTACAAATGGGCTAAACAGACATTACTTTTATTTATACACTTGTCCTTCCCTGTCTTCAGGACATTGCAGCTTCAATGCACTATTAAATTACACAGTAAATGCTTAAAACCGTAAGTACTTCTTCAATGGCAGGAATAGAGAGCTTGGCTCTCTATGGCTTCAGCATAGAAGAAATAGAAAGCAGAATCAGAAATGGTTTTACCACTCCCACAGATTTATAGGTTACAGTTGTAGAAGATTTGCACAAGAAACTTAAGATTGCAGAGAGAATTCAACTGGGTATCCCAAAATAATATCATATTCCTCAGAAGTATACTTTTTCTTGCTCCACTGGAAACCGTTGTGGTCTATAAAAATTAACCAGCTGCAAAATTACACATGAACTTTCAGTACTATACAGCAATAGTTTCAGTTTAGGATAAAGAACCAGACATTATTGAAGATCCCTTCTGTTCCATAGGGAATACTGTTTTGAAAATAGACTAAGAGCTGGCAGTAGAAATACCTAACGAAGGACAAAATGCTACTGTTTTCATAAGTAAACAGTTCAGACTTCTTTGAAATGCATGTATAATACTGGTTCTAATCTCAATAAGATGTTGAAAAATTATGGGAATTTAAAAACACAAATGGAGAAACCCTTATACAAAGAGAAACCCTTATACAAAGAGAAGGGATGAGAGAGATGCTCAGGATTGCAGAAGAGGACATAAGTAAAAGAATGAAATTATAGATATGATTCCTGCAAAGGAACATGGGAACAACTACTGAAAGTGAAAATGATAAATCAAAACTAATAGAAAAAAATATTTCAGATAGCACATAATTGGATTGTAAAAGTGGCTATTAAAGCTAAAATGAGGTTGGCCTAAAGCTAAAAAAAGTGTGGTCTTACATGATAATTTTATAGATGATCACAATTTTATCATTATTCCAGTAAATTTCTTCAAAGAAATTTTACAGTATAATTTATTATTAGTCTCCAACTATAAAAAGAGAAGGCCCCCTTCACAGGTCATGTAGTTCCCAGCAGCATTCTAAGAGACGTCTCACAATTTCTCTGAATTCTTTTGTTCTTGCTGTTATCAAAAAGGCCACAGGTCATATCTAGTAGATTAATTTTTGTTGCTTCTACCTTATTGCGTTCTTTATCAATATTAAAAAGCAAACATGAGAATCAGATAGATGGAAAACCAATGTGAAAATTTTTTAAAGGAAGTCTATTTAAGCTAACAGTTCACTATCATAGCATATGGATGGCTTGTTTGTAATAATACAATATCATTTCATATCATATCATATCTTATAATATAATATAAAAATCTTTTAAAGTAATACAACAATTCGAGAAGAAAAAAAATCAAACCTTTTCAACAAATATGTTCTTTAATTTTAATATTTACAGTGTACTTAAATATTTCATTACAGAATGCAGAAAAATAAAATGTCGGTTTGTTTACAATCTTACATGTCCAGAGGTAGTTGCACACCAAATGTGAATAGGGATGAGGAAGAAGCTTTCTGTTACTTGTTGCAGAAAAGTTTATGATACCAACTAACTGACTGATGAAATAGCAGGTGAAATTCATTATCAATAATTATAGAAAAATAAATCTGGAAAAAAATTATGAGCTTGCAGGCACAATGATAGGTTCTGAATTGTCAGTTACCACTCAGGAACAAGAACTCTGGCATACTAAAGATAATTCTATGAAACTGTAAGCTGTTGAAAATGTTAGGAATTGCTAGGAGAGGAACAGCAAACAAAACAGAAAATACTATTCTGACAACACACAAAAACCTATTTCATTTGCATGTTGAATATTGTAGGTAGTTCTGCTCCTCCATATAAAAAATGATACATTAGAACTAAGGAGGGAAAACAAAAGACCAAAGTTATGGTTTCTGAGGAACTGAGGACCAATTAAATAGACTGGAAATCTCTTTTTTTGGGAGGTGAAATATAGGTATTCAAAAAGTGATTGGACAAATACATGGAAGAAAATCTTATTGAGAGAGAAAGACGAAGTACTTGAGCCATGCATCACTAGAAACAGGGAAAGTACTCTGGGATTATCTCTGTCTCTTGATTTATCACTGTATACTTCACCATTTTTTCCTTAAACATTCATTATTGTCTAGTATCAATATGCTATGGGCTTTCATTCTCACTGTAAATTTTTATTCTGATGTTTTGTGATAAGGATCGTCATATTGTTCAAATTGCAGAGTTCATGTTTCTTTATTAACAGAAAGAGTAGAGCCTGTCTATACAAAAGGTTGAGCAGTGCCCTGGGCAAAAGTTAGCCCAAAGATATCCAGTGGAATGCAAATTAGCATGTGTCGCAGAGGAGTGATTTAGATCGCTTAAAGAATCACATCAAAGGTTTTAGCGAAAAGTGGTTTTAATAGGGATTTATAAAAGTGTGATTTAACAAAGTTCGATGGCAAAGGTTCACGCTATCACTTACTACATGGATGAAACATACAATGGAAAAATCAAGTTAGAATCGAGCTAGAATGATTTATACAGAGACTGAGGGCGCAAAAGTGTAAGGGAGACCCTCCCATTGAGTCACGAGGTTCAGAGAAGACCCCCTTGCTTTCTAAATTCCTAAAGGAGCTTAGGTGCGACTAGGTCCAATCTTAGCCTCAGACTTGGACAATGGTTTATGTCTAATACAAAGAGTAAGGAGACCTTCCCATTGAGTCATGAGGTTCAGAGTGGACTCCCTTGCTTTCTAAACTCCTGATGGAGCTTAGGTGCGGCTGGATCCACCCCTAGTCCCAGACTTGGACAACGCTTTATGTCTAAGGCATTATGTGTGTCTAGCAGCAGTCTAAAGTTCATTCACAGTTTTAAGGTGGATCACAAGATTTTAGCACACTTAATCATAGACTAATTTAACATTTACAAAGTGAGTCAGTAGAATTTACTACAATCACAACAGTGACTTAACTATAAGTTTGAGATGACTATTTTTACTCTACTTGCTATGAGATACCTAAATCAATTCACACGCACGGACACAGACACAAAAATATATAAATGTACAAAGGTATACCTGTTAAAAATTCCCCTCTATTTCAGTGAAATATTCACGTCAAATGTCTCGGCATTTCTCAACGGGCGAGGGTTGAGTCTCAAGGAGTGAAAGGTTTTGGCCCAGGTTCCGTCATCAGCTTTTGGCAACGGTCCTCTGAATATTGCAAACTTGAGAGTTCGCGAGCTCTGAGAGGCGTCCCACTCAGAGGAGATGCTGGGCGCAGCCCGCTGTGGTCCAGGACAGCTCAAAGGGCCTCACTTAGGACCACTGTTTATAGAGTCACAAGATGATTGGCTTTTGTCATCAGTAAATTTCCACCCTAGCCACAGTCCGAGTCGGCAGTTACTAGAATTCTCAAGATTCCAGTAACAATGGTACCGTTCCATTCCAGCTACAATCCAGATAAGGCTGTCAGGGGATGACGAATTATCTCTGCTCTCATTCCCCACCTTGGCCAGGCAACAGGAGTTCCTGGTACTGTCAGTGTCACTCCCCAACTTAGCCATGCAAGAGTTCCTGGTAAGGCCAAGGGATGCTTAACCCCCCAACTCATTACACAAAGGCCAAGGCCTAACGGGAATTCCTGAGATCGTAGAGCAGCCCAGAGGAGGGGGGGAAACGCACCACTACAGCATATTATGGTGGAAAACAGAAAGTACAGTAAAAAGCAAGTGCAGCTGCCTCAGAAATGATCAGAATAAAATAAAAATGAATCTTGTGAAAAGGTGAACCATGGAATGAGGCAAAAGACAATAAAAGAGCTTGTAAAAAGTCATTAAATGTAAGAGAAAAAAAAATAGCTAGAAGGAAAGGAGAATGAACAACACCTTCACTTTTCCAGAAAAAAAAATCATAGCTAGATAACAAAAGTTTAAATAAAATTAAGTACAAGGCAGGATAAGACGAGAACAGGTTAATGACTGTTTAGAAAATTTAGACATATTCAAGGGAACAGGGCCTAATTAAATTCACATTAAAGTACTTAAACTGAAGCAGTCTATGAACTATTAGCAATTATTTTCAAGAACGTATGGAGGACGAGGAAGGTCCCAGCTGACTGGATGAGGTCACATGTAATAACTTTCTCAAAAAATGGAGAAAAGAGGACCCAAGGAATTATACAAATGCATGTGTATATAATTTGTCCCCTCAAACTGGGAAAGTGATATGCTTCATCTTCCTTTACAACAGAATATCCTTGAACATCTTTACTTAAAATTATCTTAAGTCCTAGCAAGGAAGACATGGTAGTTGTCTACAAAAGAATCAATATGCTACCAATATTTTAAAAGTGCAAGTAAATTGACCTGTGTAATTATAGGATTGTAAAGCCAACACTGATCCTAAGCAAAGTAATGGAATAGCCAACACAGAAGTCTATTTCTAAAGGGTTAAAAGATGAAAATGTAATTAACACCAGGTAACATGGTTTTATGTAAAATTGGTCATGTCATACAAACAATATGATTTTTAGATTATAAACTTGGTTGACACAATATATTTAGACTTCTTTCAACCATTTAAATTAGCAATACATGACATCCTAATTAAGAATTCACATCATAGAGAATCAATTTAGCACTTATTAAATGGATTGAAATTAGATGATGATAGTATCTCAAAGCATAAATGTGAATAAAGAATTATCATTAGGCAATAGAACTGCTTCAACTAGCTTAGTATACACTGGTTTTAGCTCAATCCTAACAATTTGTCATATAAATAATATTACAGAAAAATAGTTAATCGACAGTGGCCATAGTATTTTCAAGATGCTATAGCCCTGTGACATATATTGTAGGTGTAGATGTCTTCTTGTACATATGTACCCACATTAGCACTGCTTTTTCTCATACTCTTCAAAGGAAAAAGCAAACATCAAAATTTCAAGCCTATGGAAGCTGAGAATATTGTAAAATAAAATTGTTAGGTGGAAGGACCTTATTTTCCCTGAGTATCCACTTCTGTATCTTACAATGGGTGTTCCTCCTCTTTAAAGACCAGGAGAGATGAGCCCAGTTGCACCAAACAAAATGGAAGATTAAAAGGGATGTCATGCATGGGATATGTTGGAGCTTCAAGATCAGTACACTTCTAATGCAGGTTATAGAAGCAGTCAGTGCTGAAATGAAAAACGTTAGCTTTGGAAGCTCTCCGTGGATATGGATAAAGAGGGAGAAAGATGCCTTGGTAGTATTTGAAATAGGAAAAGTGACTACAGTGTAACCAAACGTACTAATATTAGTGCAGTGTGGACTTCCGAATAACTTAATTTTACTTTATTCTATTTCAGGAAAGAAGCAAAGAGGAAGTGTTGCTCTAAAAACATTCTTCTGAAGGGAAAAAAAAAAAGAAGAAAAAGAAAGCATCTTTAGGCCCTACACTCCTATATTCTATCCTCGCAGGACAAATCCTGCCCTCCAGGATTGCACTCAGCCCAGCAACTTTTAGAGTTTTTTGGGGATGCACAATTTCCACTGAGATCTCTAAGAAAAAGTTCCTCTCTTTGATTAACTTTGAGACTTTACTGCATGTGCCCCTCTTCCGTCTACAAAGAGCTTCCTGTTATTCTTATCTATATCTTGTATGATTACAATTTTTTTGCTGTGCCTCCTTCTTTCTTTGCTCTTATCCTCTTGTCCACCTGAGAGTCCTGGACCATGTTTAAGGAAGACACACTTTCCTTCTCTTTCCAAAGATGCCAACCCGACCAAGACTTCAGCAATAAGGACAAGGCAAACAAGACTTTTTCCTCTCTAATATAACACACTTTCTGAGGAACATGACCTAACATAAAACTACCCTGCAAACAAATAAAAGAAGCCTCACAGCTTAGAATTCACTTGTTCTTTTCAGTGAGATTAATTAAGCAACTGAAATTTTACAAAAGCATGTTACAAGAGTTTTTATTGGCATTTTTAGCCATCTATTTGACTTTGCACAGATAGACTGGACTTCTCAATTGGAAAATTCCATTCAACATCTTGTTTTTCCACTTTCATACCCAGAAGAAAAAGGAAGAAGGATAGCTTGGGTTATGCTGGGGATTTAAAAATGGGGTTTTTAGTGAAGAAAACTTCCTCTGAATATTGCTTGTCTATGGAGGTTAACTGCACAAACCTAAAAAACCCAGTAAATTGCTACAAGAAAATCCTGTGCCTGTTACAATTATGTGTAATCAAGTTTAAATATGGCTTTCATAGAGGCACCAGGGTACAAGTAAAATACTTTACCTGTTCATCACAAAGATATTTGCCTAAAAACAAAAATAAGTGACTTTAAAGCATTTGACAAGTAAATTTTACTAAAATTATGCCTGGGTTTGTTTATTTATTTATTTCCCTTACGTTTCCATGCACACTGGAAAATACTATGATCTTACACGATGTGTGTCTACAACAGTAAAACTGTTATGTCTTACTTGTTCTATCCTGTCATTTAGACCACTTAGAGCACCAATTTTGTAGTTTCCAAATTATTATAACCATTAGTGAAACTCAGAATTTAATTTTAAATGCTACAGTGAACTAGAATCTAAAGACAAGAATCTAAAGACTAGATCTCAAAGAACACTTATTCTGGCAGTTACCTTCAAGGATGTAAAACTGCCATGCAACACAAGTCTTGAGTTCTTGAGAAAGTTGTGTGATTTCTACATACATTTACAATTTGATGCAATGTATATATACAGAAATGGTGGGCGGACTATTATTAACTTCCAGCTTGGAAAGAAAAGTTCTGGATGTGGGCTGGGGTACTGCCCACCACGCTTTCCTGATTACATTTCATCCTGAATAGAGATTATATGTGTTGCTCTGAATAACACTACTTTGTGTAGCTTTAGTTAAAGTGATCTATTCCATTCAAATTAAAAAAAAAAAAATAAGAGAATCAATCTATGGCTTCTAATATGAAGCTCATAGTCCTGTGCAAGGGGTGGGCCGCAACAGGAAAAGATTTATTATACAACATGAGTGAACAGCAATGGTTTTAACTCATTGCAACATCCTGAAATCTTTGACTTACATTGGGGGAGAAGCTGAAAAAGACAATAACATTTTGGTTTTTTCAAATAGCGCCAGTAAGGAAAAAAAAAATATGTGTACATTTATGTTGTTCCTGTCAGGGTACATGTGCTGATGAAAGCATATCAATGTTCCATCCAAATGTCTATACTATAGAGAAGCAAACAGATCAGGTATAATCAGCTTATTTCGTATAATTGCAATCTCGGCAGATGAGAAGAGAATCCCAACAAGCACCTTGTGCCCACTTTTCCTGAGCACATTGTGAGAATGAATGGAAATTAAAAAAAAAGATGAATGTTTTGTTTGACATCCAGTTCTTGCTAAGATCCTTTAAAATTCCTCCTCTTTTCTCTACATACTACTGTTAGCTAAATAGCACAAGAGGAACCTATGGCAGTGGTTCCAAGCAGTGGATTAGATTTTGAACCAAACTCAACTGTTTATGACAATATTTGGAATCATGAGTCCAACAAAGTTCAGTTGCAAGCTGAATGAGCTTGAGATATGCTACTCACCAAAACTCAGTAATCTTTTCTACAGCATACTAATACAACACAGTAGAAGCATTAACAGATGCAAGTTTTTTATCATGGTCTATATAAAGGTGACTGTACAAAACCATTTCTTTCTAACTATTTCATACAGAGGCCGTATAGACATTAGAAAATAAAAAGTGGCAACAAATGTAAGACCTTGGAACCATCAAAGACAGTTAGACTGAAATGTGGTGGGTGTTGCAGATGATAGGAAAAATCCAAAAGGTTTATATCTTTTTTTTTCAAGTATTTGAACTCTTAGTTCTGTGAGGAAGGCTATGCAAGTGCACACATTCTAATACCACTCCCTGGCATCTAAACAAACCCAAATATACTTACTACCTGAGGGAAATGATCCTAACTTTGTTTTTCTTTCAAAATAGAGGAAAAACACATCAACAGGCTGTGGTGGTGCGTTCCTTCTCCCTCTTTCTTTTGGGCCACTTGTTGATCTGGGCCGCTTGTTGATCTCAGCAATTCCCGTAAAACCTTAGCCTTGGTGTACTATGTCTGGTGGTTAAGCGTTCCTTGCCCATATCAGGAACTCTGCATAGCTGAGGCTGGGAACATGCTCCTACTGCCTGGCCCAGGTGTCATCCTATGATAGCCTTATCTGAGTCATAGCTCAAGTGGAACAATACTGAAATCTTGAGAATTTTTACTAACTACCACCTAGGTCTGTGGCCAGGATGGAAATTTACAGATGACTAAAGCCAATCATCTTGCAAACCTATAAATGGTGGTCCTAAGTGAGACCCTTTGAGCTCTCCTGGACTGCAGCGGGCTGCACCCAGAGTCTCCTTCTGTGTGGGATGCTTCTCAGGGTTCGTAAACTCTCAAGTTTGCAATATTCAGAAGACCATCCCCGACTGCCACGGGACCTGGGCTGAAACACTCCTCAGCCAAAATGCTCCTCAAGGCTCAATCTTTCACCCGTTGAGAAATGCCCAGACATTTGACGTGAATATTTCACTGAACTCGAGGGGAAATTTTAACAAGAATACCTTCTGTACATTTATATACATATTTCTGTCTGTGTGTGTGTGTGAACTAATAGTAAGCATAATCTGAAATTAAGTCACTGTCGTGATTGTAGTAGACTCTACTAATTTATTTTGTAAATGTTAAATTAGTCAATGATTAAGTGCTGATGAAATCTTGTGATCCACCTTAAAACTGTGAATGAAACTTAGACTGCTGCTAACACATATAATGCCTTAGACATAAACCGTCGTCCAACTCTGAGACTAAGAGTGGATCCAGCTGCACCTAGACTCCTCTCTGAGAAGGAGTTTAGAAAGCAGGGGGGTCTTCTCTGAACCTCGTGACTCAACAGGACGGTCTCCTTACGCTTTTCGTCCTCAGTCTCTATGTAAATCATTCTAGCCCAATTTTGACTCGATTTTCCTTTATATGTTTCATCCATGTAGTAAGTAATAGAGTGAACCTTGCCATCGAACTCTGCTAAGTCACGCTTTCATAAATTACTATTAAAATCACTTTCTGTTAATAGCTTTGACTGTGATTCTTTAAGCGGCCTCTAAACCACTCATTCATGACACAGGCATACCTAGAGACATAGACTGGAACCAGTTTACATCTATATTCACAAGGAGTCATGTACTTCATTTATGTCAAATATTACAAATGATACTGCTAGAATAGCTGCAAAACATTTTATTGTGTGTTCTAACTGTAATGATTTTGTTTTAAAGTAAATAGTATTCTGCTTTCTAAGAGTTCCTTAAGCACTAAGTCATTCTTTGGACATTGAAAGGAAAAATAAAGATCCTTTGAAAACACTAGACTAATACCAAGCCTACAAGTGAATTGTAAAGGAACTGCTCTTTTAAAATCTTTCCATGAAGGGTGCATCATTTCCTACTGAAGAAAAGACTGGCCATGGCTATGCTGGCCTGGAAAGGTCAGAGGAGAGGAGAAGGTACAAAGGAGTAGAAGACTGGTCTGTAATTAAACCCAGAATTATTAAAAATGCTATAAAATACTTTTTTTAAAGCTGCAATATCATATTACAGACCAAATCTGTAGGCAATTAAGGAAATATGTACTGCTCTCCAAATTTCATTTCTTTCTGAAAATATACTATGTTATTTACTGCATTAATATGATGTTTTTCACCTATGGTCAGCACATACTCCAAAGCTTCATCTACACAAATACCTCATTTAGTTACTCTTTGCACTTAGAAATCTTCACTGTACAATGTTCTATAAGCTATGTTCAGAAAACACCAAGACTGCACATTTTAAAAGATCCATTTTCTAGGAAATGTCATTAATTCTTCATGATTAAAATAAAATTGAGTAGTACTGTACACTCAGAAGTGTTTAGATGCAAAACAGAGCATGCAAGCACACACAATACTAAATTAGATATCATTATAGCTTTTCGTAACTTAATTCAGCAATTCACATATTAAATAAAGAGTCTGAATGGGTCTTATTTTTATATACTACCATATGTACAACAAATACATTAAATGAAAAAAACCTAAAAAATGTTCTTGACAATGTTTTGGATTACGAACTATTGTTTTTCTCAAATGTCATAGCAATGTAAAGGCAAATCGTTATTTCATCTTGAATAATAACCGGCTTTAATCTAAATTGCTAATGAAACAAGAGAGCAATGTAAAAAGGCGCTCTGGAGGATATGCTGACTTTGTAACAGGTGGAGGTGTTTGCATGTCAAATCAATTTCAGTCAAAGTGTGAAATTAATCTCTGTTTATGAGCTGAATGGATAAATCACACAGCTGGTGAAAAGACTTGGAAAGAATCAAGTATTGAAAAACTTTGAAGCAACTGTTTAGTGAAATAAATCAATTATTTATAGAGGATCTTACTAATAGACATGTGTGTGTCTGAAAGAAAATCTTCAGTTGTTGCTTAATATTTCCCATAGACCCTACTTCAGTAACACCTACTAGTATGAATTGTGTTTTTAATAGCATTTGAGATTCAAATTTAATTGTCCATTTGAAATCATGTGACATTAGGCATTATTTCCATTTGACACTTGGTAATCAACAAAGTGACACTTAAGAAATTCAATAAATGTTATAATGAAGGCACAAATGATGCAGAAACTGTTTAATGACCCAAACCTCACTACATCTTTTATCTTTTCATGGTGAAACTATTAAAAAAAAAGCATATTAATAGTCTCACCAAAATCCTAAAAGCTCCAACTGATTTTAATGAGATGATAATAAGAATCTAGTTTAACTTAAAAAGATGGAAAAGTGCATATGAACAAGAAATTCCAGATTTTTTTCAATCTCAATAACAGCTAAAATGAATCTACTATATAAAAATGTCATGAAGTGGGTTGTTTTAAATTCCAGTACAGCATTTGTAAGACACCAGTTTCACAAAATAAGCTTACACACTGTACTGGGAATTAGCAGTGGCAGTAGGCCTACAGTGACCTGGACAATAATCAGGCCTCCAAGGACCCAGATGACATCCAGCGCAGGTGAAGGTTTGTATGGAGCACACCGATGTCATACACCAGGACCCTGGTGATAAAGGACTGGGCAGACATCGAGGCACCAACTGTATATAGACTGGCCTGCCAGCTCCAGCAATTCAAAGAGAATCTCTATTCCTCCTCCCCCTCAACCCTATGGGCTTGCATCTCAACTATGGAAAGACTGTCCCACCAGGTCTGGCCACTCAAAGGAAATGTGGAGAATCTCTCTCCCTTCTTGCCCCTACTGGGCTTAGCCCACAGCACACACACAAATATCCATAACTAGGAAACAAAAGAAAATTTCATTATAAAGTTACACAAATTAATAATTTCAAAAATTTAGGAAACTAAACAACAGGTATTAATTATTCTGGGTATTGATATAACACCACACATGTAGACTTATCATTGAATAAACGATATCTAAAAACACACTGCGTGTTTTCACTGAGAAATACCAGAAGAAACATGAAGGCTTTAAAAAAAGGCAGCACAGAGCTGTTCTTCGAAACGTGTAAAGAAAGAAGAGTTGGTGCACAGTTCTCTCTCTTCCCACTGTGACCTTTCTATGTGAGTGTTTTCCTCCAAGGTTGTTCTTAGGCCAGCCACTCTTCCTAAAGCTCTACCACTAAATAAAGCAGGGACAAGGGTGAGCTTGAGCAGTGGATCTCCAACCACCCATACTGCATAAGTGTTAGCATGCTTCCTGGTGATGCCTACCAGCACTCTCTGAGACACTGCATGGTCATGATTCAGGGGACAGCAAGCACCAGCGACCATTCCCAATAGACTGGATGGACAAGACTACATCAAGTTTTCATCCCTGTATTCTAAAAGTCCTCCAGCACCACTCCACAGGCTTTATATCTTCAGACATACCTTACCACATCCCAAAGTGTTCAGTATATACTTTCAGTTTCTTGCTATGAAAACATGAATCATGGCCTGCAATGCAGCATGCACATCACTAACACACTTCTTGCCCTGCCCCAAGACACATTATACAAATGTGCTCACACACACACAATTTGTCTGTGGGTAAACAAGGCCCCTCCTTAGAGCCATGTTATGTGGATGTATCCTCAGGGCAAGAACACAGGCCCTAGCCACATTTTATTTAGTAATACAAATGTAGTCTCAAGGTAGTTTCTGGGTAGCAGCAAACTCCACATTGTTTCTTCTGGGTCTTTATGGGGAAAAAAAAAAATTGTCACTTCCCTTTTCCTGTAAGGAGTCTCCAACCCCTGCTGTGCTGTAAGGTTCCTTCCAGCTCTGTGCATCCCAGCTCTCCCTGAGCTGGTCCTAGACTGCATTATAGAAATTTGTCATAGGAAGGGATGCTCAGTGAAGTTGTTTTCTCCCCATTCTTACAAATGACTTTTTTTTTTTCTTTTTAAAGAAATACTATTTACTAACATACAGCAAACAGTTAACAAACAAGGTACCATCACAGTTTCCTAGATTATTTCTCACAAGACTATGAAAGTTAGAGCCAATTTTTGAAGTTATTTTTTCCTCTTCATTTTTTGTCAGATGGTTACCCTACAACCCACTTTTTTTCTTTAGCTGATATTGCCATGTTTGATTGTATTGTATCATAACATAGAACAGATTTCTAATGATAAAAATGTTCTGTTTGTCAGCTGTGAAATTGGAAATATTATTGTGTTATGGATTAATAAAAAGATTTATTACATTAAACGATATACAGAGTATTTTTGTCATCAACTAGAAAGTGGAAAAACACAAAACAAAAATGTTATGTTGTTAAGTTAATAGGTAAAGAAACTACTTACATTAGAGGTATAAAACTAAGATCAAAATATGAATTGTAACTCATGCCAGAACATATTTGTGTTCAAATACAAATATGAATGATACTAATTATCAGATTAATTGCTAAGACAATACAATAAAAAAGGAATCTCTTTTATAACTGTTTCTATTAGTCCTCTCAAAGCACTACCGTTATTTTAAGTATTGATCTGTTTACAAATAATCAACACAACAAAATTACAAATAATTCTACACAACATTGAATGGAAAAATATTTTTAAAGTGATGTCTACCAACAATAGTGTATTTTTACTTTTCTTTAAAAATTATTTCTCAAATTTTTAAAAGAATGTTAAAACTAATCTTTAAAGTTGGAGACAGAACGTTTCATAGGAACTGGGCATATTTTCATGAAAAAGTGAAGAAAATCTCTTATCTACGAAAAAATTTGGATGGACTTCAAGTCTGTAAGCAGATGTTGACTATGAATAGATTTACATATGCAAATATATAAATACATGTACATAGATGTATATGCATGAATATTTATATTTATATTAATTTTATTAAACAATGCAACTACTAGACATGGTTAAACTATCCACTTTGTCATTATGTGCTATAATTAACTGAAAATGTATCACTTCTTGCAAGAGAACTGTTTCATCAGGTGCAATAACCAAATAAGCTATCTTAATCATGGCCTCACATTGTGATACTCAGAAGTTCACAGGAAATATATTGCTGGAGATGCATGCATTTTTTGTAAGATTATAATAATTCTTTATTTATGAAGAGCTTATTTAGTGTGTTCCATGTGCATTAGTTTAAAATTTGGCAAAATTTCAATGAAAAGGTTTTCTAAATGTGGCATTTAGGAAGGATCATCAACTGAAGTCACAAGCTCTAGGCTTATAAATCAAGCCACGCTAAAGTGTGGCTTACATGTAGAAGTACTCATTCAGGTGTACTGCTGTCCTCAGATTACTGTAGTTTAACCCTCCTCAGAGGATTTGTATTCTTCTTCTTTCGAAGATTAAGTTGCAGTTATGAAGGGTCATAATGTCACTGAGGGAAAGCCCTTACATAGGGATTTAAGGTAGATTACTCAGTTAAATCTGTAGTTTAAATTTATTCTACTTTGCTAATTTTAACTTTCCTGAGCATCTCCCTGCAGACATAACTTAACAGACATTTTCAACAATAAGACAAAAAATAAAGGGAACTCCTATTCCCAGGGTTTTATCATTCACTTTGATCAAAAGAACACCAGTCTTTATAGCTGGGTGTATCTTAAGAACAAGAATATGTTCTTTATATATAATAACAATAAATAGAAGTTAAGCTAAATTATTTTAAAGATTTATGCAAACGTACAAAATTCATTTTATAGTATGCAATGTATTCTAATACACATACAAGAAAATCACAATATGAAAAATTTTGGATAAATTTTGAGGTGAGAGAATATCCAAATCCTTTGAAATTATATTAATACGTGAAATGTACTTCATATATCTATAAATGCATATACATGCATTTTTAAACCTTTAAAAATGGCTGCCATAAAGACTTAACTGGAAACAAGATTTTGTATACAGTGTCTTTTTAGGGTCAAACAAACATGTTTCTTCAGCTTGTCATGAGAACATAGGTTTAATATTTTTTTATTTATCAAATCACCCTGTGTAGTATGTGGACATTATGCATATATATACACAGAAAATACTGTGACAGTCAAAGTCTGACTCTTAGTACAAGATTATCTTAGATCATTCACATCCTAAATACAAAGTGTTTTATTCATTTTTTAAAATTTTTGGTGGCTTAGAAAAAATACATTTTTCTTCCTACAGTTCTAGATAAATATTTGCTTCAAGAGAAATGACAATAATATTGCATTTTGCCTTACAGAAGCAAATTAAATATTTAGCAAGATTTTTAAAATAATGCTTTCGTTAGAGTTTATTGACTTCAGTGATAACATCATTTTTAACAGCTCATTCACACATTTCTTCAGAAGGATATACTTAAAGAAAACATCAGTATTAAAATTTGTGGACTTGGTATTGTTAGGTTAATAGTTGGACTCGATGATCTTAAGGGTCTTTTCCAACCTAAGTGATTCTATGATTCCATGAATACAGTCTAAGGTGTATTTGCCACCACATAATTTAAACAATTCTTTCATTATCGTTGCAAAAAGGATGGTGACTTAAAGTAATATAGATAGGAAAATAAACTAAGTGGCGCCACTGGGGAGGCAATATGAAAGGCTGGCTTATTGCTCATTTAAAATCAAGTGTTTGATTTTTATAACCAGAATGCAGGTGTCATGCATCAAAAGGCTTGAAAACTAAAGGGCAATATAATTCTCATGGCTTGATCCTTCTAGTGAAAAAATACAGAAAACTGTCACAACAATCAAATACTTTTATAAGAATTTATCATAGTGTTGCTCAAAAGAAAAATCATAACATCCTATCTGTTGCTGTCTAGCTGTGATGTATCTTTCTTTCAGACCATCATTTGCAGAAATTTTACAAATTATGGAGTATGCCTAAGAATGCCAAACGATCTCAGTTGTAGATTTTAACAAGACACTCTGAGTATTTCACCACTTTCTGAAACAGATAAGGCAAATTAGTAAACTAGAATTATTTTGGCTTAAGAGAGTGAAAGGAGTATTTTCCTAGGTAATGTTGGTGGACAGCTAAGTTCATGGTGCATACACTGTGGCATTTTCTGTATTAAAAACAAGTATTAAAAAGACAGCAAAGGGAGAAGGTTTTAACTGGTAAAAAGCTATTGCAAATTTCCATTTACTTAAAATGATTAAGCTGTTCTATCAAACTTCTACTGAGCTGTATCTGTTAAGAAGCAAAGACTTCTCTTTTAGGATTTATCTTTCAAAAACTGAGATTCAACTCTGTTCAGTTCCATTGTTTGTTTCTTGTTTGTTTTTTTTTTTTAGTGGAAGGAACAAAGTACAAAGAAATACCTGCCAGGAGTAGAAAAACAAACAAACAAACAAAACTCCCCAAAAATTTAGTTAATACTTACATTTAATTCTCATGTATATCTTATTAGAAACTTATTAGAAAATGTCAGTTTTATTTTTAAAATTTATTGCTATCTAGTCTTTAAGAAAAACCATCAAATGTTAATAATGTTTTTAAAAAACATGGCCATGATAAACCTTTAATTGAAGTTTAATTAGAATCTGGAAATAACATTTATGTTAAAGTCAAGCATATTGAATAATTAACATGGATTAAAAACTATATAAAATTTTATTTTTCTATAATACAATAAAAATGTCTGAGCTGTTTTCTACATGGAATGTGTTTAATTATGATGTGAAACTACTTTCCAAAGAAGCTTGACTAGAAGAATAATCATCACTGGCTGAGCTAAAACATAACAATTCTCTCTTATTCAGAGACAACATGTTATTGTTTCAATGTATAATATTTTTATGCAAAGAGGCAAACAAAGGCTTTCAACTCATGATAAATTTTAACTTGTTGAGTCAATTGCTGAGAAGATATGGATGCACATATGCCTAATCAGTCAAACACAGCTGCAATCTGAAGGGGAAGTGAGAGGGAAGCTTCCCAGTCACAGTCATGTCATATAACTAAGAAATACAAATTAAGAATACAACTTTTTAAGTGTTGAGAGTGTTTAGATTTTTTTTTTCTTTTTAAATTCTGAAGTTTAAATAATGGAGCACATTAATAAAGATATTCCTCCATGAAATCAGAAAACTAAAAATGTACACAGATATCAGATCAGTAAACCACACTATTTTTAACATACATGTTCTTTTTCAGCATATTGAGAATCTCCATTATTAGCATAAAAGAACACATTTCATTAAAGGTTATAGTGAAAGAAACTGATACATTTCTTAAGCATTATAGCTGAACAGCTACATGTAAACTGATTGCGATGAATAACAGACAGTGATTGTATGTCCGTGGAGCATAATTGAGCATAATGATATCAAGACCTGGTTGAAGACTCTGAAACATGCTCTTATAAAATAAAAATAGGACATTAGAAGCAGAGTTATGCAATTAATATAAAAATAAAAAAGGCATAAAATGTATTCATTTAACAAATTTGTACTCAATCTGGACTTTTTCGTTTTGTTATTTTGTTAATGTAGGAGGGAGAAGAAAAGTTATGTGGTGTCACATGCTTACCCCTTTTTATACTCTTCACTTAGCCTCTGTTGTTTGCAATTGTTTAATAAAGGATAGTGACATAGATGGAAATTTGATCTTAGCCGCTACAGCCTGCTAATATATAAATATGCAATACATTCAACCAATTAAAGCGTATAACAATGATGTTATGTTCCTCAAGTCCATGTGTATTTTCTAGATGGAAAGTGGGTTCTGCCTGCCACCCCAACCGTTATACAAAACTCAGGTAAAGATATTCTCCACTATTAAAAATTACTTTAAAACTATTGCGGTAATTATCAGATATTATTTATTCCTTGAAAGAAAACTCAAGGATGATGAAACTTAGAAATGCCTGCTGTAGGCTTACCTGAACAATACACTCTAAAAGGTCAGATAACAATATAGGAAAGCTTCCTTATCTGAAAATGATTGATAATATATTGTGCTGAAAATTAAGTGACTGACATTTGCCCATCCACAAAACTAACCTGCACTGTCTTGCACTACAAACGGATTCATTCATACAATATTATGGTGAAACTCTCTGACAGTTATCCACAGAGCCAAATAGTTTTAATATATGAAAATATTCACATAAAATATGAAATATATTTATTGTCTGTCCTCCAAAAGCAAACATTTGAATAATTTCTCTGAATTATAATACATAGGAACAAAATAGAAAAAGAAAACTTAATATACATGAAATAGATGAAAGAAAGAGAAAAGTTTAGAGTAAAATAGGAAGCTGAAAGTTTTCCTTGAATGACTTATGAGTTATTTTCTTTCCAAGCATTACATTGTACATAATGATTTCCCTGAATGCACGTCTAATTGTGAGAGTCCTAAAAAAGCCTAATTCCATTAATTTGTTTCAGCACAGGTTTTATCAAATCTCCGAGCAGTAACAAAATTTTATATCAATAATGGTAGTGCAATGACATCTATAAGCTAGCTGTGTGTTTGTAAAAACTGCACTGATTTAAGGTTTACTATGTACTATAGGAAAAAGAAAACCAACATTTTTCTGAGCAACTGAAATATGTTTTTAAAAGTATTTTTCTACTAGTCTCAGGAGGAAAGAAGTATCTTCTTCCAAACAACATCATAATGAAGAGCTTAAAGCTTTACTACTCAGTTGAGCATCAATACAAATTAAGGTTGTAAACTTGACATTTTCAGCTGCTTAATAACTTCAAATTATATAAAATGTTCAGGATTATATCACTGAGTTACCAGATTTCTTTTATAACACTGTTATGAACTAAAGGATAGGGTAAATAACTTCATTAGTTCATATAACCATTAAAGGCAGGAATAAAAAGTGAGTTCTAAACAGGCTACGAAACAGGTGTTGTTATACTGGTTATCAAGAAGTCTGGAAGTCAAAAGATTAAATATTTTTATCAGACTGACAGGTTTACAGGCTTGAATGGGAGAAAAATCTCAAGCTTAATAAAATTCTAAAACTTTCATGCCTAAAAGTTCAAGCTGACTGTCATCTGCTTCTATGTCAGTGTGGTACAGCTGATGGGAACACAAGCATGGAAGCAGCCTAATGATTAGCTGGCCACACGATCCACCTTGGATCTTAACAGCCATAAAGCACCTATTTTTAGATGTGGTACACCCATGACATGGGTCGAATAAGCCAAACTCAGGCACATTATTCACCTTATCATTCCTTTTTTTGGCTGCAATTCTTGGCCCCATCAGGAAGGTGTCCAGGGCCAACTTCTTGACTTGAATTCACTGTTTGATATTGCTACAAGGCATAATGTCGTATTACCACATTGCATTATTGTGACCTGGATATGCATGGCGATGACTGTGTCATCCATGTAACAGTTAAATATATGCTTGGACCTATATTAAGAAATGGCATAAACCAAATCCTTCTCTTGATTCAAATCTGCCTAAATACTACATCAGATCACAAGTTGCTGGGCAAGTTTGGGCATGAGTGGTCTTCACTTGTTGTCAAAACACAATGGAAATGCAACTCAAGAGGAAAACTAATTAAAAAAAAAAGTGCATCATTTAAGAATTACTTTAATGAAAAATTCTTTACCTGTTGTATCTAAAAAAAGGCCCTGCTTTAGCTCATGACCAGCAACAGATTGCAAGAAAAGTTTCCTTGTAAAAATATAGTCTTAGCATGTCATTGGTAGAAATACACTTTGTCTGTTGGTGTTACAAGATTATCCTGTGACCTCAAAATGGTGGTATGCTGATATTAATATTGTTTTCATCCTTAGGATTACACTTCATGCACACTATCTCTATTTAAGTGTATGTGTCATGTTGTTCTTTATATATACAGTGATTAAAAAAAAAAAGTCAGGTTTTAGAGTCATTGCATGGCAGGACTGGAATTTAAGTTAGAGCTCAAAAAAATTTCTTTCAATAAATAATTTACTCATTTAAAATAAGTACTTTTTGTCAACCTAAACCAATCTAATCAGAGTGATCAGAAGATACCAGGTCCTTTTCTAATGTATATTTAAAACTTATTCAGAAGCAACTTCAACACAGGAGACTGACAACAACCTTCAACAAGATTACCATTCAGCATGGTTGTTATTCTTCCAGGAGGTGACATATAAGGATTTCAGATATGTCCTTTGTACCAAGAAATACACTGAAGTCTTTCATAACCTCACTAAATACCCAGGTAAAACAAAAAATTATATGAGAGACATAACTAGAACTTACAGTCCAGTCTTTTAATTCCTTTACTTTCTAAATATGTCTATTGCTGAAATTCTGAAAATTGTCTTAATGACAGCCTAAATCTGTTATGTTTTACTCTGAATAAATTTCCTTCTCATTTTTTTTTGGTTCTGTAACAAATCTTGAAAAATTTATCTTTAACACAGCCATGTCCACACAAGTAGCTACATACACAAGTATTCACTGAGAAATATCAGAGGTTTTTATTACGAATTCTCAGCTGTGAAATACATAGTGTCACTAATTTCTCTATGTCTATGGCAGAAGATAGCATCCATTTTAGTGACATTAATTATGTATAACAGCATATTTTGTTTTCCTTCCTTTACTTAATGAAGATGTGTGGAATGACACCTGGTCATGCTGGCTTCAGTAAGGAAAATTGTCATAGATTATAATGGAAAGAGGATTTCAGTATAGATCCTTTCCTATACTTAGGTGTGGTATTACAACATATCTCTTTCTTCAAGGACAGAACAATTTAAATTTCTGGCCTTTTCACAGAAACTGTAGATGCTTTCAGATAATTCTTTCAGAAATATATTGAACCATTCTGTTAAGATGTCTGGGGATCTATAACAGAGCATGAAGGTCTTTCAGATACGGTCTATAGAATAGCTTTTTAAGAAAAGTAACCTTAGGTGCAGATTATTCTTCAGCATTTTAAATTTTTTATTATGGGTTAATAACTTTCTGTTTTAGCAATAATAATATGGTTCTAATATGGTTTAGAAAGTTTAACATCAAAGTTAAAGTTGCCTGTAGCATCCTGCATTTTACTTAATAATAATGTACTTACATATAGGTAATGTTTAAATTATTTTTGTCATTATAATACATGACAACTGATGATGGCTTATAGAAAAAATATCAAGGCAACTATTGTATTTTCTAACATAGTAGCTATTTATCAGCTTTGTCACGTTAACAAGCTAATCTCAACATTAGTTTTTCATCTGTGTTTCCATAGCTCACCTTCCATTGAATACAGTAATACAGGTACAGTGCTATTCCTCTGTATTCAAAACTATTACTAGCAACTATTTATTGAGGACCTATGTCTGAAGTCTTTCTTGTGGATCACTCTATTGGAGAGCTGCATTGTACAGTCCAAGAAGCCTGACTAATAGGGCAGACTACAGAACTTTTCTTAAAGTAAATATTAACTGTATCCAATATCAAGAAATTTTAGTGATAAGAATATAGATAGCACTACATATTTCTGACATTAATATGTTTCTGAAGGTGAGCCAGAGGCTGCTGTGGTTTAACCCGGCAGGCAGCCAAACACCGCACAGCCGCTTACTCATTCCCCAGCCCCAGTGGGATGAGGGAGAGAATCGAAAAGAAAAGTAAAATCTTTGGATTGAGATAAAGACAGTTTAATAGAACAGAAAAGGAAGGGAAAATAATAATAATAATAATAATAATAATAATAATAATAATAATAATAATAATAATAATGATGATGATGATGATAGACTATACAAAATGAGTGATGCACAATGCAATTGCTTACCACCCGCTGATCGATGCCCAGCCAGTTCCTGAGCAGCGATCCCTACTTCCCGGACCATGCCTCCTAGCTTACATACTGAGCGTGATATCATATGGTATGGAATACCCTGTTGGCCAGTTGGGTTAGCTGTCCTGGCTATGCTCCTTCCCAGCTTCTTGTGCACCTGGCAGAGCATGGGAAGCTGAAAAGTCCTTGACTATTAAACATTACTTAGCAATCACTAAACCATCAGTGTGTTGTCAACATTCTTCTCATACTAAATCCAAAACACAGCATTATACAAGCTACTAGGAAGAAAATTACCTCTATCCCAGCCAAAACCAGGACAGAGGCATAAGAATATGGAAAGAATTGTTCCTCCCTTAATCTCTTAGGCAAACTGTAAACAGGATTAAATTTACTACTCATATACAAAATCTATGATGCATATCAGTTCATTTACAGGCATCGTTTCATGCCAGTTTTAGATGGACATATTAATGTAGGATAGGTGAATTGCACCATCAAAATGCTTCTCTATTTCATAATTAAAGTGAGACAAAGCTCAGCCAAAGTAACAATTTTCTATAAACTGTAAGCAGTCTATGACACTTTGTAAATATTAATATAAAAATTGATTTTACTGTAATAGATACGAAGTCAAGATTCAGTCAGTCAATTGTAAAATACTGCCCAAGAGGGTGGGGAGTCATGTTCTAATCCTGAGCAAAACTCAGACTTTTTGGTAAAAAAAGATTCAAATAAGGATGCTCTTTACTTTGTCTCTCTAGACCATGTATAAGCCATCAAAGCCTGCAGTTTGCTTTCTTTTTAGCTAACTGCAACCACAAAGACAGTCTTTGAGGTCACATGTCGCAATCCATTAACTTTCTCATCATTAAAATGAGATTCTATTTTTGAACAGGTTCTTTGGCTGTTAAACAAAGGGGAAGCAGAATCATTGAGGTATCTTGTGACAGAATAGAAGTTTAAGATTTTACACTTGGCCTAACACATAGGCCTGCGCTATGTTGAGAGCACAGATGGATAAAAGTTTTGTCAACAGTAAAAGTAGATGAGAAAATTCTAATAAAACTAATGAGAGCATTGAGGTAAAACAGAGAAAAAAGTTATAATTCACCTTCATATTAAGACATTTACTACACTTCTGAGATTGCAAACATTTCACATTTTACAATTCTGGAATTAATTTCCAAAACTACAAAACCACAGAAGGACTCACAATTGGTTGTAAAACAAGACTGAAAGCCAGAATCCAATCGTCAAATTATAACAATATACTTCATAACAGAGATGCCACTACTACTGCAAAACTCACAGCCTACACTTCAGGTGTTTTCAGAAAGTCCCCAGAAGCAAAAGGTTGAACTCCATAAATGAAATAAGATATCTTCGATAAATTAGACAAATACAGAAATGAAAACAGACACCTTTACATTAGAAATACCAGAAAGAGAAATGATAGCAGAAAAATAACTCAGCAGATAGATTTAAATTTTTGAACTTTTTCATAGAGGTACGATGAGATAAAGTTCATAATTTTGGACTGAGGAAAAAATGCAAAGTGTTAGATACATAATTTGTGCCAATCCTCTCTTTCCACTATATACTCACTATTTCCAATCAATGTAATTCACCAATGGATTCTATAAAGAAAATATATCGTCTTAATAAACACAAGTAAATGACACAAGTAAAAAAGATGAAACTGTGAAAGAAGGGACTAGAAGGGGTGGTATTAACTTAAATAAAGAATATGTCATTGCCCTCAGGCAACACAACATACTTGAGCTGTGAAACTGTATAGGCTGAATGTGTTGCACAATGTCTTAAGATACCTTAATGTCTTAGCCATAGTAATGCTACAGGTCTGCATCTGCATTTTTACTCGCAACTCTGTAGCATCTCACTTCAGCAATTGTGATAGTGTTTCAAGAGCCTCTGTGATGGTACTTTTTCCTTGTTGTTCTCATATTGTTATTCTCATGGCCATGGACCTGCAAATCCCAGTAGTGTTGCTGTGGAGGATTCTCATGGGAAACAATTGCCACCGTCATGAGAATCACCCCTTCTTTCTCCCCCTCTCCTTACTTCCTGTTTTGTAGATTTCAGTTCACATTAAAGAAAACCAAAACAAGGTGCATAAAAAAGTAGTTAATAGTAATTTAAATACTCTATAAATATTATCCAACAATATATGCACAACACTTGACCTAGCATATTTCAATCAGTACTGTGACTGGGAATAACCAATGGTGAGTTTGAGTGAGTCCCAAAGAAAAGTATATAGTACTAGGGAAAAATCATGGTGAAAATATAATCTTAATCACCACCATCATCACCACCTGCTTCAATGGAGAGACAACCTGTAGAAGGATACTGGTGTGGAGAATCAACACTGGGTTTCCTGGCTGACCACTGGGGAGCATTTTCCCTTCTTGTTCCTTTCATCATTAGAGTTCACAATATGCCATCAGCCACAGACACCATTTATAAAAACCTGCGCAGGCAAGCCTGTCTTAATGTCCTTAGTGCAATAAATGTATAGTTTACTGAACTTGAAGCTAACATCTACAAAACTTTTCACTATTTTGCCTATTTTGGTGTTGAAGCAGTAAAGTAACTGCAGGTAAAATGAAACATTTAGATAGGGTGCTTCAGTTTATGAAAAATATTTAAGGAGAACTCCCACTCTTCTAATTAAGTTACATTCAGTTACTGAACACTGAACAGTCTACCAATGTTTTGCAGCATCTTTTGTACAAAAGTAGTTTGACAAAAGTACTATCAAATAATTTTCACCATATGTGCCCATAAGAAACTATTGAGAATACTATTAACTTTTTTTGTCCTTATCCTTAAGGTGAACTAATTAACATGGATATTAACCAAAAGTAATACCATATGTTAATAAGCGAGAGCTCTTTCTAGCTGCAGGTCTGTGCAACCTATTAAAATGGAAAATTTCAATACATGCATATATACTAAGATATCAGGTATTTTTTACTAGAATGAATCAACTTCAGAAAGTATCAAGCTGAAGCTCACAGTCAAGAAAAATTAAAGATGCTTATGTTGCCAAGGTTCTCATCTCTTTGAGACAGAAGCAACACAAATGAGGCTAGGGTAATTTAGATCACTTTTTTGGGGTTAAATTGCCACAATCTTATACATCATCTTAATTTCCACAATCATATACAATATATCTGTTCTGTTGATTTTGTTACATACTAATTTTGACTTAGGTCTGTGAAGATTCTTGGTGAGGCATGAAAACAAGTTTTGTAACCACCCCAAAAAGTCTGAGAAAACTAACCGTTATTTTCAAATAATATCCAATATAAGGAATTACACATGTTAGCAGAGTGTAACATTTAAAATTTTTCAAACATGATAGAAATTTGTAGTTTGGATTGACCTTCAAGCAAAAAGCATTAGAACAATAACTTTCATTTTTACTTCAGATTCTTTTTAGTCATTTTGTGGATATTTGCAAAGCCATATCTCCATTAACCATTAATTAACAATAGAGACTCTAACAATCAAAATTCTACATTTGTGAAAGGACTAAATGTCTATTTGAAATAAATTTTGTTGGGATATAATGAAGGAAGTTACAACATGAGTTTAAAACAGTTAATTTAGTTCGTACCTTGATAAACAGCTTTGAATCCTGGTGAGCCAATGCTGTCATCAGATTGTAAATGAAGCCACATCTGGTTGCTCATGCTCACAATAAGATCAGGAACACTAGATCCAGTGAGTCTGTATGTAGAATAAATTGCAAAGTCATTTGCAGAGGCATAAATTACTACTACTACTACTACTACTAAACACAGCCTTTTAAACTATTAATATAATATTTAGGCCTAATTACAATATATTACCCTAGTATTCTGATCAGCTGTTTTTTGATAAAATTAACTATTCTGTATGGATTAGAACAATGTGAAGTCTAAGGGAAAAAAAACATTTTTAATGACTGCATTCAAGTTAACAATGATTAAACACTTTTAATAAAGCTGTTCCTACCTAAAGCTTTCTTCAAGTAATTAAGCTATTAGAGAGATGTGAGGGATTGTATAAGTGAAATAGTTTTCACTTGTTTAGATTAGTATTGCTTTTTTTGCCATGCTTTTTGAAAGTGAAGGAAGTTGGTTTACATGCCTTACAGCGCACGTGTCCAGAAGAACTTCTAGAACCCCATCTACTCCATTCAAATAACTTACAATGATCTCTTAAATTTAAGGGGACACTGCTATTTTTCATACAGAAATGTGTGAACTATGTATAGATAATGTACATTTCAATACAACACATATAAGGTAAGCTGGTGACTCCCACCATAAAACCTTAGACATTCTCAGTAATATCCTTTGTGCATCTATAGTTCTGGTACCTTAATGCAAAAAGATGTGTGTCAAAAAATGAATAAGAAAAAAAAAATCTTTGTAGATTACTTCTTAGTGGTGTGTGCTGGTTTTGGCCGGGATGGAGTTAATTTTCTTCATAGTAGAAGAAAATGGGGCTATGTTTTGGATTTGTGCTGAAAACAATGTTGATAACACAGGGACACAGGGATGTTTTTGTTACTGCTGAGCAGTGCTTACACAGAGTCAAGGCCTCCTCTGCTTCTCACCCCACCCCACCAGCCAGTAGGCTTGGGGTGCACAAGAGGGGACACAGCTGGGATAGCTGACCCCAACTGACCAAAGGGATATTCCATGCCCTATGACGTCATGCTCAGCATATAAAACTGGGGGAAGAAGAAGGAAAGGGGGGAAGTTTGGAGTGATGGCGTTTTGTCTTCCCAAGTAACCGTTACGCATGATGGAGCCCTGCTTTCCTGGAGATGGCTGAACACCTGCCTGCCGATGGGAAGTACTGAATGAATTCCGTGTTTTGCTTTGCTTGTATGCGCGGTTTTTGCTTTACCTATTAAACTGCTTTTATCTCAACCCGAGTTTTCTCACTTCTGCCCTTCTGATTCTCTTCCCCATCCCTCTGGGGGGGAGTGAGCGAGCGGCTGTGTGGTGCTTAGTTGCAGGCTGGGATTAAACCACGACATGGTGAAAAACACCTACCATGTAATCAGGTTCCAGTACTGTATCTGAACAACTGTTCAGATCTTGGTGATAGCTTTACAGTCTTTCAAAAGGTAGTGGGAAAAGTCCCACATAAAAAATGGCTGCAGAATATCTCTATCTAAGCTGATATCAGATACAAAACCAAAAAACATCAGAAGAAGAGGACATCTGCCTTGAACTCCATGTAGAACTCCATGTATCAGAAGTTTTGGGGATGGAAGCTATAGGCACTGCAGTAACTGTAGTTGATGTAAGGAAATAGCAATGACTTTGTCTCTTCTGTTTATGTAGACTCTGTTTTGCTCAAATGGATCACATACTGGATTCTCTTTCTTCCAACTCTCAGCTTTGACTATGATGAACAAATACATGTGAGGTAAGTAAAACAAATACCGTGCCAAACTAAGACAAGGTGTCCCAGAAGCAGAATTTCTCAAGAAAGAAGTTATAAAGAAAACAGAAACCAGTATTTTGATTCTTCCACAAACATTATTTAAATATAGTCAACCGGATGTTAATACTATTGCAACTTAAATGCAAAGACATAATAAAAGGAGGGGCTGAGCAGAAAGAAGGTGAGAACTGAGAAACCATGAGGCAAGCTATAGGAATCCTCTCTTTTTTGCATCTAAAATCTTATCCATCAAGATTATGAACAAGAACCTGTACATCCCATATCTAAAATATTTCGGTTTCTTACTCTGATATATTGAAAATAAAATTTAAAAAAAAAAAAGTTTCCCATCGGAGTGGAATGGACTGGGATCTTGCTAATTACTACTGCCTATGCACTTAGAACTGCTGTGGTAATGGCTGAGTGTGCTCTCATATGGTCTAGAAGATTTTTGTTTACGACCTGGTAGTAAGTATTTGACAATATTATGATATTATAGGTGCAGAAAAGTAGGTGGAAAAATTAAGCCTATTATAGCTCAGCATAAGCAAACACACAAACAGAGTTTAGCTTGGATAAATAAGGAAGTTGATAAGACACAGTGATATGTAGCTAAGTTGTTCAGTTTGACCTGTGTTAATAATAAGAATGAAAATAAAGCAGCTGCTTAGTCTGAAAATTTGAGTTGCTTGCCCAACTAATTAGGAACTGTACAGGTTCAAAAAGAAAGATGCTAGGTTATAGCCAGAATAACTAATATACTCTTGCTTATAAAATAATACTTGTGATAAAGTTGTGACATTAATTTAAATGAATAATATAGGTAGTCTATAAAATGGAGAAACCTCACCAGATAGTGAGTTACATAAACAAAAATAGTTTAGGAGATGCCTGTAGAAATAGATATATAAAGAAAGAAAAGGTGAAGAGTATATATACACATCTTGGGGATCACCTTCTGAAACCACAGCAATAAACATTAATTTCTGACCTATCTTTCCAGTTAAAATACTTAACAAAAATACCAGGCCGTAACTGTTAAGCCATACTCTGTATTCTGCACTTCATTGTAAACAAAAGTTTGAGGGTTTTAACAATGAAGAAAAATTCACTGATGTCTCTTGACAATAGTGGAGATCTATTGGAAGACAACTGGAAACCTGTGGTTTTCCTGCAATGATTTCTCAATGGCTATTCAGATGTGTAAATCTACTGCCTAACCAAGTAACAAGTGTTTAAGTGGCTCTGTTTATACACAGTAATCTGATTAATGTATGTGAGCTACATTGATAATTTCTGAATACAGATAAGATGAACTCTGAAATTCTAAGTCTTTATGAGTAGTATAGGATACTTTTACTGTATGTAAATGTCTGTGGAGCACGTAAATAAAATAAAAATAATTTTTTAAAAAAGCAAAAAAAAACCCACAGCAAAACAGAATAAGGTGTCATCACATCACAGCCAAAGATTTTTCATAAAAGTAATCCAGTAGATGTGTGTGGGTTTTTTTAAAATTATTTACCAGTAAAACGATAACTATACATTCACACTACCCATCCATCTGACCCTTAGTGGTCTCCCTAATATAACTTGAATTGACTAATTAATATTAACCAAATTTGTCAGAGAAAGGAGATAATAATACCTAAATTCCCATAGGCTTAATGAAAATTACCAACTTGATAACCAAGAGACTCAAGCTGAGGAAGGCATCCTTCAGCTTAATGTCATCTCCCTTCAAAATGACAATGGCCTATCCATAGACGGCAGATACAACCAGCAGAAATACATGCCATTGTTTGCTCAGGTTCACATCTAGGAGATATAGGAAGAGAGCCACGACTGTTGGAAGAGAAAGGGAAGGAAAGGGAAAGGGAGGAAACAAAACCCAAAGAAAAACAAAAAGGAAGCCAAAAAAGCAGAAATCAATAAATAGCAGAATAGGGGTTTTTGTTGTTGTTGGGTTTGGTTTTTGTTTTCTGATTTTTTTATTAGGGGTTCCCTGAGAATACCCCTGTATATAGAACTATATCCTTCAACTATAAGGATGGCAGATAGGGTAGATCAGATGTTTAGGGAATGGAGGTCTGTCTGACAATACGTGCTGTTGCTGACTCAGAGTTTGTCCCAGTCTGTAACCATCTTAAGATCAGATTGTTTGCAAGTTCATGAACAGAGACTTGGAGACCAGCCATTCAGACAGATTGGCTGGTGCTAAACTCATTTCACATGGAGATGCATAATCCTAGGTTATCTCTATATGAAAGAAGTTAAAAATATTGAGGCAGTTTGCTCAGGTTCACATCTAGGAGATATAGGAAGAGAGCCACGACTGTTGGAAGAGAAAGGGAAGGAAAGGGAAAGGGAGGAAACAAAACCCAAAGAAAAACAAAAAGGAAGCCAAAAAAGCAGAAATCAATAAATAGCAGAATAGGGGTTCTATATAGTTTAGGATAGATAAGCAGCACAAAATGGTCTCAATAAATACTTGAATTCAAAATGTTGATGGTGCAAGCATGGCACCAAACTACAAGCATATATAAGCAGCATGGTCATAAAAATAATAATACATTACTATTAAAAAATATACATAGTATGTGATTAAAGAGACGTATGTTGAATTCCTAAAATATTTTATTGCTGTTTTAAACAAATAAACAAGAAAAAAACATCTTCTGTTAATTGTGATGAGTTGAGAATGAGAAGTCTGGCTTGTATATGAAAGAGGCTGAGGTTTGAATTTTAGGCTTGAGATGTAATTTTCAGGGACCTGACATCAAATTTTAAAATATATAACATGAACTATGTTTTCATTATGATTTTTTTCCCTCTTACAACTTCATCAAAGAAAAATTCTAGTGTGCACTTTTCATCTATGTATATATATTCAAATACCTCTGCTACAATATCTGTTTCCTACAAATGCTAACTACTGAAGAATCTTTAATTTGAAAAGAAAGTAATCCTTTAAATTAAGGATATTCCACATAAATGTGAAAAAGCTCTGAGTCCTTTCTGCATTTTTTTTCTTTTTCTTGTTCTTTTACTGTGCAGGATATTTTAAATAAATGTGTTTTGGAGGCATTAGAACAATAAGCTAAGCTGAATGAAGCACAGCATTCAAAAGTTAATAAATCTGTCTTTCTTACATTAAACTACTGTATAAAACAAAAATTTCTTTTAAAATTCAATCATAAACACTTCTTGAGTTTTCAATATGTGAACATATTTTCCTTCTTTGAGGTAAATCTCTTTTCATTGTTTGTCCAGGTTTTCATCTCCTTTTAAAGAAACAGTTTTATAGTATTATTTTATCCTTCAAAGATGACAAGTCTATGCTATTAGTGTGCTTAATTGCAACCATATCACAAAATAAAGCTCTGAAGGTTTGACTGTTAAAGGTGTGATAAGCAGTAAATGTCACTAAAAATCCCTAATTTTACTTGGCTTTGTATTTTTCTTTTAATACAACTAATGTCAACTACCTAGCTAGTCACGGGAGGAAGACTCCAACACAGTACTAAACAGACAAACAAACAAACAAATCCTACTTTCTCTCCTAAATTTTACAACTTCTAAAAAATTCACAAGGAAGAACTTTTTAAGTAATGTGAAATAAAATAAGTAACTAGGAAGTCAGATTCAATAATGTTTGAGTTATATAAAAAGGCAGCCTGTTTTTTTCACCAGTTATGGAAGGGTAGGTTGTTTTCCAAGTCCCCAGTAAATTTCCAAACTGTGTGTGAATAGAAGAAAAGGATAAGGGTTTACTAAAAAAGCATTTCTCTGTCATGGACGGTTGTCTGTGTACTGAAATAGCTGACATAAGCAGCTGGGTTTGAATCACTAATTTGCAATTTCTTCTTCTATTGGGGAAAAAAAAATTACAAGTTTTCCATACAAAGAAAGTTAAAAGATTCATGTTTTAAGGGAATAATTTCAAGAAAGGAAATTAAATTTTAATGTAACTGCTGCAAGAAAAATATAAATCATAGCATTTGAAGGCAAAGCAGACTTTCTAAAGCAAAGTGTTATTTTAATTTACAAGAATTTAAGAAGACAAAACAGGGTATTGCAGAAAATGTTCTGACTGATAATCTTCACCTCACACATGATTATTGCTAGTGAATTATTTTGTAAGGGCATTCACTAGCTTCTAGCCAAATTCTGTTAAACAAGAGAAATAACTGCAGTCAAAACTTTATAGCCTAAACATATTAAGATTAATTTTCAGTAAGTTGTATTGCTGTATTTCCAGAGCTAACCATCTCCGCAAACGTATCCCATAAAATAATATTGCTAAATATTCAACAAGTAAGGCTTACAGATGAAGCAATTGTTAAAAATAATAAAATGATGGGCATATCCCCCTTTAATTCATTAAGCTATTGATGATAAGATTTTCTAAAAAGTTTACTATAGATACTAAAATTAGACTGCTTTAATAAACTCAAAACCGTCATATCCCTACTAAAATGCCAACTGCACTGCCATAGAATGCATTAAAGTGATTTGAAATAATTTGCTCTTCATCAAAGTATATTGTTCGTTGTACCATCTCAGTGCTATTTCACATGAACTTAAAAGACTTTTACTAATTATTTTTCCAATTTCTTCCAAAAATTAAATTTGAGCTGGATAGTCTATATTTTTTTCTACTTTTTAAACATCAGTATCCCTTTCTATTCCCCTCTAGCTGTAGTGTTACAGCTTTGAGGTTACACAGATAATTTCTAATGGTTCAGAGTTTGGACACTATAGAAAGCTTGTACTAGGACTGATCATTTATATATCATGATCCCTGTCAACTCCCTCAGTCTTCTTCCCGTCCAGTATTTAAAGGTCCCCTGTTTACTGACCTGCCATTAGCCAGTTTCCAGTGTTCATTGGATTGCTGGCTTATAAACATCCTGGCATAACTGAGCTCATTATAAAGTTTGAGTACTAAATTTATAATAAAGCACCCAGAAGTAGCTACTACCTTGAGGGCTCTAGCAGCTGAGAGCTGGAAAATTTTGCATGGGGCTGAGGCTTGTGTGTTCAGACATGAGAAGTTTATATGGAGGGGAAAGGTTTCAAATCACTTAGAAATTAGGTTTGGATTTAGAAATGTATTTATTTTTGCATAATTAGTTCAAACTAAATTATAAAAGCTATGAAACGTCAGAATCAAATGCAGTAGTTTCTACAGTGATATTTTGTAGAATTTCTGCAGAAATGCTGGCATTTAAGCTGCCAACAGAAACTTGCTCAGCATAAGAAAAGCTATATTATTTTTTAACAGATCATGAGAAATTATAAATAAAATCTAGCCAGAAAAGTCTTTGCTATAAGCTGCTTCATGCCCCTGAGAAGAATTAAAAACCGCAAGGTGCTGCTCAAACCTCATTAAATACAATAGAAGTTATTAAAACTAACTAACAGAAAATTTTGGTAAGAAAATCACTTTGACATTTAGTTATGAGCTTTCTCATCATAATGTAGTCTACCAGTGGACCTAGTGTTTTATGAGGAAAGTTAGTTTCCATCCACAGGAGACCTTTCTCAAAAGCAAGTGAAATGGGGCATATCTGTGATGCAGTTTAAATATAATGTATTTCATAATGCATGATACAATCCAGTGTTTAATAACTGCAAAAACAGTGTCACAATAGAAATTCAGATTCATCACTAATTATTGAGACACTGTAGTTTCATACTTGGGCCTTCCTGTATTTCCACTGTATTTAAGTTATTAATCATTTACTTTCTCAAATTATTTTCAAGGTAGTGCTAACGTGCAAAGTATTGCAACCCAAAAGGTGGATAGATTTAATCACATAGACCTTGTTTTCATCAAAGGTACAATTTACAGTAAAGATGGAAGGGCCAACACTGTACTGTAATCCTAAGTGATAGGTTGTTGAGTAATACGGATAAAACAGTCACTATTTTACTCAAAAATCATATTGAAAGAAGGGCTAAAAGAAGTACTGCATGTCTCTAGTGAGAACATTGTACTAGTGCTAGAAATGCCAATGATAGATTCTGAAGTGGATGTCTGCCACACAGATCTTCAAAATGTTATTAAAGTGAAAAATAGTTACAGGAGATGATGTGATTATGAGGGCCTGCCTTCTTGAGATACAAAAAATAGCAATTAATATGATGTAAGACTATTTTACTTTTTTTTTTTAAATTTTTTTTTAGGCAGTCATGGAAAATAAATGTGGAGTATGTAGTCACAGGCTAAACCCCTTCAAATGGAAGGGTAAAAAAAAGAAATTTGACAATTACTTCATAAGTAATTTTAAAAAGGCAAACTTTGATATGTGAAGTACTCACAGTATAACAAATAGAATGAACAATTCGGGGTACCAAATTTACTAAGTTCAAAAACTTGACTCTGAAGGAGCTTTGGGATCCCTGTAAGCCAAAATGTACCCCAATACAAAAAGGAAAAATTGCAAACCCTTTTGTCAGTCAAAGCAGTTAATTTAACATGCCCAGAAAGATTGCTGCAATATTTAATTGGTCTGCAAAATACAAGGAAAAATAAACATGGATGTTGAAATTCTCACTCCCAGTTCAAGTCTTTTCTTGTTAGCTTAAAGTCTAAGCTCTTAAACCAGGATTTTTTTCTTATTTTCTTTTTCAGGTACTCCGAACACGGAATTCAATATAATCAGTAGCAGCTAGTTGCTATTGCAACACAAGAAACAGGCATCACACAAATAATCCAATCATTTTCCAGTCTTAGCTTTTAAGACAAATTAAACTAGGGGTACCTGGTTCTACATACTTTGATATTATAGTTCAGAAAGTAGCCATTAATAAATATTATAAATTCATAAACAAATAAGTAAAATGAAGATATTGGCCTCAGACTTGTCCCTCCAATAATATTCTAATTAATTTAAAATAAGTTCTGTGGGTGTTAAGTGCACTCATTTGTTATAATTATGTAAAATAAATATTTCAATAATTTATATGGATTAAAAAACCTCAAAACATAAAATGATGATGGATTCTTTTTATCAAATGTGTTCACTGTCTTTATCCAGTAGAATTCTGTGCAAAGTCAAGTAATGTTATTATGAAATAAATGCTATCAGTTTCTCTTATTTAGTCATTGTTGATTTATTAACCCTGTAATTTTGTTTTGTACTCTCTGATCAGGATTCATATGCTAACTTAACCTTCTAAAATGCTAACTAAAATATCTTGTGACCACAAACTCCCATTATGAAGGAAGGAAAATGAGCATATGCAACCAAAATGAGATGGTTAAGGTAGACGAGATTAATAAATCTGTACAGGATTCTATTCTTTCCGTTAGCTCAGACACTATTAAAGACCTGTATCTTAACATTAGCTATCTAGTTTGGAATTTTCCTTCAAACTTATGTAAGTTGCTACACTTTCTACATATTATAGTATAGTATAGTATAGTGTATATTATATAATATCATAATAATCCATGCAGCATGTTTAAATTTACTGACCAGTGGCCTATGTGCTTTCATGAAAATTTTGCTCACAAATCCAATTTTGAGTACAAAAATTTTGAAATTAATCTATGGGTTATTTATTTTACACAAGTTGTATTTTCTGTTTGCTGAAATCTAAGCAGTTTTTATTTAATCTAAATAATTTTTTTTTATTCCTTTAATTGCTTGTGAATACAATTAGAGTTATACAGATAGTATTTGTTTCTTAAAAGAAGCTTTTTTGCTTTAAAAAAATATAATCTCCGTTCTCTGCAGTTTTTAGTCTCTGATATTAAAGCCTATAAAGATGCTACTAAAGATCTGGAGTGAATTTTGTAACAAACAATTTTCTTTGACAGTATTTGAATTCTAAACTTACATTATATAAACAAACTACATGCATTCAAATTACATACATTAAAATTACAGTTAAATAGATATCTCACGACCCAGGAGAAACAACATATGACAACACATGGGACATGGTTTAGTGGACATGGTGTGTTGGGTTGATGGTTGGACACGATGATCTTAGAGGTCTTTTCCAACCTGTATGATTCTATGATTCTATGATTCTATGTCTAAGGAAAATTTTAGAAGTTCTGTACTTACACATACAACACTGTTCTGGTATCACCAACTTTCCCAGCATCTCCAACAGTAAGAGTATCATAGCCTCTTTCCAGTTCAAACTCTTCAAAAGCAAGCTTTATGACCTATTAAAATTAAATAAGTCAGTTATTTCAAAACATACCCACAGGTTATCTGATTTGTTCTAGTCTTAAAACAAATTTTTTGGCTACCATAAGCCAAGTCATGAAGCATTCACTCATTATTTCAGTTAGACTTATTTGATTTGAGAAAGATATATATAGCAAAAGCAGAAGTGGAGAAACTTCTGTATTTCCTAGTACCAAGAGTGAAGTCTTTGCCATAGTGTTTTAGAGGTATCATCTCATTCAAATTTTAGCCCTGTAAAAAGGCAGCATCCAAGCTAAGCTAGTTGTTTAAACTTTCTCAACATTAAAAAAGAAAGTCAGCAAATCTCACTTTCTGTGTTGGAATGGGAAGAGCCTAGTTCTATCAACTTCAGAGAGGAACTTACACTACTGGAGTAGATGAGGCTTACATTGAACTATGTTGCTTCTGTTTCTAACCCAAAGAAAAGCCTGTTTTTAATAAAATACCCATTGATCTAAGACAATATATTGCCTCTTGCTATAAATTCATGTCTTGCTTTTCATACCTTGCTTTGCCATCTCTGCTATTTGTATGTTTATGTTTTTAAAAGTATGCTAAAATTGACTCCAGGACTAAGACCCCTTGTGTGTTTTAAAATTGAGTTAATATTGAGTGTCATTGAAAGGTAAAAGAGTGGGAGTTTTAAGAAAAGCTAAATGGTCCTAGGATATCTATAGCTATGAAAAACATTATTAACACAAATATCTGTATAATTATTTTGGCAATAGGTCAGAGGTTTTGTTTTGTGATCTAATACAGGTCCTTTACAGCATATTTTGCAGACCTGCCAGATTTTGAGATAAAGTGTACAGCATTATCTACATTATGTTTCAATAATCACAGGAATTTCAGGCAATATGCTGTAGATAAAATAATATACATTTTCATCTTTTCCTGGTGTATATTCTAGTATTTCTAGATTATAACAGTGGTTAACATGCAAAATATCATTACTAAATCAAGACTAATAAAGCCAAATAAAAGCAAGAAAAATATGTAGAAGCATAAAAGCAGAGTTTTTTCTGGCAATAAAAATAAATACATATATAAGACTTTTACTTTTAATGCTAATTTTATTTGGGGGGGGGGGGGGGCGGACCTGATAAACTATTCCATGAGAAAATATGGTAATGTATTATTTAAATATGTTCCATTTGGTTAGACTCACAAACTCTTTTACATTACAATTTAAAACCAAATGTGAATGTTCACCTTTTTAATAATAAAATAAGTTACAAAAAAGTAATTGGATATAAACTATAAATGAAAGATTTAAAGACCTGCTTAAGTTTATAGGAAATGTCACAAGAGAAGTTTCTTTATGGGAAATACATTGTGTGTGAAGAAATATTAGACACTATTAAACAAAATCTTGTTACCTTCACTTCCATGCTAATTGTTATTCTATGCTAACACATAAAATATGTTCGAAAGACATTCAAGCGGTTGCAAGTTAAGAAGTCTAACTTAAATTCCTTTAATCTGATTCATAAAACCTAAATTTTACCATGTAAACATTAAGCACCCACTCTAATCATGGCTCCTTCTACAGTCAGTCGACAGAAAATGGCACCCAGAACACAAATCATATTACCTGTCTTAAGGTGGACCAAATTGCCATTTAGAGTTGCCCTTTCCATTGACTATATGGGGAGTTTGGACGACTAATGGGAGACTAATGCTACATAGATATATTTAGATAAAATTAGTTCCTCTGTACACAAAGTTCTGAATCATCAAAAGAATTTTTAAGATTTGTTAGATGGAGGGAGGGTTGTTTGTCAGTTTATTTTTGAGAAAGAATGTAAGACAGTTTTGTATGGATATAGATATGAATACAGCGTAGGAAAAACTTAAAAGGATTGAACCAATATCAGCAAGAACAATATACCCGTACATGGTTAATTTATATACTGGGGGAAAAAAAGCAACTCCAAGATGCTTCTCCAGATTCAATGTTGTTTTGTAATTAAAAAAAATCCAGTAATACTAATCTGATCATCATCATTAAATATGCTTACTCTGAACTGATTAGAATAAAGAAAAGAATTAATTTTCATTAAGAAAAATTGGAAACACAAAAATTACTTCCAAACCTATTATATTTGTTTCTGGATGATCAGTTATACTTCTTACAGAAGAATGATCCTGTTTGCTCGCTGAAATGTATGAGATAAAATTCCCTTATAAGCAATTCAGAATGATTACTTATGATTAGATAAACAGACTGTGAAAACAAAAATCTTAAAAATATGAGACACCTAAGGAGGTATCTAATGGAAGCTCTGCAAGTGAATTTCCTGTCATAATTACTTTTTCCTTAGAAGTATTTTCCTTTATCTGTCCTAGCCACTCCCATACTTTATACTTCTGCTGGCATAATTGCTATAGCAAGTAATGGGGAAAGGCAGCACCAGAGTTGTACTAACAGAAATTTCTGTATGGACATTCTTCCTGGAAGAAGCAGTCGGGAACATGGCAAGGTGACATTTCCAAAATGCCTAGGTATACAGGTTCTTTTTGTTACTAATAAGACCTATTTGATTATCCCTTAAATATGTTAGAAATGTATGCATTCAATATAGTAAATACAAAGTAAAAAGTGAGAGCAGTAAATTTCATTTTAACATGCAAGCAGAAAAAAGAACTACCCGTAAGATGTCTCTTATATTTACAAGCAGATCAAGTAAACAACTTCAAAAAAGTACACATGTGCTACTGGAAATGTGTCTTATACAAAAAAAAAAAAAAAAAAAAAAAGAAATAAGAAACATGGCCTCCTTGAAGGAGCTTTTCTTAAAGATGAAAAAATGAAGTGAGACAATTATTTGCCTCAGTAAAACTACAGTAAAATACATGAAGAATAGGGAAATAGAATTGAGGATCCTTAATTTGAATTTTAAAAATCATAAATAGAGAATATGTTTATTATTATTATTGATGAAAGCTGTTTGCAACTGTTACAAGTTACTCCATTTCATTGACATATTAGCTTCAAATATAATAGTATTTTCCTACTTTGCATCTTTTCCCTGCTGCTATGTAAAATTTGAAGTAATATAATCATGCGACTGGTTTTGACTGCCATTTCTTTTACAGACAGCTCATACTCAAAGGGATTTGGAAGCGAAAGAAGCCATTGCTACAGGCACAAACATGGAAATATTGCTATAGTCTTTCAGATTCTGAAATCTTTTTAAAATTTCTAGAAGAAATGAGCCAGGTGCTTAAACCAGAGTTTTAAACCAGGTTTTGGAGCATCTATTTCACTTAAAGAACAGCATAATATAGAAGCAATGTCAAATACCAGCATTAGAGAATGCATACATGGATCCAGGATTCCTTAAAACTTTTAAAAATGTGCTGCTTCCCTAGCCTACCCCTCCTACAGTAATATGCTTTCAAGTCTTAAGAGTCACTGTGACTATGCCCAAAATCCTGTGAAAGAGGAAACATGGTGTCGTGGTTTAACCTGGCAGGCAGCCAAATACCACGCAGCCGCTCACTCACTCCCCCCTCCCCTCAGCGGGACGGGGAGAGAATCAGAAGGGTAAGAGTGAGAAAAACTCATGGGTTGAGATAAAGA
Source organism: Calonectris borealis (assembly GCF_964195595.1). Classification (NCBI taxonomy): domain Eukaryota; kingdom Metazoa; phylum Chordata; class Aves; order Procellariiformes; family Procellariidae; genus Calonectris; species Calonectris borealis. The sequence goes on from NC_134314.1 coordinate 25,052,140, forward strand.
CAGTTTAACAGAACAGAAAAAGGGAAAATAATAATGATAATGATAAAATATACAAAATGAGTGATGCACAATGCAATTGCTCACCACCCGCGCTGACCGATAACCAAGAAGCAATTGGTACTTCCTGGATCACGCCTACCATTCATATTCTGAGCATGATGTCACATGGTATGGAATACCCCGTTAGCCAGCTGGGCTGGCTGTCCTGATTATGTTCCCTCCCATCTTGTGCACCTAGCTCAGTCAGTAGGCATGGGAGCTGTCCTTGGACTAGGAGGGCACTTAGCAACAACTGAAAACATCAGTGTGTTATCAACATTCTCCTCATAGTAAATCCAAAACACAGCACTAGGAAGAAATTTAACCCTATCCCAGCCGAAACCGGGACACATAGATCATTGACTAGAAACAGCAATAAAACTACGTAACTCTTATGCACAAATTCTATGGATGATAAAATTTGAACTACAGATATCTCCTTTTCACCACTCAAAGAACCACAAGAATGTCCATATCAAATTAGTGTGAATAGAGGATAATCACTATTTTTAGGTACAAGTTATAAATACAGAGGAATGCCTCATAGAAATATGACCACAATACTGAGACCATGGCAACAGTAAGCATGAAGAAAATACACGTATGGAACATTTTCTGAAATATGAGGGAGTTTTTTAAACACAACACTAAAGACATTTTCTGTGAAAATTCTTTAAGAAAGTAACAGCACTTCTCTCTCTCAGGATCATACAAATACAGAACATTTTTAAATAATGGGAACAATGAGAATTTAGTATAAATATAGCTCTTAGGCATCTCTTTTTGCAAGAATGTAAATTTGTAACTGGGTTTCAGTTCACTTAAGTCACCAGTGAAAACAATAAAGAAATTCTGGAACAAAAAACATCAGAGAAAATGTTTAATTAAACTACAACTTTATTAAATAACATATTAGAAACTTTCGAACATTTTAGCTGTTCACAGAAGAGATGTGGCAAACACAGTCAATGGACCCTGTATAGCTATACTGCTTGCTAGCCACTAAATATTTGCCATATTTACTTCCTCATATGACAGTAACTACAGTAGAAGCCTAAGGACCTAACATATCTAGAGACAAAGAAAGTGGTGTCTTAATTAGAACCTGAATCCAATCCCCTATAACTATCATCCTTGTTAACATGATCCACTAAATAGTGTGAAACTGGTGACCGTACTTGTTTTGGCTAATTTTCTTCATAGCAGCTTGTATGAGGCTATGTTTTGGATTTTTGTTTTCTCACATTGCCCCACCAGTGAGTGGGCTGGGGGTGGGCAACAAGTTGGGAGGGGACACAGCTGGGACAGCTGACCCCAACTGACCAAAGGGATATCCCATACCATAACATGTCATGCTCAGCCATAAAAGCTGGAGGAATAAAGAGGAAGGGGGGATGTTCGGAGTTACGGCGTTTGTCTTCCCAAGTAACCGTTACATGTGATGGAGCCCTGCTTTCCTGGAGATGGCTGAACACCTACCTGCCGATGGGAAGCAGTGAATGAATTCCTTATTTTGTTTTGCTTGTGTGCACGGCTTCTGCTTTACCTACTAAACTGTCTTTATCTCAGCCCATGAGTTTTCTCACTTTTAGTCTTCCAAGTCTCTCCCCCATCCCACTGGAGGGGAGTGAGCGAGCGGCTGGGTGGGGCTGAGCTGCCTACCTGCCTACTGGGGTTAACCCATGACACTGCCTTATACATTGCCAAGCTTGTTCCTCTGTTACGTGTTGCCCATTGCCTAGTTCCCTCTATATGTCTTTCCCTCCGTATGTCTACTCACATTAAAAGAAGGTAAATGTCCAAAAAGAGATGAAGGGGTTTTGTTTGTTTTTCTTTTTTTTTTTCTTTTAATTTTTTTTTTCTTTTAACTGACTCTGAAAGGTTAGAGGATTTTTTTTTTTTTTTGAAGGAATGGTAAGAGTTGGATTTACAAAGAATTTTACTCAGAAGATACCAACGTGCTTTACAAAGGAGGGCAATCCTTATTACTACAATTTTTGAGTGAAATACGAGCCATAAAATAAGTTGTGAAAGACAATTCAATAGCCTGAGAAACAGTAGTATCCAGATTCCTAATTAATTTCTCTGTTCATTAGGTAACACTATCTTCCTTGAAATGATATAAAATTGAAAGGTGTCAAGTACAACCAAATTTGTTTCTGGAGGCATTTTTTTCTTTCTTTCTCTGTTTATTTTTACAAGAAGTTTACTCACTTTTGGGCTTATATGCAATACAAAGGGAGAATGATGTTTACATTAACTGCTATTTACTTTGAGAATTGTTATATATTTGAGAAAAAGGTGGGGTGTTTTGCATTAAGTAGACTTGCAATATTTTAAGTTTCTTCTAAAAAGCATTTTAAAGATTCATCTAGAAGAGTCAAGAACTTATCATTATTACCTTAAAAGAGAAGATGGATCCAAAATCATAAACAATTTAGCAGTAGACTAATTGTGATTATAACTTCAAACATGTACTGAATTGAAGTATTATTAATCAATGCAAGAAAGCAAGAAGAGAAAGAGTTAAAATTATGACCTTTAAAACAGATTATTAGGTTGAAAGAGAGTATATTTATTCTTACATATAACAATCTTGTTTATTTTCACAGTTCTGCCTAAATTTCCCTCAATGGTCAGACTGACCCAAGCTATACCAGTGTCTGATACAGGATTCCTAAGATATATACCTCCACTGTAAATGGATAGGAAAAAATTAAGAACACCAGTTGCACCTGAAGGCATAGATGCCTGTGCCCATCCATAAATCATGGGTATATATAAAATCACTCATAGCAAATTTTGCATCCAGATAATGAAATTTCAGTTAGCAAGAGCTTCCAAACTTATATATAAATTGTATTCCAATTGTAGATCATCTGCTGTTTTCCAGTAGAAACGATTCAGCATAATTTTAATCCAATAAAGGTAATAAACATTGTGTCTATGCACATTGTCATCCTATCAAGGAATTTGCTTGAGATTCAATGAAGATGTTTCATCTCAGATATAAAAAACCACATATGTAAAACTGTTATTAACTTAGAAAACATAAATTGTTTTTAAATATAGAATACTTAAAGACCAATTTTCCTCTTAAACCAGTGAAATGATAGAGTAGCTGATACTCTTGAGATTGAATTTTGTAAAGTGAAAGACAGCAAAAAAATTCTTTTTTTTTTCATATTCCTTTATGAAACAAGTTATTTCTTTTGCCTCAAAGTCCTTAAAAGGTAAACCATTAATCACAGCAGTATTATTCATAATATGGCATAGGTACAGCTGCAATTAATAAGATGCAAAATGAATAACTCATAACTCCCAGGTTGAAATAGGCTGTCTCCAAACAGACAAAATAAAGTTTAGGCCAAAAAGAAGGGCCTGTCCTGAAAAATTTTAATTCCTCCAGTTTTTGTTGAGTGACAGCAAATTTACTGAAAACACTTGGATTATTCTGTTTCTTACTTTGAAGAAATGTTGATGGCTTTTAGTACTACCTTTATCCAACAATTTCAGTTACTTAAAAAGCAATTATAAAAATAAATTTGCTTATTTTTCAATATTGGCATTATGATTTATATTTCTTATTCTCAGGAACTTATTTTCCATTTAGCTCCCACTAATGACTTGAAAATGAACCTAATAACCACACCTGATAGAAATGAAATAAAGATAAAAAGCAAATAACAGTAATAATAAATCAAGTAATACTAATAATGTAAAATAGAAGGTGCTGATGCTGTTTTAAAAAAGAAAGAACAAACAATAGTATAATCACAAGAATAAAAAAAAAAATCTCAACTTCAATAGTTACTTTTATAATGAGTATCACCAGCTGCTTGCCCCATGCCCCAAACATTTCTCATGTAAGTAAACACAGATTGTCTTTTTTCCCCATCACTTTTCATTCTTTGGATTGCCTATGACAACATAGCTTTTCTGTATTCTCTACATTGAATGTACTTGCCATATCCAACATAGTCATTCCTCAGCAAGTTAATTAAGGCCAAATAATTCAAGAACTTTAAAAGAAAATAATAACAATAATCTTAAGAAAGTCAGTTCATTTTGTTTCTGTAGTAAAGGTTAAGAAGTGCTTTGACACTGATCTTAGAATAGTTCTATAACGAATAACTTTCTGATAATGTATAATTATAGTAAGAATGGACATAGAGTGGCTGGAAGCTACAATTAGAAAAAAATACAGAATTAACCACAAAAATTAGAATAGTAAAATTCTTGTTACTATGAAGTGCCATTTTTACTGGTGGCTGTCGATTATGTAAAATAGTTCTATAACTAATCGTGTATTTAATTTAAATACATCCACAGTAAATCAATAAGCACATTATTAAACACAGTTTTGTTTCTTGTGTAGAGGAAGACACATGAAAAAAAACCCATAATGATGATTTCAGAGTTAACAGAGCTGCCACAATCTGTTAGTCATTCAGATAAGAAGCCTGTTGCCAAGTTAGATTTTAATCTTCAGCAATAATGTCTAGACATCATGTCAAGTTTCAGTTTACCATCTTAACCATTAAGACATTTTCTTCCTTCTCTTTTTGGTTTGTTTTATATATATGCAAACATGTTTCCATTTCTAAATACACAGAATAGTATAAAGCATTAAAAATTAATTTTTAAGTCAAATACCAAAGCACAATGAATGTTTTACAAATTTACGTGACCCATATTTTTAATGAATTATCAATCAGACTTGATTTAAGTCTGAAAGACAAAATCAAAATTAAAACAATAAAAAGCAGAATTGCAAGAGGAGACAAACAATTGTTCATATGTTCACCCTAAAAGGTTGAAATTAATAACTTTTGGACAATTTCAAAGACAATTCTCTGATATAGTAGCAGGTTCTATTTCTCATTTTCTGTCAAAGGAAAATGCCAAGTATATAGCTTTCATTTTCGCTCCTGCTGCTGATCCAACTGTCAGAATATCAGTAGGAAACAAATATGGAAGTATAAGCTTTAAAGAAACCTTATACACTATTATAATCATTTTTTTTTTAACAGAACAATGGAAAAGAAGGCAAAAAAGCATGCATTCATTACTACCTTTCTTTGCCGTTCAGGAAAATAATTCCAGCTGTGTTTATATCTTTGGAGTTCTTTTTCAAAATATTTTAAGCACTTTTTCTAAAATGGTGAGCAGCACCCACTTGTGGAAAAGACACAGCAATGATAAAAATTAAAGAAATACTTCTAGATTTGCTGTTCAAAACAAGGTCTGAAAATACTGTTCTTTAAATTTGAAAATGAAAAGCTCCCAGTTAGCATTTGTTAAAAACAAGTTATATATAAACTAACTAAGAATAAATGAATCACCAGGTAAGAGCTCCAATTTAAATAAGGGCTGAGAATTTTACTTGTTAAATGAGCACATGAATTTCTTTGGCCTCAGAAATTCAAGCATGAGAAACATACTTAGTTTACCCTGTTTGACGGTTGTCTTACTTCCTATTGTCTTTAAAGAATAGGTTAATTTTATGAATTAATCCAAAGTGGATATGTGGCTTGATAGAGCACAAGAAGTAAAGAGTTACATGAAGAAGTGGTTACATATCAAAGGTGCACATCCATTTATTCAAACACAAATCATTCTCTTGACAGAGCCCTAGGTAGGAATCTGGAGAGTTAGATCTCAGCTCTGCTATTATCATGTAGTACTTCAGGCAATTCATTTCAGGTCCTTGAAAATTACTTATCTAAGAGTATAACTCCTCAAGAGTTTTCTGACATTTTAATTCTTCTTACTTAAACATGTAAAACATGAACAAAATATGAGAAACATTCAAACTTCAGAAAAGGTAGATGTTAAAAAAAAAATCTAGACTAAAAAAAATCAACTCAAACACCATTGTACAATATAAATTGAGGGAATTCATATGCCTTTGTAATGATGTGTTGGCCAGTGGAACATCCAGGAGATAACAGTAACAAAATAACAAAGCAGTGTTTGTGTTCATGACCTTAAACAAGAATTCATTATGGGAAATCTATATCCTTGTAACCAAACTACATAGTTCTAACTCAAATGTTATTTTTGGCTGAACTTGTTAGGTAAAGCCTATATTTCATGCATTCTATAGCTATGAAACTAATTTTAAAGATAGTTTCTTTCAGTACTAACAGTCTGTCAACAGTAGCAGAAAGGTCCATAAGCACCTGTTTTCTCTGAGAAGTAGAGTATTTCACCTTGTCAGTTTCTTGTTATTATGGCAAAATCGTTCCAAGGGCAAAAAATATTTCATTTAGAAGGGTGACAAATCTTGGCATCACACCGTATTGTGCAACCAGGCAACTGAAGTGAATACTGGAAAGCCTCCAGAGGTACAGGGAGATGCCTAAATATTTATAAAAGTAAATCCCTCAGAAAAATTTAACATATCAGTGGAAATAATTTGCTAGAAATGTATACAATCTCAGAGTTCAACTACTATTTAATGCTATTCAGAATAGAAAATGGAAAGGTCTGAGCCATACTGAGCCAAGTTAGGAAGACTGATAAAGCAAGTATGTTACCGTTACTGTGCTAACAGAAGATTGTATTTATGGAAATGAACTTTTAGAGGAAAAGCAAACAGTAAGTCAGGATATAGTGTATCCTTCTTTGGGTTAAATTCAGATAGAATCATAGAATCATTAAGGTTGGAAAAGACCTCTAAGATCATCGAGTCCAACCGTCAACCCACCACCACCATGCCCACTAAATCATGTCCCTAAGCGCCACATCTACACATCTTTTAAATACCTCCAGGCATGGTGACTCAACCACTTCCCTAGGCAGCCTGTTCCAAGGCTTGACCACTCTTTCAGTAAAGGAATTTTACCTAATGTCCAATCTAAACCTCCCATGGTGCAACTTGAGGCCATTTCCTCTTGTCCTATCGCTAGTTGCTTGGCAGAAGAGACCAACATCCACCTCGCTACAACCTCCTTTCAGGTAGTTGTAGAGTGCAATAAGGTCTCCCCTCAGCCTCCTCTTCTCCAGACTAAACAGCCCTAGTTCCCTCAGCCGCGCCTCATAAGACTTGTTCTCCAGACCCTTCACCAGCTTCCTTGCCCTTCTCTGGACACAATCCAACACCTCCATGTCCTTCTTGTAGTGAGGGGCCCAAAACTGAACACAGGATTTGAGGTGCGGCCTCACCAGTGCCAAGTACAGGGGGATGATCACCTCCCTACTCCTGCTGGCCACACTATTTTTGATACAGGCCAGGATGCCGTTGGCCTTCTTGGCCACCTGAGCACACTGCCGGCTCATGTTCAGACGGCTGTCAACCAGCACCCCCAGGTCCTTTTCCTCTGGGCAGCTTTCCAGCCACTCTTCCCCAAGCCTGTAGCATTGCGTGGGGTTATTGTGACCCAAGTGCAGGACCCGGCACTTGGCCTTGTTGAATCTCATACAGTTGGCCTCAGCCCATCAATCCAGCCTGTCCAGGTCCCTCTGCAGAGCCTTCCTACCCTCCAGCAGATCAACACTCCCGCCCAGCTTGGTGTCGTCTGCAAACTTAGTGAGGGAGCACTCAATCCCCTCATCCAGATCGTTGATAAAGATATTGAACAAGACTGGCCTCAAAACCTGAGCAGGGGAACAGTGCTTGTGACAGGTCACCAACTGAATTTAACTCCATTCACCACAACTCTCTGGGCTCGGCCGTCCAGCCAGTTTTTTACCTAGCGAAGAGTACATTTGTCTAAGCAATGAGCCACCAGCTTCTCTAGGAGAATGCTGTGGGAGACAGTGTCAAAGGCTTTACTAAAGTCCAGGTAGACCACATCCACAGCCTTTCCTTCATCCACTAGGCAGGTCACCTGGAGAAGGTCATAGAAGGAGATCTGATTGGTGAACCAGTGCTGGCTGGGCCTGATCCCCTGGTTGTCCCGCACATGGCTTGTGAGCACCCTCAAGACGAACCGCTCCATAATCTTCCCCAGCACCGAGGTCAGGCTGACAGGCCTGTAGTTCCCTGGATTCTCCTTCAGGCCCTTCTTGTAGATGGGCCTCACATGGGCAAGCGTCCAGTCGTCCAGGACCTCCCCAGTTAACCAGGACTGCTGGTAAATGATGGAGAGTGGCTTGGCAATCTTCTACACCAGCTCCCTCACTACTCTGGGTTGATCCCATCTGGCCCCATAGACTTGTGAGCGTCCAGGTGGTGTGGCAGGTTGTTAACTGCTTCCTCTTGGATTATGGGAGGGTTTATTCTGCTCTCCATCCCTGTCTTCCAGCTCAGGGGGCTGAATACCCTGAGGATAACTGCTCTAACTATTAAAGACTGAGGCAAAGAAGGCGTTAAGTACCTCAGCTTTATCCTTGTCCTCGGTGGCAATGTTCCCCCCCGCATCCAATAAAGGATGGCGATTCTCCTTGACTCTTTTTTTGTCGTTAATATACTTGTAAAAGCATTTTTTATCTCTTATGACAATGGCCAGGTTGAGTTCTAGCTGGGTTTTTGCCTTTGTAATTTCCTCTCTGCATGACCTAATGAGATCTCTGTACTCTTCTTGAGTTGCCTGCTCCTTCTTCCACAAGTGATAAACTCTCCTTTTTTTCCTGAGTCCCATTAAAAGCTCCCTGTTCAGCCAGGCTGGTCATCTTCCCCGCCCATTCTTCTTACAGCACATGGGGATAGCCTGCTGCTGCGCCTTTAAGACTTCCTTCTTGAAGAACGTCCAGCCTTCCAGGACCCGTTTGCCCTTCAGGACTGTCTCCCAAGGGACTCTCTTGACCAGTGTCCTGAGCAGGCCAAAGTCTGCCCTCCGGAAATCCATGGTAGCAGTTTTGGTGACCCCACTCTTTACTTCACCCAGAATCGAGAATTCTATCATTTCATGGTCGCTAAGTCCAAGCTGGCCTCCGACCACCACATCTCTCACCAGTCCTTCTCTGTTTGTGAACAGCAGGTCAAGCGAGGCACCTCCCCTGGTAGGCTCGCTTACCAGCTGTGTCAGGAAGTTATCCTCCACACACTCCAGGAACCTCCTCGACTGTTTCCTCTCTGCCGTGTGGTATTTCCAGCAGACATCCAGCAGAAGTCCCCCATGAGAACAAGGGCTAGCAATTGTGAGACTTCTGCCAGCCGCTTGTAGGATATTTCATCTGGCTCCTCGTCCTGGTTAGGTGGTCTATAACAGACTCCCAGCAGGATATCTGCCTTGTTGGCCTTCCCCCTCATTCTTACCCACAAGCACTCGACCTCATCATCACAATCGTTGAGCTCTATACAATTGAAACACTCCCTAACATACAGAGCCACCCCACTGCCTCTCCTTCCTTGCCTGTCCCTTCTGAAGAGCTTATAGCCATCCATTGCAGCACTCCAATCATGAGACTCATCCCACCATGTTTCTGTGATGGCGACTAAGTCGTAGCTACCCCGCTGCACAATGGCTTCCAGCTCCTCCTGTTTGCCACCCATGCTGTGTGCATTGGTGTAGATGCACTTGAGCTGGGCTATTGATTTTGCCCCCAATATTGGCGTGCCACCCGTAGGTTCATCTCTAGTGAGCCTGGTTTTATCCCCTTCCCCCTTCGAACCTAGTTTAAAGCCCTCTCAATGAGCCCCGCCAACTCATGAACGAGAATCCTTTTCCCCCTGTGAGACAGCTGAACTCCATCTGTCACCAGCAGTCCCGGTGCCATGTAAACCTCTCCATGATCAAAAAAGCCAAGATGCCCACACTTAGATATTTTCTGTCATTTAGGATACCTTTGCATCCTGCCTGACTTCTAACTGCCTCTCCAGAAGGGTATGGATTTTCCTGTGTCATACCTGCCAGCCTTGCATGGATATCTGGAATACCTGAGTATCTCATACAGTAATAGACACTGGAGGATGGCCAAATGAATTGTATCCCTTGTGTCCTGAGGTGTTTGATGTCATAAGAAGGACCCTGCTTCATATAGAAAACCTCTTAATTAAAATGTTAAGGCATATAAACTGCTTATATATATTTATACATACAAGATTTTTTAATGTACATGATGAAAATGAATGAACTATGGCTGAGTGTATATTCCTGTAACAAAAGTGTAGTAATATTACATGGACATTGCATTGTCATAACACCAAGGTTTTATATAACTCTGGACGGGTTTTAGATAATGTTATATACTACAAAGAAATTTAAATACATTGAGGTTAACTTCATTCTAAATAAAAACATGCAAGTAAGTTTGCCCTGTGTTTATATTATGAATAAGAAAAAATTATGAATATGAAATTTTGGCATTCATATTTCCAGATTAACTTAAACTAACTGTGAAAGTTGCATTTTCCCCCAAGCTTTTCTTCCTACTGTGTTTTTAAAACATACAACTACATGGCTTGCTGGCCTAAGTGTACTTTTGAAGTAAGAAACAAATTGTTTTCTAAATAATTCCCTGTATTACTCTAGTAAACGAAAATTCAAGGCTGAAATTCTAGCCCTGTTGAAGTAAACAGAATACATAAGGATTATCATGTTGAAATATCCTCCTATCACTTCGTCTAATACCTCAATATATTAAAAGGAAATTGTTTAAATGATTACCTCACAAATAGGTTAGCTTTCAGAAGTTTATGTCATACCTGATTGCGTTTCATCTCACAAAATTACATTTTTTCCAATAAATACTGTGTTAATATTCCAAATACAACAAAATTTAAGTAACCTTGTATTAAACTAGAATGTGTATTTTTGAGCCAGACAATAAATGAAAATTTAAACAAAAAAAAGAAACAAACTTGCTATTTTGGAGAGATTTGAACTACCTACGGTCTAGGAAGTAGTAAGAATGTTAGCATGTGACACCAAACTTCATAATTTACTGGCCACAAATAACAAGGAAAGGAGCCATGAACTGCAGTTTGTGGGAAAGAACCACATTCGAGCAGTTTATGAAGGACTGTATCCCACGAGAAGGACCCTGCACTGGAGAAGGGGAAAAGTGTGAGGAAAGAGAGGCAGAGAGGAGTTGTTAATGAACCGACTGCAGCCCCCATTCCCCACACCCCTGCACCACTTCGTGGGGTAGGACGTAAAAGAGTTGGGCCTGAGAAAAAGTTTTTATCATTGTTTCTCACCATCCTACTCTATTTTTAATTGGCAGTAAATTAATCTTCCCCAAGTTGAGTCTATTTTTCCCGTGAGGGTAATTGGTGAGCAATCTCCCTGTCCTTATCTTGATCTGTGAGCTTTTTCATCTTATTTTCTCCCCCTGTCCCGATGAGGAGGGGGAGTGAGAGAGCAGCTTGGTGGGCACCTAGCAGCCAGCCAAGGTCAACCCACCACAACCGTATAGGAGAACTGTCTCAACATTATAAATTGAATCATTAAATACTTTTCATAAAATTACTTATTAAGGTATTTGCATTTAACTATATTAAATATTAATATTCTATGAGTGATCATGGTGAGAAAACAAAATAATTTCTCCCAAAAGCCATAAGGATAATGACAGTGATGACAGCACATACATTTTGAGCCTTGTTCAGCAATGCTTCTCATAGTTTAAATTTCCAAAAATAAAAAGCACAACACAAAAATTAATTACCTATTTAATCTTTTTGGTAATAAAAGTCTACCTACCTCAGCTTTAAAATGTAATCTCCCACACCTGAACATACTTTCTCAAATCCTATACCTACATTGAAAACATCCCTCATATCTCGGTGATAATTAATATATTTATTTTCGTCCTGTGCCATTCTGTGCCAGGAAATTTATCCATGTTAAGAGAAAGTGATAAATATGATTGACTTTAAGAATTACAGGCTTTATTCTTATATCATCTACCTTGATTTTACAATTTTGCATCTGTAAGCACTTGCGTAGAGCTATTCTTGACCTATATTGGTAAAATTGGATAATCTCTGGTCATTAGTCTCAAAACCATATGGCAATCTGCTCAAATATGCACGTAATAGTGCCCTGTAAGAACATATTGGGGTACAAGCCATTATTTGGATCTAATTCAAATTATATATGCGTAAACAGAACAGTTTCTGTCAGTTGGCTTAGGCATCATCTGTAATGAATATACAATGAGGAGATTCTATAAAAACTCCATTAAAATGTAAAGAGAATAGTAGAAAAGGGGAACTGCAGTTTTACCTCTGCAGTACTATGTGACTTACTTTTAAATCATAGTGTATAATGTATAAATAATTTACTCCAGAAAAACTGTTTTAATTTTACTTAATAGCAAAATGCGCTGTCAATAAAATAACAGAAAAGAAAGGAAGAATGTCTTTACAGATAAATTTCGAAGACTTTTAGACCAGTTTTAAATAAGCTAGCTAGCTTCCAAAGATGTGCGCTTAATGACTTTCTTGTTGTAATTATTATTCATCTAGAAACATGAAGATATTGGCTAGAAACTTAAATACAGTGTAAAACATTCTTCAGACAATCTGGGCCAGTGACCAAGTAAAGTAGATTTTAAGATATGAGAACAGTGCAAATTTGATTTATATGCCAATGAAACCTGCAAAATCCTTAGGTGGAGTTACAGGTTTACTTTTGCCTTTTTTACCTAATTAACAAAATAATGTTCTTGTCTTCCTGCAATTTCTTCTTTTGTTTATCTATTACTAGACATAAGCCTTAAAAGCAAAGTGTAATCACTGAACATTTTAGAAATATAGGCTACCACGTTAGTTCTGATTCTGAAATTGTAAGGAAGATCACAATAATACATTCCCATATTTTATTATCATAATTTCCATGTGTTTATACAAATAAGTGTAAAGATGCAATATATCATAAAATACTGTAGAATATCTGCCAAAGTATAAGCACAGTATGCATTTATTACATTTAGCATAATTCTGACATTTGCATTATATTGTTTCATCTCATAGAGCTGCAGAACGAGACTTTGTAATGCAGTTTGAGGTGGGGCATTGATTTGGATAAATCATGTTCAGGTTTAGTCTTCACTATGTTTTCTTTCCTCATTAAATAAGTATTTTAAGTACAAATTAAACAATATAATTGCTTCAATATGTGAAGCAAAGGGTTGTCTCCCCCATATAAATGGTCTTTCTACAAAAATAGTTTGTGTTCTATGAAACAAAGTGGAAAAGAGCAAACCAAAAGATGTTTAGATCTCCTAATGTTTCACTCACATGCTATCAACTACAAATAATTTTTCACTTATCTATTTCCCTGTCACAAAATGTTTTTCCTTGAGAGTACAAAGAATTTTATTAATAATTCAGTTACCTGAAATCACAAAACTTTACAAAAACAAATTAAGAGCAAAATTATGAAGTCAGATGTACCAGAACATACTTAAAAATCCAAACAAGTAAAGAAATCAAAGCCATCTGAAAAACTCTAAGCCATGCAATTGTATAGCACCCAAGTTTTGTGCTACTGTGTGTGACATTATGAAAAATTTCAGTGATTGAATTTTTACCTGCTCCTCCCCAATTGCTGAAAAAATATAGACAATCTAAACAATCATGTTGCCCTGTTGCAAAACTAGAAGGAAAATCTACCTGCTTGAGCTTCATTCTGTGGGATCTACAAATTTTTCTTTAGGAATTTAGTGAGATGATGAAAGAAGATTTTTTACAGCATTGGGCTTCCCACCTTCTTCTAATTATGCAACATCTCACAGTTCTTTTCCAATTGAAATCTGACATTGAGAGCAACAAGAACAATGACTCAGTTTCCTGCTCTGCTCAGGATGCACCATAATCACACCTTTTGATGAAAAGTACAGGTCATCTACATCCTGGAAGAGACTGACACTCAGGAAGAGTTGAAACAGAAACATGGTTAAATGCATGACAGTCACTTAAGGCATAGATGATTAGAGGCATGTTAAAACGTGTAACTGTAGATGAAAAGGCGTAAAGCAGGCATGAATCAAACTCATTGTGGACATGTAATTGGATTTCAGGTGTGAATGTTCAAGCCTTGAAAAACACATCCCTGCTCATTCCCACTGAGATCTATGTTCCCTGAGGCAGACTGCCTCAGTGCTCACTTGAGATATGTACATGAAAGAGTGTATTATTAAATGCAGCACATTGCCAGCCACACATAGCAGAATGCAATTTTGACCTTCAGAATACAACGAATTAGTATCACCAAACACAATAGGTTTACCTACCCATACATATATGAAAACATATAGTCCATATACCCAAACGTATACTCAAATAATGTATACAGACAATTATGTATAAAGTTTCACTAGGTTTTGGGGGTTGTTTGTTTTTTACAGTGCAGTGATCATTCCAAAATATTTCACTGCTGAACACGGACTCCTGGAAGAGTAATTTCCGAGAACTAAATATTTGCTGTCATCCTTTAGCTGAGAAGTACAAAACCTTTCAACCATTTAATATGTGCTGTGAGAGAAGTGAATATCATGAAACCAGTCATTTATTTATACTGTGGATGTTTTCTTACATATAATAAGTTTAAATACACCTAAATATTAATAAATCTCACTACACCCAACCACCACCAGAATGCCAAGTCAGTCACCTAGAATAACTCTCATTACTTCACTGTTCCACCTCTGGTCTCCTACTACCTTCTAAAAATGTAGCTGTGTAATGCAGTATTGCCGTTCCTAGAAATAGGTCACGACCTTTGTACTGAATTTGCAAGGCCTCACGATTGGTGTTTGCCAGGTTTGCCCTGTCTGACCTTTTCTTTGTGTGGCTGCAGCTTTGTTTTACTTTGTTTCTATGACAGCAATTTCTCTTATTGACCAGGTCTCTATGGCTAGTTTACTTTTGTTTATCCTTGCATAGTACAACCATAGTTTTATACAGACAGCTGTAACAAGTAGTTGTTCTATTAGAATGAGATATTTATGACTTTTACAAAATTATGTAGGATAAGAGAATGTGGGTTTGGTATAACTGCAGAGGCCTTGAGAAACGGCAAGACAGGATGCGGTCTACGGGCGTAGACAGCATGGTATGATAAGAGACGAGGTACAGGCTTGGCACTTGGCACTGGGGACTCCACAGCTATAAACCACTCACCATAGGTCAAGAAATGTAGACCTGGAGCTGGACAAAATTGGCTGTGGAGGTAACAAAAAGAGCAAAAAACCAGTATCTAATATACATAAAGCATACCATATATAGTAAATTTGGATGCAATGTGATTTGTAGCTGCAGATCAATAAAGAAACATAAAGGTGTAAAAGTGTGTTAGCAAACATATAAAAATGACCCAAAGTGGGTCTCAGGGGAACAAGAAGAAAGCAGCAACGTCATCATCATATTCATGCCAAAGAGAGACTGCAGAGGCTGATGATTTATGGTGTTAACCTCTCCAGCAGTCGAAAACTACTGATTTCAAGATCTAGAAGAGCAATGGAATGGTGAGCATAACCCCAAGAGACAGAAACTAAGAACTATGTGACAATTTTAATAGTGTAATAGCTATTGTTATTATTATTACTATTGAGACTTCTGTATAAAAGTACTCTAACTGCACTACTATTTTTTCTTTTTCTGTAATAATTAGATGCAGACTAATAATTTTTCTTGAATTAAGCTGTTAAGATTTCCATCATACTAACAATTAATTCTTGGCTTTACTTATATATATTGTGTGCTTCCTCTTTGCCTGTGAACAAGATTTTGATTTCTTTTTGCTGAGTTACCATTTTGCAACCAGAAGTCCTAAAAATAACAGTAGATTCAGCCTTAGCAGATTAAATTTTATTGCATTTCTCTGATATATATTGCTCAACCTTTACTTTCATTTCTGTGGTACCAGGATTAATGGTGATGACTACTTGCGTCTCTATAGCAGAAGGAGCTTACCATCTTTACAAATATCAATACTTGTAACATCTTGGTACCATTTTTATAGTAAAAAACCCTGTTGTCTACCTATTCAAAACAGAGTTACAGAGCTTATTCTTTGACCTGATGTGAGAAGCTGTAAACTGGCCTTGGTCTCCAAAACCTGTGTTTCATCTAGTCACAAAACTGTTTTTCCTCTCTCTTCTGTCTTAACAAAGACACAGCTAGGTGTATCTTTTAAAAAGCTCAATTAAAATTGTTCTTTACAATTATATAGCTTAAATGTACATAAGACAGTAGAATTGCACAAGCATGCATATTGGAACATGATCAATTGCATTTTGAGAATAAGAGGAGTTTTAACCAGAAACACCGTGGCTAGCTATGCCATACCTGAAAAAAAACATTTGGACACAGAAACTTTCAGTATCTGATTTTTCCATTTATAAACATACTATCTGAAAAAAATAATTTCTCCACCATCAGTATGCACTACTCGAACTTCTTTTTTATTTGCATGTGTACACACATACATAAAAACTCATTCCATATTCATGATCCTTGATCTATCTGTATAATTTATGATTTGGATTTCAAAATGCATGAAAAATTGAAAGAAATATATGGAATAAAAGTCAAGATTTATATTTTAGTTTAACTTGTGAAGTAACGCATTGTAATAAAAAGTGTCATGCCTACCTACATTATAAACCTACACCATTTATGCCTCAGCAAGCAAATTTTGCATTCGCAATGAGCTGATAATAAAATTCCTGATCAAATATTACGTAGTGTCATCTATCAGGATAGCTGACTTATCCTAATAGACTTCTGCTCCTGTTTTTCTGGATGTGGCAAGTATAAATCAACAAAAATTCTACGATATTCAAAACAAAATCTGAAGTCACGTTTTACTTATTTTCTTTGGATTTCACTTGTATATATTTCCTTTGCACTTATTGAAAAGCTTATCACTGCCTTCCCTTTGAATCTTAAGTCAGGATACTCTTATTTTATTCCTTTTAATAATGAGTCTATTTATTTCTTATTTTTAAAACTTCAGGCATTTAAAAACACACTTGCATCATATGACAAACAACTATTCTAAAAAAATCAACATTCTAAAAGGCCTTTTGGCTTGTTTGTTTTATCAGATCTTAGGTTTTCTTTCTTTTTCTCTTTCCCTGTACCTCCCACCTGTGCAATGTTCATGAAACCAAATTATTGTCATTACCAAGTTGTGGTTTAACCCGGCAGGCAGTCAAAAACCACGCAGCCGCTCGCTCACTCCCCCCACCCCAGTGGGATGGGGAGAGAATCGGAAGGGTAAGAGTGAGAAAAACTTGTGGGTTGAGATAAAGACAGTTTAATAGAACAGAAAAGGGAAAATAATAACAATAACAATAACAATAACAATAATGATGATGATGATGATAGAATATACAAAATGAGTGATGCCCAATGCAATTGCTCACCACCCATGCTGACCAATAACCAAGTAGCGATTGCTACTTCCTGGATCACGCCTACCATTCATGTACTGAGTATGATGGTCACATGGTATGGAATACCCCATTAGCCAGCTGGGCTGGCTGTCCCAGCTACGCTCCCTCCCAGCCTCTTCCAAGCTGGGAAGGGAGCTGAATGTCCTAGACTAGCCCTGCTATCCAGGGTACTTAGCAACAACTGAAAACATCAGTGTTATCAACATTCTTCTCATACTAAATCCAAAACACAGCACTAGGAAGAAATTTAACTCTATCCCAGCCAAAACCAGGACACAAGTGTAAACACTTATTAGTGAATACAGCTAGATGTGAAGTACAGTTTGGTTATGAAGATATTAGCTAAAAAGTTTAAATTAGCAAAACATCATTACTTTCTCTTTGTGTTTTAAGTCTAGCTGGAGATAGAGTGTGCCCTTTTTGGTTTCAGTCACAGGAGATGTCAGATGTGAAGTGGTCCAATTCTATGCAGAGTTAGCTCTCTGATAACTGATTACTTAACTACCGATTATTCAGCAAAAAACAACTAACTTTATGACTGTTAATGGGATTTGTTATTCTAACCCATACAATTATTTTTAAAACTCCATCAGATTTCATGTCTGTGTTTTTATATTTACTTAGCTGTTCAAAACCCTTACCATTCTCTACACAGCTCCCCAAAATTCTTTTTTTTCATGACAGCTTTCTTGAGAAAATCTATATTTTTAAAATGCAAAGCTGATGCTAAATACTTTGAATTTAATGTCACACTGCATAAAGAGGAGACTATATCTTTAATTATGCACGATTCATTTAAAGTTGTAGCTTTCTTTACAATTTTTAGTCTACCGAACTGAAGTGCTTCTAACAAGAGACAGACTTGACTAAAAAGTTAGGCCAGGATCAGAAAATACCCGTGGACTTGACAGAGTACCATGAAAAACAAAAGATTATGAAAGGCATCCTCATGCCTTTATGCATCCTTAATGTCGTCTAAAAATCAGAGAAATGAGCTGCTTGCCTCTCCTAAATTTTTGCTGCAAAGAAGTCTACATCACAACAGTCACATCATAATTTGAGGAGACAGACTCACACAGGGCACAAAATGGCGTAGTCTTCCCTGAGTGTAATACTTCTGGTGTGGTAAAGTTTATGGCAAGATTTATTTAAGAAATAATTTATTGAGAATGAAGTCATATACCTAGCCATCTGTAAGAAAAAGATTTTTTTTCAAAGGCAATACTATTTCCCTTTCCTCTCAACTGCAGAAACCTGTATCAAGGAACTGCAATAAGGAGGGAAAAGAAAAGTTTAGCAGAAAAATGAATACAGATATGCATTAGTTGTCTCAAATATCTCTAGCTAGTAGCTGCTAACCTCTTTTTTTTGGTTTTGGGGTGGTTGTTTTTTGGTTTTGATTTATTATAATCCATACGTATGTTAATGCTATAGGCAACTCCAAGAAACCCTTTTTCTACTACCTAGTTAGCTAGTGATGGGTCTTGGATACCTTCATGCAATCAATAGCTGTAGGATCATAGTACTAAGCATGAGCTTTACAGGCTTCTATAATTTCACGTTGTTTGATGTGATGACTGTATGGATGTCAAAATGGCTGCCAGCCAGAATGACAGTCATCTGGAACACACACATGTCTCAAGTTCATGGTAACTCCAGCGGAGTACGGACTGTCTACAGCAGAAGGATACAAAGCAAGAAACTCATAGCAAGTTTTGGTTGCTATTTCTTTGACTGTCAGTTTTCATGTGAGAATGACTCCTCCTCTATGATTTTTTAATACTGGACCTGAATAAATAGGATGATTTCTTGAAAAATGCAGTTCTGTGAAAATAAAAGAATCTTCTTCAGGAGTGTGGAGAATTGAGACCCTCAGGAGGTATGCTGAAACTTAGACACAGCCTCAAGAAGATAACTCAGGGGAGTTTAAAAATATAGTGTAGGAAAGATCTGGACACCCTTGTAGATATTTAAAGAAGAAAAAACTCCACCAAAACCAGCTAAGATTCTGGAATCCTCTGCACACTTTAGAAAGGGCTGTAAGATCTAGTCCTTTGAGACCAAAGTTCCTCTTTTCCTATAACCAACTCTCCACACACACTCCCTGAATGAATTGACTCTCAAAGTGAGAAGAAAGTAAAAAAGCATCCTGTGAAGTTTCATGACCATAATGACAAGGGTGCTGCCACTAAAGGAACTGTAACTTGCCTGTTGAAGAAGTTTTTGAAAGAACTGAGTGAAGATGCTTCTGAAGTCTCTGGAGGTTTACAGAGCATTATCAATGTTTAAGTGAGGCCCGAACAGACAGGCTGAGCTTTACTAATGTGATTATGTGAGACATAAATCAGAGAATTAAACCTAGTAGGTTGGAATCTGTTGGCAAAGGTAAGAGTTTGTGCATACAGCAATCTCCACCCTTTATTAAAAAAAAAAAAAAAAAATTGGAGCTAGACAAAAGGAATTATGTTCAAAGCTTGACAATCTTAAAACCAAACTAAAAGTATGTCAAGTTTAACTCTGAAATAATAAAATAGAAGAGGTATCTGAGTTCTACCAAGCACCAATGGGTATTGGTAAATACATAGCCTTTGTATCTTTTTAAAATCTGAACAAATAAAGAATAAAGAAATTATAAACACATATATCTCATTGGTAAGAGGAAATAACTGTTTATTCACTGATCCTCACTAGTAGAAAAATAAAGAGCAGAAACAGAGGAGATATTGTTAAAGTCAAGTTATTTTTGCTTTGGTTCAACTACGACTACTATTTCTGTTTGGTTCCCATACCATTTGCTTTATCCGAGAGTTAGCTCGTGTCTAAAGGAAGGACTTAATACCTGCTAATTACATGCCCAAGATCTTCTTTTTGTGCATTCTCTACTGCCTGTTGTTAAGAAACATAAGCTGTCAGTAAGATTGAGTGAAATGAAAAAAATATACTTGACGCCAACTCAAAGATCAACATTTGCTTTTGTAACACAGGAAATGGTATTTTTACATGTAATAATTTTTTCAAGAAACGTTTCAAATTGCATATGTGACATAATAAAGGAGATTTATTCTGCTTACATTCCTGCCCATTAATCACTTTTTGAAAGAAAAACGCACAGTTCTTTATGAATAACAAATCTAGATAACAATACTAGAAAATAAATACATCTGAGACTACCCTAATGTTATTAATTCTAAATGTGGATCTCTAATGTAATTTCCAAACTATTTTATTCTCTCTTTATCACTATCAGTGTCTATTTGGTAGACATTTTTATTAGCTAAATAAATAAATGCTTGAATTGCATCTATGGATATACTGAGCCTCCATATAAAGGCTATAGCTACGTTTAGAGAGTTAGATTTATTCTAATGATTTCAATAAAGGCTTTACTAGCATATTAATTCTTCAGGGATTTTGCATATTACTTTGTATGAAAAATATATTTGAATCTGGTGACCATCTGGCAGCTGCACAAAAGACTAATTTTGTCATTTTGATACTTATGTTCAGGGTTTTTTTATTTAAATTAAACATTTTTTCTAGGGAAGATACATCACAGCAATATACATCACAGAGAAAAAAAGTGTGTAATGATAGCATAAAACATTTCTTATTTTTCCAATATATTCCATATGATCTAGAAGTTCGTAGTGCAAGCATATATCAATTTTGTTTCTATTACTACAAACTGTCCATTGTTATAAAACACTATTCAGAAGTGCTACTATCAAAACATTTGTTGTAGAATTTTCTCTTTGTCTTAGTGTTTCTGTACAGAATAGCACCTTTCCCTTTTTATTAAAAACATCTTTCATTCTGTGATTGCAAAGATAATCTAAAAATGTGAACCAAGGGCAAATATGAATATGTAGAAAGTCTCAGAAAATGGCTTGTGGTAATTAATTCTGCCCATTATGTCTCACCAGGAACCTTTGGACTGTGGTATTAGCATTTTCCCACAGCCAAAAAGGTTGTATTTTTGTTAGAGAAATCAATAATCTGAAGGTCAATAATATCCGTTACCTTTTTTCTGTCTCCCCGTTTCATTGTATATGATTCAGACCATACCACTGTATAACTGTCAATAGAAGGTAAATTCAATGAATTACAAGGTATATATAGACTGATCAGTCTTCTGCCTCAGGTGGAGGCACTAGGGTTCAGCTTACAACCAGGAAGCAGGAACTTCAGATTTCCTCAGGCCTTCAGAATTTAGAAGATTAATTTGTGAAACAAACTACAGGTTCTCTGAATTCTAATACATGCAGAGCAGTGGGGGGGGGGGGAAAAATGGTCTGTATCATTTTGACAGTTTATAGCTGCTAATATCCACAGAGCTTTATAAAGAACACAGTAGTAGTAGTAGTAGCAGTAGTAGTAGTGGAAGTAGTAGTAGTAGTAGTAATACTGTAACACTGACCTAATTGTTGAAGGCTATTACTTCATATTTACTACTGAAAATTTCATCTAAGTGTCTTATTCAAGAAGACTAAGAATCATAGAATCATAGAATCATCAAGGTTGGAAAAGACCTCTAAGATCATCGAGTCCAACCGTCAACCCAACACCACCATACCCACTACACCATGTCCCTAAGCGCCTCATCTACACGTTTTTTAAATACTTCCAGGGTCGGTGACTCAACCACTTCCCTGGGCAGCCTGTTCCAAGGCCTGACCACTCTTTCAGTAAAGAAATTTCTCCTAATGCCCAGTCTAAACCTCCCTTGGTGCAACTTGAGGCCATTTCCTCTCGTCCTATCGCTAGTTACTTGGCAGAAGAGACCAACAACTACCTCGCTACAATCTCCCTTCATATAGTTATAGAGCACGACGAGGTCTCCCCTCAGCCTCCTCTTCTCCAGACTAAACAGTCCCAGTTCCCTCAGCCGCTCTTCATAAGACTTGTGCTCCAGGCCCTTCACCAGCTTCCTTGCCCTTCTCTGGACACACTCCAGCACCTCCATGTCCTTCTTGTAGTGAGGGGCCCAAAACTGAACACAGGATTCAAGGTGCGGCCTCACCAGTGCCGAGTACAGGGGGACGATCACCTCCCTACTCCTGCTGGCCACACTATTTCTGATACAGGCCAGGATGCCATTGGCTTTCTTGGCCACCTGAGCACACTGCCGGCTCATGTTCAGCCAGCTGTCAACCAGCACCCCCAGGTCCTTTTCCTCTGGGCAGCTTTCCAGCCACTCTTCCCCAAGCCTGTAGCGTTGCATTGGGTTGTTGTGACCCAAGTGCAGGACCCGGCACTTGGCCTTGTTAAACCTCATACAGTTGGCCTCAGCCCATCAATCCAGCCTGTCCAGGTCCCTCTGCAGAGCCTTCCTACCCTCCAGCAGATCAACACTCCCGCCCAGCTTGGTGTCGTCTGCAAACTTACTGAGGGAGCACTCGATCCCCTCATCCAGATCATTGATAAAGATATTGAACAAGACCGGCCCCAGTACTGAGCCCTGGGGAACACCGCTCGTGACCGGCCGCCAACTGGATTTAATTCCCTTCACCACAACTCTCTGGGCTCGGCCAGCCAGCCAGTTTTTTACCCAACGAAGAGTGTACCTGTCTAAGCCGTGAGCCGCCAGCTTCTCTAGGAGAATGCTGCGGGAGACAGTGTCAAAGGCTCTACTGAAGTCCAAGTAGACCACATCCACAGCCTTTCCCTCATCTACTAGGCGGGTCACCTGGTCACAGAAGGAGATCAGGTTGGTCAAGCAGGACCTGCCTTCCATGAACCCGTGCTGGCTGGGCATGATCCCCTGGTTGTCCTGCACATGGCTCGTGAGCACACTCAAGACAAACCACTCCATAATCTTCCCCAGCACCGAGGTCAGGCTGACCGGCCTGTAGTTCCCCGGATCCTCCCTCTGGCCTTTCTTGTAGATGGGCATCACATGGGCAAGCGTCCAGTCGTCCAGGACCTCCCCAGTTAACCAGGACTGCTGGTAAATGATGGAGAGTGGCTCGGCAAGCTCCTCCACCAGCTCCCTCAGTACCCTCGGGTGGATCCCATCCGGCCGCATAGACTTGTGAACGTCCAGGTGGCGTAGCAGGTCATTAACATCTTCCTCTTGGATTATGGGGGGTTTATCCTGCTCGCCGTCCCTGTTTTCCAGCTCAGGGGGCTGAGTACCCTGAGGATAACTGCTCTGACTATTAAAGACTGAGACAAAGAAGGTGTTAAGTACCTCAGCTTTATCCTCGTCCTCGGTGGCAATGTTACCCCCTGCATCCAATAAAGGATGGAGATTTTCCTCGGCTCTCCTTTTGTCATTAATATACTTGTAAAAACATTTTTTGTTGTCTCTCATGACAGTGGCCAGGTTGAGTTCTAGCTGGGCTTTTGCCTTTCTAATTTCCACTCTGCACATCCTAACGAGATCCCTGTACTCTTCTTGAGTTGCCTGCCCCTTCTTCCACAAGTGATAAACTCTCCTTTTTTTCCTGAGTCCCAGCCAGAGCTCCCCGTTCAGCCAGACCGGTTGTCTTCCCCGCCCGTTCTTCTTACAGCACATGGGGACAGCCCACTCCTGCGCCTTTAAGACTTCCTTCTTGAAGAACGTCCAGCCTTCCTGGACTCCTTTGCCCTTCAGGACTCTCTCGACCAGTGTCCTGAGTAGGCCAAAGTCCGCCCTCCGGAAGTCCATGGTTGCCGTTTTGCTGGCCCCCCTCCTTATTTCACTAAGTATTGAGTATTCTATCTTTTCATGGTCGCTAAGCCGAAGCCGGCCTCTGACCACCACATCTCCCACCAGTCCTTCTCTGTTTGTGAACAGCAGGTCAAGTGAGGCGCCTCCCCTAGTGGGCTCGCTTACCAGCTGTGTCAGGAAGTTATCTTCCACACACTCCAGGAACCTCCTCGTCTGTTTCCTCTCTGCCATGTTGTATTTCCAGCAGACATCCGCAAAGTTGAAGTCCCCCATGAGAACAAGGGCTAGCGACTGTGAGACTTCTGCCAGCCTCTGGTAGAATATTTCGTCTGCCTCCTCATCCTGGCTAGGTGGTCTATAACAGACTCCCAGCAGGATATCTGCCTTGTTGGCCTTCCCCCTCATCCTTACCCACAAGCACTCGACCTCATCATCACTACCATTGAGCTCCAGACAGTCAAAGCACTCCCTAACACACAGGACTACCCCACCACCTCTCCTTCCTCGCCTGTCCCTTCTGAAGAGCTTATAGCCATCCATTGCAGCACTCCAGTCGTGAGACTCATCCCACCATGTTTCCATGATGGCAACTAAGTCCATAGCTACCCCGCTGCACAATGGCTTCCAGCTCCTCCTGTTTGCCACCCATGGTGCATGCATTGGTGTAGATGCACTTGAGCTGGGCTGCCGATTTCTCCCCTGACATTGGCGTGCCGCCCCTAGGTTCATCTCTAGTGAGCCTGGTTTTATCCCCTTCCCCCTTCGAACCTAGTTTAAAGCCCTCTCCATGAGCCCCGCCAACTCATACGCGAGAATCCTTTTCCCCCTCTGAGACAGCTGAACTCCGTCCGTCGCCAGCAGTCCCGGTGCCGTGTAAACCTCCCCATGGTCAAAGAAGCCAAAATTCTGCCGATGGCACCAGCCCCTGAGCCACGTGTTGATCCGATGAGTTTTCCTGTTCCCTTCAGTATTCCTCCCTGCCACTGAACGGATTGAGGAAAACACTACCTGTGCTCCCGATCCTTCCACCAGTCACCCCAGTGCCCTGAAGTCCCTTTTGATCCCTTCGGGACTTCTCTCTGCAACCTCCTCACTGCCAGCCTGTATAACCACTAGCGGGTAGTAATCGGAGGCCTGTACCAGACCAGGGAGTTTCCTAGTAATGTCCTTAACCCGGGCCCCAGGGAGGCAGCAGGCTTCCCTGTGGGATGGGTCTGGCCGGCATATTGGGCCCTCCGTCCCCCTCAGAAGGGAATCACCTATGAGAATTACCCTCCTTTTTTTCTTAGCAGAGGCAGAGGCCCCTGGATGGGCCTTCATCTGCATCCTCGTTTGTCTGGCCCTCAAGTTCCAGAGCCCCGTATCTGTTGTGTAAGGGCAACTAGGAAGGTTGGGGTGAGGGAGGCCGGGCGGGGATTCGCCTGGCGCCCCGAGCAGCGACCTGTGACCATTCCGCCCCGTCTCCTGGGTCCCCTCCTTCTGCCTGGTGGCTTCTTGTGGAGTCTCCATGTGCTGCCCTTGCCTCAGGGATGGTAGGGTGCGGCTCCACCAATCTATCTCCCTCTCGCACTCCCTGATACTCCTTAACCTCTCCACTTCCTCCTTCAGCTCTGCCACCAGGCTGAGCAGATCATCCACCTGGTCACAGAGCACACAGGCGTCATCTCTGCTGCCCTCCGGTACAAGGGACAGCCTCAGGCACTCCCTGCAGCCGGAGACCTGGACAGATGTATGTTTGCGTAGGGGCTCCGTCTGGGTCGCCATGTTTCTTCTGGCGATGGTTTTCGGCCGAGTGGATACCACGGCCAGGTCCTCTCCTGGGAGGGCGACGACCACGAGTTGAGCGAGCCTCTGGAGCCTGGAGGGGGGCTGCGCCCTGCCCGCACGAACTGCCGCGCAAACTGCCGCGCCACGCCCTTCTGATGCGCCACGCCCTGTTTGCCCGCCCTGGTCGCCGCGCCCCGGGTCGCTCGCGCTCCCTGGGGCTGCTCTCGTATCTGAGGGGGTTTGGCCGCCGTCCCTCCTGTCCCCGCCCACGCTGAGCCAGAGCTGCCGCTCGTCAGGAGCTCTCTCCTCCGGCTCGGGGGAGAGGGGGGCTGGGGCACCAGTGCTTGCTGCGCTTGCTGCGCTTTTTGCCTTCGCGGTTTTTGCCGCGGTTTTGCCGCTTTAGGAAGGGTCCCCCGGCGCAATCCTCCGCTCCGGAGCCCTTCGCCTCGGTGCACTGAAGTTAATTATGTTTCAAACTGACATGTAGCCATGATAAAACAATATGTTGGAACAACACTACAAGGGTCAAAAAATATTATGCAAGTCTTTGATCCCCATATGATGAAACTGTCCAATAGTGAAAATAAAAGTTGAATACAACAATTAAATATTTAAATCATATCTCTAAATATTACTCATGTCTATTAAAGCTGTCATATAATTTTGAAAAGAACCTAACCTCATTATCCTTTGTTTTTTGGAAGATAAAATCATTTAAATATCACTATAATGGCCTTCTGAAAAAAATATTAATTTAAAATCTTAAAGATATTCTTGATTTTTAAACGCTCATTTCTTAACTGTTTGAACAAGGAGAAGACCAGCCACATTAAAGTCCAAATTCTAATGGCAAACCCAGCTTAATGAGATATTTACAGGTAAGCATTAAAATTCCTGCATAATGCCATATTTTTTATTGTAAAGCATTTTTTAAAACTTGTATAAAATACTTTTATAAAATTTTGTTTGTATAAGCAAATAACTTTAGGAATAATAATTAGCATTGTACAGGGCTTAAATGAAAATTTGCAAGTTCTTTAAAATTGTCTACAATCACAATTATACTTAAAATGCCACAAAGATAAGCTTGATAATTCTTATGTCTGTACGAATGGAAATGAATGTCTAGTACCCGAGAAATTTGTGAAACACGTATATGAACACATAAAATATTCCCAATGTTGAAATCACTTTGCTAATCAGAATCATTTAGGTTGGAAGCGACCTCTGGAAGTCGTCTCGTCCAACTGACTCACAGTAGGTACAAATAGATTGTAAAGTTTATCATATTTCAAGTGGTTATACGAAATTACCATAAATCTAGTGCTGTAATAAAGATACCACCTCCCTCATTATTTTACCACATTATTGTAAATCCAATTCAGGAATTTTATTTTGATTGGCCTAATTAAAAGAATATGATTGAAAGTAATTATGCTGAAAACATAGTGTCTTACCAACACAGGTGCAATACAAAATGTTTCAAAGCTTAAGTGGTCATAGAACTTTATAAAAGAATTGTTCAGTGAATATCTTTGAAACAGGAATCAAGAGAGATACTTAGCATATCCACTGGACTTATAAAGTCACAAAAGGAAACAAGTAAGCAAGCAAAAATGACAAAACAAGTGTTTCTCAATTGTCTGAATTCAATTGTTCAAACTCAAATAATTGCACAGAAACTAGATACCAAAAGATTTGCAATACGATTCTTCTATGTCATTTTTACAGAAAAAAAAGAAAATGTTTAAAGTAAATAGAACCTCATTGCAGAAATCAGTACTAAGGATGGAATTCTGTATAAATCTAAATAGTTGGCTAGTGACATTTGAAAGTGTAAGGTAAAATCCACACATTGCCTGAAGATACAGGATCTGTGAGAGGTCTACAATTTTCTGAAGCAGCAGCTGGAGGCCAGGAAAGATTACTTAAGGCATCTCAAATGGTGTTAGAAGCCTATGATGAAGTTGCTGAAATGAGCTCTGAAACACCTAAATGTAGATGTTTACCCATTTATGTCTAAAGGTGCTTTAGGTATCTAATCTCTCACTGAAGTAAATATAGCTAAAAGAGTTACTCGTCTGACTGGGAACTAGGTGTCTGCTTCAGGCTAAGATGAATTACTGTGTAGGTTCCTCTGGTTATAACTGAAGCTTAGGCATTGAGGGCTCAGTAAGGTGCCCACAACTAGATGCCTAGCGCTAATTGTAAGGGTTTAAGGTATCAGAGACATGTTCATGGTCTGGCAGATAGAACAGGATCTATGGGAACCTATGCTTTTCTGGATCCATACCTGGAAGGAAAACAGAAGAACTTAATCTCAAAAGGAACTACAGATTTCTCTGGTGGGCAACTGAGCCTTGAGACTGCCTCCAGACATCTAACTATATATGTTTAGTCTTGAAATGAATCACATCTGGACAGTCCATTTTTAAAAATGACAACCAGCTGCATGCATTGTTAATCTATATAGTGGATCTCAAGTGCGAAAACATACCATGTCTCATATCTTCATTTGCTCTTGATGGAACGAAACTGCAGAATGAACAAATGGAGTCAGCGATGACTTTCTGCAGAGTGCAGTAGTAGAGTGTTTTGTGGAGTAGCTGAACATTTACCTTGGAAACATTAGAAACCCATTGCTCACTTCAAATGGAAGTAGTTATTAGTTTATTTACTAGATTATTTTTATTATTTTAAATGGCCATTATAGAAGATAGATGATCTACAACAAAAATTGAATATATTTTTTGATGAAAAAATGAACAATACGTGTTTTCCTTTTAGATAAGGTAAAAGTAGAAAGGCTACTGATTCTACAGAGTTAATAACTGACTAATATAGAAAAAAAAATCATTTGTAAGCATTTAGAGTTATACACATAGAATTGCATATATGTAATGGCATGCATGCAATACCTTCCTCTGAGAGATACCATGAGGCAAATATAATCTAGCAGTAAATCTGTTTAAAATAAGGGAGGGGGAAAAAAACCCACCTAATTACAGAGAAAAACAATGCAGACACCAAAATGTTTCAAAATATCTAAGCTACAATTAAAAAGAATGATCATTCAGGAGGCTGTTAACAGTCTGATAACACAGAACAGTAGTAAGAATTACGTTAACTGTGTGAAAGACTGAATTAAAACATAACACACATACTCTGCCTGTGTGCATACTCTGCATGAGCGCCGCCTTTGCCTTGGAAAAAAACAAACAAAACAACTGACAAACAACTAGTAGCAAGAATATATTCATTGTAGGCAATGTCCTGAATAAGGCAGCTTCTCAAACTACTTTGTTGGGTGGGATTTGTGTCTGAATTTTATGAAGATAATACAAAATCTTAAAAGGACATTTCTGAGCATTCATTTACCCATGGACCCAACTGGATCCTGCATGTGCAAAGTGTCTGCAAATGTCAGCCTTCTCTATGTGTTATGATAGTTGTACCAGAAGATTAAAAATACATTCACATCAAGGCTTTGATCAAGGGTGCACTTCTGAAACAATCTCTAGTCTTCTCCTCTTACTGTGCTTTGGTTTGCATCACAGAGCAATCTCAAAGCAGATAAACTGAGTTATTTTTGGATGAAACTAAGCTGGAAGGTGTTCTCCAGCCAGTAACAGTCATTCAGGCTAAAGAAGCAGATTACAACTAGTCCATAGTAAAAACCCTGAAATATACATGTAGTATGGACCTCAGGCCCTTAGCACCAACGGTTTTGCACTATAAAGCTGCTTGTGGTGCACCACACCACTAATGCTAATGTAAACATAGCCCAATTTATTCTCTTAGGACAACTGGAGGCAATACTTGGATCTTGTCCTACCTCACTCTCTCTCATTTTCCCACCCTCTGAGATTCTGCTCATGCTCTGCAGATGCAAGTTTCTGCAAGATTTCCATATGAACTCAAGAAAGGTGTTAAACAGACAATGTGTTTTTCAGCTTTACTTAAGATCCCTAGATTTGCCTTCTAGAAACTTCTGAATTTTGACTGAAGAAATAAATTAGACTTTTTATCTTCTTGACTTCTACTTTGTTGCCAGGTACTTACACTAATGATTAAATACGGAGAATGTTGCTTAAAAGAATGACTTCGGCAGAGAGGTTAAAATCTGCATGAAAGAAACTCTCCATTCACAGAGTCTGTGAACTCCATGACAACAGAGGTCCTGTGTCTTGCAAAACAGAACAGCCGTAAGAGAAGAATAAGAGTCTTAATGAAGTTCAGAGAAAATGTAAATTTCTTATTGCCATGGCTTCAAACTTCACATGACCTACATGATCTGTCATTTTCTTCTGCCCATTTCAATAGCAAATTTGAAATAAGAACTGACTAGTGATGAATGACCTCCTAAGATGTTTTCCTCCTTAGGCAGAAATAAGAGTTTCCACTGTAATAAGCTGGTCTCCATTTTAATCTTTCATACCAACTAGAGCCACCTACGTCTCATTTGTGTGGTGAAGCCTCTGTTTATGCCTCACTTCAATTCTGAATGCCTTCTCATGATGCACAAGTGATATCTTCGCTTATGCATATTTCAGAAAGATTAGAAAGTAAATTATGTTCCAGTGATAACTTATTTAAATTCCTAAACTCTTCACTAGGTTAAAAATATTTCCTTTTGTCATAATGATGAAAGTACCACCTATGGGAAGAGGAGGAAAACCATGCTGCGAAATAGCATCCTACTTACCTGCCATCTGGAAAGGAAAAGGATGATCATCCAAACAGGTGATTCCTTTTTTGAAAGGCATGAAAAACTCAAAACACATGATGACCCCCTCATGATTTTACTGTTTAAATAGTAAACTGCCTGCAATGTTTTAGGCTCCATTTTCCCTTTTCTCAGTAAGACAATCAGAAGAAATGAATCATAGAATCATAGAATCGTTTAGGTTGGAAAAGACCTTTAAGATCATCAAGTCCAACCATTAACCTAGCACTGCCAAGTCCACCACTAAACCATGTCCCTAAGCGCCTCATCTACAAGTCTTTTAAATACCTCCAGGGATGGTGACTCAACCACTTCCCTGGGCAGCCTGTTCCAATGCTTGACAACTCTTTCAGTGAAGAAATTTTTCCTAATATCCAATCTAAACCTCCCCTGGCGCAACTTGAGGCCATTTCCTCTTGTCCTATCGCTAGTTACTTGGCAGAAGAGACCAACACCCACCTCACTACAACCTCCTTTCAGGTAGTTGTAGAGAGCAATGAGGTCTCCCCTCAGCCTCCTCTTCTCCAGACTAAACAGTCCCAGTTCCCTCAGCCGCTCCTCATAAGACTTGTGCTCCAGGCCCTTCACCAGCTTCCTTGCCCTTCTCTGGACACACTCCAGCACCTCAATGTCCTTCTTGCAGTGAGGGACCCAAAACTGAACACAGGATTTGAGGTGCAGCTTCACCAGTGCCAAGTACCGGGGGACCATCACTTCCCTCAGCCTGCTGGCCACACTATTTCTGATACAGGCCAGGATGCCGTTGGCCTTCTTGGCCACCTGGGCACACTGCCAGCTCATGTTCAGCCGCTGTCGACAAATACCTCCAGGTCCCTTCCTGCTGGGCAGCTTTGCAGCCACGTGAAATGCCTTTCTATGTCCAGGAAAAGAATCTTCTTCACCATCCCCCCCTTCCGAAGGTGGGAGCTTGTCCTGTCCTTCCCTCTCTGGGCACATGCATCAGGTGAATTACTACACAGCTCTTAACTCACATCTGCTTCCTTTAATCTAATACAGTAGTTACTATAGCTTTGGGACACGATTGAAAGGTGCAAAGAGAAGACCTCTGAGAGTATAAATATGTAAACAGCTTCATGTAGATGCATTAACCCCTTAAACAATTTACAACTGGCAATCAAGAAGAGGATGTCCCACATTGTTAGCCTCTGAAGACCAAATCTGTATATTGTTTTGTGATTTCAACATTGGTTAAAGTCTGTGAACATGAACACCCAGAGAGCTCTTAAAATAAGCTGGGAAAGATGTGAGTTTTACGTTACATGGTACAATTACAATTGATAAAAATATTCAAAAATGTTAAAAAAATAAAATATACCTTATTTTTTCTCTAAACCAGTACAGTCCATTAAATGGAAGGTGAAAGAAAATAGTCCAATTACTGAAGAAGAGGTGATTCAATGTATGATCCAGAACAAGTTAAGATTTAATCTTGGAATTGTTTTATTTGATCAAAGTCAGATTTTCTTGAGATGATAATTTGATCAGATGAGAAGTTTCACATAGCATTTTGGATTTCTCCATTACATATAGCTTTTCATTATAAGAAAATTGCAGTAAATTGTAAGAAATATTTTCATGCACAAAGGTTATTATATTGATGTGATTAAAAGTTTCAATAACTAGGAAGACTTGCGAAATTATATTTATGTATATCATCTTTAAACACTACATGATACACTGAAGTGGAAACAGTACATTTCTCCTTGAAATATGGGCAACGTTGGGAAAACAAAATTTCCCAAAAAGAATTAAAATATTTTTGTTTTTACATATGAATTTACTGAAATTCAGCCATAGGGTAAATAACACTAGCATTTCATTTAACCAATGTCATTAAAACAGCCACCAGTTTCTCTACATATCATAACAAACAGGCAGAAAACAAGAATTGTATTTAGCATAGAATCACACTGAGATTTCCTAATGATAACCGCTAAATTTAATTTTTTTAATTTGTTCTTACATTATTTCGAGTCTAACCAATCATATAGGATGAGAGGAAATGGCCTCAAGTTGCGCCAAGGGAGGTTTAGATTGGACGTTAGGAGAAATTTCTTTACTGAAAGAGTGGTCAGGCCTTGGAACAGGCTGCCCAGGGAAGTGGTGGAGTCACCATCCCTGGAGGTATTTAAAAGATGTGTAGATGAGGCCCTTAGGAACATGGTGTAGAGGGCATGGTGGTGTTAGGTTGACGGTTGGACACGATGATCTTAGAGGTCTTTTCCAACCTGTATGATTCTATGATTCCATATCTTCCTTTTTCAACAGAGACAGACTATAGTTCCTCCTGATATGCATGAGGGCACAATTAACTGAAAAGGTGTCTGGTCACATTTATCCAAACTATTTTCTTCTAGTTCACTTATTGCTTCCAAGGATAAAGTTTGGATTAAAAAAAAAAAAAAAGTATGTATACATTTGTGTATATATGGATCTAGTGCATAGAAAAAGAGGAGGGAGTGGCCACAATGCTTTGTAGCACAAGCACAACTTCTGCAACGTTGCAAGTTTATTCTGCCTCAGGACATTTCTAATGTATGAAATCCACTCAAGGTCATCACATTTTAAAAATTTGGAAGGGGAGCTTCTGCTGCCCACTTATATAAACATCCGCTTTTTCCCAGAAACAGGAAAATAAAATAGCAAGGCCTATAATTGAAAAGGCTAGAGAGGGACTAACTATTCAGTTTAAGGCATAAACCTCTCTTTGGGGAAAAAAAATTTATATGCAGCACATGTTTAACTGGCAAAAAAAAGCCAAAATCTGGGCAAGGAATAGGAAGTAAGCCTGCAGCGACGTTAGTTCTTTTGCTTTATTTGCATTTACAATATGAATGTACTCTCCTCTGGCTTTGTGAAACTGTTCTTCCTGTGACTTTGTGATTAAACACTGTTTCGGGAACTCTGGTTTATGCTCCTCAAATTCATCACGAAGGCAATGTGACAGTGCAGAGAACTGCAAGGTTCCCTGCCCTCCAGCCAGCACTCTTCACTGGTGTGTTTACAAAAGAACATCTGCATTATGTTGCAACCTCTTCACTTGTATCCTTTTCAGTGAGCCTGGAACAGTGGTAACAGTTACCTATTATATAAATGAAGAGTAAAATGTTGAGATGATTGCTGACGATGACCATGAAAAAGGGCTGGCCAACCTGACAAGCTCTGTCTAAACCATTCTTCCACTGGGTACAGAGATAGACAGGTAACCGAACTCAGCATTCTATTGCATGTTCTATCTCATGAGAATACTGGAAAATGTAAAGAATGAAAAAAATTCTTTAAAGAAGTTACTTCTTACTGAAAACACTGGACGTGTATGCAAAGTCAACTTCTGCATGGAGACAGAGAAATAACCAAAGATGTGATAAGCAAGCACTTGATGTTATTTTCTAGTACAACAGATGAGCATTAAGCATATGTAGATCTGATGCCTAAAACCTATTCTCACTTTTGAAGGTTTATGGGTGATATTTTTAGAAGCAAATAGCGCCATGTTTTAAAAGGGTACTAAAATTTTTCTCTGCATACTGTTGCAAGGTTTAATTATTAAGAAACTTAGATTTTTTAAAAAATTACTCACACATAGACATGTGACAGACTGACTGATATAGACCCTAAGGTTCATGATAGCCCTCAAGAGGTCTTAGAGATTGCCTGCTAAAATGAAAGCTATGTTTAAAAGGTTGTGTAAAGAGTGTTAACTGTACTGTGCATCTAGTCAGACCGTCAACGTTCAAATGCTAAAGTAGGCCAATTTGAGCTGAGGATAGGAAGGATCATGATCTTGGTTTTGACTGTTTGTTTTTGTGGTGCTTCTTAACTATCAAATTAGCCCCAGTGCCATTTTTGCCACATGATGCTTTGAAAAGCTTTTTATTCTATAATAACTTACTGCAAGCACTATCATATTTTCCACACTAAGTAAAAATTCCAATAAGTAAAATTACTTCTATCCTTCACCTTTAACATCATCTTCCTGAAATCTGAGATTTGCAGTCTTAATGTGCGTGTGATGATTTGTTCCTCCGTTTACTATTCTCCCCAATGGCTCTTTACTTATAATATGAAGCTCCTGTTTAGTAATACACCAAAGTGAGTTAATTAAATGAGTGTCAAATGAAGTGCTGACACTAATTTATTATGTAAATACCTGGAGGCTTCTATTTACTGTGATGCCAAACACCAAATCAATAGTATTGCTAAAGAAAAATGAAAGGAATCATAATAATTTTCTGAAAATACTAATCTATTTTTTAAATAATCTAATTATTTTTTCCCATATATATACACTTCACTATGCAGTCTGTGAATTTCTTAGAATTTCCTATTATTTGCCTGTAAATTATCAGCTGACATTTTACCAGTAGAAAAGGTACCCAAGAAAAGATTTAAAAGCAAAAATGAGCAGTGAGCATCACGAATAAAGAAACTTTGACCACCTATGTTTCAAGGCAAAGCAAATGAACATGCTCTGTGAGGTAACCCAGAACTGTCAGTGCATAAATTATTCTGTAGCACTTGTCTCTTTGTGCAGTAAATGTGGGTTTATGTCATCCTCATTATCAACCCCATCAGGCTGCACAGGGTCCACACAAAGATAATTTATGTAGAATACCTGATAAACTAAGAAAAAATAAACAGGAAAAAGAAAAAAGAAAAAAGAGTATATAAACAAAGACAATGTCCAAGGACATTGTCAGGCATGATATACTATCAATAGTTGCAGACACTTTCAACCTCCATGGAAAAATATCTACACATAAAACTTGATATCTTAGATTTATACATTTGACAAAGTAATACCAATATGCCTGATAGTTCTTAGCAAGGGAATTGGGAACTAACTTGTAGAACAAACAAGATAAAAAAAGTATGTGAGATTTAATTGTAGGAAATTTTTTTTTTTTTTTGAAACACAGTGGCAGAATGTTCTCATCTAATGCATGCTCTCTTATGAGTTTTTCCTATCAGGAAATATCCTGAATTAAATGAGAGAATAGTAAGGGTTTATGTTGCTATATTTATACACTTTGGGATTGTGCACATAAAACATTCAGTTGTTTATTTTACACGTCTCTGTGTGAAAGTGCATGTGCATGTATGTGCAGGAGTAACAACAAATATGTTGATTTGTCTTCTGTAACGTGGGGATACAAAGTACTTAAGAAAATGTCTTATATTTATGTATATTTAATGGATATTCACCTATGGCTTGAGAAGTCTGATTGATTCTCCATTTGGTAAAGTTGTCTGAAGTCCTTTCACTATGAAGAAATGAAATGTATATATGTTTTGTGGAATAATATGTCACTGCACCACATTCTTATGCTGAATATTATTGTAATTGCTTTAAGAAACTATGAATAAAAACTTACTGTTTTTTTCTGGTTAAAAAAAAGTTAAAATTTCAGTTGACCATTCACTTATTGGTTTTTGAGCTCCATTTAGACCACAAAAACCATTAGGATTCTAGATTTTAATTTTGTATCTGAATCTTTTCCTTTCTGAAAATATATAAAATGAAAAAGAAGAAAAGGTTGAAGCTAAAAGAGAAAAGAAATATATTGATGGAGATCAAAACAGCAAAAAAGAAGAAACTGAGGCAGAGGAAGATGAAAGGACAAAAAACATAGTGGAAGAAGGAAATGATGGAGGAATTCTAAGTGCACTCGCAGCAGCTAAGTTCCTCTAAGAAAAAAGCTGGAGGCAACAACCCAACTTTCAGCAGCAAGAGAAGTACATATATGGAAGTGGCTGGATAATGATAAATGCCAATGATGAAAGTGTAGTCACTGTAGTTGTTGGTTTTTGTGGTTTTGTTTTTTTTGTTTTTTAACCTTTAAAGACGACATGCTTACGTGTTATACAGTTATGGGTTTTTTTGTATTTTTTCAGTAGGGCATTGTTTTAGTTATAAAATAAACAAATTCAAAGAGGAATAGCCTGGTTTTGTTTTGCAAGATATAGGCTAAAATAATGAAGAATTTAATAGCCATCCAAGCTGGAAAAGTGTATCTATGAGAAAGGCAAATACAGATCACTTTCACTGCAGTAAGTGTTCAACAAAATAGTGACAATAATGGA
Organism: Calonectris borealis; assembly: GCF_964195595.1. Lineage (NCBI taxonomy): Eukaryota > Metazoa > Chordata > Aves > Procellariiformes > Procellariidae > Calonectris > Calonectris borealis. The sequence continues at coordinate 25,088,727 of NC_134314.1, forward strand.
TTTGTATAATTCTTACCCATGCAGATACAGTACAAACATATCACAATGAAAATATTACAAATTGCCCTCTTTTGAAAGTGAAAACTCTTTTTTGTTTGTCCTTGACCTGGTATTAGAACATGAGAAAACAGAAGCATTAGAACTTTTAAAATGTCATACTTTCGTTTTTAACAAAATTGTCCTGATAACTTTGAAGGTTTTGAGGTTTTTTTGTTTGTTAATAGTTTCCACTAAGCCACATGTATGTCGCATAATCTTGCCAATTAAAACTTTGCCACATTCTAATACATTCACTTGGTTTGGAGGCTGAATCTTTTGTTTGTCTTGAGCATTGCATTGCCAGCTAATATATTCCAACTGTCTTTCTGAATTATGGATTTATTGTAAAATCAAAGACAATATCACAGCAAATTTACTACTAAGTCTCCTTCTTCAGTTTTTCCATTCCTTCCTGTGTATGCTTCTATAGTTTCTTTCTAAAAGTTCCATGGGTTTTTTTCCCCCCTAAATTGCCATTTCCAACCCAGTATGTCATACTTAGATCCATCTGAGGCTCATAAAATTCATACCCCACAGCTAAATCTCGGTAGAGTAAACCTAGCTGATCCTGAAAGCAAATCTGAGATACTGAACATGGATAAGGGTCAGTAGTTAATCTCCTTCATTCAAAAACAGGATGTAAAGAGGAAGGTCAGAGGGAAAGTAAGCGACAAGGAATATAACTGTCAGCCTGTATTTGCGGCAATTGTCTTAGGAGGGAAAAACTTAAGAGTTGGGTATGTTTCTGCATTTAATGTTAGAAATCGTCTGGGGAAAAAAAAAAAAAAAACAAATACCACCAGAAATAATGCCAGAAGCATTAAACATGCTGCTTTAGTTAGCTTTCCCCACAAACCAGGAAATACAGTACTTTTCTGTGCTGTAGGAAATTTGTGCTTGGATCCTTTCATCATGAGACAAGTACTGATCCCAAATGTCCCTCCTCTATATCTACCTCCAACAGTCTTTAAAGACAGCAAGAGTCAAAACTGCTTGTAATGAATGCACAAATCTAAAATCAATATAGAAAGCAGTTTTGATTTGGGTATATTAGTTTCACTAAAAGGCTCACACTTGGAGATAGAGGTATTAATGTAGAAGAGATTTTTTTTTGATACTTTCTTGTTAAGTCTGGTATACCCCTACTCCAAAGTTATGCTTTTTCATTCAACATATGGCCATTATGGGACACTTTCCATTCAATCTGTGAGGTATGTCCTTCATTTAAAATAGCATACTTTATTCCACAAATCTGTGTATATACTAAACATTGCATGCTGAAATTCAAAATGTCTAAATCCTTTTTTGTTCTGATCCAGTGAGAGCGAACAAAACCCAAACAGTGATTTAGCTGATCAGCCTCTAGTGGACTGCTTTAGGATGACATGGTTTAGTGGGCATGGTAGTGTTGGGTTGACAGTTGGACTCGATGATCTTAGAGGTCTTTTCCAACCTTCATGATTCTATGATTCTATGATTCTATAATGAGATGAAGCATTGTTTTGACTCTACTGACTATTTGACAGCTCTCCATCAAGTATAATTGCAGTTTAGACAGGTAGCACCCATATGTGCAAATCAAGTTCCATCCTAAGTGTCTGCAATGCCAGCACTGAGCCTTCTGTTCCATCCTTACTTGTGTTACGGTGTCATCGAATAAAGCTTCAGTAACTTATTAAGAAAATATTATATAGAAGCTACGCTACTACATCTCACTCACATGATGACTTGAAAGGTAGAAATACCAGCATTATTAACAAAAATCAAAATGTTCTAATAAGTATACACAAAACACAGAAAGCAACACAAAGATATAATTTTTAAAAAATAAACTGTACTTGCATTTGCACAATATATGTATTTTTTTTTTCTAGTGTGTCCTAGTTTCGGCAGGGATAGGGTTAAATTTCTTCCTAGTGCTGTGTTTTGGATTTACTATGAGGAGAATGTTGATAACACACTGATGTTTTCAGTTGTTGCTAAGTGCCCTCCTAGTCCAAGGACAGCTCCCATGCCTACTGACTGAGCTAGGTACACAAGATGGGAGGGAACATAATCAGGACAGCCAGCCCAGCTGGCCAATGGGGTATTCCATACCATGTGACGTCATGCTCAGTATATGAACGGTAGGCGTGATCCAGGAAGTGCCGATCGCTACTTGGTTATCGGTCAGCGCGGGTGGTGAGCAATTGCATTGTGCATCACTCATTTTGTATATTCTATCATTATTTATTATCATTATTCTCCCTTTTCTGTTCTATTAAACTGTCTTTATCTCAACCCACAAGTTTTTCTCACTCTTACCCTTCCGATTCTCTCCCCGTCCCACTGGGGGGGAGGGGGGAGTGAGTGAGCGGCTGCGTGGTATTTGGCTGCCTGCCAGGTTAAACCACAACAGTCTTTTTTGGCGCCCAACGTGGGGCTCGAAGGGTTGAGATAACGATAGATCTGACCAAAGTGTGTTAAGGCAAATTGTTATAAGCATCCATTATATTGATTGGTCACAATGTTGATGTATTGGCTGTCAAAGTTGTGGGGCTGGCTCTCAATGTTGGGTCATGTAATACCTTGCTTGCAGTATATGTTCCTGTTTGTGCTGTTTATCATTATTCGGAACTGGGCCAAGATTATCATTTTGTTGCTGTTTTATGAGGTGATAAAATCATTGGTCGTAAGTCTAATCTGGTATCTGTACTCGGCACTGCCGTCATTTCTGTACCTCGGGAACCACCTCTTAGAAATTATTGGTAATTGCACTTGTTTCTCCTCGGAGAATGAATTTAAGGGGGAGACGGGATGGGACACTCTCTCCCACTTGTTCATCTTCCCTTCCATATCGTCAGAAACTCCTTTTTCTTCTATCCTCTTCACAAAGATGTCCACACTATTCCCTGAGAATTTTGAATATCCTTGGGATGTTCAAACAAGCATGTTCATATTGCTATGTCTCCTGAATGTGGTTCAGGCCTTGTTTAGGGTTAAACAACTATTCAGGAATACTGTCCAGAGATCAACCCTCAGGAACAAGAAAAGAGGGAGGGCAAGCAGCGGTGCCTCATCGGGGCGGGCGGAGCGGCGAGTCTCGGGGGCGGATACAGACACGGTGGCTACTCAAAACCCCAAGACAGGCACTGCGGCTACTCCAACCCCCATGACAACCCCTGTGGCTACTCAAACCCCGGCAACAGTCACCGTAGCTTCTCCAACCCCTGCGACAGGCACTGCAGCCACTCAAGCTCCGGCAACAGGCACTACAGTTACTCCAACCCCCATGACAAGCACTGCAGCTACCCAAACCCCAGCAACAGGCACTACAGCTGAAACAGAGGACCAACCCTTGCTGGTATCCGTTGCCCCTGTACAGAAGAGGAAATCTTGGAAGCGGAGATCAGGTCGTTTAGAAAGGGATGATGAAAGAGCAGGGCCATCACGAGGAGAGGAGGAGGAAGAGGAAGAACTCATAAACGAGACGGAAACCACCCGATCCCTATCCCTGAGTGAGCTGAGAGATATGCGGAAAGATTTCAGCCGTCGTCCAGGCGAGCATATTGTTACCTGGCTGCTCCGATGCTGGGATAATGGGGCCAGTAGCCTGGAATTAGAGGGGAAGGAGGCCAAACAGCTGGGATCCCTCGCTAGGGAAGCAGGTATTGACAAAGCAATCGGAAAAGGGACACAGGTCCTCAGCCTCTGGAGGCGACTGCTGTCAGGCATAAAGGAAAGGTATCCCTTCAAGGAAGATGTTATATATCGCCTAGGCAAATGGACCACTATGGAGAGAGGTATCCAGTACCTGAGAGAACTAGGCATGCTGGAGGTGGTTTATAGTGACCTGGATGACCCCCGAACACCCAAAGATCCAGATGACGTCCAGTGCACCCGACCCATGTGGCGGAAGTTGGTACAGAGCGCACCAGCATCGTACGCCAGTTCGTTGGCAGTACTGTGCTGGAAAGAGGAAGAAGCACCAACGGTGGATAAGGTGGTTAACAGACTTCGGGATTTCGAAGAAACTATCTCCTCCTCCCTTGTCTCGGCTGTAGAGAAACTATCCCGAGAAGTCCAGCAACTCAAAGACGATAGGTCCTATTCTCCACCTGTACAGACCAGTATCTCAGCCATTAGGAGTCAGCGTTTTTCTCCTCAAGAGAGAGGATATAGAAAGTACACACCACGGGGCACCCTGTGGTTTTACCTGCATGACCACGGAGAGGACATGAGGCAGTGGGATGGAAAACCTACCTTGACCCTAGAGGCACGTGTACGTGAGTTGCAAGGAAAAACAATCACACAAGGGGGTTCTCTCAGGAAAAATGCTGCTCCAGTTTTCAGGAAAACCCTGTCTCACGACGGTCCAGTTTCCAGTGAACAGTTCCCCAGACAGAGTAGAAGGGCTGATCTTACTTTGGACTGTAATGAAGGAATTCTTGACTCACGTTTGCAAGAAGTGAGAAGCGGATACTATGACCAGAACTAGAGGGGCCCTGCCTCCGGCCAGGTGGAGGAAAGGGACAACCGGGTTTACTGAACTGTGTGGATTCGATGGCCTGGCACATCAGAGCCACAGAAGTATAAGGCTCTCGTAGACACTGGTGCACAGTGCACCCTAATGCCATCAAGCTATAAAGGGGCAGAACCCATTTGTATTTCTGGAGTGACAGGGGGATCCCAAGAGTTAACTGTATTGGAGGCCGAAGTGAGCCTGACCGGGAATGAGTGGCAGAAGCACCCCATTGAGACTGGCCCAGAGGCTCCGTGCATCCTTGGCATAGACTACCTCAGGAGAGGGTATTTTAAGGACCCAGAAGGGTATCGGTGGGCTTTTGGTACAGCTGCCCTGGAGACGGAGGAAATTAAACAGCTGTCCACCTTGCCCGGTCTCTCAGAGGACCCTTCTGTTGTGGGGTTGTTGAGGGTTGAAGAACAACAAGTACCAATCGCTACCACAACAGTGCATCGGCGACAATACCGCACCAGCCGAGATTCCCTGATCCCTATCCATGAGCTGATTCATCGACTGGAGAGCCAAGGAGTGATCAGCAAGACTCGCTCACCCTTCAACAGTCCCATATGGCCAGTGCGAAAGTCCAATGGAGAGTGGAGACTAACAGTAGACTACCGTGGCCTGAACGAAGTCACGCCGCCACTGAGTGCTGCCGTGCCGGACATGCTAGAACTTCAATACGAACTGGAGTCAAAGGCAGCCAAGTGGTACGCCACAACTGATATCACTAATGCGTTCTTCTCCATCCCTTTGGCGGCAGAGTGCAGGCCACAGTTTGCTTTCACTTGGAGGGGCGTCCAGTACACCTGGAACCGACTGCCCCAGGGGTGGAAACACAGCCCTACCATTTACCATGGACTGATCCACACCGCACTGGAACAGGGTGAGGCTCCAGAACACCTGCAATACATTGATGACATCATCGTGTGGGGCAACACAGCAGAAGAAGGTTTTGAGAAAGGGGAGAGAATAATTCAAATCCTTCTGAAAGCCGGTTTTGCCATAAACCAAAGTAAGGTCAAGGGACCTGCACAGGAGATCCAGTTTTTAGGAATAAAATGGCAAGACGGACGTCGTCAGATCCCAATGGATGTGATCAACAAAATAACAGCCATGTCCCCACCAACTAGCAAAAGGGAAACACAAGCTTTCTTAGGCGTTGTGGGCTTTTGGAGAATGCATATTCCAGATTACAGCCTGATTGTAAGCCCTCTCTATCAAGTGACCAGGAAGAAGAACGACTTCAAATGGGGCCCTGAGCAACGACAAGCCTTTGAACAAATTAAACAGGAGATAGTTCAGGCAGTAGCCCTTGGGCCAGTCCGGGCAGGACAAGATGTGAAGAATGTGCTCTACACCGCAGCCAGGGAGAATGGCCCTACCTGGAGCCTCTGGCAGAAAGCACCAGGGGAGACTCGAGGTCGACCCTTAGGGCTCTGGAGTCGGGGATACAGAGGATCTGAGGCCTGCTACACTCCAACTGAGAAGGAGATATTGGCAGCATATGAAGGGGTTCGAGCTGCTTCGGAAGTGGTTGGTACTGAAGCACAGCTCCTCCTGGCACCCCGACTGCCGGTGCTGGGCTGAATGTTCAAAGGGAGGGTCCCCTCTACACATCATGCAACCGACGCTACGTGGAGTAAGTGGGTCGCACTGATCACACAACGGGCCCGAATAGGAAACCCCAGTCGCCCAGGAATCTTGGAGGTGATCACAAACTGGCCAGAAGGCAAAGATTTTGGAATATCCCCAGAGGAGGAGGTGACACGTGCTGAAGAAGCCCCACTGTATAATAAACTACCAGAAAGCGAGAAGCAATATGCCCTGTTCACTGATGGGTCCTGTCGCCTTGTGGGAAAGCATCGGAGGTGGAAAGCTGCTGTATGGAGTCCTATACGCCAAGTTGCAGAAACTGCTGAAGGAGAAGGTGAATCGAGCCAGTTTGCAGAGGTAAAAGCCATCCAGCTGGCCTTGGACATTGCTGAACGAGAAAAATGGCCAGTACTTTATCTCTATACTGACTCATGGATGGTGGCAAATGCCCTGTGGGGGTGGTTGCAGCAGTGGAAGCAGAACAACTGGCAGCACAGAGGTAAACCCATCTGGGCTGCCGCATTGTGGCAAGATATTGCTGCCCGAGTAGAGAACCTGGTTGTAAAAGTACGTCACGTAGATGCTCACGTACCCAAGAATCGGGCCACTGAAGAACATCAAAACAACCAGCAGGTGCATCAGGCTGCTAAGATTGAAGTGGCTCAGGTGGATCTGGACTGGCAACATAAGGGTGAATTATTTATAGCTCGGTGGGCCTATGATGCCTCAGGCCATCAAGGAAGAGATGCAATAGATGGGCTCGTGATCGAGGGGTGGACTTAACCATGGACGCTATTGCACAGGTTATCCATGAATGTGAAACGTGCGCTGCAATCAAACAAGCCAAGCGAGTAAAGCCTCTTTGGTATGGGGGACGATGGTTGAAATACAAATATGGGGAGGCCTGGCAGATTGATTATATCACACTCCCACAAACCCGGCACGGCAAGCGCTATGTGCTCACTATGGTGGAAGCAACCACCGGCTGGCTAGAAACATACCCTGTGCCTCATGCCACTGCCCGTAACACCATCCTGGGCCTTGAAAAAAGCAAGTCCTATGGCGACATGGCACCCCAGAAAGAATTGAGTCAGACAACGGGACTCATTTCCGAAACACCCTCATAGACACCTGGGCCAACGAGCACGGCATTGAGTGGGTCTATCACATCCCCTACCACGCACCAGCCTCCGGGAAAATCGAACGATACAACGGGCTGCTAAAGACAACACTGAGGGCAATGGGTGGTGGGACATTCAAGCATTGGGACACACATTTAGCAAAAGCCACCTGGTTAGTCAACACTAGGGGGTCTGTTAATCGAGCTGGCCCTGCCCAATCAAGACTTTTACGTACTGTAGATGGAGATAAAGTCCCTGTCGTGCACATAAGAAATATGCTGGGGAAGACAGTCTGGGTTACTCCTGCCTCTGGCAAGGGAAAACCCATCCATGGGATTGCTTTTGCTCAAGGACCTGGGTGCACTTGGTGGGTGATGCGAAAGGATGGGCAAGTCCGGTGTGTACCTCAAGGGGATTTGATTTTGGGTGAAAATAGCCAATGAACTGAATTTTTATAATGTCAATTGTTATATGATATTGTATATCATTATTTCTATGGTTGCTATCAATGGTATAGCAGTGAAAATCACCCAGATTAATGAAGAATGAACTAACTCCGATGAAATCGAGCAAAGTGCAACGATGATAGAACTGGACGAGCGCAGCAGTACCGAAATGAGAACTGGCTTCAGGATGCAACAGCCCAACACCACACACCATCTTTCTGGCCCTGAAAGACTGTTATGACAGATGGAGCCCAAAGTTGTGGACTAAAAGAACTCAATGGACATTTATATATATTTATGTATATATATGTATGTATATGTATTATATGTATATATGTATGTATATGTATTATATATGTATATATATAAAAAGATAGTGGTGGTTAATTGAAATGTATTAAAAAAAGATGTGAGACCTAAGCACGACGTAAATGGTATGGAATAAGGGGTGGATACTGTCCTAGTTTCGGCAGGGATAGGGTTAAATTTCTTCCTAGTGCTGTGTTTTGGATTTAGTACGAGAAGAATGCTGATAACACACTGATGTTTTCAGTTGTTGCTAAGTGCCCTCCTAGTCCAAGGACAGCTCCCGTGCCTACTGACTGAGCTAGGTACACAAGATGGGAGGGAACATAATCAGGACAGCCAGCCCAGCTGGCCAATGGGGTATTCCATACCATGTGACGTCATGCTCAGTATATGAACGGTAGGCGTGATCCAGGAAGTGCCGATCGCTACTTGGTTATCGGTCAGCGCGGGTGGTGAGCAATTGCATTGTGCATCACTCATTTTGCATATTCTATCATTATTTATTATCATTATTCTCCCTTTTCTGTTCTATTAAACTGTCTTTATCTCAACCCACGAGTTTTTCTCACTCTTACCCTTCCAATTCTCTCCCCGTCCCACTGGGGGGGGAGGGGGGAGTGAGTGAGCGGCTGCGTGGTATTTGGCTGCCTGCCAGGTTAAACCACGACATAGTGTCAGTTGTATATATATAAAATTCTCTGTTACAATTTATGTATTTAAATTCAGATTGACAGTGAATATATACTGTAATGAGTTACATATAACATGATTTTTCCAGAAGGCTTGTAAGTAGATTTTGCACATTATATTAAAACATACAGACTCTTCTGTTTGTTTTTGAAATGTATTTAAGACTCTACAGAATCAAGGCTACCCTGGAAGTCTTGTACAAGATTTTAGGACACTGGAAGTTTAAAATCTCATCCTTACACTGCAACAATAGCTTTCACATATAATTGCTTTAGTTATACATTGTGTTCTAAATTATACTGCTTGATTATGAAAAAAAAAAAAAATACACAAGCCTATTTCAAAGCAAGAGGGAACTTAACCAGTATTTGTTTGTTTCATAACTGGGAGCCTAACAATTTTAATTCTAAACTGTGCGAATCCTTTGTCAATGCCCCTAAAATTAAAGACACTGTTCCAGCAAATGAAAAATAAAGAAGTTTTAGTTTAAATTTAAGTACGCACATTTACTTATGGCACAAAATTCAGTTTTAACACTGTGTGAAGAACAAAAGAACATACAAAACTGTGCTTTCATTTTCAACACACCATTGGAAATCACCCTTTCAGGGAGTTCTTAGTGTATTTGTATGATCTAGATGGCACAGGATGTACAAATGAGTCAACTCTAAATTCACAATGACCTTTTTCTCCACTCTATTAAATCTATCCTGAGACCTATGAAATAGTAAGAATTGAGTAAATCACTAGCATGAGCCTGTACATTGCCAAGAGTACACAAAAGTTTAGTGAAAGTAGTTCTTAGATCTACGTATTTTTGGTGATCAAGATCTCTGCAACCCAAAACTCTGTGGTACAGTAAGAGAGGATAAATTCTAGAGATAAAAATCAATACTGTGGCAGCGCTCTGGTAATCTCTGTAGGGACGAGATATATGGTGCTCAGCAAGAGCTTTCTTCCCCAGTCGAGTATAGTGTTAGACTGCAGGTGCTGTAAATGTCAGACACACTGGCAAACATCCTATTTCTTGTGGCAGGATGGTATGATCAGCCACTCAAACAGAGAGGACCCCTGTCTGTAATGAAGCTTTGAAGAAACAGGCTATTTATGGAAACACATTCTAAAAACCACTCTAATATTAAACAATGTAATACAATAATGCCATCTAATTGGAGCAAACTTGTCTGTTGAAACAAAGGTTCTGAATCCATTGCAAATTATTATATATGCATAAGCTACTTACATGAAGTAAGAATCTGAGGAAGACAGGGTTGTCACTAATGGATCAGATCGGAGCTACCACAAACTTTGACCCAATCCATGAATCAGCAAGATAACCTCATTCCAAAAAAATTGTGTATTATCATATGGTACTTAGTAAGACTGTTTTTTTAGAGCATATTGCAAGAATGATTTATCTTAAAAGAAATTATCTCAAAATCATCCTTAACAGTATGTGGATTCCCTAGCTGTGAACTGGGGAAAGGTTTCCTGAGTAAGAATGTTCTCCTGAAGTTCCTCAGCTATGTACTTTGAAAGGCAATAAATCAGAAATACCATTTTATGACAACATATTAAGGTATAGTCCAGTAGGCTCAACCCTATAAAACTGTATGTGAAGTTTCCCTACCTCCCTCTAATTAATTCCAATGTCTTCAATTATGACAACTGCAGTGAATAACTTTTTTTGTATAGAAGAAGGAAGTTGTTAGGCCCAAACAGATACTTAATATCTATGCTTTGTACTGTGGAGAAAGTACATTCTTCAGAAAAAAAAACCACCACACCACCTGTAACTGGGACACACTCGTTACTTACCAGGTCATTACACTTAGAACTATTGCAGCCCATGGCACATCTACTATACAACAATCCACAATCAGTCAGGAAAATATTGTGCAAAACTAGGTATCATTGCTGAAACAACATAAAATCTTGCCCTCCTATAGACATTGGAGTTGAAAACTGGAGCCCTTGCATCTAGCAATGTTACCATAAAATAGTGAAAGCAGCAGGAAATCCAAGGCAGTAAGTCTTATGAAAAACCCCACAGCCTGGAGAATGAATTGAAACAGCAAGCGATAGAGTCTTGCTTAGAAGATACTGAAAAGATTATACTAACAGCAAGAAAGAGATAAAGACAACAGATCAGTAAGACCTCAGAAGAACAGTCCAAAGTAACTGATTCTAAAAAGTTGAGAAACTGCATAACAGAACAACTAAAACAACGTAGAGTTACCAAGAAAATACAGCATGTATTTGACAGAGAGTCAGAAGAGCACCATAAAGTTGTATTTGCAAGTATTAAAAGTCTAATAAATGCCTCGATAGGATGCTGATCAGAAGCTACAATGGTGGGACCCAGAGGAAACAAATAAATGTTAAGGGAAGAAAATCAACTCTCCAAAATAAGCAGAGCATTAACAGAAACACCTTTGAACAGAAGAGGAAGCAAGCTTAACTTAGATTTTTGTGTCGCTCAGAAAAAGGCAAATAAATGTTAGAAGAACAGTTAACTAACAATGATCTTGATATGGTTGGTTAAAAACTGCATCTATGCTACTGTCCCCATAGGAAGTTGAAATTTGTTTTCATTTTGAATTGGCATTAAAAATCTCCCCCCACCAGCATCAGAATGGAAAATTTGGAAAATGTTATGTGTCAATTTTTTTTTATTTATTCTTTAAAATATTCCAGCACATTATGTTCCATTTTTTGTGCAAGGGCACGTCTTTAACTAGACTATCTTCTTTAAACTGCACTGAATGTTATGTTAAGAGGAAACATTGTCTTATCTTGTAAAATGCTATGTGTAAACTAACATGATGAAAGGACACAAATTCACTGCTAGAGTAAGTCAAAACTGATTTAAAATACACAGTAACAACATGTTATGAACTGTCTACCTTCTTGGAAAAGAAAATCAAACACAGACCGTAAACATTCTAATAAATATTTTCAGATCTGAAGGGCAAAAGAGTAGGCTCCTCAATCTAATCTTGAAATCAGACCCTCAATATACACTTCAATTTTCAAGAGTTCTGTCATTCATAACTCCAGCAAAAGTCAGGGATTAAATTCTGCACATATTTCAGCATATCTTAAAATCAATTCATTATTTTGGAAACCTGGAAATTATTTTTGTAATTGATTTTTTAAAGTTCACAGGTTTCAAAACGCTGGCAAGATATTTTTCTTTAGAAAGAAGTAGGAAAAAAGTTCCATTTCAGTCAGATAGTCTGTAAAGTAAAAGCATTTTCCTTCATACCTTTTATTATTCAAACGGTTATGTGTTAACTCTAGATTCAGTTACTTAGGGATAAAAGTCCCAATATGAGATCTGTATTGATAGATATTGATAAAGATGAGGTAGACTTCATGTGAAAGCAACTTGAGGATACTGTAAGCCTTAAACATGTTTGATTTTAAGACTTCACATTCACAATCGTCATGGTCCTAAAGCAAATACCCATCTTTCCAAGGTACATGAAGTTAAGAAAATAATCTTTGTTGCACTGCTAGACAAATTCAAGATTAATAAAAAGACAATTCATTCCCTATTGCCCAACCTGTCCTGAACTGAAAGACTTAAAGCTCCACCTCTTTTTCTTACATTGTGATTATCAATGTGTCTGTTAGCATATCTATTTACCTTCCACCCTGCTGGATGTAATAATGTGGATTTTTTTCTGGGTGAAAGCTCCAAGCCATGTACTCATACCTCTTCATTTTGAACATAATAAAAGAATTGATCTGTCTGGGTGTGGAATTCCTTCAGTGTATTCTTGTGACTGATGAATTATCAACTTGCCCACAGAATACTACTTAAAAGTGCCTTTTCGAGCCCAGTGAACAGAGTAATAAGTTAATCCACACCAATCTCAACAAGCTCTACCCTACTAAAATCCTAAATCCATTGAAAAAGACATATTGTATAGAATGGATAGAATTTGTGTGTTATTGTAGTAGACTGAGCGTTGGTGTTTTTCACAAGTAAGTCTGAGCCTCCACAGAAAACATACACTGTACAGTTTAATAAATAGCACTGCACAGTTAGTACCAATTTTCGTATCATTATGGTCAAACTTTCTTGCAATCAGCAAAGGAGATTACTATCTTCATTTATTATAAATATGAAAAAATGGTTAATTAAAATTCTTGAAAAGTCAAGAGAAGAAAAATAAAAATGAAAAATTAATGGAACAGTTTTGAATAAAGAAACCATTAAGATGACAAGACTCTTTTCTATTAGTAGTAATTTCACTTATTTTCTTTTGATGCACACTTAAATTTTCTCTTATAAAACTACGCTACATTTTGCAGAACGAAAGAGACTACATATTACTGAATATAAATTTGAGTAGATGCATTTGTCAGACATTTTTCAAATTTTAAATGCTTGCCCATATTTAAAAATGCAAAGTGATTCAATACGTTCTATAAAATGTAATGATTTTAAAGTCAAAGGTCATTCAGTGACAAAAAGTCACTTCTAATCGTTATATTAAATAAAATATAACAGTTCAGTTTGGAACTAAAAAAAGCCCTTTCTCTTCAGAGAGAAGTCCCGCTACAGTAAAATGTTCTGCAGTGTGACAGTTCTGTACTTTTGCCTGTTTTTCCTGGATACATGCCCTTATTAAGACACTGAATCTGCTTTAAGAAAAAGTGAACTCAATTGATTTTGCAAAGAAACAGTGTTTACATGTCAACAATATGCTATGAAAGCATGCAGCAAAATGATCTTTTCTGCAGCTAAACATTTGCATTAATTTATGGTGAGATAAAGTTAAACATTTTTTCCATAACTATAGTAAAGAAGTCAAGAACACAGTCTTTATTGAGGAAGTAAATTGATTTTACAGAAACACAAATAAAAATGCATCTCAGTACACTGCAGTGTAATAAGAATACTTAATTATGACTACTATTCTATGCATAATTATTCATAGTTATGTATTTAGAATCATTATTGGAAAATAGTGGATTGAAAAGAGAAATGAGGTAGGTAGTAAAACACCTAACAAGATCAGACAAAGTATTTAGAAGTATGTCTGGTTTTTTGAATATTTCTGAATATTAAGACTCAACAATGAGTAAGTATCAAAATACAACTTGAAAAATCTGCTTACAACTCATTTAACAATGTGTGATTTTTCATATGATTTTATGTATTTCATTAGAAAATCTATTTATAACTTGGAAAATTTAATTGAGACCTATTACTCTGAGTGGACACTTTTACAGATGTTACTAATTTATATTTTTTTCCTAGTGCCCAATATATTTTCTTAACATCTCTACTCTGGTCATATTTGTGCTGAAATGAACATACACACTTGCATGTGTTCATGCATTTGTGCAAATATGTATGAAATAATTTTAAGACAGATCCAAAATTCTACAGTTTAAATTGAGACAAAGAGAAAAAGCATACCTTTTCTGGATCAGATGTTGTAATGACCCACACGCAGTGTGCATTGTCTTCATATTGAACTGGATAATTTGGTGATGTAATAATTCCACTTGGTCCACGTAAGTTAGAACCACATGTTCTAGCTAAAATGATAAACAACAAATCAGATTGCTTTTGATCAGTTGCTCTGTTTAAAATAAACATTATAAAATTGCCATAATATTAATAACAACTTGCCATGAAAGTATTATTATGCTGATATACTCTATAATAATCTGCCTTTGAAGATGTTTAAGCCAGTCAAAAAAATCCTAAAAAATGACATACAGAGGAAGGAAACAGGCACTTTTAAATTAGTCAGCACAGTGTTTACATTACTTTATTCTTACTTTATGTAAATTAATTTCTCAGAATTATCATATCAATATTCTGTTTAGAGAGAGATTTAACCTCTCCAAGTGGATGGATGGAGCTTTCCATGTATGCATGTAAGAAGGGCCAATATGTGTTCTCCTCCATGATTTCCCCATGTTTGAGGAGGAAAAAACCATGCATCACAATGTTTGGCTCTATGTAACAGCATATCCTTAACCGAAACTTGAACTTCTGTGATGTTTTAGCTCTTTACACCAGAGGATATAAAATTAGAAAGAAAAAAATATTAAATGGTTCCAGGCAATAGCCTGACTTTTGTAAAGCACAGATTCAATTGTGAAACCATCACGATCCCTCTGTCACATTTAGCAAATCTGGATAGTTAACATTTTGAAAATAAATTATTTTACGAATTAAGTTATTTTCCAAAGAGCATTAGGGATAGATTTTCTAAAATTTTCAGACTTCTCAAAATATTTCAATATCTCAAAGTATTTAAAAAATATTTAGACATATAATTTCCAGTGACATCAAATGGACTTATAGAACTCAGAACATTTTAAAATTCCACTGTCGGGTTTATGGTACTACAGCACTTTGGCAACATGCTAAAATAGAGAGTCTAGATCATATAATTTCTAAGTATTTAGATACTGTATATCTTCAAAGATTTGATTCTCAGAACTTATCTGCATAGCTTCCATTAACTTTTAATGTAATGTAGATTCTTCAGTTACTTAAGTTTCAGTACTGGCAAGAGGATTGACTACGTTCCTTAAAAACTTGGTCATTCTTTTTCTGCATATTGGATTAAAGTACCCAATGTATTTCTGGTACTTTGGAAAATTTTAGTTTTCATCTTTCTCTGTGGCTACCTCCATTATGAAGAATGAAATATGAGCATTCCTTTACCTCACAAACTTGCTGGGAGGAAGCCTGATCTTCTGCATTAATAGAAGTGTGACTGGTACAAATAGGAAATAAGGAAACTAGAGGAAAATTTCTTTCAGATTTTCTATCCTTCCATCACTATCTGCTACCAGCACTTGGTCTTCTGTCACTATGTTAGAGACTAGACTTTGAGAACTAACTATAACTTTATGTCTAGATTGATTCAGCTAGGACTCAGTTTTCTGTGAAAATGTCTATCTATGTTTATGATAGAAACTGCCTTAATATACTTCCATGAATTTCACTTACGTCTCAGACACATCACATGGAAATCTTCCATAACGATCTCAGTAAAAGCCAAAAAGACCCCTCATCCACATAGGTAATTCTACCAAAGCATCACTGACGATTATTAACAAGCTGTCTGTGCTCAACACAGAAAAAAAGAACTAATCACATTTAAGTATGCCACTGTATACTGCCTATGAGCAATACAGAAAGCTTGGCATATTGCTGATGTATCAAGCAAAATGTATTCTTTTAATTGCCAGAATAACAAGAGCAGATTCATAGGATCTGAAATAGAGGACATTCTCATTCCAGTAACTGGTAGAAGAACCATACCTCCAGCACCACAACTAGCAGACAATTAATATTAATCAATTTTTTTCAATTCATCCTGCACAAGGACTGCTACTGTAGGAACTAATCCAGAGGTGCAACTTTGTAGCAATAAGCTTTTGAATACAGTTTGTACTTTCTCTAGCTATCCACAAAGAAGAAAGGCTAGGAAACATCTTTCTTTTAGATCTTTTTTCAGTCAAGCTGTTATATTCTTATCCTTCTCCTATCTGAATTTCGAGGGGAAGAAAAAAAAAAGGAGGGGAGAAAAAAAAAGGCAAGTGAGACCTACAGTTGAAGTTCTGCCCAGAGGTCTGTTTAAGAAATGGAGTTACTGCGAAACATTGCACAGAAATTGTTAGATAGTCTTGTATATCACTTAAAGAAAACAAGAATGAATTGCTGTAAGGTTTTTGTGTGGAATTCAAGAAAACTGGGAACATTTACATTAGCACCATTTGTCTCCTGAGGCCTAACAGGCCTAAACTGCCCTGAGCAGCCACACCTGGGGCCTCCCACCACTCCCCGCCTGTGGGCCCGGGGGATCCATTTCAGGGTGGGATTGGACTATCAGCCTCTGCCTGAGCAATGCTCAGAAGCAGCTGCCTGCAGTTCCACCACAGCTGTGCCCGTGCCTGCTTACAGACTTTGTTGATCCTAACCCCCATTCAGGCTCTGATGTCTCGGCCCAGCCGTGGCCTGTCCCCATCCCCAGGAAGGTGCCCAGTGTGCAGGGCTGGGGCTGCCCCTAATCTGCCCTGCTCCCTGCCTGGAGTGGTGACCCCGCTGCTCCCGGGTCCACAGGGGACCCCCAGCCCCTCGTATGCCCTTGCAAGTAAGGTAGTTACACGGACACTGTTTAATGTAAATAATGAAGGAACTTGCCAACACTAAGATGGTTCTTGTGACTATTCATCAGCTTCATAATTCTGAACTTTGTTAGTCACCATTCTGGGGTGAAAGCAAAGTTCACCTTCTTCAGTAAGTCTTACAGACTTGAAGTCACTAAGTTCACAGTAGTTCCATGTAGTTTATTAGCTTTTCCACTTTAAGTTGATAATCGTTTAGATGGTGTGATAAACAGTTCTTTGTATTGTGTATTTTATTATTAAATGCTTGGTATGAGCACCATGAATACTGGCGTCTTGACTGTCAGTAAGGGGGTTGGGAATAATAGGGACTACAAATAAAATTTGTATTTTTCACTTCCCACCATCTACAAACATGCACCACATGCAATGTCGTAATATTGAACCAGAATTATACACCATTCAGCCTAAACAATGTTAATCTGTGTTTAGAAAAAAAAAAAAAAACTTTTAAAGACTGGCTGATTTGACCCTCAGACTGTCGTGAAATTTTAGCTCCAATTTTGGAAGTATGTTTGAGGAAAGTAACTTGGTATTCCAACTGAGGTTTTAATGGAAGTATAGGACTAACTTATCCTGTTTTGTTAGAAGTTTACCGGAGGGAGTAAAGCATAATAGAGATATTTGCAGAGAATAAATTGGAAGGAACAGCAAACACTAGTAATAACAGACAGATAATTCAGCAGCAAATAGCCCCTTTCTGCTGAGCATTACTTTTACCATGCATAGATTAATTCACTCATTACTGCAATGTATTAGCAAACAATAATAAATTCAGGAGATGAAAAAAAATACCAAACAAGTGTGAGCAGTGGAGTTGCATGGACACATTATTCTGCACTAGTGTGAAACCAAGTACTTAGAGGTATATTTAGATTTTTCATTTACATACACTGAGCTACAGAGACACTGAGCTCAAGAGACACTTATGAATTACAGTTGCTTTGCTGCTCTGGAAAGAGTAGGAGGTATGATTTTTATTTATTTCTTTTTTACTATGTTTTAAATTGTCCAATCTTTACATGGATGTGCCTATGTACTATTACCCATGTGTCCTGGTTTCGGCTGGGATAGAGTTAAATTCCTTCCTAGTGCTGTGTTTTGGATTTAGTATGAGAAGAATGTTGATAACACTGATGTTTCCAGTTGTTGCTAAGTACCCTGCTAGTCAAGGACAGCTCCCATGCTCTACCAGGTGCACAAGATGGGAAGGAACATAGCCGGGACAGCTGTCCCAGCTGGCTAATGGGGTATTCCATACCGTGTGACGTCATGCTCAGTATATGAATGGTAGGCGTGTTCCAGGAAGTAGCAATCGCTACTTGGTTATCGGTCAGCACGGGTGGTGAGCAATTGCATTGTGCATCACTCATTTTGTATATTCTATCATTATTATTATTATTTTCCCTTTTCTGTTCTATTAAACTGTCTTTATCTCAGCCCATGAGTTTTTCTCACTCTTACCCTTCCGATTCTCTCCCCGTCCCACTGGGGGCAGGGGAGGAGTGAGCGAGTGGCATGTGTGGTATTTGGCTGCCTGCCAGGTTAAACCACGACACCATGTTACATACAGCTTGTAATAATTTATCCAAGAGCTGTCTTTATAGACTTTTTTATTAGGTCTGACTGGAATGGAGCTAACTTTCTTCATAGCAGCTGGTATGGTGCTGTGGTTTAGATTTGTAACTAGAATAGTGCTGATAACACACCGGTGTTTTGGCTTGGCTATTGCTGAGCAGTGCTTGCACAACAACAAGGCCTTCTCTGTTTCTTATACAGCCCCAAGAGCAAGTAGGCTGGGGGTGGGCAAGAAGTTGGGAGGAGACACAGCCGGGACAGCTGAAGCCAACTGACCAAAGGGATATCCCATACCATATGACAACATGTCAGCAATAAAAGCTCAGGGAAATGAAGAGGAAGTGGGCACGTTCATGGTTACAGGTTTGTCAACCCAAGTAACCATCACTTGGGCTGAGGCCCTGCTTTCCAGGAAATGGCTAAACATCTGCCCACTAACTGGAAATAATAAATAAAATACTTATTTTGCTTTGGTTGCATGCACAGCTTTGCTTAATATATTAAACTGTCTTGATGTCCACGAGTTTTCACCTTATGCTCTGCCAGTTCTGTCCCCCATCCCAGTGGAGGGCAAGTGAGCGAGTGGCTGGGTGGGTGTTTAGCTGATGGCTGGGGTCAACCCACCAAAACTGTTTACACTCTTTAATGAAGAAAGCATAATTTACAAGTATATCACATATGTAATTATACAAATTGAAAAATCTATTCTGGCAACAGGAGAAAAATATTTTTCTTTTGGTATTATGAAATAACTAGGTAATGAAACCTTTTTTTATAAGTACATGAGTTTTATATAAGTGAGATTATGCTTTAGCTCATTCTTGAACAAGCAAAAGTTTAGGTCCAGGTGTTGCAAATCCTTCCCTCCACAATCTCACTATCATTTGCTGTCCTGGTAACTGGCATTAAGATTTTGTGACTGCAAGAAGTATCTCTTTGATCTACCTCAAAATGACAAATAAAATATATCAAACAATTTATATGATTTCCTTTTTTTGTTTGTTTGTTTTTTTAATTAACGGTGATGGTTTTTCTTGTTTTCCAGTGCCTGTCATGGCTAGGTTGTCTAATTCTAGGAGGACATAAGGCAAGCACATTTCTAGGGTTAAGACTTTCATTTACATGTACAATCCAAATGTGCAATGCAAATTAATTTTTCTACTGAGAAAAAGGAAAAGTTCTGTGCATAGATGTATACTCTTTATTTTTCCTATATACCTCAGTTCTGGAGTACTTTGATAGCAGTTACATATTTTTCTGTGCTTTTATTACAGGCAGTAGATTGCAATGGAAAAACATACAAACAAACAAAAAGCCACCTCCCCCCCTCCTCCTTAAAAGCAGGGGGAGGAGCTTACTCATTGGTTCAGACCATAATGAGAAAACATCTAGAAAAGAAGCCAGAAGGTTAGGTCATTTGTAAGGTTGAGCAAAACAGATGAAAGAGAAGGGAATTTACCAAAAAATGAGGACTATGTAAATATCTGGGACGGACAGGAACATAATATGATTGTGACGAGCTCCTATTTAGGAATTTAATTAGAAAAGTTTAACCTAAACCTAACTAACTAGTTCTACTTAAGATATCTTTAACATGACAGAAGGAAGATTAAGTGAAATGAAAACTATTAAAAGGAAATTAGTTCCCTAAATTGATACCATTTCTGCATCTTTGCTCGTGTGCTTCAAGCTACAGAAAGATCTTTGGATATATATAATCATATATATACACACACACACATACACATATATATATATATCTGTGGGTTTGCTTTGTTTTGAACATCATTTCATTGCATTTCAAAACATAAATTATAAATTACCCTTCCAAACTTCAGGAAAAATTCCAAACAATAGCACCTACCTCTGCAAATTGGCCTGTGATCACTCCAGGCAGCCAGTGTATCTGTCACTCTCTGACAAGTGATGCTCTTAGAACCTTGCAGCACATAATTATCTTCACAGGAAAACTGTACATTTGCACCCACCCTAGGAGAAAAATGTGAGAAAAAAATGAAACATTAAAATATATTTTAAATATCACACCCCCCCAAATAAATGTAAATGTCACCAAATGACAATATTTCTAGGTCCAAACGAAGAAATTAAGGTGCGAAATTCTACTCCATCATTACTATATTCATAAAAATCAACTTCTACTATAGGGAACAGGTCTACTATTTAGTTTGTCCACCTTTTAAAGAAGTAAGGCCAGGAATATAAAGCAATTGTGATACTAAGTTTCATCCTTTAAGCTATGACTTTGATGAATGCATAGAGAGATACATTTTTTAAGAAAATACACAATTACTGTTCTTTCAGGGAGCAAATTTTACTTAATTAATAGTTTCAACCTCTCCATATTCTCATAAATGAGAGAATAAGCAGTTAGATATGGTAATTTGTCAACATTTACAACCAGGAAATATTAATTTCAGTAAAGTGTAATCATTCATTAAATATTCCTGACCTTGTTGAAATTTCCTGTTAAAAATTATGCTAAATGATAACTTTTATTAGGACTGAAATACAACTGTTACACTTGTAAGTTTGAAATGTGTCTCTTTGGAATGATTTATAACTTTATGCTTTTTTTTAAATAAATTATTTCTTTCTGAACAATGCTGATCAATATTTATGGGGAATTAAAAAAACTCTATATAGTTACTGTGCATCTTAAAGAGAGCTTTCCTAAACAGTATTTACATTTCTGCTTCTATTTATTATTTGTGACATTCTTTGTTCCCGGTCGTAATTAACTGGTTTTGTTGTTAGCTTTCTTGCACTTTTAAATCCGTATCTGATAATCCCATTTTGTGAATTAAGTGATCTTGATGAAGCAGATTTCTCAGTTTGGTCTAAGTCATTGAGTCCTAAACACCAGGGGATTGCTGCATGGCAGTCAGAAAGCTGTGCTGTGGAGAATAGCAAATATAATCTCATTCACTAATGTCCAGCTCATTCCCACCCTTCAAGAACAAGTATTCTGTTAGTTTCTCAGAGGATTTCACAAAGATAAACTATATTGTTTATCATTATTGTGATGTACTTCATAGTTCTTTCACAGAACTTTAATAGAATCCTTTTTCTTTTTTTTTTTTTAATTTTAAAATTTGAATGTGATGCTCCAAATCTAGGAAAGCTTTAAAAACTCTTAACACTTGGTTCTTGAGCTGTTAAATGTGAAAAAAATCAGAAGGGTAGGTAAAATAGTGGCCCTTTCCTTCAGTAGTTCATGGGAAATGCATGAAATCCTTGAAGAGTAACACAATTTTCTAAAATTGTATTTATTTTATATTGGTCATAATCTACTATCCTTCAGAACATTCTTAAAAGTCTCCAGAAAAATAGACCAAACATGATTCCAAATATATACCTCAAATTAATAAGCAATTTATTTCTCTTATTGGTAAAGAAATTATTAGGATTAATTAATCTGACATTTTAATGCCCTAACAGCTATTTTTTAAATTCATTTTCTCTTATTTTCTAAAATTATGAGCTCTGAAAATTTGTTCTACGGAAACAGGAAAAAAACAAGTTACCTAGATGTGAAAAATGTAAATTGAGAATTGAAGTATTTAAAAATCATATTGGATAAAGACTTTCCCAAAAGTGTAATGATGTGTGAACCAACATGAAAGCTTCAACATTTCCCTGAAGTTAGCTACTATCAAGACATGTAAGGAGAATTATGAAACTATACGTATACAAAAAAAAGAGTGACATGAAATGTGTAAATTATTGGATGCCTGCAACTGCAATTTATAATTTAACATACCTGATTATTCCCCCCAAGAAACAAAGAAGGAAAAAAAACAGGAGGAGTGCAAATATTTTGATGTCTGATGCAGTAAGTGAAGGATTTAATGTTTAGACTGGCATAAAATGTTACACACTAATTTAATCTATACACTTAGGATGATTCAATTTGTTTCACCATTATTCTATATTGTATCTTGTATTTTTTTTCCAAAGCTCTGGAAATAGCTTGTATCAAAGGACTAATAATATGAACTTCATATATTTGGATATCATCTTTTGAAATGTTTGATCACAAACTAAGCGACACCAAATAAATATGCTGACTACAACATATTAAAAATAAACAAAAAATCTAGCAAAAATGACAAATTAAAGAGCAAGGTAGGAACACGAAATACTTAAAAGCTCCTGAGTGTTAGAATTCGAGGTGGAGAGAAATCTGAATGCCAGCTATAGGCATTGACAAGTACAATCTTTTGAAACTCATTTCAAGAATTCTAATTAAACTTCAGGTGGCGACAGAAGAGCAGTCATAGGTTTTACCAGAATGACTGAGATAGTTCTGGACACGGTTTATGTGTGGCTACACTATAAGCTAAGCCTGCTTTAATATCAGTTAAAATCCATCCTTTTTGAAGCACCTGTTGTGAGAAATCAGGTTTATGCCATGAGTCTGACAACAGATACTTTCAAGAAAATAATTTTAATGTAATTTTAATTCTGTTGAGGCTTACAAAAAAAAGGAAAAAGGTATTGAAAATTTCTAAATACTGCTGAATGGAGGTACAGACTGTCACACTATAATATATGTGAAGGAAATTAAAAGTTTATGTAACTAACTGGTTAATAATGAAATATGTGTATATATCTATATGTAGTTGTTATATAAGAAATACATTGCAAATATCAGAATCAAACCATATAACTTTAGATGTTTAAGAGATCAGTGGATACTGAGAAACCATAGGTGAGCTAAGTCACTAGAGTATTTTCTATGTCCAGACAATCAGATCTATCTAAATAAGCATCTTAGGGGAGGGGACGCACCTGGGGCACCAGTCTACAATAAAAGTCTTTATCCTCTAAGCAACATTCAAATTGCTGAGTCTGTCCATTGATTCTGCTTGATATTTTTCCATTAAAAAAGGGGGCATCCTTTTAAAGCCGTGTTTAACTTATTTGATCTGTGATTTCAAGGGAAATTATTACTTCACTTAATTTCCAATTGTTAACAATGAATGTTTTTAATTTCTTTTTTTCACATTTTTACCTCTCTAGTCACTGAGCAAATCTGTGAGCACTGGAAGTGTTTTGTTTTGTTTTGTTAATTCTTTATGTAAATTTTAAACAGGGGAAAGAAATCAGTTTCTTCTTTTCTTTTTCTATTACAAATTTGAACTGTATCAAAGCAAAATTTGTGCTTTTATAAAGAAGGCTAGAATTTAACTGAAAGAAAACATTTTTTAAAAAGAAAAAAATTCTGTAAGAAATACTAAGCATAAGAAAGTTCATTTAATTTTAATAAGCTGTTTTGAAAATTTAAAAGCTATTTTTGTTACAAGTGTCAGTGGAATTTTGGAAAATGATTGTATTTTCACAGTACCACACATACCACATAATATTTAAGGAGAGCTGAAATGTTATTGTTTATATGCGTTTTAGATTTTGTTTAAACAATTTACTGTTTTGAGATGTCACAAAAATAAAATGTGATATTGACCCCAAAATTGTATTGATTATGTTCTCATTCATCTAGCAAAGTCTCATCTCATCCCCCAAAAAGAATCCAAATATCCACTGTTTTTTTTTGAAATCACTGAAAATAATCTCCCCTCTTCCTGAACTGAACACAGTGAAAGTGTGGCAGGAGGACAGAATGAAAAGGTTAAGATTTCAATACCTTTTTGTTTGCTTTATGATATTAGAATGAAGGCCATTATTATGCTGAAAATGATGGAACCCTTTTCAAAGAACTTGTCATTACTGAATCAGTTAGGTCTCAGGCTGTCTTGAACATAAACCCTCTGCCTTTCCATCAATCCCACTCACAACATGTCTTTCTGTAGATTGGAAAAGATTTTGAATAATGTGCATTTTCACATGTTTCAGTTCAGATTAATATCCACAGTTGTCATTCTCTTGACAAGAACAATAGCTACTTCTAGTGTCTATACTTCCCTCTTGGAAAAGAAAAAACATTGCCTTTCTTTTACTCTCCACAGTATTTTCACTACATTGGAGAAATGCAAACAACAGCAAATATTATTTTCTCTTCACTTATGGAAGAGCTTGATCTGTCATTTCAGAGAAAGAAAAACAAAAATCCAGCCAAATTCTCTATTTAAATGTCAAGCTAGATAGAGATAGCTAAACTTTAAGATAGCTAAGATATGTTTTAAATAGATTAAAAAAAAGAAGTTTACAGTACATGAAAAACAGTTGATGTTGCAATATCAGTTTTCAGATAACAAGTAAGGTTTAGGAGAAAAAAAAAATTCTTCTTTCTATCAAATAATATTCAGAGGCCCAAAACACACACACAAATAAGAAGTGATCAAAGTATATTAAGGTGTTTTATTTATCATATGATGTTGCTTGTGCTATTTTTGAACACCTTATGCATTCATTTATCCCCATGAACAGCAAGATACATTAGGTGAAAGGAAAATAGTATCAGAGGTTGAATGCTGTAAAGGGAGGGGAATACCCTCGCTCTGTCAGTCGAGTAAGCATTACTCATAAGTAAGCTCCAGACATGTAAGATACCTTAAAACCCGCATTCATTCATAAGAGACTGTGTTCAAAATATAGTTATGTATGTTTTCATAGAATCACAGAATCATGAAGGTTGGAAAAGAGCTCTAAGATCATCGAGTCCAACCATCAACTCAACACCGCCACCATGCCTACTAAACCATGTCCCTAAGTGCCACATCTACACATCTTTTAAATACTTCCAGGGATGGTGACTCAACCACTTCCCTGGGCAGCTTGTTCCAAGGCTTGACCACTCTTTCAGTAAAAAAATTTTTCCTAATGTCCAGTCTAAACCTCCCTTGGTGCAACTTGAGGCCATTTCCTCTCATCCTATTGCTAGTTACTTGGGAGAAGAGACCAACATCCACCTTGCTACAACCTCCTTTCAAGTAGTTGTAGAGCACAATAAGGTCTCCCCAGAGCCTCCTCTTCTCCAGACTAAAAAATCCTGATTCCCTCAGCTGTTCCTCATTAGACTTGTGCTCCAGGTCCTTCACCAGCTTCCTTGCCCTTCTCTGGACACGCTACACCACCTCAATGTCTTTCTTGGAGTGAGGGGCCCAAAACTGAACACAGGATTTGAGATGTGGCCTCACCAGTGTCGAGTACCGGGGCACGATCACCTCCCTGCTCCTGTTGGCCACACTATTTCTGATACAGGCTAGGGTGCTGTTGGCCTTCTTGGCCACCTGGGCACACTGCCGGCTCATGTTCAGCCGGCTGTCAATCAGCACCCCCAGGTCCTTTTCTGACAGGCAGCTTTCCAGCCACTCTTCCCCCAGCCTGTAGCGTTGCATGGGGTTGTTGTGACCCAAGTGCAGGACTCGGCACTTGGCCTTGTTGAACCTCATAAAGTTGGCCTCGGCTCATCGATCCAGCCTGTCCTCTGCAGAAACTTCCTACCCTCGAGCAGATCAACACTCCCGCCCAACTTGGTGTCTTACTGAGGGAGCACTCAATCCCCTCATCCAGATCATTGATAAAGATATTGAACAAGACCGGCCCCAAAACTGAGTCCTGGGGAACACCGCTCGTGACCGGCTGCCAACTGGATTTAACTCCCTTCACAACAACGCTCTAGGCTCGGCCGTCCAACCAGTTTTTTACCCAGCGAAGAGTGCACCTGTCTAAGCCGTGAGCCGCCAGCTTCTCTAGGAGAATGCTGCGGGAGACAGTGTCAAAGGCTTTACTGAAGTCCAGGTAGATCACATCCACAGCCTTTCCCTCATCCACTAAGTGGGTCACCTGGTCATAGAAGGAGATCAGGTTGGTCAAGCAGGACCTGCCTTCCATGAACCTGTGCTGGATGGGCCTGATCCCCTGGTTGTCCCGCACATGGCTTGTGAGCACCCTCAAGACGAACCGCTCCATAATCTTCCCCAGCACCGAGGTCAGGCTGACTGGTCTGCAGTCCATCCTTCCTGCCCTTATTGTAAATGGGCCTCACATTGGCAAGCCTCCAGTCATCCGGGACCTCCCCAGTTAACCAGGACTGCTGGTAAATGATGGAGAGTGGCTTGGCAAGCTCCTCCGCCAGCTCCCTCAGTAACCTCGGGTGGATCCCATCCGGCCCCATAGACTTGTGAGTGTCCAGGTGGCGTAGCAGGTTGTTAACTGCTTCCCCTTGGGTTATGGGGGCTTTATCCTGCTTGCCGTCCTTGTCTTCCAGCTCAGCGGGCTGAGTACCCTGAGGATAACTGCTCTGACTATTAAAGACTGAGACAAAGAAGGCGTTAAGTACCTCAGTTTTATCCTCGTCCTTGGTGGCAATGTTCCGCCCCCCCCGCATCCAATAAAGGATGGAGATTCTCCTCGGCTCTCCTTTTGTAATTAATATACTTGTAAAAACATTTTTTGTTGTCTCTCACGACAGTGGCCAGGTTGAGTTCTAGCTGGGCTTTTGCCTTTCTAATTTCCACTCTGCACATCCTAACGAGATCCCTGTACTCTTCTTGAGTTGCCTGCCCCTTCTTCCACAAGTGATAAACTCTCCTTTTTTTCCTGAGTCTCATTAAAAGCTCCCTGTTCAGCCAGGCTGGTCATCTTCCCCGCCCATTCTTCTTACAGCACATGGGGACAGCCTGCTCCTGCACCTTTAAGACTTCCTTCTTGAAGAACGTCCAGCCTTCCTGGACTCCTTTGCCCTTCAGGACTGTCTCACAAGGGACTCTCTCGACCAGTGTTCTGAGCAGGCCAATGTCCGCCATCCGGAAGTCCATGATAGCCGTTTTGGTGACCCTACCCCTTACTTCACCCAGAATCGAGAATTCTATCATTTCATAGTCGCTAAGCCCAAGCCAGCCTCCGACCACCACATCTCCCACCAGTCCTTCTCTGTTTGTGAACAGCAGGTCAAGTGAGGCACCTCCCCTAGTGGGCTCGCTTACCAGCTGTGTCAGGAAGTTATCTTCCACACACTCCAGGAACCTCCTCGTCTGTTTCCTCTCTGCCATGTGGTATTTCCAGCAGACGTCCGCAAAGTTGAAGTCCCCCATGAGAACAAGGACTAGCGACTGTGAGACTTCTGCCAGCCTCTGGTAGAATATTTCGTCTGCCTCCTCATCCTGGTTAGGTGGTCTATAACAGACTCCCAGCAGGATACCTGCCTTGTTGGCCTTCCCCCTCATCCTTACCCACAAGCACTCGACCTCATCATCACTACCATTGAGCTCCAGACAGTCAAAGCACTCCCTAACACACAGGACTACCCCACCACCTCTCCTTCCTCGCCTGTCCCTTCTGAAGAGCTTATAGCCATCCATTGCAGCACTCCAATCGTGAGACTCATCCCACCATGTTTCCGTGATGGCAACTAAGTCATACTTACCCCGCTGCACAATGGCTTCCAGCTCCTCCTGTTTGCCACCCATGGTGCATGCATTGGTGTAGATGCACTTGAGCTGGGCTGCCGATTTCTCCCCTGACATTGGCATGCTGCCCCTAGGTTCATCTCTAGAGAGCCTGGTTTTATCCCCTTCCCCCTTCGAACCTAGTTTAAAGCCCTCTCCATGAGCCCCGCCAACTCATACGCGAGAATCCTTTTCCCCCTCTGAGACAGCTGAACTCCGTCCGTCGCCAGCAGTCCCGGTGCCGTGTAAACCTCCCCATGGTCAAAGAAGCCAAAATTTCACCGATGGCACGTTTTTGCAAGGTTCCTTGACATTAGAGTCCCTCAGATATTGTAAAATACACTTTGAGCTTTAAGGTTCTTTTAGGTTTTCCCTCTTCTTGATATTTTCGTGCACTGCTGGGAATTTTATTGTTGGGGTCTCCCATGTTGGGACTCACATATTTGGATCTTTGGACCTGTTTCAGCAAAATTATTTTAGATCTCTTTCTCTTTCAAATTACAGACTACAATCTAGAGGGGAAAAGAAGTAATTCTCTCTCTTACCCTCTTCCAGCTTACCTGTGCTCTTAGGCCTGCCAGTCAAACTGCATGTGCTGTTGTTTCTTAAAAATTGTTCATATGCCACTAACTTGGACCATAACTAGATGAGAGTCTGCTCGGCCCTCAGTGGATAATGAACACATAAAATCTGTACAAGATTCATAGATTCACAGAATAAATTAGATTGGATGAGGATGTCATCTAGTCCAATGCGCCTCTAAGCCAGTCCAGCTGGAACAGAAGGCTCAGGGCCTTGTTCAGGTGAGCTTTGAATGCTTCCCTGGATGGATATTCCACAAACTCTTTCGGAAACTTGCTCCAGTGTTTGACCATCCTCATAGTAAAAACATTAACTTTTTTTTTTTTTTAATCCTGAATCTAGTAGTAATTTACCACATTCCAACTTATGTCCTGCCTCTAGTCCTGTCACTGTCCACCTCTGAGAAGAGTCTGGCTTTCTCTTCTCTACGCTTTCCTGTCTAGTAGCTGTAGACAACAGCCTTCAGATTCTCTTAAGGCTGAGCAAACCCAGAACTCTCAGCCTCTTATATATCTCTGCTCAGGCTGGCTCGCCATCCTGATCTGCTGCACTTACTCTGGTATCTATAGTTAATGGAGTGAGAAAGGCCCCTTCAGGTGTGAATTCATGCTATTTTCCATTAAACATTTAGGCATTTAGGCATTTCCATTAAACATTTAGGCATTTAGGCATTTCCATTAAACATTAGGGTTAACTCTTTCCAGAGATGCTTTTCTCTCTCCACTAATAACAGAGTGATCTTAGATGCTGCCCTTAATACTTTTAACTAAGTATTTGATTTGGTGGAATTCAGAAGAAGAAAAGGTTCTGCACCCGTTATGGCTATGAGGAGAGACTCAAGCGCAGGAGGGAAACTGAGGCATACCTGCACAAATAGTAAAGTAAAATACTCTCCAAAATAATAGTGGAAGTATACAAGTATCCCTTGGATCAATACACACAGACACTTTAATACATCTTGAGAGAGAGTTATGTTTTAGTATCCCATTTTTACCTAGTCTTCTACCAACTGTTTCTCTCCTCAATACATCAAGCGTTAATAAAGACCTAATGTGGTTTAATCCGGCAGGCAGCCAAACACCAAGCAGCCGCTCGCTCACTGTCAGTGGGACAGGGAGAGAACTGGAAGGGTAAGAGTGAGACTAGCAGGGTACTTAACAACAACTGAAAACATCAGTGTGTTATCAATATTCTTCTCATACTAAATCCAAAACACAGCACTAGGATGAAATTTAACTCTATCCCAGCCAAAACCAGGACACCTAGATAAAAATTACATTTGTTTTCCCTAAAACAGCAGACCTTTGGATAGCAAGTGCATACTATATTTTTGTATCATACAATTTTGCTTGCAGCAGCTGTACTTGCCAAGTTGAATCAGAATATATAGAACAGGATAATAGCAGACATTCTGGACGTCTTGTCTTTCTCTAGCCTATTTATTGAAAAGCTTATTTCACTTCATTATTTTTTAAAACACTTTTAACTGCTGCCCAGTTGCTAATGAAATCATGACTTTGCGTATAACAGATTCTCTTCACGTTGGAGTTGTTTATGAGTTCTCAAACTCCTTTGAGGGTAAATAGAGAAAAATTTTTAAAAAGTAGGTCAGTCAGAAATAAAATAGATTTTTAAATTATTTTTCCTGTCACTTATGCCCTAGCTTGGAAGAGCCTTGATTCAGGAGCCAGGTTTGATTAATTTGCTTTCTGGAGTTGCAGAGAACTTTGCACAATTCCTTCTATTTCCTATGAAGTTTTCCTTTCCATTTATTCTTAGGTCTGGCTGTCCATTCCCTGCTGAGCAATATATAAATCTCTGCATGAGTTGGAGGCTCCCATCTCCTTCTTTTGACCCTCTTCTCTGCCACACCTTGAACTCTCTGCTTTTTTTCCCCAATAGGGAAAGAGCAACCTTCCTCGTTTCTCCATAGAGGTCCATTTGACATCATCTTCTTTTTCTAATGAATATAACAAAAGCTGAAAACAAAAAAAGCAAGGAGATGGCATTCATCACAGCCTGAGACACTGAATTTTCCATGTTTCCCAAGATTTTTAACAAGTTTTATATAGTGGGAAAACAGACAATTCTCTCTGCTTCTTCTTCTATGCTGTCCAGAGAGTTCTGCCTTTCCTACACAGACAAGATTATTAAGTTCTAAAATTCCTATTTAAAATGCATTGATTTAAACAAGAAACAAACAAAACCAATTCAAAACATGCAATGGACTGGAGTTATTTTGACAAAGACTCAACACATTTAAAACTAGGGAAACAATACATATCTGTAGTTGCATGCTCTGTATACATGTAACAGGAAATACCTTCCTCTTGGTCATATAGAAAACTAAATGTGCCTACCTGAAGTCAGAGCCCACCCTTTTCCCATTTTCAGGAATTCCAGGATCAGGACATGTATCAGATGCAATTGCATCCCCACTCTGGGTCACTGCAAAGTAAAGGAAAAAAAAATTCAGACATGCAGCTGTAAAGATGACTCTTCACTTTTCCCATACATTAACTTCCATGGCCTGAATTTAACCATCTGCATATTCACAATTTTTCCTTGAAACAGTATAAATTATGACCAAAAAGCAGCCACATAGAATTGATTTATTGGGTGTATTGTTTATTTTCTTTGGTTATGATTAAAAAACATGTTTTGCTTCTGTGGGAAAATAAATGATTGATTTCCTATGGCCATTCATCTTTTTATGGATATACTAGGATCCACAGCTTTTCTCAGACAGGGGAAACAACACTTTGTGAAGTCACCTTCTGAAATATTCACAACACACCATTGTAAGATTAAGATAGCGTAAGAAAATAAAATCTCATTTAAGCTTCTGTCCATAATAAGACTTGAAATAGATAAAAGCCAAGAATCCAACTGTAATACAGAAATATTTTTATGAAGATAAAGCTCATCTCAAAAATATATAGAAAACCCCACAGAGCAATGCATTTGTAACCAGCTGAATATGTGCTCATGCAAATGAGGTTCAAAATCTCTATTTTGTGTTTTCATGTAGGAATAGAAAGAGAAGGTATCCTATAATGTTCCGTTCCTTTTGCCCTCCATTCTTGCTCCCTCCAGTCTGTCAGATACTTAAATAACACTAGGTATATAAATATATAAACTTATAGTCCTTTCAAAACTCAAAACAATTTGGACATTCAATTTTCACTTTTTTCTTCTTCATTTGTAAAAAGGTATTTAAGGCATATGAGGAATTCAAAGTAATTAATCATAAAGAAAAGACATAAAGTAAGAGAGCACAACACCGTGAATATACAGAAAACCTGAATACATATGTGCTTTCTATCCTGCACACATATGCACATGTGTGTCCATGCATAGTTACACTCCTCCTGTCTTTCTGTTTTCTCCACAGAAGAATAGAGCTAGCAGAAATTTGTGAATCACATTTTTCATCTTAAAAGATTTTTGGGAAACACTTAAGTACAGGGATGAATGTTTTTCCGGAATAAAAAAAAAGGTAGTTGGAATATTTTAGCTGCACAAAATAAATTACACAAGCCTGAGCGGATTACAGATGACAGCATTACAGCTGAAAGGTGATGAGAGATTAGATGTAAAAAGTGGCTGGTTTTCCCACACAGTGATATGCTTTCAAATTGAATACACTGGCAAAAAGAGTGGCAAAAAGGATACATACAATCAGATGGTAAGAGTTATAAATCTTTATGTCTGTTTTGGAAGCATCAGGGACAATTAATTTATACAGAAATCCAAAATTTTACAAGAGAAAATTTTAAGAAATTAAAAACTGCATTACAGCACTACAAAAATATAACTAAAACAAAGCACTTCTAAGTATCAAAGTATGACCTGAGCATAGATTCTTCTTAAAGTAGAGAAACTGCAATCATCACATTATATTTCAACATTTGTCTACATTCTTTTTTTTATTTTGGCCTGTAGGCATCCAGGAAGATGTGCCGAGTTCCAGACGTATGATACCTGCTCTGTTTCAAAAGGCAGTATTTCTCTGGGTAAACAACAGCGTGAATCACCTTTCCCTGATACTGGTGTAAGAGCGTCTTGACAGAGGAAGGTAGTGGCTGAGAAGAAAATTTTGCAAAGGTCATCATACATCTGGGGAGATCACTTAATTCTGTGCTGTAAGGTCTCAGTCAACATTTACTGGTGTCCCAAACAAAATACTTAGGCATTTTGTATGTATGTCTGTAAAAGGAGGTAGCCTTACTGCAATGTGTTTGTACATAAAACATGATAGCAAAGGCAGTGTTCTCCACCTTGCATTACAGTTGTTACCATAAGGTTCAAGTTTAGTAAACTTGATATGTCAAATAGCCATATCAGTCATAGCACTTATTTTCTTGTTTCGGTGATTCAGTAGTCAAAATTGAACCTTACTTCCAGTAACATAGCTATACTTCTGTGCTAGAAGTAGTAAATATTTAATTTTTTTTTTCTGAAAAAATGGAAGAAATGTTAGTAGGAAAATTATTTATTTTAAGGAACGTCAGTGTATAAGCAGGCTGCTTTTCTAGCAAGATCAGTTTTTGACTATAACAGCATTTCAATGCTGACACGTCCCAAGAAACTACAAAATTAAATTCTCAGAATAAAATGCATGTTTACTAGCTAGTATAGACTTGTTCTGAAAGCCTTTATTTACACACGCAAAAATCTTTATCACTCCAATTAATATGAGTGAAATTAGCAGGATTGGCCTCCTGGTCTGGAGTGTTTTCAAGATGGTGAATTCCAGATGCTATACTTTTGTCCAGCTGAACTGGATTTTTATTCATGGTTGTTTTTTTTATTTATCAGGAAATAAATTTTTAAGTAAACCAGATTTTTAATTGTGTTTCCAAAACATTTCTGAGATTATCATAATATTTCTTCACCTCATTTAAAGAAAGATTTCTGGGACAAACAGGATACAATACAATAAGTAGTGTTAAAAAGATGTGGAGAAAAAGATGATTCCTTCCCTTTCCTATATTTTTAAAACATTCTTGTGCTGGTTTTGGCTGGGATAGAGTTAATTTTCTTCACAATAGCTAGTATGGGGCTGTGTTTTGGATTTGTGCTGAAAGCAGGGTTGATAATACAGGGATGTTTAATTACTGCTGAGCAGTGCTTACACAGAGTCAAGGCCTTTTCTGCTTCTCACCCCACCCCACCAGCCAGTAGGCTGGGGGTGCACAAGAAGGTGGGAGGGGACACAGCTGGGACAGCTGACCCCAACTGACCAAAGGGATATTCCATACCATATGACGTCACGCGCACCATTTAAAGCTGGGGGAAGAAGAAGGAAGGGGGGGACGTTCGGAGTGATGGCGTCTGTCTTCCCAAGTAACTGTTACGTGTGATGGAGCCCTGCTTTCCTGGAGATGGCTGAACACCTGCCTGCCGATGGGAAGTAGTGAATTAATTCCTTGTTTTGCTTTGCTTGTGTGCACGGCTTTTGCTTTACCTATTAAACTGTCTTATCTCAACCCACGACTTTTCTCACTTTTACCCTTCCGATCCTCTCCCCCATCCCACCAGGGGGGAGTGAGCAAGCGGCTGTGTGGTGCTTAGCTGCCAGCTGGGGTTAAACCACGACAGTCCTTTTTGGTGCCCAGTGTGGGGCTTGAAGGTTCCGAGATAGTGACATATTTGATTGGAACGTGCTAGATCGAATTTATAGCTGTTATTGCTGTTTAGCTATTAATTGGCAGGCTCCTGTGCTTGCCATGGGGCTTGCTTGCCTTACTGTGTGTTAGAGTCTAGTGCTCGTTAGTGGCTGCTTTTTGCTTTCGCTGCTTGCTGTGCTGCTGCACTGCTGATCATCTGACTGTGCTGTGCCTGGGAACAGTTTGATAACAGCAATGGGGATGCGCCTGGGCTTGCAGATGGCCAGGGCATCGCTGCTCTTTCTGTGCTGCTGTACTGCACAGGCTGGAACTCCAGTGAACTCGAGTTGAAGGGACTGTGACCTGTGGATGAGTCCATGCGGGAGCAGGACTCCATGAAGCATCTGTGGCCGAGGATAAGTCCATGCCAGAGCAGGTACATCTTGAAGCATCTGTGGCCGTGGTTACGTCTGTGCCGCAGCAGGTATACCTCTGAAGGGGTTGTGATCCAAGGAGAAGTCCACACTGGAGAAGGTACACCTCGAAGCATCTGTGGCTGTGGATAAGTCCATGCTGCAGCAGGTACACCTTGAAGCGTCAGTGGCTGTGC
Source organism: Calonectris borealis (assembly GCF_964195595.1). Lineage (NCBI taxonomy): Eukaryota > Metazoa > Chordata > Aves > Procellariiformes > Procellariidae > Calonectris > Calonectris borealis. Next base: position 25,123,354 of record NC_134314.1, read on the forward strand.
ATGAGTTCATGCTGGACCTTTGCAAAATTTTCTTCTCAGCCACTACCTTCCTCTGTCAACATGGTCTCACACCTATCAGGGAAAGGTGATTCAGGCTATCGTTTACCAGAGAAATACTGTCTCTTGAAACAGAGCAGGTGTCATATGTCTGGAACTGGCACATCTTCCTGGATGTCTACAGGCCTTGTTAAACATGGCCCAGGTTTTAGCTTCTACTTTTCCCAATGAACTGTGAAGTGTTTTTTAACAGATGGTGATTGCATGACATGCTGTCATAACAAAATAAATCCAATTCCCTGTGAAACAAGTCTGTCTGATTTTATCTTTCCAGATGGGAAAAAAGGAACAAATCTCTCAAATTAGTGAAACCATTTATTATTTTTAGTGGTTCAGAGACAGCAGGGATTTCAGCGCATTTATAAATACATGTATATACTTTTAAATGTTAATATACTTAAAAAACCTTTACCTGCCAGTATTTTGAGATTTACCTAAAATTAGATTTTAAGATTTCGAGATTTTTTTTAGTTCCAACATTTGTTAGCATTCAGACTGAAAATAGATTAAAAGATGCCCAAGCAAATCCCTGTCAGAGACCTTTATCTTCCTCTATTTCAATCCTGTCAGATTTCCCCTTTATCCACAGCTATGAAGCATTATCCACTGCCACTGAGATCCATAACATGTGAGAGGAGAAAGTATCATCTTTGATTTGAGTATCTTGATTCCAGAATATGTTTAAACCTTGCAGCCTCTTTCTGAAAGCATCTTTTAGACATGTAATCTATTCATTCAGTCACATGCCCAATCTTTCACTGTTTTACCTTTAAAGAAAAAGACTTTTGTATGCTCTTGAAAGACCTATGTCTTACCTGTTTGTACTCTTTCAAAATGATACTGTATAAAGTTTCATTTACCTAGGGTGTTATAAAGTGTTTCATGCTTTTTGCATATTTCTTCTGCTTTTTCCTTCTTTATCATATCAAACTTAAATTGCTTCTCATTACTTTCAAAGCTCATTCACAAACTATCTGTATTTAACTATCATCTCAATTTGCATTTTAGAATTTTAACATTTCAAAACATTGAAAGTATTAAGGAACATGGACGGTAATCTTCCCATTTAAAGCTTGCAAAACTTAAGAATAAATATAAACTATGCAGAAACTCTGGCACAGCTATGCACTAATTAGTAGCATTTATCTTAAAGCACTAACAATGTTCCTTTGTATTGTGAATATAAATTAAACATTTATAAACCTGTATTTATGACAAATAAATTTAGGATCAACCTAAATAATACCAGCCTCTCTCAATATATTCTTAGTACATTCTCAGTATACCCTCTGTTTTAAAAAGAAGTTTAAGAGTATATAATTCTGGCAAATATCAAAGTAAGGTATTACTTTACATAGATAATTCTTCACACTGTATCCCAGTTGCACACAGTTCTTCAAGGAACCATCAGCTAGAGAAAATGGTGTGTGTTCCATGAGACTAACATCAGAAAAAGTATTTGAAGTCACAGGGTAGGGATAACAGTGAGGAAAGATTCTAGTCAGGTGGGGTTTTTTTTTGAAATATTGGTTACTGTAGAGTCTAACAGAACTCTGCCTTTCTCTTTTTTTAACAGAGGGTTTGAGAACAACCACCAGACATGTCTTTAGTATAGAGACAGAGCATTCTCAATGGACGATCTTAACTCTGGAATTTCTCAACATGCCATGCTATTATATACTATATTTACGTATTCTCAGACCTTTCTGTAGAAATAGTTGAAAAGAAGCTGTGAGCTCATTAACGTGATGGACAGCTTTTCGTCTGTATACAACCTCTATGGTTAAGACTGGTGATTTAAATTTCTATTTGATAAAAAAATCTATTCTTTCTTTACTGACTGAGAATGAATCAACATGATTTCTTCCGTTTTCTCAGTTGGGATCATGCAGACTGGAGTTTCCACAGCTTTGGAGGTCATCTTTATTGTTTAACTTCGTATATAACATAGTAAGAATAGAATTCCTTTAAGAGGTTTCACATGTCCTGATTCTAACACAATAGTACAGAAGAAAGACTGGCAGTAACTGTAAACAGAAATCAGACTTCTAAAAGTCGTAATCATAATAATAAATAATTAGCAGATACATTGACATCCTAATTTCGCTCAGCATTTGGGAAGTATTTAACTTTATTCAAGGAACCATATTAGGCAGGAAGAAGGGATGGTGCAACACGTTTCACACAGCAAGATGAGCAACATGAGATCTCCCTTGTTATAATATCAGTTCTACTCCAGGCAAGCTGCTGTGCCTTAGATGCATTTGGAATCTTAATATATATTAATGATCTACTCATGCTCATGTAAAGCATGTGATGAAATGCTTTCAAGGGCTGGACTTTGAAGCAAAAAATTATTATATATAGATGCGTTATACTGCATATCTTTCTTCAAGAAAGGAGGTCTTTTTTTGTTTGCAAAGATATTTATTAGGAGACTTTTCATGTGTTGCACTTCTTAGCAGCACATAAGCTTTAGCCATTGCAAGATAGTGTCTTTCTGCAAGTAATAGGGCAGCAAGTTAGGGTCATGATTAAACTTGCTTATAAACAATGTCTTTGCATACACCAAATCATCTGCATTAGATTTTATTTTAAAAACTATGACACGGTCAGAAAAGGGCAGAACAGTTTGTTTTACATGAAAATATTCATAAAAAGTCACACTTAGTTATTTTAATAATTTTGGCCTACATAATTTTCACTATATTAAAAAAAGTAATAGTTTGGTTTGTCTCTTGAACTCTTCAGCAAATTAGAGGACATAAATTGGATTTAACTCCTTTTTTTTTTTTTCCTGATATCTCTTTTGCAGAAAGACATACATGAAAAGTATTAAGTTGGAACTCTAATAATGAGATACAAGGGCATTACTTATATGGGTATATGAAAGTATATGCTTAGTGACAGATATTGCCTTGTAATTAAATAAGATCTCAGGCATGATAGAAAATACAGATTTGAGTAGAAATAGTAGTTGCAACCAAAACACCATGACAAAAAATATATATTTCACCTAGACAAAGAAATATAAAGAGTGCTCTATAATATTTTTCCATACAGCTTCATCCAGGCTTTTAGAAGACAGGAAAACTACTGTTAGCAAAATGAGTTGATGGTCCATATACTCCATCATAGGCTTTAAGTAACTCCTTCAGCAGAAATAGAATAACACTGATTTATTACAGACAACAGAAATAAATCTGCATGAAACTTATTCTAATGAAGAAGTGACAGGTTATTGAAACCCAGAAAGACAGAAAAGAAAAAGATATACAAGGAATGACAGGTAATGAAAGTTTTGCAGTTCAACAATGTAACTACTTTCAAGAACATAGTTCAAACTCTTTTTTCCTTAATTTACCTATGAATTGACTATAATTTTAAAATACTATTGAACAGGAAAATATGGTCATGTTGACACCAGATGACGTAAGTGCATAAGGCCATTCTGGGCAGTTATACAAGGAGAAACCATATCCAAAACCTGTTCAGGTGATTCTGGGCCCAGAACACTCTTACAGATGGCATTGTGTTTCTTCAAAATGATTAACAAATCTTCCAAAGTATTGTTCTATTAGTTCAGCAAGCCATAGACAGCTGCTAGATTTCATATAACACTGAAGTTCTTCAGTGTTTCTCACTATAAGAGTGTTTTAGCTTTGAAAATATGTAAGGAAAGTTTAACCCTCCCTCTTGCTTTAAAAAGTCAGATTAGAAGAAAAGTATTCATTTCTGCAACAGAACCTATAAAAAATCCTATCATTTTCACATGCTAAAGATAATTCTTTTAGCTTTTTTTGAATAAGTTCTAGCACCTTCACACATTGGGAAATCATCATCACACTGGATTGCAGCTGTCAATACTTGGTTAAAATATAGGATCTCTGTAGTTTGCCAGTATATTTATGGCATTCCTTCCTCCAGCAGCTGGGGATTTCTACCAGTAGTCTTATACTTGCTATAACCAAAATAGCTGATGTGTACCACTTATTATTCCTTAGTGATCACAAGGCCTGAGAATAGATTGCCCTTACATAAATCCTATAGTAGCTTTGTCCATTCTTAGAGAGTGAATCAGCAGTTAAACAAAAGGAAAAAAAGTTTTCTTCTCACTCTGTTTTGTTCTGTTTTGGTTTCCCAAGGGAATTTGACCAACTCTCCTTTGCATCCACCTCTGTTTTCAGCAGCTGAATATAAAATTTATTCCAGCATAATGAAGAAACTTAAGGCTCGGCAGATGCACAGCTTTCAGTCAGTCTGGGAGCTTATTAGTCCAGCTTTTCTTGAAGTCATGAAGAGCCTGCTCACTCATAACAACATTTGTTTTTATATTTACCTCTAGATCAATACAACAATTTAAATAAATATATTTTCACATACCTAAGAAATTCCACACTTGGGAACTGTGGGGAGAAATTGTCAAATATTTACCTTTTTAGTGTAATTAAACATGCTCGAAAATGTACAAACCCATTTTTGTCTTTTCATTTTAATTTATGATTTATGGAAGACACCAATTTAAAAATATTGTCCCTTCATTAATCCTGATACTTAAATAATGATCTATCTCACATCTTTATATTGCTTAAGGTCATAAGGGGAAGACAGACAAGAAACTGTCCCACATCACTACATAACAACTATATTGTGCTGTCTTCGTGGCTTATTTACAGTAAAACTACTTAGCGCTCACCTATAGTCATCAAACATATGAAGTTCTTATAACATTAAAGACATGAATATAAAAGTATTTTAAGCTCATTAGTCATTAGTTTTCACACTGTACTTTGGATTCCACCATTGTTTTACGACTTGCTGCAGGTATGATATTTTTGCACCAATTGCAAAGACCAAGCTTTGACTGCAAAATATTTCTCTCCAGTCATGAGAAAGTATTTTACTCTCTTAGTATTACCTAATACTCAAACACAAGGAAATGGAAACCATTAAGTCAACAGAAAAAAATATCAGTAATGATAGGGGGTGCAGGATCTTATCTGATAGGCAAATGATTAAAAAATTTCTTTAAAAAATAAATACATTACCATTTATTTTTCACACCACATGACAGGAAAGGAAAGCAAAAACTTGACATGAAAATGAAATTATCATTATACATTTGTCCTTTGCAGACCACACAATAAGCTATGTGTAAGGTTTAAACACATAGCTCAGAGTAAGCAGAGTTGTTGCTTTTTCCAGTACCGCTTCATTCAGAAATGTAGGAAATTTAGTAATTTACTTTGAAACGACAGAGCTGATGAAGAGTCAGTAGTAAAGAGCAATTTTATGGGATATCCAGAAGCATTCTTTTAAAAAGAAATAAACCCATCATGTTGTTTTGTCTCAGTGGCTTAGAAGTTTGGAAAATTCCATTTTTCACCAGTGTCAGGTTATAAACTTACCCTTCAATGCTATTTACTTGTAAATATACTGCCACTTTATAACATATTTTATTGATTCACAAGGCAGTCTTTTTCTTTTCCTTTAAAAATAGCTATCTAGCATCTTACTGAGCACTGCCATTTCTGTAATAATTCTGAAGGTGACTATAAAGTCTAATTTTTTATATCAATAAGGGTTAAAATGACTGTGTTTAAATAAAATTCTCATTTTCTTAATTAGCTATTTAATGCACATTTGTCAATCAATGAATTACCTGCTTTTTTAGTCTGGTAACTGATATTAAATTTTTGGTTGGCTTTTCAGAGTAAAATGTTTAGCATTGTGTAACAAATCTAAGGTGGTAACAAAAAAGTTAGCCATGGGCATACTGCATTGTTAATCTAATTCTTCCATATAACCTTTAGGATTTTGCATTGAATTTATATAGATTGGTCCACTGTCCAAGGTTTGTAGAATTTAATCAAATAGTCTTTGACTTTGAGAAAGAGTTTAAAATTAGAGAATAACTGCTAACTATAGGATAGTCTACTGGGGTGGAGCTGTTTATACAGAAAATAAGATAAACTCATACTGAAAAATTCAGTTCTCTGGCCTTCCTCTGACTTTTTTTGTGACTTTGAGCAAGCCATTTAGGACCATATCTTAAGTGAAACCTAGGTAGAACATGGAAGCTTGTGACCAGAACTATTCCTGAAGTTTCCTGTTGAGCTGCTTTCTAAAGCTGGAACCATTTAAATTGTGAGGGGTCTTCACTTTCTGCCTTTAAGTTTCCCCTACTTAATAGCTGTAGTTTTGTATTTGCCAACAAATGACATCCCTTAACAGTCCTCTTGACAGGACTAAGCATTGTACTGTCTTTCTCTCTCTCGCAGTTAGAGCAAACAGATGAGGTCAGAATACCTCCAACGTATTACCAAGACGACTGAATTTCTCACAAAATAAGAAACACCAGCTGATGATGATTTTCTTTAGCGGTGCAGCTTAGTAGTTAGAATAGTCTCAAAAAAAAAAAAAAACCCAAAAAACAACTCAGCGTTCAAATACCTTGTCTAACTTACTTAATTCAAGTTAACTTCTTTGGTTTTCTGTATAATGCCCAGGTCATAAAACTACGGGTCCATCAATGTTGTTAGTTCTCTCCCCTTCTCTCTTGTTGAAATTAAAACATTTGGGGGTTGGGGAGGAAGTTATTTGGGTCAGAGAAAAAAAATATTCCATAAGAATGAGTACTGTTGTGTAGCATCACAAAGACACTCAGATAGTGAAAGACATGAATTTCAAATACTGCAGTAAGCACACTTGTTTTCACATATAATATTAGGAATTAATAGATAAAATAAACAGTCCTTGAGGTCTTGAAATTTCTATTTTGGCTTAAACAGGACAACTGTACACTTTCCCCTAAAGTCTCTAGCTTGCTCTTGAGCTATTCTTCTACAAATACTTGTAGATATTCTTCTAGGAATACTTGTAGATGTTCTTCTAGTACTTCACTAAATGATCTTCTGAGTAAGTTTTGGGGAGAACCGTCCTCAAACCAGTTCTGGAAGGAAAAGTGTATTTGTCTTCCTGGAAAGAAAGATTCCAAGACATGGTCTCCAAATGGATTGAACTGCCTCTGTTACATGGAGTGCGAGATTTGATTACTGTTTTCAGCATTTCTGAAGAGCTGAATACATCATGGTGTTACACAAAGTGAGAATACAGAGCACAGTTGGAGTCAGGCTGCTCACTCAGGGTACTGACCATTCTGAGTATCTTAATTCTCCATGTTGGATACAGTGCCAAATGTGAAATGAAAGCAAGAGTAAGACCAAGGAGCAAGGTACTGGGCTGGGGATAGGAAGCCAGCAGAAGTTGGGTACTTCTATAAGAGACAGGATTTTTCAAGGAAAAAGGGTAAGCCTATGCATCAAGGTTAGCACAAGCAGTTTTCGCGGACAAGACTGGCAAAGACCGCAGCTTGTTGAAGGTTTTTATATTGTGCTTAATGGGTGGCTCAACTGAACTAAACTGAACAAAAGAGCGAGAGTAAGTACAACATTGCAAGCTCAGAATCCAGTTCAGAGCTGGAGAGCGATTCTATGGCCACTGACCTCACTTGTTTTTTTAATTCACTCTAACCAACCACTCATAGTTGATGATTTTGAATTTTTGTATTATTGTTGTTTTATTCTCTTGGGAGAATCAATTGGCTCACTGGAGGACCCAGAAGGATAATATTTATAACTTTCTTAATTACTAAACAGTGCATACTGGCCACAATTTACTTTGCTATTCATCCAGGAGAAAGGGAACAAAACTATGATTTACAGATGGTTAAATAGCTTTTTCTCCTCAATCAGTGTGGTGGTATTCTTATCCACGATTTGTTTCAGTATTCCTGAATGCTGATAAGACAATGTTTTTTCCAGTTCTTACAAATATACTATATTTCTAACAGTTCTGATGAACAAGGTTAGAAGGGAAAACTGCCAATGACTCAGATTATTGAAAGAATAAAGGAGTAGGAGTTGCTTTTCTTTTCAGGTACCTGCTGAGGGAAATAATGTCCTGATACCAAGAGAAAAAATAAGAGTAGTTCTGCAAGTTGGTATATAGCAGGCTTAGTAGGTATGATCACTGTGACACACAGGTAACATGAGGGCAAACACGCTTACTGTGACAGCAGAACTGAATTCCAGTCTATATCTTAAACTGCATGATCATTAACATTTCAGTCTTTCCACTGATTGCTCTACCTGCCTCAAACAAAATAATAATCATGTTACAAGCATAAAAGGGGTCAGTAAGAGACAGACTCTATTAATATGTGTTTATCTTCTGGTTCAAGTGGAAAAGAAAGAGAGGAGGCATTCCAAAGACACAAAATTTAACAGAACAAAGCTGTTAATTTTAAAGATCTGATTTTTGTGCTTAATACTTCACCTAATAGTTTTAGTGGCATTTTTTCAATAAAAGACACATTTTATTCAGTTATAAAATAAATAATTACATGCATATACATAAATTAATTTTCTAGAGCTAAATCTATACTACATGGTAGTGCTTGTGATTGAAGTGCAGTGCTGACATTCTAAGAACTGTATTTAACTGGCTTGCATAAATATCAAATGTTTGGCTACAATGATTGTAAGGGATGCACAATCCTCCCAAGAAATAACGCAAGTATATTCCAACTAAACTTTGAATTATTGCAGCTGAAGTTCTGTTAGTTAAATTTATAAGCAGTCTGTCTGTGGATACACCAGAAGCTGGATAAGAATTGCAGTTCCCAAGAACTCCTAATTTAATATTTAATACATAACCATAGTAGATGGCTCCTCCAGTGGTCATTTTATCTTCTAAATCCACAAAGGGCTTCATGTTTAAAGTAGCATTTACAAGGCTAAATCCAAAAGTAAATCATGGTCATTTACTTGTGTAAGCACCTAAAATTCAGGTACCACTTTTTTTTGTTTTTTTTTTTGCATTACTTTGTGCAAAGTACATCTGTTCAGAAGAGAGACTATTCCTTCTGCTGATCTGCCCACATCTATTAAGAGTACTGATCTCTACTTCCTTTTGAGTGTCCCATTCAAGAAGGGACTTCAGAATTGTGATTCCTTAGTACAATGAAGTATTTTCTGACAACTTAGTATAAAATGCCTAACTCCAGAGATAGGATTTATGACTTTTTTTTTTTTTAATACTAGTTATATTTCTGTATGCACTTTTCAGGCTCCTGCTCAGTGAAAATGATTATGACATTGTGTGTAAGCATCAGGAAATATATGGAAGTTTGTATAAGAAGGACCATACCAGAAAACTCAGCATCATTTTTTTTTCTTAAACATATGTTTTTAACACTTTTTCCAGACTTGGTTGAAAAAAATAAACGTAATTGTTTGTATTCCTCACTTGAAAGTGTCCAGTAGCTATTAAGATGACCTAAATTGATATTTAAACACCATGAATCTGCAGAGTGGGTATTATATGACACTACTTTGACAGAATTCTGCTTTTCAAACCGAAGTGCAAGAACTAGAATAGCAGCAGTACATAATTTGTCCTGATTTTTTACAAAGAGTGAATCAGAGCATACTTGAAATAAAACTAGAATGTCTTGTGCCCTAAATTGTCTATCTATAACTTCTGTAATTAGGGACAGTATTCAAAAAGAGAAAACCACTGTATCATAGATAAGTGAACAATCTCAGAGCATAACCTTCTCCAAATAAAAATACATACTCCAACATTTTTGCTAATTCTGTAAAGGCTCAGTTTCAAGTTATAGAGAAATTAAGTAAAAAACATCAAAATAAATGCTTTTCTTTTGTACACAATGATGTGCAGCTGTATACAATATCTCAGACTCTGGATATCTTTAAAATATACAGCACAAACATTTAAAACATTACTTCAGCTTGGCTCTTTTTTCCCCTTCATTGAGAGTGGCAGGGTGGATGTCAGCTGCAACATGTTCCCTCCTACTCTTCTCACTATGACAATAATAATAAAAAAAACCCTTAAGTAATTTATTACAATTTTCTAAGGCATCTATGTGTCAGATACACACTTCTCTCTTGAATGTGTAACCTCAATCATTCTGGTGGGCCTGTTTATTCAGGTGAAATGCCAAACTGATAATTCAAAATGCCTTTCCCTCTTTCCTACATGGAGTCAGCGACTTATTCATGTCAACCTGTTAATTCTTGAGGGAAAGCAGCAAAGAGGTTATATTGGCTCCTCAAATATATTCCAGTCCTCCCAATGTAAGTAAACTGAGACAAGTTTTGAATAAGCAATGTTTTTGGCCCCGATACAAAAGGAGAAGGAAAACAAAGACTTCCTTTTTGAGGGTTTGACCATTAATCACCTTTTAGAAATCACATGCCAGCCTTACAGCTGCTTAAATAGTTGAAAGACTCTATCACTACATAAAACTGAGATTTTATTGATTAAAGCTTGTTTCCCAAATGAATTCAAAGATATAGCTGTTTGCACCTATGAGTGAAGGTATACTGTGCAGATGATCTGCTCTGTTGGGTGGTTGTTTGGGTGTTTTTTAATCACAGGTAAAATACATTGTTTTATGGATCAGTTAATATATTCTGTCTTTATATGTAATATGATGGTGTTAGTAATTCAACCAGGAATTTGGTTAACTTTTGATAAATTTGGAACAGTCCTCCTTGAGAATCTAACCGTGTTAGTCAGATTCTCTAAAGTCTTCCAACCTGATGGAAGAATCTCCCTTGTCTCTTTAAACCAGTCCAAGGTATATTTTATCAGTGCCCCATTTCTGATTAATATCAGAGCAGTTCAGCTTTGCATCTGTGTAAAATGGAGCTCATGGTAATTACTTGACAAAAATGATCAAATACTGTGCATAAGCCTTTTGAAGCTAGCTCAGCACAAAAATGTACTCAAAAGTCATTATGCTTTTCCCTAGATAACTTGAAACAGATACTCTGTAATCTTGTTGCCACTCCCAGAGTTTCTTAAAAATGAGAATTTCATTTTGAGATCAATTTAGAGATGAATACTTGCTCCTCTTTCTGAGGCTGACAAGTCTCATTTCACCCATGACAGCCTCCAGCTGTTAAATAGAAATATGAATCCGAATGTGGAGTACTGATGTGAAAAGCCAACTCCATTGCTTTGACAAAAGAAACAAATAAGATCTACTTAGGTTGTGATTGTAGGAATCATATTTTATTACTGAGTTAGGATTTGTAGGACAGTGGCCCCCACACTAATAAACAAAAACACTTGACATAGGGCTACGTTATTTGACATCTGTGCCTATAAAAATGTCAGCCAGGCTAAATAACCACTGCACTGATTGAACTGAGCCATACGAAGCAACACACTGCAACATTCCGGATCTCTATGACAATGCATTTCAGTTCCTTTAAACTGAAATGCAGTTACTTATCAGAGAGATCCGAGAAGCACTGTCAATAATTAGAGGTAGATTTTATGTCCTGCATGTCTTTACTCACATTGTACTAACACTGAATTGTATTCTGCTGGAAATATTCACTATCGTAATTGTCTTTGGCATAGAAGGACCCACTGTAACTGGGATTTATGTCTTTTTCTACATTGTCCCATAGCTGGGAAGGGGGAAGGCAGGGCAGATGGCCAGAGACCAGGACTGCCAGCAGTATTTGTGGTTGGTATTGCTACACCAGTGGCAGCAGTAGTGGCAGTAGCCACCAGTAGCAGAGTGGCTAATGCTTCTGAAATTATTTAAACGGCTTAATGGAAAGAAAATAGACTTAGCAGATCACCCTGTGATTGCTCTGTATGGTCTTTATGGGCCCCTGCCAACAGGTGAAAGCAGAAAATAATTCACAAGTTTTTTTAACCTAGTAAGAGAACCAAGTAACCATAACTGATTGCCATACTCTTCCTCAGTTGCCTTCCCCTTTTCCCAATAGTAGTTTTTTTTTGTTTTGATTTGTTTTTTTTTTCTGCAGAAAAATGAAGGTTTGTCCTTTGTTGTATGTCCCATGGGCTCTGATGCCTAGAAACCCTGGCATGGTGGGTGAACAGCAGAGGAACTGTACACAGCTCAGAAGTGTAACAGCAGCAGTTCACATCGCCTCCAGCCTGCGTTCAGATTACGTCCAGAGGTCTACAGGGGTCTCTAGGAAGGAAGTGTCCTCTGCCTCTTTCTGGCAGCAAAAAGGCTAGGTCCTCCAGGATGCACAGGACAGCCCACAGTTTTCCATTCAACATGAAATGCAAAATTTTATCCTGCTTGCATTTGTCCTCTTAAGGATATACCAGTCAAAGGGAAAACTCTCCTGCTCAGCACACAATGAAAAAGTTCAAGTTTTTACCATGTAAAATCAGTATGTGTGGCAGTCAGGGTAAAATGTAAAATGAAACACAGCATGAATAAACAAAAAAAAAATGTCTTGGTTGTCTGTTTTGTGCGAGTTAGAATTGTATGGGGTTCACACGCCCAGGCGCTGGCAGGAGGGGCTGCAGGGCGGCCTCTGTGAGGACACAGCCGGTTCCAGCCGGCTCCAGCCCACCCCCCGCAGGGCACGGCTGAGCCCCACAGCCACGGCGGGGGCGCCTCGGGGAAAAGGTGTTTAAGAAAAGCTATATATAAAGAGAGGTGACGGTCCAGAATTGGAATGGCATTACTCTAGGATTCTGCTTCTGTTTCGTACAGATGATCAGGCGAACTTGCACAAACCCCTTTGGCCTGGATGTAACTTCAGGTACTTAAATGAGAGACTTCTTATGAAGTGCCACCATCCTTATGAATGCTCTTTAGAGGTAACTATTTCTCCCTCTCTATAAAAAGACTTAGGGTAATAATATTCCCAACTGAACAAATCCACACCTAAAATGAGCTAGGGTCAAGCCAGAGCCCCTCTTCAATGTTTAAAGAGAAAAAAAAAAACTTGTTAGACACTCTAGCTAGATGGGTTTTTGGCTTCTGTACAAATTTATACACGTTCTCTTTCTGAGTATTAAATACTTAAAGGAACCATTCCCTTCTCCCGTCAGCATTCACTAATCCCTTTAGATGTTCTTTCCTCTCCAGTTTTTATCACATAACATAACAAACATGGGTTAGAGGGAGGCATTTATTATCAAGATCAAATTGGTACCTGAAGTGATTGAAAAATTCTTGCTGTTACTAAGTAACCATTTTTATTACAGTGGCTTGTCCTGACAGCTAGGCAAACATCAATGTATTATTTGTTATCATACAAACACATATTTATATTGGTAATTCACAGGTAAAATCACTCTCTTTCCCAAATCTAGACATCAGAAATGGAATCTTAAAATTAAAGTTTGGTTTTGTTGTTTTAAGTAATTTGAGTATTTCAGAGTTTTATGACTGCAAAAATACAGCTGCATACACATATTTGAATACCTTGCGCATTAGTCCTTTTGGAATCTTTAAAAAAAAAAAGCACTAATTTCCATTTGATATTTTCTAAAATAAAGGAGTGTCAATATGATTTATCCAAAATCACAGAAGGGGTAAGAAAGGGTGGTCCAGTGTGGTTGATTGCCATCCACACTGAACCCTGGCATAATACCATTTGCTTTTGGCAGTACTGGAAACAGCTTTTAAGGTACCACGTGAGAACTTCTGCAGCTGCACAGTCTCAGGCTATTCAGCCTATGAGCACTTAAATATACACACCCATGGAAGCAGGAAATGGGAACAGAAAGAGCAAAAAATGTCTATTTGGTTGTTGGTTTTTGAAAACTGTTTAAAAGCTATTTTCTGATTCTCATTTCCTCCCCCCAGGTAGGCAAGGAAGGAATGTCTTATGGTGCATAGGACTTTTATATTCAGGTGGTAGCATTAAAGTAGCATACAAAGCCTAACAAACAAATGTCCTATGTGGAGCATGAATATGGCATGGCTTTTGTTTCATGAGGCTGTCACAGGCACCAACTGTATAATTCATCTTCAAAAATTAGCTTCTAGGCCCCACCCCTGAAAAGCCTGAAGCTGTTTTTCAGTCTACTTGTCTCGAATCTATTGAGTGTATTTGCTGAACAAGTTATGAGAAGAATTTTAAAAGAAATCAAAACTTATGGGCAACAGTAGCAATCCAGTTCTGATCTACTTACAGAAGTATTTTCCCCAGTCTTAAGGCAAGTTCTGCCACTCTCACTGTGCTGCCATGGTTACCAGAAAGCAAGTACGTCATTTTAAACAAACCCAGATTTTTTTTTCATGAACTACACTCAAGTCTTTGATTTCCAAATAAACATACTTTATATCAGCTATCATGATTTTAGCAGTACTTCACTGTGAAAGTAGTAACTTATGATGATTGGAAAAAAATGTAAATATAGATCAAGTAGACATATTCCTTAAGCACACGAACAAAATGAAAAAAGATATTTGTGAAAACATAATATATTCCACAAATTTTTGATCACCAAAATGTACTTTTGACATGACACAAGGAAAAAACCAAATATTAAGTATTTTATGTAAAATACAATAGAACAAAATAAAGCTCTATAAAGTAAATGTCCAATGGAAAAAACTTTACAATTTCCTGTCCAGTTTTTTAATTGAAATAGGTTCCATAAATCTAGAATGAGCATTTAAAATAAAAAATATATATCCCTGTAGTAAGCAAAATAAATCACACTTTTGGTAAAGTAGTAAAAGAGATAAAATATTGAAAGTAGTCCTTAGGAAAATTCTGACATAAGTGTTTCTATGCCTTTCCCTTTTTATTTGATCAACAAGAAAAAATCTCACTATTTCATGTCTGAAAACTGAATTAACCACAGTCACAAGGTATTAATGACTAACAGGCTGTTCGTTATTTGTTTGCACGCCTTAATATTCAAGGGTATTCAGTTTGCATTATCTTATAATCCACCTTTGTATTCCATAAATCTAAATTTTCTGCTGCTGCTCCTCCAGACTTTGTATATATAGATATGCATTTGGCAGTCTCTTCCTTCTACTTCTTTGGTAAGCTTTTATGTATGGTGTATGGCAAAGAGAAAAGGGAAAAGAATAAAACATTCTCTTGTCCTGCCTCAAGGAGTGGCATGGTAAACTAGAAGCAAGAAGAATATGCATCTGATTCAATCAGTGCTTTTAGCATATCTGAACAAGATATTATCTCTATTAATAATTAAGGCTTCAAACTTCTAATCTAAAATGGCAAGGTATTATTAATGAAGTTCACAAAACTGCATGGAAGAAGAATTGTTAAAAAACCCAAACAAACAACAACCTAACATTTTTAATATGTGCAATTTTAATTCATTTTTACTCTGCCATCCTGACTCCTACAATAACTGTGCCCAAAAAATGTATAGCTAGAATACATATGGACAGTTTACAAAGCCAGGAGTTTACTACACAGTAGCTACATTCTACATCTCATCTTCAAAATTTAGGAAGCCAATAAACAGCATTTCCTTTCTACCGAATAAATCAGTAGAAAAGTCAAAAAGTGTTTGTTTCTCTCAAACAATGGATTCACAGAAAAGAGAACAGTCTGTTTCCTTGTTGATGATCTATGTGACAAAAATAACTAAATTGATCAATAACTCATACCTATGAAGAACAGAAATTAAGGCTTTGCGTGTAATATTTACCTTGGCATTGCATAGCTTTTGAGTTTGAGATTTCACAATTCTAAAAGAATTTAAGCACCTTTTTTTGTATGTAGGTACTAAATGGGGTATCGAACAACTCATACTTCATATTTTTAAACTCTCTAATAAGAAAGGAGAAATGTTTAAGTTCTTTGGTCAAATATATATGAGTTCATACTGGTAGGCCCAACTGCTGCTTTTTCTGAGTGTTTAAGTTATAATTGTGTACAATTAGTAAGATGTGAAAGAGATATTTTTAGCACTAAATGTGCGTATGGTTCAACATCACCCATGGCTTTAACTGCGTTATACTTAATGGTGGTATTAGGCGACATGATTTCAGTCTAGGAGTGTTGAAACCTAGGGGCACTGAGGCATCCCCAACAAACAGAATAGCTATTGGCCAAGCAAATCATGGATACAGTGAATTGAAAGTGAAGACCTAATTAAAGTGGTCAGCAGACATAATGGACACGTTCAAGGATTTAGATGTCCTGTTGCATTAAATTAAGGCCTCGGTTGCGCTGCAATTTCTGCAGTTTATATGGGGACAAGAAATACACTTTATATGCAAAATCAACAATTTATTATTAGTCTGTATGAAACATTAACATTCTAATTTTAGCACCAATTGAAAAAAAAAAAACAACAAACCAAACCAAACCAAACCAAACCAAAATACTATTACAGGAAAAGTCTCCATAATAATGCAGTTAAAACTGTTACACACATTTCCCAGTGTCTACCCTTTCTCCCTTGTGTTACATGTTAGACTTATTCTTCCACTGTCTATTATTATTACCAGTTAGTTACAGAATATAAAAAGTAGTAAAACAATCATACATCACGCAGTCCTACAAAGCAAAATGAAAGCAAAACAATTTAGGCAATAGTTACCTGGTCAGTAGACTACTGCTGTTGCAGGTAAAAAAGCTAAAACCAAGCTGCAGGCAGGTCAAGACAAGCCCAGATTAAGCAAGTCTGGTAACTTTCTTCTTGCAAAATTTGTACAAAGTCAGCAATGTGATAAATACTATGAGTTGTAAATAATTTTGGTAACTCATAAAGGATTGAATATAAATGTGATAAACCTTTTTATTCAACTTTTCTTTTTTCCTTTTTTTTTTTTTTTTTTGCTGAACAATTACTATTCATGTGATGTACATCCACTGTTCCCTACATTCAAGATTTTAATCCTCATCCTTTATGACAAAAGGTAAAAGAAAACATGTTTAGGCTTACTGTCATGTAGGGGTACATAATGAAAACCTACATGGACAGAAAAATAGAAAAAATACTATGTAATATCTAATTTGGAAAGTCATTAATGATGCTTTCAAAGGTTAGACATTTTTCTTTGTCTGGTTGCTTACAGAATATCTACACCTTGCAATGCTGTATTGTGTAGTTATCCAAAGCAGTTCCAAAGGCACCTTACATAGCATTGTGCATGCACAGAAAATAATGTTTGAATAATAATTCAAATCCTGAAACCAGTATGACTGTGTAAGCATAGTCCTGGGTCTAGACTAATTCAAGCAAGGATATTCAGATCAAGCTTATTACCTGGGACAGCAACTAATTTGCCTCCAGTTTCAGAGTTAGCTGGGTGAGTTTACATTTCAGCTTTTAGACATTTCTGAGCTTTCTCTGAGCTTTATCTGTGGATAGGAGCTTTCTTGGATATGATCCAAAGTTTCTAAAATTTGTAAATCCACTGAGTGGCATTATATGTATCAAAACTCCATTCATTGCTGTCTGTGGTATACTATGATCTGATGACCCTTTACATCTCTCAGGATGGGTTTTTTCATCTAGCTAATCAGTGAATAAATGGCAAGTGGGATGTAAGGAGAGTGTGCTGATGGATTAGCTATCTTTTAATTGATATTTTAAGCTATGTTTGCTTTTCTTCTTTCTGATTTTTTCCCTGCTGTTATTTGTTGCTCTGGGTTTATAATAGACCCTTAGTTATATACAGATCTGACTAAGCACTTGTTGAATTAAAATATCAATGATGTTAATAATACATTGAATATATCCAGTTTTACTCTAAATCAGCTAACCCTGCATGACTTTTTGACATGTTTACCTTTACAGTATTTAAAACTTATCTATTCTTCACCCTGTACTACAAATAAAGTAAGCTGAAATAAAGCCTCCATGAATGTATGTTTTATTTCTTGGCAATGGGCAATGTACTCAAAAGGGGGCAATTCGAATTTTGCTTGGATTTGACTTAAATTATGGCTAATTTCAAGAACATTGCTTTAAATATGTTAATACAATTTATATAATTAGAACAATCAACCTTAAAAGCAAAACATTGTTTTCTGTAGATCCAATGTTAAGAAATCTAAACTGACTGCTATTTCAGAGCAGAAATTAGTACTAATTAGCAGAATGGTGTTAAGGTTATTTGTTCCATGGTTTTTGAGAAATTGATCAGAAAAATATCTGAGCTTATTATCTTATTCTGTGTCAATAACCTAGGCAAAAGGAAAGGAGGAAGCAAAGACATTCTGTCCCATGTTAGAATCATGGAATCATAGAATCATTTAGGTTGGAAAAGACCTTTAAAATCATCAAGTCCAACCGCAAACCTAACACTGCCACGTCCCACTGAACCATGTCCCTAAGTGCCACATCTACACGTCTTTTAAATACCTCCAGGGATGGTGACTCAACCACTTCCCTGGGCAACCTGTTCCAATGCTTGACAACCCTTTCAGTGAAGAAATTTTTCCTAATCTCCAATCTAAACCTTCTGTACTTTGATACTTTATCTCTTAACTCTGTTCAGTCATTGAAAATGGTGAGTTTATTTTAATTGAAAAATGGCTTTCCTCTTTATGGAACCATGAAAAGTTTTGATCTATGTAAATTGTGGGTGGTGTCGAAAGAGGAGTATTCCTTGGTGAAATTCATTTCACCTCCTCCTATCATGAATAGACGGTATGTGTAGGGATTTCTTTGACAGCCAGTGAATTAATAGGGTAAATAATCTACCATTGCCTGATAATACGAAGAGATCTCTGGTATTTTTCATCCTCCTGCATTTTGTTTCTATTTTTTGATCCTGCATCTGGTGTTGGTCAATAGTATTTCTCCTTCGCTTTTGATTACCACATTTTATTACAGAAAAATCTGTAACAGTGCTATAATTTCAAAATTATGTCGAATCATAGTGCTCAGTAGGAGGTTTAGTGCATTTCTATGCAGCAGAACTGTTTCTGTTGTATATTTGCAATTAATGAAGAGAAACCAAAATAAAATGAGACCAGTGTGGGTAATAAAATCTCTCCTACTTGTGTACTACCTCACTAACATTGCTGTTCTAAAAGACGTGTTCTGGAAGTGCTGAATTAAAAAGAAGAAATTCTGAAACTGAGGATTGTTATATAACATTGAGTGAAGGTCATAATGTTCTCCCTTTTCATGGTCAGTGATACTTCCAACTAAAGATAATGATGTGAGCCTGTGAGAAACAGCAGCAATACTTTTTAATCCAAAGCAGTAATGCCAAAACAGCAGAGAAAAAGTATTCTCAAATGATGAGCTATTAGAATAATTTGCTGCTGTCTTTGATGACCCAGTTTTAAGCCTTCTTGAAAAGTGCATCCTAAAACAGAGGCTCTTTCATCTTTGAATGAACGACTGGGATAGCATATGCTCCCACCTCATGTTGGTTTTGGTTACTGGTTTGAAGCTGGGAGTCAGAGGCATGGTTTTACCACTTTCTGCTTTATTAATAAGTAGATGCTGCCAGTATGTAAACTATTTGGGTATTATGTTCTTTAATGATATGATAGTGGGTGTTGGTCTCTTTTCCCAAGTAACAAGTGATAGGAACCTTCTCTTCAGAGCTCTGTATGTTTAAAATGTTTCTATCAAGTAGAAGTATCCTTTACTACGGTATACCCATTCTTGCATTCTTCTGACTTGTAAAGGTATCTCTTAGGCCTAAAATTTGACAGGAATTAAAGAAGGTACATTACCCAGAGGAGAAACAAATCCCATGAAAACTCACTGTCTCTTTTATTTGATATTTTGCAGATTTGAAACTAATGAAATTTAACATTCTTGTTAAAGAACATCATTTTCATTTTGACAAACACCTAGAGAAACATCTAAATTAACCTATTGGTGAAAAAAAAGAAACAGTCAATTTCTTTACCATTGTTGGACAAATACTTTGCAGCTATATAAGCTTTTAGTAAATTAAGATAAAGAATTATAAATTCTTTCTTCATGACTTTTTGATAACTGTGTTCAATTGCTCTTCATTCATTAATCAAACAGAAGGCATAAAAAAATAGATGACTCCATTTGGCATGTACAACTCATAAAATGCTGTTTTAAACCCTGACTTTTTATGCAGAACACTCTTTTTGTTCTATTTTTGTAATATATATCAAAGAGGATTTTCCTTAACTTTCTCATACTTTGAATTTCTCAGTGTTCATTAAGCAGTGGTTTCCCAAGGAATGTGAGAAGATTCTTGGAAGAAAAGAAACAAAATAAAAAAAAAAAACCAACAAAAAAAGCAACCCTACATAAACGTCTTTGTGCATACAAGAAGGCAAAAGTAGAAAAGGCAGAAATACTAAATGAACAGCTGAAGTATAGCTGGGTGCTATTACAGGTTTATTTATGCTAAGCCAAGCATAATGTCTGGCCATTCACAAAATTTTACAAAGCTCAGGCAGGTGAGGCAACACTCCATGACCCTAGAACACTAGGAGCGCTTTGCCCTTCTAGGAGTTTGGCTGGCTAAGTTAGAGTCGAGCTGGCTGAGTCCAAGGCCAGGTCCTCTGCTAGGAAAAGTTGTGAAAAAGGGTAGAAGTGAGGGCCTGCCCCTTCTTCCTTGGCAAGTGCTGTTAAGCTGTGACTGTACCACTGGCACCCTCCGTGCTGCATTGCATCTGTGCAGCAGTGGTGCCTGTGCTCTGTCTTGGACCTCCCCAGTGCTGACCCTGGTTGACTTCCTTGACTTGGCCTCAAATCTGCTTCTGCACTGCGGCCTTGCCGGGCGATGGCCAGACTGTCTCTGATCCTGACCACTGGTCCTGACCCTGACACAGACTTGCCGTCCCACGAACCGACTCCTTGTTGGTGCAGTCATCGCTTACGCCTGCCTTACTGCACTCTGCTCTTGTCTCACTTCCCTTGCAGAGCAGCAAGTCCTCTCTGTTTTGGCATAGGCAAAAAAAAAAAATACTGAAAGGTTAAAAAAGACGTAACAGGAGAAATGGAAAACTTAAAAAAACAACAAGCCATATTTTTAATTCCAATTTTCCACCTACTTTCCTGAGGGACTAAGGAATTGTTCAGGGCTGATGCACAGGACTATGACAAAATTAAATTGTATGATCCATATTGGCTTGAACAGAATTCAGAAATAAAAGAGATCATAGGAATAGATGAAACACATCTTCTCATATGTCATTATTACTATAGTAAAGCAGCGAGGCCAGTCAGTGTGAAACAAAATAGTATCTCATATTATTTAACCATAGCCAGGTAGTTCTGGAATAAGTAGACCAAGATGCCTACTCAACTTCAGAATGACCATCAACTTTATAAGTATCCTAGGGTTTGAAGGACACTTTCTTGAACCAAATATGAACACTGCTGAATATAAGGCATATTAATAATTCATAGTAAGGTCACACCAGACAAAAGTGACAAAAAGAGAAAACAAAACAAAACAAAAAACCAACACATCAAGAAACATATGAATTGCAAGACATATAGAATGACTTAAAAAAAAAAAGTTATATTTTGTCTTCTACACAAACGGTTTGAAGAACAAGATATTCACCTAGGATTATTTATTTTTACCATCACAAAACTAGGTCTGCTGCTTCAAAGACAGTAGATTACCTTCACAGATCAAAATCAGAAGCAAGAGAGAATAAGAGAAAGTTAAAGACAATTGCTTTTAAGTGTATCTTGAAAGAGATGGTTTAAGAATCTAAGATCCACCTACTGGATGACTTCTAAGTACAAAAGTATCTGAAAGCTAAGTGGAGGACAGGCATCCAAAATATAGGAAGAGAAGCCCATGAATCTCGAACAGTTAAAAGGACTTCTTGAATCAGTATTTTGAATAGCTATAACAAGATGAATAACTACCATTTAACATAGTAGAGTTCATCTACATTTACAACCAAAGCTTTCCCCTGTCCAACTTAGATTATGCTGGAAAAGAAAGAGAATATGAGAGACTACTGTGGAAAAGAGATGTCTCAGATGGTATATTGAGGAATTATTCCACATCCACTACAGAGACACAAAAATGAAGCATGAACACCGTTCCCAAAGTCATACACACACATAACAGGGGAGGGAGATGCAAAATATAATCTTGCCTGAGCCTGATAACAGGAACAGATAAAGGAAAACAAATAAACAAAGAAAAACCAGCAAATATTGTCCCAAGAAAGAAATTAAATCCTACATCAAAAAAAGGCAGATCTTAATAATGGTATTTTTAATCACTTTCCTGTCAGGCTTTGCATGAGATGAGACCAAGGGAAAAATATTTACAAGCCACCAAAAAAGTAAATGATTTCAAACTTCAACAGAAAAACATACCTCTCCTTCAAAACAGTTTGTTTGAAGTAATCCATGTGATGAAATTAAATGTGTCATATTATTGCAACCCTAATAGAGTGCCTTTAGAAGGTTACAGCCAGGAAGAAATAGAAAGCAACTCATAATTAACCTCTGAATCCATTTCATTTTATGTGTGTTCAGAGAGTGTAGAAAAAAATTGTTAAGTTTCAGTTATCTTTGTCAAGAAGTGTACTCTTATCACATACGCAAGATTTAAAACCAGTTTCTATTTCTCAGGCATTGAAAGAGGTTAATGCTGTATGTAGTTGTGTGTTACAGAGCTTAATCTTCACCCTTACAGGCAGTGTTATGACCTGGAGGGCACACCAGGGTTGGTTACAGGGGTTTTATAAGATGAGGCATCTTTGATCAGCACAAAGAGTTAGCTTGTGTTTCCCACCAATATTTGTCACTGGATTTCAGCACACAGAACAAGATAACAGGGAGTGGTGGTGCAAGCCCCTCCGCCTTCCCCTGAGCTGCTCTATGATCTCAGGAATTCCCATTAGGCCTTGGCCTTTGTGTAATGGGTTGGGTGGTTAAGCGTCCCTTGACGGTACCAGGAACTCTTGCATGGCTAAGTTGGGGAGCGGCACTGACCGTACCAGGAACTCCTGTTGCCTGGCCACGGTGGGGAATGAAAGCAGGAATAATTAGTCACCCCCTGACAGCCTTGGAACATTCCTTACCTGGATCGTAGCTCGAGTGGAACAGTACTATTGTTACTAGAATTTTGAGAATTCCAGTAATTACCAACCTGGATTGTGGCCAGGATGCAAATTTACTGATGACTAAAGCCAATCATCTTACGATCCTATAAACAGCGGTCCTAAGTGAGGCCCTCTGAGCTCTCCTGGACTGCAGCGGATTGCACCCAGCATCTCCCTCTGAGTGGGATGCTTCTCAGAGCTCGCGAAGTTTGCAAAGTTTGAACGACTGTCGCTGAAAGCTGACGACGGGACCTGGGCCGAAACACTTCACTCCTTAAGGCTTAACCCTCGCCCGTTGAGAAACGCCGAGACATTTGAAGTGAATATTTCACTGAACTCGAGGAGAATTTTTGACAGGTATACCTTTGTACATTTATATATTTTTGTGTCTGTGTGTGTGCATGTGTGAATTGATTTAGGTACCTGATAGCAAGTATAGTATAAATATTGCCACCTCCAATCTGTAATTAAGTCACTGTTGTGATTGTACTAAATTCTATTGACTCACTTTGTCAATGTTAAATTAGTCAATGATCAAGTGCTGCTAAAATCTTGTGATCCACCTTAAAACTGTGAATGAACCTGAGGCTGCTACTAGACACATATAATCCCTTAGACATAAACCTTTGACCAAGTTTGGGACTAGGAGTGGATCCAGCCGCACCTAAGCTCCATTAGGAGTTTAGAAAGCAAGGGGGTCTTCTCTGAAACTCATGACTCAACGGGAGGGTCTCCCTTACTCTTTTGCATCTTTGGTCTCTGTATAAATCATTCTAGCTCGATTCTAACTTGATTTTTCCTTTGTATGTTTCATCCATGTAGTAAGTGATAAAGTGAACTTTGCCTTTGAACTTTGTTAACTCGCACTTTTATAAATGCCTGTTAAACCCACTTTTTGCTAACACGTTTGACGGTGATTCTTTAAGTGATCTAAATCACTCATCCGTGACACATGGTTACCCCAAGAGAATGCTGAAAAATGTATTGCGTAACTATTTTAAATTTATGTATTTATATTGTTGTTCTCTCTGCATGAGCATTTTAACAGGATGAAGAAGAATTCTGACAAAATAAATTTTAAGTCGGGTATGTGAGGAAAATTCGAACTAACTTTGATCCTTCTAGGTTTAGATTTAGGGTTTGTCTTGATGCATGTACATGGTAAAATATGCAGTTGGTTTAAAAATATGAAAATGGATGAATTACAAGTACAGAAATAAATGCTATGTCTCCTGAATAGCTGGATTGGGATTATACCAGAGACATTTGCAAGTCCAACTGACCTTAATAACTTTGTATAGGATATTTTCAAAGAAAAAAAAAAAATTATCCCTGAATTTTGCTGCCTAGAGTTTATTGTAAAGTGCTTATAATTTGCCTTATTATGGGATAAAGCATGTCTGCAAAGTCTTTTGCTGAGATATGTACCATGATGCCAGTACTCCTAGTCAGCTGGATGTGAGTTTTGACCCAAAAGCTTTATAGCTCTGTTAGCACAGTGCTACATTCACAATTCAGCTCCATGCTTCTGAATCAAAACTAGCATTCCAGCTAACTTGGAGGGCAAACACAAAGAGACTATACACACATACATCCTAAAGCAGACTTCAGAAGTCCAGTTCTGGAGTCAAATTCAGGCATTACTTCAGTGCAATTCAAACATGTGGCATCTCCCAATTTTTCAAGATTCTAACTGCTTCCTGAGGCTCTGAGAAGTCTGTTTAAAAACAATTCAGTGATGGTGCAACCCATCTTACTATTTGCTTATAACATTTAGAAAATTTTGGCTAAGGTTAAATCTTGACCAATCATTAAGATTTCAGGAATAATATTCAAGCAACAATGACCCTTGCTACAGCATCTATAATCAGGCGTTCTTCTGTACGTGCAGTCCCATAGTTCCAACTTTTGGGAAAGAGATTGCTGAAATAAAAGGTGACAACCATTGTAGATGTTAATATTACAGAAATTATTCATGTTTTAATTCAAGGTTGAACCGTTACATTCTGGGATAGCAACTTAACATTGAACTGTTGTGTTTTCTCAATTTTCTATGAGATGAACCATAAAATTGTTAAGGTGAACATTTCATATAGATAAAGTAAACCCAGAAACAGTTGAATAGGCTTGTTTATCATTCATAATATGTAGCAGAAGATAGTATTGCTCAGTTCTTGTACGGGGAGGCTACTTATCCAGGGCGAAAAAAAAAAATTACTCAGTTTCTTCCTCTGACTTGAACAGATACCTGTAAATATCTTCATTATGTGACTGCCGTAGCTAGTAGACTAGTAACAATTCTGAAATGGGGTTCTCTCAAAACCTTTTCAATTCCTTACTATTAGGTCAGAAAATTAGAGCTGAATGGCTCTAGCCTGTTGGTTAGGGCATTGTCCCAGGAGGAAGGGCACCAAAGCCTTTTCTCTGGCTCCAAAATGTTGTTAAATATGTTTATGGCAACTGGAACAGCTTATGCAAGAAAAACAATACCATATATTCCAGGGGACAGTTCAGTCAAAGATAGGAAATTTCAGTTGATGAAAAGTAATAAAGTCAAACTGTAGTACCGCATCACTATGATCATTTGGGCTCTACAACCCGAAGGTAGTATCACAGAGGCCTTAGCAAGTTTGATGAGCCACAAGGTTAAGTTACCATTATGCAAACTGATCTTTTTAACCAAAACATAATTAACAGGAGAGATTTGAAGTCATCTTTGCTCTTTTAAATTCTGTGAAAGGAATCTAATATCAGGCATTTTAGCTCTCTTCTTTATAACATTTTTTACTCCTTATATATTTAGAACAAGGATCCATTACGCAACTGTCATAAAATACCACTCACTTTGGTTTCCCCTTTTGAATGGATCTTTGGTGTAGAAATTGGAGTTGTACATATAATACGATAAATTCTGTCAACTTTTTTCTGTTCCAAGAGAAGGACCAACAGAGACTTTGTTAAGGAGCTGTCAAAAAATAAGTATGTGAACCATAATATCGGTTTTCAGTCTTAACCTCTCGATTAATATTTTTCTTCTCTTTAGCCATCTTTCTCAGCACCTTATGAAGAATGCGGACATAGACATTTAAGAAAAGACTTATTGCTATCAGTCTATTTTCTTTAAATTATCATTTCTATCTGTTTTCTTTCTGTGTTGCAAATATGCTGTGAATCTTTGATGTCACTGCCACTGTACTGAAGGACTGAGCCTGCTCTTCTCTGCTTTGTGATATAAGGGTATAAACCATGAGAAGCAAGGGACACATATTTTGTACTAGTATTGCATGTATATTGTTTCATGAGGTCTCAAATGCCCTGTTTCTTTTGGATGCAAAGTTGTTACTTTTCCTCAGCTAAGCAGTTGCAGGTAATGGTGTGCAGCCCTTTGTCTATGGGGAAATCTAAATAGCTATACAACCATTCAAGTCTTTATAGTTAAGCTTTTATGACAGTTTTTTTTCCAGTCAAAACACTGTGAAATGGAATCTGACAAGGCTTTTTTTTCCTTTTTTTTAAAGACCACAAGTTAAAACCTTTTAATAATGAATTTCTAAAATGTGTATCTGAATAAAATGTGTGGTTTATTCATAATTATTTGAAAAATATCGTTCAAAGTGGAGCTGATTACAATGTTACAGATAGGGTTACTCAACACTGTCCAGCCTAAGCCCCTCTTTCCTGTGCTCTGTAACTTTCACAATTGAATTTATGGATTTCTGCTTTAGACTGAATTTTAGTTTAGTTTCAAAATTAAAGCTTTAGCAAAAATGATCTAACCAACCAACATTTTAGAATAACATCAGTGGAAAATAAATCATTTTTCTGATGCTAAAAACTATTTTTTCACAGATATTTCTTATAAGTGCTTTAACTCTTTGATGTTATGCAG
Organism: Calonectris borealis; assembly: GCF_964195595.1. Classification (NCBI taxonomy): domain Eukaryota; kingdom Metazoa; phylum Chordata; class Aves; order Procellariiformes; family Procellariidae; genus Calonectris; species Calonectris borealis. The sequence continues at coordinate 25,150,144 of NC_134314.1, forward strand.
ATTGCCCCTTAGATCCAGAAAAGGAATTGTCTTCTAACTCTCCTGCAAAAGATGTTTTGGGTTTTTTTCTGTGTCCGTGAAGAGGCATTCATATTAGTCCACACGCTAAACCTATGCATATTGCCGTTTGTACAGCTTTTAAATATTAACAACTATAATTATTTTTGAGTTCTCTGTGTATTGCTGTTTATAGAGACTTGATGACATTCTACCAGCACTAAGACTGATCCTGCTACTCTGCTAATCCAGGGGAACACATTACCCGCAGCAGCATTGTTTGCAAGGGCGACTAGGGGACTGGGGCTCATGAGGCATCCATGAATTATAGCTGAGCTTTTATCAATTAAAGAGTTTTCAGCAAGAGTGAATGTGTCAATAGCCTCTATTGTACAGACAAGAGAAATATAAAAGTTTTATCTGATTGTTGAGGTAGAGCAAAATAATGTGTAACTGCTTAATACACAGTTTAAATTGCATAATAATATACAACTACCTTAACAAACCATTTGTTCTGTCTATACAAGAAATGAAATAGAAAAATGAAAGAGAAAATATAAGTTGTAACTCTATTAAACCCCTTAAACACAGCCTATCTATACCACTAGCTAGGACTACTAATGGACGTGGAGAACATATGACCAACAATAATAAAAATTAGGACTAGGTTTTGATTTTTATCAAAACCATTATTTTAATGTAATATAAATATATTTCTAGAAAGGCGTATGAAATTGTTTTAAAATTATATGGCGTTAACAATAACAACATGTCACTCGTTAAGATGTTGTTCCTACTTTTTGTGAGAGGAAGCCACTATGCTTCTCCAATATACCTATAATTCTCATGCTGTTATTATTTTGCATTTAAAATGTGTCATGAGAAAGAGGATTAAAATCTTTACTGTTAGATCATATTAGACATTTCAGAAATGCTTTAAGCAACAGGGATGCAAATAGACAAATAGGACTTGTATTTAATGTATATAATCTTTAATATGGAATGCAAAATAGCTGTTATAGTACTGGAGAATTACAATACCATAATCCAATTCCAGCTAACTGGACAGATTTGTCTCTTCTCCTTTTGCCAAGCATTTTTCCTTATGAACTTTAGTTACCTGGTGTGTAGCAGATGGGCTCTTTTTATTAGTTGGTAGAGAACAGCATTTTAAGCCTGAAGTGTTAATAAGCTTGCTGTTAGAACAAACATCTCCCTTTAACATGTCTTTTTCTCTAACTTTTATACAAATGGTCTTGTCGGCTTTATTCTGATTTATCATCAATTTTCCTATTTTTACATTTTTACCACATTAATTTCTTCACCAAGAGAGACTTTCTCTCTTATCTATACCCTCTGTTATTTCCAGCTAAATGTACTGTTCAAAAAGCTTCTCAGTGCTTATCCCGTATTGAGTCAGCAGGAGGCAGCAAAACCGCAAAGGGAGGAAAACTCAACTAAACAGAATTGCAGGGCTGTAGGCAACTTTTGCCAAAAAAATGGGTGTTTGCTAAAACAACATATCTACTAAAGACCCTACCAAAGACTTTGTACTAATGAAACTAAGCTATCGCTAATGAAACAAGCAGCAAAGAAGACAAAACAAAGTCTAACATGCTCTCCTACACTGACACTCTGACTGAAACAACCTAAATGACTCTTTGCTAGAGAGAATGAAGGTTTTTAAGACCTTGTAGAAATGTTTGTATAGATGTGTGTGAATGTTATATCCATATGAAAGTTTTAAATTTACATGTAAATGGCGAAGTGATGTAAACTAATCAATTTGGCTGTTAAACTGTGAAATAAAGATATGGATTAAATTTTTCTTTTTTTTTTTTTTTAATTTAATTTATAGTCTGTATTTACCTTGTTGCTAATTGTGGCTAGCCTAACTGACAAAGTCAATAGTTTAGCCAGAACATAGATAACTCACAAGTCACACTTGTGCCACATACAGCAGAGATCATATGTAAATTCCTCAAGTAGGGATAAAATCACGGAATGTGTAAAATTGAGATCATGTGCCATCAACCCTTTATATCATATCCACACTTCTTTTTTTATAGTCTAATGAAAACCATCCAAGAAAATATGCAGTCTTTGCTTTATTCCTTCTGTTCTTTACAAATGCGTTATCATTTTCCCCAAAAGGTGAATTTTGAGTTCCCATGTCTTTAGTTGATAAATGTCTGTGACAGTTATCCTGAATATTTCAGCAGTTCATCAATGAGGTTGTATAATACTTCTCTAAAGCCTGAAGTAGTAATGTCTAATTGTACATTTTAGGGAAGGGACTTAAGTGGATGGCAAAATAGGAACAAAGAACAGAAAATTATTATAGGCAGGGCTGATGGTTTCAATTGTTTTAAAGTTGCTCAGCAATGTCTTTTTTAAAATTCTTCTTTCACTTGTACGTACCTTTATCAAAGAGAGGCTGTTGGAGCTTAAATTTTCTTTTTCAGGTGTCTGCCTTGGATTTATTTATTCTTGTTTAAATATTATTAAATTGAAATTATTATTGTTTATTCATCTCACTCACTTTTGAGAGAGCCAGGAGAAAAATCCTGTTCTCCACAGTAAAAAAATGAAGATGATCTTTTCCATGGAATATATTAGCACTGCCATACTTCAAACCTTATATTTATTGCAAAATTGACCTTTGTGTCAAGGTTGTGCATTTTGCTCTTCCAACATCTACTAAAAATGGCCGAGTGGGAGGCCTTCGGGAAACAATAATTCAAGGTGATTGACAGAAACAGGTTTTAGCAAGTACATCCCAAACAAATGTCAAATTTAACAAAACCTAAAAGACTTTGAAGTATGCTATCCCTGTAGTACTCTCCACATGCAGAGACCAATGAACATCCAGTTCTGGGTGCTGAACTGAGAGCTGGTCTTTCCTGTACAACCACCTACTCTTCTTCTACCAGGCCTTCCTGAGAGAAGAAGCCAGTTGCCTGATTCAAATACAGAGGGAACAATAGCTGGATTTAAAGGTAACTCTCAGAAAGTTTGAAAGTACCAGCAGAGTTTGACAAGAGAGAAAAAAATTAGTATGGAAAAGAAAGACACTGAGATAGCAAGGGAGCAGAACGGCAAACAGCATGCAGAGAGGTTGATAATCATAAATGAGAGCTGGGGAGAGAAATGAGGGGAAAAGAGAGACTAGCAGATGGGAGGAATGAAGGAATAGGGAGATGGAGGGAGACTGAAGCTCTCTGGGCAGAGTCTGGGACTGAGAAATGACTGTGTAAAGACATAAAGGGGAAAAAATATGACATGAGAATGTGGCTATAGCATGGAGGGAGCAAAGAGATTCGGAAGAGACTAATTTGGTAAAGGAATTAGGTTATGGTTAGTGAAATGTTTCTACACTGTGGTGGGTTGACCCCTGCCAGCAACTAAGCACCCACCAGCCCCTCACTCACTTCACTCCCTCCCCAGTGGGATGGGGGAGAGTATTAGAAGAGCAAAAATGAGTAAAAAACTTGTGGGTTGAGAAAAAGACAGTTTTGTAGGTGAAAGGGAAAAAAAAAGAGGGGAAAAAAAAACCCCAAGTGATTACAAAGGCATCAGTCGCTACCTCCCAAGTACCTCCCATCACTCGCTACCTCCCCCCCAGCAGACAAATGCCCAGCCAGCCTCCTAGCAATGGCTGTCTTGGAAAGACTACCCATAGTTTTCATTGCCAAACCTGACGTTATACGGCATGGAACACTCCTTTGGTCAATTTGGGTTAGCTGTCCCAGATGTGTCGCCTCCCAAATTCTTGCCCACCCACAGCCTACTCGCTGTTGGGGGCACAATGAGAAAAAGAAAAAGCCTGGACACAGTGTAAGCACTGCTCAGCAATAGTCACAACTCTGGTGTGTTATCAACATTGTTTTGGTCACAAATCTGAAACACAGCACCATATGGGCTGCTCTGAACAAAATTAAGATGCAATACATATAATAAGACAAGGAGCAATGGGAGAATAAGAACTGAAACACCGAAAAACAGAAAAATATAGCAAACCTGACTGAAATTCAGGGCATGTCCTGTTTTTATAACAACAGTGATGTGGGATACAAACTCTGCCTCTCCAAAAAGTCTGATCCTCTGTCATGAGAAAGCCCATCTTACACATTAGCACTTCTGCTTCAGGGCTAGACCAGAAATTACTATGATTAATTTAACTGAAAAACAACGAAGAAAAGAATACAAAAATTGTATTTTAAGTGCTTAAGTGCTGTTGAATTTTCATACGCTAAAATGTGGATTCAATTTTTTTTTATTCCATAGATACAATAAAGCAATATCCAAGCAGGTGGTGTTGCTTCATGCTATATTTTTAATCTCAACATAAGTCCTTGTCGTTTATGACAAAGGAGTTTATTTTTGCCTCTGCTATTCTGTACTGCAGATGCATTTTCAGACTTCTGAAAACAAGGCCTGGTAGAATTGAGAAAGAAACATGGCTTCTCAGTACGAAACAGGTTTCCTACGTGACTCCAAAAACTTGAAGGAAAAGCTGATATGGCAATAAAAAGTAGCATCCTGAATAAATAATATATGCCGCAAGATATGTCAGCTTAGAGAAACCATACTGTTTTGCTTTTGTTAATTTGATAATTCACTGACTTTATAGCTCCTCTAGCAGAGACGTTGAGCATCAGAGTTCAGTTCAAAAGCATTAAACTAGGGAAGATATGCATACATTTTTCACACATCCCTTTTGCTTATGCATGTTAGGAGCCTGAAGCAGAAAATACTGTGACAGTGAGGTGACAGAAATCAATTAAATGGTTGCATTAGCAGAACAATATGGACTTTGAGATATAATTATTTCCTGTTAGATTAAAACTTTTTAGAATTAAACATTTTTGATAGTCATTATGCGTATTAAAACTTGCATTACTTTGATATACGACAAAGTGATCTTGTCACTCTTACCTGAGTTCAGATGGCTTGCATGATAGAAGCATACACACAAGCCAGAGCACCACAGTTACAGTCTCTTCTTTTTCAAGTATGCTGACATATAACAGAAAACTTAGCCAGGTATTTTGGGATTTTTCTGGATTGTTCTTTCTGTTTATATTTTTAAAATTATGTAGTTGAGTAACAATTTTTTGGTTTTTTTAAAGAACAACCTGTTCTATCAATTTCAGTGGAAGGACACATCATGTTGAATAATCCTCCTCCCCTAAATCAGCAACCAATCCTTTCCTTCCAAATGTAACCCAGTGTATTTATTTCCATTTTAGTTCCTTCTTGGGTTTTTTGATCCCATTCCAAAAATATTTCAAGCTCTTCAGTGCACATTATTGAGGAAATTGATACATTATTCAAGTGTTGTGTAAATTTTTTACTTCCCTTTTTCCAAGTGAAGAAGGAGCAGTGGACTCAAGCTGATAAATTAGCTGCCACCTAACAAAACTCCCCTGTTGCAAATATAGCAGACACTGGCACTTTGCAGTTCTGCTCAGAAGAGCTGCAGGAAGAGATATGTTCCAGTGTGATAGGCTAACAACTGACAGTGAGATGCTATGCCAACACAGTTGAAATTATTTTCCAAAGTTTTTTACAACGTGAAGAACAAATTCTGAAGAAGGAAAATAGTCCAAGACCTTCTATCAAATTCTGAAGATATTCTCCCACAACCTGGATTTAGAAAAGCAGGATTTGAACACATACTCAATATGCATGAACTATGCAGCTAGTGTTAAACTTTTAAAACTGCAATATTAGCCTCTGTGGAAAGTGGAAATCTCCTTGCAGGAGGTGGGAAGTCTCTGACTCTTCCAAAGGACTTGACAGTGAGGGTATCTGTATTCTGCAGCATACTTTCACTGCATAGACCAGTGTCATACTTCTTTCTTTAATTAAAAATGTTTTAATGTTTTTTATGTTCCAGAAGTTTGAGTTCACCCACCCACAAGTTCTGAATGCCTTCATAATTTACATACATTATTTGAATCTAGAGAGACTTCCTTTTGCCAACCTATTTACTGCCCACATCTATATTTTTAACAGAGCTGTGCACGGGAGTTAAGCCAACAAAGCTATATAAAAGTATTAAGGTTTATATTTAAATTTCATATGAATAGTTAATTTATACAGAATTGTAATTGCTAAAAGCAGGTTGCTTATTCTTAAGTCTTTGACTTTGAAAATAACAGAATTCAATGTCAATTTAGCCTACAGTATGAACACTCATTTTGGATAATCAGTAATGTTCTATAATTGTATATGAAAATTATTTAATGGCAGTTTCAGCTTCCTAGCTGGATAACAATTCATTTTAACCATCCATAATTCAATGAGATTACATCTTGTTTTACGTATTTTAATAGATGCTTTCTTCTGGTTATTTTACAAATTATGTATGCAAATGATGTATTAAATAATTGATGAAGCACCTTGTTTTGCTTGTAGCTACAAGTGATGCTTTACTTTACAAATATATTTAGGCAGTAGTTCTCTACACAGCAAGATTTTTGCATAGTATTTTAAAAGATATTTAAACTCCTGCCGTGATGAAGGCTTATTTAGAAACACCAAGTACAATTTACTAACCTGATTTATGAAGCAATTTATATAATCTAGTAAAATAGCACTGTAGAATTTCATTGCATAGGGATACTCATCTTCTTTGAAGAGCCTAAATTTTTTAACACTTGGGCAACTCTGTATTATTACATTCTATGATAGAACAAAGTATATCAGGGTGATTATCCCTCCTGTTTTATTAAAGCTTTATAAAACTCTTAGAGGTTAATACTGCAGTTATTTTTTTCTACTGCCCAATTTCATCCTATAATACTCAGTAAAGGGGAAATAGAGTCATTAATCTCTTATTAGATATATGGTAAATGGTGTAATGGAATACTGTGTGTTATGTATTTATCTGCAATTGTATATATATATGTATGTGTGTGTGTGTATATATATAACAAGGATACTTTTAATATTAAAGATTCCAGGATCCATCCCTTAACCTATTATATAAAAGTGCCAGTGTTTTAAGTATTACTCCCCTTTTTTTTCTTTATTTTTAACTGAACATTTAACATATGCTCAGTATTTCTGTAAACAAAATTGAATATTTGCAGACATGCTAGGCCCACAAAATTTTACTTATTTAAGCCTTTTGTTTCCTAACCTTTTAATTAATACATGAGTAAGTTGTAAATGATCTTGTCTCTCATTTGCAGAGATGCACAATATAAATGCAAACTTGAAAAATGCTTTCATTTTCAAGCTGTGGAATTTGAAAGAATGAAAAATAGCTTTCATGATTGAAAAGGCTGGAGAGTTTATGATACTGTGTAGGCATTTAGGAATTTTCTGACTGGGCACTTACAAATGAGAATCCTCAGTGCCTGTAAATTAATGTAATACAAGACAGCACAAAAGCACAGAGTAACTTCCACTGAGAACACCAAGATCTTCAGAGAGAATTCCTATAGAAACTAATGGGAAAGAGGCGCCTCCATTCTGATCTTAGCATACAGCAGATCTGGTTTGGCTTCCTCTGAGGAATCTCAAACTTAAATGTAGGTATTTCAAATCCTTTTCTTGGTGAAGAAGTTTTAGGCAAAGGTCTGTTTTCCTTATGAGAGAAGTGGTATATCTGCCACTAAACACAGAAGATGCTGAATAGATGCTCCACAAAGGTCAGAAAAGAGCTACAGATGAATCCTGTCACTTTTCACCCTTGTGTTGCAATGCTTTATGAAGAACCCAGTAAACAAAAGTTTATAAAACATAGTGGTATTTGTAAAAAGAAATCCTAAGGTCCGCAATTAGAAATTTCTCTTTTTAAATGACACAAACACAATAATACTATAAAGTACAATGCTGGTGTATTTCTCTCCCCAAAAATTGGTAAAGTAGGTCTCTTGATATGCTGTTCTTCTTTTCTTGTTCCTTCACTTTTTTCAGAAGCGACAGCAAACTGATCACCTGCATGTCAGAACAGGGCAAACAACCCCCCAAAGTCTTTGTTCAAAAAACTTACAAACACTACTGTGTGTCCCAGAATAAAAGCAAGCCTGAAAGCTGCCAACTTTTCGATATTTGCTTTACTTGTTTTAGCTGACAGTGAGACCAATCAAGGAGATAGGTAGATTTATGTTACATTTATTTCTGCAGTGCTTTTAAATTTGTGCTTGCTCGAAAGGGCACAGGCCTGAGAAATTTCAGCAGACAAAATCTAATTGCGAGCAGGATAATTTTTTTTTTAATTTCTAGGGGACTGTATTTTATCTTAGTGTTCATACTTAGTTAATTCCTTTTTTTTTTAAATATAGTTTCATGTAATATTTAAAATATTCACAGCGAAAAACAGACTGCATATTGAGAGCTCTTAAGCACACAAGATCCAAAGCATAGGATCTTTTGATACACAACTGCCTATAATTACTTGGGTAGTTTATTTTGCATCGTGTTTATTGGTGATCAATCCCATCACCAATGCAAAGTTTCTTAAATTAATTAAGGAAAAAGCATTAGTTGTTATATTTTAAACTTATGTAAGATTAGAGCATAACTTTAGAGAGTGAGATGGCTTTGGTGTTGTTTTATTTGTTTGTTTGTTTTAAATTGGAGACTGAAAACTGTCAGAACAATGAATATTTAACAGTATTTCTTGATTACTATTTGACCCTGACACAGCACATGATAGCCTGTGAAAATTCAAATTCAATAAGAAATGGGTTTTTCCTGTGAATATTCAATACAATACAAGCAAAAAAAAAAAGTTTACGAATTTTTTGCGGAAATTTTTCCATTACATGTGCATTTTAAAAATAGTAACATGTAATTGTTATACAGTTTTTCATTCTTCCTAAAATAATTTGGGAAAAATATCCTAAAAATGAATTAAACAATAAAATAATTTTGGGGAAACTGTGAAGAAGATAATTTAAATATTAAACGTAATAATATGAAATTGATATTTGTATCATGACAAGCTAGAAATTTCATTACAAAAGGTGGTAATTAGCAATGGTTTTATCTTTATAACTGCAATTTGAGATGACCAGTTGTATCAGTTTAAGTTGATTGCACATTTGTTTGCAATTGGTTTCTAAGTATTGATCTTTTCAAAATATAAATGTTCTTAAATAAATTCTTTTTTACTAAGGAATAAGAACAAACCAGTCAGAAAATTGTGCTATGAAGTGCAACTATTTAGTCCAATACTATCCTTCTTAGGGAAATACTCTTTCATTAACTGAAGAGCAAAACTTTTACCAGTCATCCTTTTTCTTCTCTCAAAGTAAATTTATCAATAGCCAAATATCACGAAGATAAAATTGCCAATTTATTTAAAATGCAACAAAAATATTGTTAGCAACAAAATTCCATCCTAAAATTTTGTCATTAACATATTTTTAACTTTACATTACAATGTACTAAGCCATTTTTGTCAGAGTTACCAATAACAAAATAAATAATGACTGCTGTCATTCTTTCTTTCTTACACAGAATTAGCAATGTAATCCTGTTTTGGTACTAATCACTATAGTTTCAACAGCGTGTGCTATTAATTCACCTTAATGTGCTGCAGCCAATCAATACTTAGTCTGTAAACTCATTTGTTCTTTGGCTCTACATGGCAAAAATCATTGTCTTAAAATAGCTCTTTTTATCATCTTCAAGGTGAAGAACTGTTTGGACAAACTTTGTAGCTAAGCTTTCAGAGGATGTATATTAATCTTATGCTAAAATCATGCTCTTCAAACTATTTAACATGTGTTTTTCTGATATTCTGAAATACATTTTCAAATAATACTACAGAAGCCTGAAATTGCTTTAGTGAAGTTTAAGAGGTTTTTACTTAGTGAATACCTTACTCTCTCTCACTTTATAAAACATGGTAGTTCACACACTAAACACTTTGCAAAGATTAAGTCACTCAATAGTCAATAATTACTATGAACTGTTAACATGTTGCAATATTAATGACATTTTTTAAAGAATCACTCAGACTTCATCTGTTAATCTTTGTTGCTATTCCAGAATGTGGACTTTCCCCGCAGTTTGCTGTGTTGTAATGGCTCGAATCACTATCCATACTGCATTTTGACAAGAGCAAACTCTGGAAATTAGCTCTCCCAGACACTTCGTTCTCACTGCTGCCTTCTCCTTGTAGGGTTATTGCAGTGGCACATTTGCATGCACCACATAAACCTTATAAGCATTTCCATTTTTCACCTTATATGATGGCTTTCACCTCACTGAACTTCCTTGGCATTTGTTATGAGCTTGCTGCATTCCTGTGCTCTGCTGTCCTGCTGGTGAGGAGGCCTGGAAGTGAGAGGCTGCCCTGCGACCGCAGCACTCAGGCTGGGGGCATTAGGGGCTGCTAGGGCTGTCTGCTCTCCTAACCCTGCTCTGCCCCTGGGCTGCTGCGGGCCGCACAGGGGCCAAAGATTCACAGAAGTGCTGAGTAGCAAGTCTGCAGTTATGGCCCCAATATTCTGTAAACTGGTGTCCTGAAGAGATGAAGACCTGTACTCACTCTTATCCTTTGCATGTGGAATGACCAGCAGTAACTGCTTGGTATGTATCAGAGGCTAGACTTGAAAAGATAAATTACAAGGGTCTCCTACTTGCCTAGAAAGTGAGCCTTTTATAAGGACTGTGGCTGCCTAATGATGGTTTGTCCTCATGGGACACTTCATTAGGGCTCTCCTTCTCTTGGACGTACAGGATGCTCCCTGTACAATCTCTCTACTGTGGAGGTAATGCCCAGATATTTAGAGGTAATAATCACTCTCTGACAGAGTTGTTGGGCAGGAATATTGCCATGAAAATGTATTCATACAAGAGCCAGCAATCAAAATTATATTTTTATCTAATCAGTTACAATGCAAACTATAGTCATAGTAGTTTTAGAAAAAGGCCAGAGCCATTAGGGACACAGAGTCTGCAGGCTTATTCCATGTTAGAATGAGAGTGAGTGACGATAGCAAGATAGATCAAGTAACTTCCTTTGGGAATGTACCATATATATCAGAATGACCAAGTAAGGGAACAAAAGTGAGTAGACTGAGCCTGCAACTAAACAGATGGACACCAAACCAGATGTAATTGGCTTTGCTTCCCCTAAGCAGATTCATAAACTAAAACTCTCTCCTTGCTCCTCTGAGAAATCTGCTTCAGGTGACCAAGGGGAAATATGCTTAGCAGTGGATTTGGCCAGCATTTGTGGCAGCTCAAGCACTAATGAGGACCAACTGTGAAAAAGTAACCATCAGAACTGCCTGTCCATTTACTTTCTCCCAGTTTACTGTTCCAAAACTTCGCCAAGTGCACTACTTAAGCCCCCTCACACTAGGGGGCCAGCTCACACTTTGGATGAACCAGGACCATATTTTAGTTCAATTATCTTTCCCATCCTTTTCCCATTTCCTTGCATAAATTAATCATGATTCAACTGCATCTGGCCCACTGCTAAAGGGTACTAGCTGGCAGGAGTATTCTGGCAACCAACTAACTTGATATGGTTGCTTCAGGTGTACCGAAGAAGGAAAAAAAAAAAAAAGCAAAAACCTCTTCTTTACCTGGGGGGTGACACAATATATAATTATTTTTTCCCATAGTAAATCTACAAAGGCACCTATATCCCAAAGCCATGCTTTGCTACCTGACTCTTTATAAAGGATGGCAGAGCAGTAGAAAGAAAGCATCCAGGAATCCAGGCAGGTCCAGGAGGAGAGGAGTGAGATATGACTGTACGTGACTGAAATACTGTTTTGCATTCCAGAAGGAATTATCAGTACATTGGTAACATTTTCTGCCTAAATTCTAACAGAGTTGTGCCACTGTGAAATGCTTTCTGCAGCTGCTTTCAGGTTGTGCTTGGGAGGAAGAGCTGTGGGAAATATGCAGATCTTGGGGTTCGCAGGGCATGCATTCACAGCATTTGTTGTGCCGGTATTCACATTCCATTTACCCCCCATAAATCAAAATGCAAAAGTAAGCTTTCTGTTTTATAGAGAGAGAATGTTAAAAAGATCTAACATACAAAAATGGGGAGAGGTGTAAGTCTTTATTTTACTTTTTTAGAGATTTGCTAATTGGTTCAAATGGTAATAGCCATTCTTATCAGTCCTCTGAAGTTGAATTCCCAATTACTTTTTCATCTACATAATTACTAGCAAGAAAAATGGTTAAATACTAAAGGGTTACGTCAAAAAGAGCAGCAAAATACATTTGAATCCAACTGTTTGTATTTTAATCTTATAATTTTTATAAGCTTCATAGATGAGAAACTAATGGTAATAAAAATAATGCACTTCTTAAATTTATGTTGAAAAGTCAGACATGATAATAAAGCTTCACAAGTCAAAACACAAAGGAAAAAAAAAGACAAAAGATATTACATTTGAAGTAAACAGCAGACTGCCTTATAATTTCTTCCATAGCCTGTCTTACTTCCACTTTATGTAATTAAATGTGGTGTCTGACAGCATGTGCTCTGAGAGTGTAAGCAGAGATCACACAGCTCCCAGAAGTAACTTATAAATAATGAAATAATCACCCATTCAGATACAAACACCAAAGAGATGGATCAACTTTTTCTGCTACATCTTGCATAAAAACTTCCTTTTGAGTGTCACACCATCAACATGCAATTTATCGTGCCTCTTTTGTGAGGATACCAAAACACCCACTTTGCATTAAACAATGCACTGCAGAAAAACACAGAGACCAAATCATATCCCCTAGACATTATTAGCCTTCAAGACACTCCTTCTCTCTGTACTTGCTGAATAGCATACAATGAGGCAAACATAGCCCCGGTTTCACTCCATTGAGTTCAGTGTTATTACGTGAAGAATTAATTTATTCAAATACATCTTAGTCATCATACAAGCACTTTTAATGAGTTGTGAGTGAACACTGGCTTACCCTCTGGCTTTTTTGGGGCAAAAGGACTCTCTGCTTTTCAAAATATAAAATTATCTTCTTATTTTTCTTGGTTCAAGACTGGCCTGATTAATGGAGAAAGAGCTCTCAGGATACTACTCAGATTGACAGTTGTTCAGGGAAAGTGATGCTCAAAAAAAATAACAGCCTCGTAGTCCCATAGATAACATCTTGATTTTACCCTTACACTATGTATGGGGAAAAAGGTGTAAAGGGACTAAACGGATGTCATTCCAGAGTGCACTAAGCATGCAATGAAGGGAAGGTGATGCTGTGATCACCATCTTCTTGAGAAGCTGGGAATTACAGCAGTTCTTAACCTGCTGTGCTATATCACAAAACCAGAAAAAGGCAGTCACCAAGACATAATGTGGCAAGGAGGGGGAAGAATGAGAGCTGTGATATTAACTGAGGGGAAGAAAAAAGATCAGAAAGTATAAAGTTATATCCAGAAAATGCTAAGATATCTTTACTGCCCTCAGTACTGAATTGATAAAGTCTATATGGCACTGTTCTGCCTGAATTTGATAACTTGCCTTGCATCTCTGAATTCTAAATATCCTGATATATAAAAATAGCCTGACATATAAAATATTTCTTTTTTTCTACATACCCATATTTTTCAGACATTACAACACCATATTCTGCTTTCTACACCCTCAGTATTACCAGCAGAGTTCTAATTCAGTAACAATTGAAAGCATAACCATTTTATGACCATAGCTTCCCAACACCGCTCTCTTCGATTTGTATATTTAATAGGACTCCAGAAGATATACGCAGTCACTAAATATAATGGTATAAACAACTTACAGACAGAATTTTTGTGGTTACTGTCTTTGCTGGGCAACATCTTGACTCCTCTTGATTTCAGTTCAATTGCTTTTTTCACTGAGAAAACAAGCAAACAAAAAGAAGATAATTAATTATTAAACCTTGTAGAAAGGACACACAGCAGCCAAATCACACATTACAATAATACAAAGCTACACAGGAATCCTACAAGCGGATTGAAACAACTGCAGTTTCTGTGATAATCCAAATACATTTTTACAAAAATACAACTGTTTCATAAGATGTCCTTTTTAAACAGACAGTATCAGGATTTGCAATATTTTGAATTTAAGTTTCCTTAGGGTCAAAGAAAAGAAAAACCTGTCCTAATTACATGGATAGGTTTCCTATGTTTGCCACTGCATATGGCAAAATCCTAAACATTTTTAAAACTTATTTCTTACATAAAATGTACAGTATATTATATACACATATCTGAGGACCACAAGCTTTAAATGTGATATTCACATCTGCTTTTATTTGATTCATTCTTCAGTAGTAGACATGTTTTTAGTTCAGTTTCCTGAGGAGATTAAGGTTATAGGATCACAGTATGATAGATTCTTTGGCTCACCTAACCCCTTTTGAATCTACAGGGCAATTTCAACTGAATCAGAAAGAGAAAGACAGTAAGGGCTCTCAAAGGGACAAAGTTTTGTGAGAGAGAACAGATGCACCAGAGGTTTAATATCTGTTTTCTCTGTTTAGCCAGCTGAATGGCTGATAAAATCCCAGCCTATCCCTACTAAGTAGTTAGAGCACCATAGGAGGGATCAGGATCAAAGTAGGAAGAGACAGAAGAAACTGGTGCAGTTATACATTAATGAACACATGGGGTAGAATTTTAAGTGTAATGGTAGGAGAAAAGTGTAAAAAATATAGGACACATTCACAGGAAATTAATTAGTTCTGTGGCTTGGGAACAACTTGATCAATTGAAAAGAAAATCAGATATAGAAAATAATTGTGAAACAAGCCTGGAAAATTCAAAACTATTGTGCAAAAAACAATAGCAATAGCAAAAAAGCTAGTGACAGACTTTGTGTATCAGAATGCTAACAACAACATCGTGATGCATGTCAGTAACAAAAAAATTACAAAAAGCAGTAATCCTTTCCTGATTCTTATTAAATATTTTTTTTTCCTAGAGCTTGCAGTGGTAATCTTAAAACGCAGCCATTTATCCTAGATACAAACAGAAACAAAAAATCAACTCGAACATTTTTAAAATGGCAGTAATTTGTACCTCATACTATATAAATATATAAATTAATACCACAGATTATCAGTTATACTTTCTGTCAATGCATGGGATAAATTTTATTATTATTACACTATACACTGATCTGTATGCAAATATTTCTAAGAAATGAAGTGGTAGGAACAGCAAGTTATCATGTCTTTAAATATCATGTTAAAAATTGTGATTTCATCGTATTTGTTTCTATCTTGGACTTTTGCTGCTTTTGCAACCTCAGAGTGAAGCAGGCTTTTCTTAAGTGCTGAAATTGGGCAAGCACTGCAGAAAGTACTTTTTGTACTATGTACGTTGCAAGTGCAGACATTTATGCCTAAACCTGGAAAACAGGTGTTCAAATGATGAAAGATGATTGAAACACAATTGTAGCCACATGGGATGAAATGGATTTGATAGCAGTGTGGTGTTTTATTTTCTTCTAAGACAGGAACACATTATACAGAGACATCAATGCAGACAATAAGGTTAATAACCCCAAGGGCTTCTGGAAGGGTAAACCTCATGGGTATGGGTTTCTTAGGATTGCTTTCTAGACTTAGGTACTAAAATTTCCACCAAGTGCCACCCTATGCATAACCAGTCTGTTAAAATTATTCGATATTTAATGGGAAATGAACAGCACGACTCTTGTAATGAATATTTGGGATATTGTCTGGAGATGTGGTCCCTCTGCCAGCATGAATTTCACAATTTATTAATCTCTGTTTCATGTAAAACATGCGAGCAGTTCTCGGAGGATTCAAAACCCACATTGCTTACATTCATGGAGGAGTGCTAAAACCATTGAGTTATTATTATACAGCGGACAGAGAAAAGAACTATACTCTTCTCCTTCTCTTTGCCCTGTGACCCTATTTTAGGGTGAAAGTGGCAATCATCACTCAAATTCCTTGTGGGAGTTCACTCTTGAAGGTATTTGTTAGACATACTTGAAGCACGCCTCTTGGAAATGGGAAAAAATGATACCCATCAGCTTTAGTTTGAAATACAGTGGACATAAATTGAAACAAGAGAGGTTCTGACTTGATATATGAAAAACTTTTTCACTATTAGGGCAGTCGAGCATTGAAACAGGTCCTGCAAGTTTCCATCCATGGAGATTTTTCACATGTCAAGAAAAAGGCATTCTGTATCTCTCTGAAAGAACATTAGATAGGGGATTCACAATACTTAAGATCAGTCACCTAAAATGTATGTTTTATGAAGAGAAATAGCTACCTCAAGGGGGCAATTCATCCCCTTCTAAGATAGGCACAATGAATCATCCTCTGAAGATGCCTTTTCCTCTCCATAAAATATAACAGGAATATATACTACTTGCTGAAGCTGATCCTTACGTTTTAGACAGTAACATTAAGTGACATGAGCTTTTATGTCTGGAGAACTTTAACAGCCAAATATAGGTATCTGTGAGACATAGGGATCCATGAGGTTAAATGGGATAATTTGAGACATAAATACCAAATTTCTGCTTCTATTATACTTGTGTGTGCAAGTTTTTGTATGAAGCCTGCATAGTATTTTCTTCTGTTTTTTTAAAAGAATTAAGCAAGTATAGTCTTTAAAATACAAACTGTTCAGCCTCCGAAAGAGAAATAGAGACCACTGAACACTGTGGTTTGAGTGAACCAGTTCAACCTCTTCTGTAACATAAAAGAAATACTCTAAATTGCACTTTTTGTAACCATTTAAATTCCATTTGAATACCTTTTCTGAGATGCTTCTTTTCTACTTCCTGATTGCTCTTTCATTAACAAGGTTTTCCTGATTTCAAAGATGATTTGCCATTTAATAGCACAAAAAGAGGAACGGGTTTACATTAATAATGTCAGATATGAACAGCACTTTCCACCTTTTAAGTTATTATTTTTTTAAATTTGCATAGCTTTCACTTAAACATTCAGTTAAGCTAACTGAATTAACTCACTTCATCTATTCTGTTAATCATAGCTTCAAGACTCTTTTGGAGATGAGATACCCATTCAAAGAGGAGGGCAGAGCTGAGCACTGGAAGTCCAAAACAATCTTATCAGCCTACTGGAAAGCACCGGTGTCATTCCTTAAATTTTTGCTGCAACTAAATTAAACTCAGCCATCAAAAAAATGTATGCCTGACGTTATTTGAATGGATCATGAAAGTTAAAGTAAAAGAAGCTCTTAGTTTCTAATATATTTGAACCTCTGTGAAGAAAATACATTTTACCCCAAACACAATTACCTTGCAGAAAAGATTATAACAATTTAGCAGAAATACAGTTTTAAGAAAGGATGAGAATCACAGAATCACAGAATGGTTGAGATTGTAAGGGACCTCTTGTCCAACCCTCTTGCTCAAGCAGGGCCATCTAGAGCCAGTTGCCCAGGATGAATCAATGAGTAAAATTTCAATGGTTGGTACAATCAGGAAGGTAACAAAATAAAAGTAGCAATGAGACATTAGAAAGACAGTCCCTATGTCTTTTGAGGATATTAGAAAACTATTACCTTCAGTCAGAGAAATTTCTGTGTGTGTTTATATATATATATATAGTATAGACATATATTTCATTCAGATTTGTTGTTTTTGAAAAAGTACTTCCAAAAATCAGTATGCAATGTTTTAAAAATCTTATTAGATTACTTTAAAATAATAATAATCTATATCTGTATCTGAATAAAGGTGGTTTGATACATTCGAGACCTGCTGACATTCTGCCATTGAAAAGGTTGTCCTGGAAAGCTAGTTCTCCTATGCATTTTCCTTGCCCAAGGCATTTGAAGTATAAAATATAACTGGCAAAATGTCTCTGTTCACTTAAGTGAAGAGAAGAGATGAAAATAAAAAGAACATTAAATAGTTAAAACATTTGTATATGTTTGGGTAAGCAAGGCTAATATTGTTGAGAAAGTTCAGATCAACAATGGGTTTAAGCAAAATGTTCACAAAAAACTAAGCTCAGATAAATTTCAGTAAGAAGTTTTATATACAGACTGCAGTCTGGAGAACTTCAAAAAGACTTTTCATGACCCATTGACTATGTAATGAAAAGACAAGGGCCAACAAATGAAGTTAACAAGAGTAAGGCTTCAAACTAATAAAAGGAAGGGTTTTTCATACAAGAAGTAGTAGACATGTGAAACTTTGCCAAAAGGCACTGGCAAATGTGGATGCAAGAAGTCCGCAAATCTTCCTCAGGCCATGGCTGGAGACAGGCATGGAGTTAGAATGAACTCTATGAATGTTCATGACTATTCTTACACTTCTCTAAGTCTATCTTTGTGGGTTGAAGAAAGAGACCAAAATTCATTCACCACGTAAATCTCATCTCTTTGGTACAAAGAAATGACTCTTCCTCTTCACATTACTTCAGCAGACTATGACTTGTACTATGATACCTTTAGACATTGTTAGAATCATAGTAAATATGCCTCTATTGTACATGGAAGATGACCTTCTTTCGGAAGCTCATCTTGTTCTTGTAGACAAGATAGCTGTTTGTGGCATTGATGAGTACTACGTCTCTGGGTAGAAGCTTCAGGACTTCCTACAGAACAAGACTATTACTCACAGTTTGAAATTGTCCTCAATCTTAAGGCTGGAGAACCCTTGGAGCTGAACTTTCATGCTGCCTTTACAGCCCAAGACACACCATGTGCTTGCCAGCACAGCTTCGTGCTTCTGCACGCTATCAGCCTGGATAGTCAGACAATCCCCAGTTCCATGTGGGTATTTCTGTTCCAATTTTTAGACCTTCCTTGAAACATCAGGGTTATATGACACTTGTTTTATATTCAAATCAAATTCACATAAGTATTAGATTTCATGTTAGCTTAGATTAGTTAGATTACTTAATTAGAACAGGAGTAGTGTAAGATTTTGTTTATCATTCAGTAAGATTATAGTTTTTTTCTAAGATTTCTAATGCATTTTGAGTCATTTGCACCTCACTGAAATTATTTGGTTATTATGGTTGTCAGATTCTGATTTCAGTTATACTTGTGTATAACTGGTGGAATAGATCTTTTCTACACAATGTTTATATGCCTAGTCCAAATTTATTATGAAAAATTATTGTTAACTAAAATCACCTATTATTTAATGTTTTGGGCTTTTTAAAAACAAATTACTATATAGCATATTGTAAGAATTATAATGTTTTCTTAGCTGAAAGAATACTCATTGAATCTTTGATCTTTTAAAGTTATATATTTTGCAAAGAGTTGTCTTAATGAAATTTTCTTTTTTCCTTTTTTAATCAGCTATATAATGGTAGATCAGAAATACTGCAAAAAGAGGAGAAAATTACATTCTTTTCTACCTACTGTTTCAGTGAGTCCTTTACCTCAATGTGATTTAAAGAACTCAATGAACTTTTACCATTAGGGAGAAGACTTTGAACATTGCTCATGTTCAAAATGAACTGTGATGTCTTATGACTTTAAAAATCTATTAATCAGTGTATTTTCATTAAGGCTGAATCATACCCAAATATGCATAGTCATCTTTTTCTTCTTCTTTGTCTCAGAGAACTGGAAATATAAAAATGTTTGTAAAAGTCATATATTTCTAGTGTGAATTTTTAGAAATAATGCACCTTAAGTGCACCTTAAAAATGTTAAAAGACTCTTGAATTTGTTATTTTTGAAAGTGAAAACAGTCATTGGTAGTATCCGCTGTATTTTCTAGAGCCATGAGGCACTTCAGTACACTATGCTTTCTCTACATTCCTACCTCTCTATACTTCAAAAGAAGAACTTTCTCCGTTTTATTCTGCTTACATTCATTTCTAAGAGAAAGTAACTCACAAAAGATTTGATCTACTGCAGTTACTATTGTAAAAGCATATTATAGACAGCAGCTCAGTACAGCAGGGATGGTTTCCTACAATTCATACAACAATGAATGTTTTTAAATTATTTTTATTTTCCATAGTTTTGTTTCCCAGGATAGTTCTTTGAAAACTACCCTTCCAACCTCAAGTATACTCCAAATTGCTCAAAAAAATGAAATCTGATGGTTTGCTTTTTCATGATAGTTATAAACAGTGTTTTTAACAATTACACATGACTAAATTAAAGCATGAAGCAGTTAGTCTTTCAAATATTCTCTGCACATGTATATTTTTTAAATACACATATTCCACAGGTGCAAATAACTGTACAAATTACAAAGTAATAGAGAATCAAGCTCTATGTATATAAGCAGTTCTGGAAGCACTACCCAAACAATTTACGACTATTAACCAAAACAGCTATATACAAATTTTTAACCCTGGCAGAATCAATATCTTTCCAAAAGTAAACTCGGTAATTTGAATCTTGATCTCTGATGACTTTTTCATTTTAATTCTTCACGAGTCCATTTAATTACATGGTTTAAGCATTACACAACATTATGGAGCAAAGACGGTTTATCTGGGTTTTTTGTTTGATTTCAAGAAGATAAGACAAGACAGACTTTTTTTTTTAAACAAATCCTACATGCACCTTGAAAACAGTGACAACCTATCTGAAATCTACACAAAGCACTGTCAGAATTCTCAAGAAAATTCAATGTATTTACCATTTTTCTCTGACACTGGAAGGTTTGTTTGAATGAACCACAGATTATAAACAAGAGGAACTTGCAAGCTAACAAAAATATTTTTTAACATATACAAGTTCTTCAAGTATAATTTCAAGGGAAGAAATCAAATTTTATGTGAATTCTATTAATATATTATGAAGTACTTCTTACTGTGGGTTATTATGTTCTTGTATTCTATGGAGCAATTAATTCTGTTTGAAGTTGTATTTGAAAATACACTGAGAGAGGCCCTACACAGTGCTGGCAGCTCTGTGTCCTCTAAGATGTAGGAGAGAGTTTCAGTTTTCTCAGAGAATGTTGCCTGCTGGGATTATAAGGGAAAACTTTCCAATATGTTTGTCCTTCCTTCCATCATCCTACAAGCTTGTACTAACTCAAGAAAAATACTAAATAAAGATTAAAAAAACACCTAAAACTAAAAAAAAAAAAAAATTATTTTAAGAAAATTATAATAAACAATTACATGTACTTCCTACGCATCCATAAACTACCACTCAAATGTAAAACTAACTGGAAAAAAAAAATCCACATTATCCAAAGAAAAGTCTCTAAAAAAGGTAAAACTCAGACTGTTGACTTCCTTGAAGAACTTACTTTCCTTCTCTGATAGTAATTAACTAATAATTAACTAATAATTACACAGACAATATGAAGGTAGGAGGCAGTCATCTTTCAGACCCAGCTTCTCCCACTGTGAAGCTTTTTTTTTTGATAGTTTCTGTTTCCTTTTGTTTTGTCTTGTTTTGTTTTAAATTGGGTTCCTCCTATCTGATATGCAAGGTTTTGTAATTCGTGGTTGAAGATTAATTTCAAATTATCTGTATTACAATATGAAAAGTCTATATGTATTTGTCATATATTTTCAGGGTGGCTATGAATTTCAAGTAAAAGGTGTCTTTTTTTAGTATTGCATGACGAATCATGAATGAGCCAAAAGCTGTACAAATGCAAGGTAGCAGATAGTGTTTGGCATGAAGAATTTGCAGTCTTATTCTCTGGTTGTGTAATTTTGCTTGGGGGAGACTGGATAGAAATTAGTAAGAAGAAAAACATGGAAAAGTGAACTGAAAGTGAAGATGGTCTGAAGCACAATTAATTGTCCATTTGTAGGGCATAATATAATAATGATAAATAATTTAATCTAGAGAAGGTTTTGAGGAGTTATGATACACTTTAAACATAAAAAGGGAAAAGAGGAAAGATACCTTCTGCAGTTCCAGTAGGGCTAGAACAAGAACTTACAGTCTTTATCTGTAGCAAGGGAGACTTTGGTTACACAAGAAAAAAGCTTTTTAACAGTAAGAGTGATGAAGCCCTGGAAGAAATTACCCAGAGAAGATGTGGAATCTTAGCCATTAAAAGTTTTAAAAACACGTTAAATTAAGGTCTGAAAACAACAGTCAAATATATTTGGCTCCTCTTTGATATAGGGTTAGCTTATCAAGATCCTTTTTAAACCTATTTTCTATTATTTCATAATAGTAACCCATAACCAGAAGTCATTTGGCTGAGAAACAGTAAGTGGCTAAGATCTTGGTGGGGTTTTCTAGGATTTCTAGCATATGAAATTAATCGATTACAGCTACATTTAACTGCATGTGTGCAAACAGGTAAATAGTGTGCAGTACACAAGTCATATCAAAGCCAGACAAGATACTAGAAGCACAGCTCAGTTAACATAGTATTATGCTTGATCTAATTTACCTTCTTTTAGATCTAATATAGTTACACCTTGAGAATACCTGTACGTGATTCCATAACAAGAAAGCTAACACTTGCTCTTTGTTCCTAGCACATTCTTTGTAACCGTCCTCGTGTACGTCTTGGATGACATAACATTTTTTTTCCCAATTACCCAAATACATAAGTATATTGCCAGTTTTTCTCCCTGCTTGAAATAACCTGCAAGGCCTTGAATACTGGCTACCACTCAAAGCTAAAGTATTCTGACATCATCTGCTGGTACTTCCTCAAGCTGCTTCTGCTGCTGCTCTGCTGAGTTCAGCTCTTGGCTGCCTTTCACTGCAGATTTTTCCCAAGTACAGATATTTGAAGGTGAAGAGGAACAGCATATTGCCCAGTACCTGGTGATCACAAGCAGTGCCTTTCCTGACCAGCCTGAAGCCCAGTGCCACTATAAGGAATGTATTTGAACAGTTGTCTGGTTTTGCTACAGTACAGGAAAAAATTTAGTATTTTCAGTATTTTGTATGTTGAGATAGAGTGGAAGAGAGATATCTATTACAAAGATTGACACTTAGCTTTACATATTTTGCAGAGTTCAGTAAGAAACAGTGAAGTATTTGCAATAACATTCATAGGATTATTCCTGAAGGGAATTAGCAAAATTATCTCAGTACAGTGCAGAATTCATCAATTTCCTTTTGCTTTTTCCATTGCTCTGGTTTTCTTGAAGTTGAGCACTCCTGTTTTGAAACAAAGTATTTTTTTAATTCAGATTGCAGAGTCCAATCAAGTGGCCTGTTTGCTTTGCCCTACTGCCTCAGTCTTTCTGGGTTCTCCTCCAAATCCACAATTACAGGAGCATTACCATTTTTGGGCCGTGGAAGAAACTATCTGCAATTCCACGTTTGGTAGCATCAGTATTCTCTCTGGATTCTGCTTATAGATCAAGCATTTCTTTCTTATCACTCAAAGTCATGTGGGACCAGTAAATAGATCCTTAGCTACCTCTAGGTTTTCTTCTGCTTCACTATGGCCTGTTGTACCAGGAATTCTTTCTAAAAGTTTAGTATTTATGAGAATAAGAAAAAACAACCATTCTTGATCTTACCATTCACTTTAGTTTATGATGGGAATTCTATAATAAATTCTTCAATAAAACAAGGCCCCAGACTCAATAACCTAGGAGGATCCTTGCAAGCTTTGCTTCTCAGTTTCTTGACTTTCACAGAGGCATCACAATTTTCCATAGGATCTCTAGTTTAAATCAACTCATGGCAATAATCCAAACCTCTGCTGTTTCTGTATTCCCTGCCTGAAGAGTTTTCTGTCTAATACACTATCCCAGTGTTTCTCGCACTTACAGCTTTCAAAATCTTCCCTACTAATCAGTATTATAACTCCAGAGAGCTTCACAGCAGGCATAGATGTTTCTACTATATGGCTACCTGTAAAAGCTGTAGGTTCATGATCAGTTGGCTTCCTTTTTTCATCAATCCAGCAAAGTACTGCCTGTCATTATCATTCCACCTGCTCCCTGTGCTGGAAATCTCTGCATGCAGTACTAGTGAACAAATGGTACAGCCCCAAGATAAATTGGTGTCACAATAGATTTTTACACATATCTTTTTCATTCTATGTGTATAGGCTGACACAGGATCTGCAAGTTTAAAAAGAAGCACAGCCATTTGTTTTCCATTAACCTTCTGCATGTCACTTAGCTGGCCACTTGCCCTGACGGACTGCCTTAGCTCCTTTGTGCTATCAATATATGATATATCATAATAAAACAAGTTCAACAGGCTTCAAGTCTCCAATACCTGCAGATGTCCTCCACAGTTCTGGAAAATAGTATTCACACAGTTTGCACAATGAATATATACTATCGCAGAACACACTGAGTAGTAGTACATAGGGACTGTCTCTAAAAAAATAAATCATAAAATGAGATCCACTCAGTTCCTTGTTTGAATGGCACTTCAACTATAGTCTTTCAACTATAGCATCAAAACCTGATTTATGGTCCTTCTCCATTAATATCTCCATAGTGCCACTCAAGTGGGATGATCAAAATGTTCATCAGAAAATCCTATTATGAAGTCAAGATTTGACCATTTTTTCAGGTTGTGTAGAGAAATGAAATCTGTAGTTTGGACTGAAAACATCTCTGAAACATAGCTCTTACACTGATCATTTGACTGTTATCTATCACACAGCTGAACTTGAATGGACTCTTCCCTTGCGTGGTAGATAATGAAGAAACTGCAAGTGTGGTTAATACTGACATCCCACTATTTGATGTCGCTAATTTCTTCCCACGCGAAAACTGACCATGTGCATGCTTTCAGTCTGTGCCAAATATAAAATAATGAGTCTAATTGATTTTGTGATTACATGTAGGTTATGCGTGTTTTCTTAAAAACTGTACTTTCATCTGCATATCTCCATCACTTGTGCATATGCTTTTACTTTAAATTCTTAGGTCCACATTCTGCTGTTCTCTCTATATTGCTACTAGCTGGTTTAGAGATTAGTGAAACCTACACTTTCTTCAACGTTTTCCAAATGCATATTTTTGCACTGGAAAATATGAAGTTCATTGAAGATGCATCAGTTTCGTTATATCAGAACAGCATAGAAAACAACTGTCTTAGAAGTCGGGTAGCCTTGGGACAGTGGTGCCTTTGAACAAATACTGTGGAAGACCTGGCATTGAGTGAGCATAACACAATTCTTGACAAAGAATAACTACCAAGTCTGGGAGTAGTATTGGAAGTATTTCAATATGTAATTTAAATGTCATGTTTTATTTTGCAGGTAACTTGGGGGGAAAACAGCAACATGTATAAAAATGTGTACCAAGATGATACACCACTTCTTGGTACATGGTATTTTGAATAGTTCTAGTGAGGACAACACCATGTCAAACAAGAGCCAAAGAATGAATAGCTGTTAGTAGATAGGCAACTGCTTAGTGCTGACATAATGAAGCAGTTATGCCTGAGCCTTCTTAGCAACACAGAAACTTTACTAGACACTCAAGAAAGAAGTATTACCTGTAGCAACCTGGTTGGAACTAAATACAGGCTGCTGCTTTCTTCTGAAAATGCCCAAGAATCAAGGGTTCATAATAATATGCTCCTGTATGGTGGCTTAGTAGTAAGACCTTTTAATAGAATGTCCTTGTGTTAAGAAAAATCTATATGTAATCTGAGCCTTTGTCAAATGTCTCACTCTGTTGGTACTGAGAAATTTTACCTAAACTTCGGACTGGGAGTTTTGAGGACAGAGCTTTATCCTAGGCTCCAATTTTTTTGTACTCTTGGTAAATGTAGTTCTTTTAGATACATATATTTTCTTTTTGTCACTCTAAGTCAACTTTTGGGCTTTACTTTAGATTTTGAGAAAAAGAAATATTTTGTGACACCAAAACAGACAAGATGGCCAATCTCTCTTAAGAAAGCATGTTGCCTTTATGAGATGGCAGTTTAACAGTAAATCCAAAGATTATTTCTAATGTCGAACACGGAAAAAGAAAAAGCTTCAAGGCTCTAAAGATGGAACAGAGACAGTTTGATCTTAAGAATGTGCTGAACTCAATATATATGCCAAATTACTTTGTTTACAAATTTTAAAGAGACATTACAGGAGCAGCTATTTTAAGCAGCTAGCTCTTAGAGGGTGTACATGCCACATTCACAAGGAAACAGTCTGAATGTTTTCTCCTGCTCTTTCCTTATCACATGGTATAGACTAATATTAAGCTAATAAAGGATATCTTATAATTTTAGTACAGGGACAAAAGTACACCTGCAAAAAAACCAAAGCTTTTTTCAAACAGGCTAAATATATATTCAATGTGTGGGAAGATAAGATGTCAAATATTGATTTCATTATTATAGTTTTTATTCGATTAAAATTCTCCTTTTTGATCAAACAACCTAAATTTAGAAATAAGAAAATACAGGCTAGTGACTAATGGTGTTGAGTATTTTCTATTCACAGGTGCCAATGTAAGATACATTAAGGGACTCAAGTTTTGAGACAGACTGAAAATCAGACTGAAAAAGGATGGTTTAAAAGGGAGCTATTCACAATCAACAGTCACATATGAAGCTTAGGCCAAAAGAATCTTACTTTTAATAGAAGAAAGATTTATTCCTTCCTACTTTATAAACAAGCATTCTCTGAGAACTTATCTCATTGTAGACTTGTACAGATTTTACCACGTAGCTGAATAAGTGTCCTTGAAATGTAAATCAATTGTACTAACCAGAAGTTCTGGGAAAATAGTTTAATACACTCTTACTCAAATCTAAACAAGTCAAAATAAAAGACTCTCAAAATAAACGACTTTCCAATACTACGACTGTACTGATAGGATGTGGGGAAATCTGCAATTACATTATCGAAGTGAGGAAGAAAAACAATGGGAAAGAACAAAAAACAAGGGAGGAAAAAAGATAAATGAACAAGCGCAGTCTATCTACAGCAGTAATGACAGGCATACTAATACAGTTAAGAAAACTTATTTATGCCCCTAAGGTACATCGTATAGTTTAACATGGTTTAGCTAATTAAATTCTAAGTGTTCTTGATTTTTTTTTTTTTTTTAAGAAAAAATAGCAGTAGGAAAAAAACACCCACACATGGGAAAAAAAGTTAAATGTATTTTTACCTGTAGATCCAGTACGAGTTAGTCCGATATTTTTAGATAGCTAAAATCACGTAAGTGGTCACTGGAAGTTTCAGATAGCACCAACTCACAATAAAAATGCAGTAACTGGTGAAACTTACTTCCAATGAGAGATTTAAAGAGCTCAACCTTAGTTTATCTAGGAGATTGAGAGGTGACTTGGTGCTTCAAAAAGGGGAATTATAAGGTTAACAACAGGCTTCTTACTCTGTTGAGGGAAAGCATAACACCACTACTGGACACAGAAAGATCAAGCCAGACCAATACAATTGAGAAGACAGGGCTACATATTTAACAGAGTTAACCACAGAAAAGATCGGTCAAGAGAGATGGTGGATTTTCTACTTGTTGATGTTTTCATATCAAGACTGGATTGCTTTCTTGATAATAAAATTTAAAAAATACAAATTATTGTCTCAGTACTATTTAATGGGAAATTATATTCAACATCACTTAAGAGCTAGAAAATAACATTCTTCTGGCTTTTTTATTTTATCAATTGCTTTTACTAATTTTCTTTTCTAAATTTACTCTAAGTGACGATTATAATTGAAACCCCTGACTAAAAGTACCATGCATCAAGCAAAGACGACAAATTCTTTTAACTTATTTCAAAGACTATTTCTAAGGTTTTAAAGAATGTGTAGGAAGAATAGACTGGCACTTATATGAACTAACTGAATTACAAAAATTCATTGAAAGAACTACTTTACCTAGCAATTGATTTTACATTATTTTACTCATTGTTTTCCATTAGTACACATTTATTTCAGCAGCTTCATTGTATTCATTGTTTGACTTTAGGATTATCTGTTTGTTAAATTTTGAATTATTCAAGGTAGTCAAACACAGCAGATAGATAACTTCTGGTACATAACGATCAAAATACCTAATACCTCCTTGAACATCTCTGATAACTTGCAAAAAATAGCATACTTAATTTGAAACACTACAACAGAGATCTGATTCTTACTGTAGAAGTGGAACACAGCCATTAATCAGGTTTTGCTTTGGAAACTTTCCTATTTTATTATCTTTCTAGGAATTTTGAAATAAATATTTAACTCAAGCAGATTAGTTTTAGTTAGTATAGAAAAATTATTGTGATTTTTTCTCTTAAAATGAAAACCAAAGATACTAAAACATCCTTCCTCTACTGTCCTGGAAATAAGTGAAAGCTAAACAAGCATAGTATACATGCTGTAAATATGCAAAAGCAGGGGATTCATTATCACACCTTTTAAGTAATTCTGTGTACATTGATAAGCTTTAATGCTGGGAAGTGCTAGGTTTTCGTCTCATAGTGAGATGTTAATGTTACTTCACTTCTGGGGAATTTATGCATTTATGAAGCACTGGCACAAGACAAATCATATATTCTGCAACTCCTACTGAATATACACAGAGTCTTTGTATATCAGCACAGGTGAGGGCAGAGGGATGAAAAAAAAAAGAAGTTCACAACTGAGTAAATGTAACATCTTTTCCCCTATGGCAATGCCATCACGGAACAAGGCAGAACAAGAACCGAGTCCAGTTATGTCCCCTGGGAGTGTTGATTTTCATGAGACCAATGTTGCTGATATGGCAGCCATGAAGCAGGCAAGGCAAAGCATGTCATTGCACAGCAATTTGTTCTGGTGGTTTTCAGGGCCATTTAAACCAGGTCTCCTTCTGTCTAGAAACTCTGAAAGTGTAAAAAAAATTCCACAGGTTCATTGGGAAATTGAGGCATAACTATTTTTATTGATGAAATTAACATCAAAAGATCAAAAATCAAAACAAAGTAACAAGAGGGGAAAAAAAAGGGAAAAAAGCCCCAAATCCATCACTCCATACCCATTGATTTTTAACATTTTACATTTTTAACTTTTTTAACATTTAACAGTTTAAAATTTTCTTTAACTTTCTACTCTGGTCTGATGGAAGATGGAACAATAAATACGATTCAAGGAGAAATTCAAACACCCACCAGTTAGGTATACTTTTTCTACTACATTGTTTTATTTATACATTCAGCTTGCCAAACATTTTAAAACTATATTTAGTTAATGCGTTCAAGTGTGTAATTCTAATATACTGCTTTAATTTTTTATGTTAGTGAGCTGGTTTTCTTGACCCTGTCAAAAATCAGGGCACCAAATATTGCAAAAATGCAAGTTAGAAAGATCTAAATTTGAAAAATTTGCCAAACAAATAAAAGAACTATACATAATTTTAAACCTATTTAGTAGTTTCAATATTTTAATGAAATAAATTATAATAATTCCTGTTCAAAAAGCAAACAAAGAAAAGAAAATTAAATTGGCTGTTTGCCAGTATTGGTTTTGGTTGATTGGAAAAGGCCAAGTTACATCAATAATATAGCCATGATAACATAATAATAAATATGATGTAAATTTGATATGAGTTGAAAAGAATAATTAAAGTATATGTATGCTAACTGCAGAAAAAGTCTGATAATCTGAATTTTTACTAGGAAAAGGAAAAAAAAAGTCTCTTATCCTGTTGGTGCATGAAGAGGTGTGTTGTGCTGGCTCTCATATTGACTTGCTTTTGAAAAGCCAGTGATGTTGCTAGATGTGTTAGGTTAGGCAATATAAAGCTCACCTATGCACACACAAAGGAGCACAGGGAGATGATGGCAGGTGGGAGAGACAAACACCACCTTGCCCCAGCTCCTTGCAGGACCATCACAGAAACCATCAGCCCATTGCAGGTCCATGTCCACAAGCCCAGAATAAACTCAGAGGGTCCTGGGCAAGCGGGGGAACCCCAATACCTAATGCAGAGACACAACCTCTACCCTGGCCTCCCTGGGGCCATCCCAGCTGATTCACAGCTCCAGGGGCTGGGGGACACCCTGCACCAGGATCTCTCCAGTCATCTCACAGACTGAGGTAGGTCTCTGCCCAGGGGTACAGGGTTCATTGTGGGGTACAGGGGGAGAGCATTTTGGGATTGCACAAGGCTGATTATGGAGTATTTAGGGGATGAACCAATGTCAGGGAAAGGGATACATTGAGGTGGTTTGGGGAGGAACAGGTAATGCAAAAATATAGGAATAAAGGAATGGAAAGGGCTGGTTGCATGTAAACTGGGACTGGTCAATACGCTTGTGTGACCATGCCCTGTGCCTGGCTAGCGCAGTCTGTCCTGTCTCAATTTCTAATGCTTTTCCTGGGTGAGGGACTCTGTTCTCTGTGCATGTGTGTGTATGGGGGTCTGAGCGCAGCAACTGGAGTCAGACCATGGGCTGGAGGGCTGTGTGTCTGTGGTGCAGCACCTCGAGTGAGTGTGGGTGTGCAAGTGAGTGTGTGAGCACTCCCAAAGATCCAGCCAGATGAGCTGGTGAGTAGGTGAAGAAGAAGCCTGGGAGCTAGGGGGGTGGGGGGCATGTGTGCCTTGGAGGGTGAGGCACCTGGAGGAGGTGGCTACTGGAGGGGCCTTATGGTCCCAGCCAACTTCTGGGAAGACCAGCCTGGGGGCGGACTGAGACCCACTAGTGTGTGTCTGTGTGTGCTCACATGTAGGTCTGAGTACCAGCAATTTTGGACATTAGGAGAACTTTCTTTACTGAAAGAGTGGTCAGGCCTTGGAACTGGCTGCCCAGGGAAGTGGTTGAGTCATCATCCCTGGAAGTATTTAAAAGATGGGTAGATGAGGCCCTTAGGGACATAGTGTAGTGGGTATGGTGGTCTTGGGTTGATGGTTGGACTCGATGATCTTAGAGGTCTTTTCCAACCTTAATGATTCTATGATTCTATGATTCTATTCTAATTGGAGTGGGGCTGCAGCCTCAGGGGCTCACATGCCCAGGTGCCAGCAGCTGGGGAGACTGGGATCCAGGGGTAGCTACTGGGAAGACCGAGTGTCTCAGCCCAGTTGCTGGAGGGACCCTCGTTGTCCATGCATTTATTTCCCACTAACAGATCTCCATACCAGAGAGGAGAGCCAGAGAGGAGAAACAGGATGAGGTCGTTGGTGCTGTCTGTATTCATCTGAGTACTGAGTGTGTCTGTCAGTGTTAATCTGTGTGGCAAGATGTGAATAGAGAATATACATGTGTGGTGTATAAGTGTGCTCTGCGTGTGTCTGCCTACTGGGAATACAGCATTGTATTCCAGCTTCTGGCTGCATCTGGGGGCATGGGGCTGCTGGATTCAGCAACTCCCTGTTTTCAGTAGTGTGCGCTTCTTTTTTCAGGGGTTCTTCTGTTTGTTTTTTTTTTCTTTCTTCATGTGGGTTGGTTGGGGTTTTTTTGTAACTCACGCAATCTCACGACTAGATATAAAAATGAAATAACTATGGGACGGCTGTATGTTATTGTTATTAAATAATATTCGGGATTATTTTAAGGTAAATCTGATTAACTTCAACAAATGAAGCAGTTTTTGCTCTGTAGGAGCAGAGTGACTTGTTTCAACCTAGAGCAGAATTTAGAGTCTCAAAAAGGTAAGTAACAATAGGTACCATTTCATTTCCAATTAGTTCGATGACTGCTACTTTTTGGAAGCAAAACTGAGAGTCTCAAGATTAAATCTCTCACTTGTAAAGACAGGCTAAAATAGAACATCAAAAAATGTCAATTTAATCTGCTTCAATCAGTCTTTCACCTGTGTAAAACTGAGTTAAACCTGCATAGTTCTAGCCTTCATCAGTTTATAATTTAAGTTCATTAAGTTTATAATTCGTTATTATATGCTTTTTCTACCATAAAGCGATTAAATTTAGTATTACAAAAACATTTTTCAAAATACAAAAATTTCAAAAGAGGCTTTTATACTAATGAAATAAGAGGTCTGAGGCACACATTAAACAGGCATTCTTTCACATTTGCCCAAACAATACAGACTGAGTAGGGCCAGAAGCAGCTGCTATCTGCATGGGAAAGGAAATGTTGAATAACTCTTTTATGATAAACCATGGGGAGAGATCATTACCTGTAGTGAGTTCCAGGATCCACCCGAGGGTACTGAGGGAGCTGGCGGAGGAGCTTGCCAAGCCACTCTCCATCGTTTACCAGCAGTCCTGGTTAACTGGGGAGGTCCCGGACAACTGGAGGCTTGCCAATGTGATGCCCATCTACAAGAAGGGCCGGAAGGAGGATCCGGGGAACTACAGGCCGGTCAGCCTGACCTTGGTGCCGGGGAACATTATGGAGCGGTTCATTTTGAGGGCGCTCACAAGCCATGTGCGGGACAAACAGGGGATCAGGCCCAGCCAGCACGGGTTCATGGAAGGCAGGTCCTGCTTGACCAACCTGATTTCCTGGGCGGGAGTATTGATCTGCTCGAGGGTAGGAAGGCTCTGCAGAGGGACCTGGACAGGTTGGATCGATGGGCTGAGGCCAACTGTATGAGGTGCAACAAGGCCAAGAGCCGGGTCCTGCACTTGGGCCACAATAACCCGACACAATGGTACAGGCTTGGGGAAGAGTGGCTGGAAAGCTGCCCAGAGGAAAAGGACCTGGGGGTGCTGGTTGACAGCCGGCTGAACATGAGCCGGCAGTGTGCCCAGGTGGCCAAGAAGGCCAACGGCATCCTGGCCTGTATCAGAACTAGTGTGGCCAGCAGGAGCAGGGAGGTGATCGTGCCCCTGTACTCGGCACTGGTGAGGCCACACCTCGAATACTGTGTTCAGTTTTGGGCCCCTCACTATAAGAAGGACATGGAGGTGCTGGAGCATGTCCAGAGAAGGGCAACGAAGCTGGTGAAGGGTCTGGAGAACAAGTCTTATGAGGAGCGGCTGAGGGAACTGGGACTGTTTAGCCTGGAGGAGGCTGAGGGGAGACCTTATTGCGCTCTACAACTACCTGAAAGGAGGTTGTAGCAAGGTGGGTGTTGGTCTCTTCTGCCAAGTAACTAGCAATAGGACGAGAGGAAATGGCCTCAAGTTGTGCCAAGGGAGGTTTAGATTGGACATTAGGAGAAATTTCTTTCCTGAAAGAGGGGTCAGGCCTTGGAACAGGCTGCCCAGGGAAGTGGTTGAGTCACCATCCCTGGAAGTATTTAAAAGATGTGTAGATGAGGCGCTTAGGGACACGGTTTAGTGGGCATGGTGGTGTTGGGTTGATGGTTGGACTCGATGATCTTAGAGGTCTTTTCCAACCTTAATGATTCTACAACTGAGGAATTCCAGTTCTTAACCTAATTCCCAGTGAAACCACAAGAGATGTATGAGATCAAAACAAATAGATTAATATTAAAAATACGAAACCTATATTTGTGTATTGGGTTTGTGTGGAAAGGTTCTGGTAGTGGGGGGGCTACAGGGATGGCTTCTGTGAGAAGCTCCCCCAGCTTCTCCGAGATGGACCTGCCGCTGGCCAAGGCCGAGCCCATCAGCGACAGTGGTAGTGCCTCTGGGATAACATATTTAAGAAGGGGAAAAAACTGCTGTGCCACAGCAGCCAGAGAGAGGAGTGAGATTATGTGAGAGAAACAACCCTGCAGACACCAAAATCAGTGAAGAAGGAGGGGGAAGAGGTACTCCAGGCTCCGGAGCAGAGATTCTCCTGCAGCCCGTGGTGAAGACCATGGTGAGGCAGGCTGTCCCCCTGCAGCCCATGGAGGTCCACAGTGGAGCAGATATCCACCTGCAGCCCGTGGAGGACCTGATGCCGGAGCAGGTGGATGTGCCCGAAGGAGGCCGTGACCCTGTGGGAAGCACACGCTGGAGCAGGCTCCTGGCAGGACCTGTGGACCCATAAGGAGAGGAGTCCACACTGGAGCAGGTTTGCTGGCAGGACTTATGACCCTGTGGAAGGGACCCATGCTGGAGCAGTTTGTAAAGAACTGGGAAGCCCATGGGAAGGACCATGGAGGACTGTCTCCCGTTGGAGGGACCCCACGCTGGAGCAGGGGAAGAGTGTGAGGAGGAAGGAGCGGCAGAGACAACGTGTGATGAACTGACTGCAACCCCCACTCCCCGTTCCCCTGTGCCGCTCACGGGGGGTAGAATGTAGAGAATTTGGGAGTGAAGTTGAGCCTGGGAAGAAGGGAAGGGTGGGGGGAAGGTGTTCTTAAGATTTGGTTTTATTTCTCGTTACCCTGCTCTGATTTAATTGGCAATAAATTAAATTCATTTCCCCAAGTCAAGTATGCTTTGCCCATGACGGTAATTGCTGAGTGAGCTCTCCCTGTCCTTATCTTGACCCACGAGCCTTTCATTATATTTTCTCTTCCCTGTCCAGCTGAGGAGGGGAAGTGATAGAACAACTTGGTGGGCATCTGGCATCCAGCCAGGGTCAACCCACCACAGTCCTTATGATGCAATTTGCAAATGCACAAGCTACCACTTTTTGAGGAATATCTTTTTGTAATTTTGTTTTGTCAATAACATTTATACCAGGCAGCTATTTAAAAATCTGTGTGCTATAATGACTCTAGAATACAATAACTTGCTATCTGGCAAGGTGTAATAGACTGCTTTCATTTAATAGAATCATAGAATAGTTTGGGTTGGAAGGGACCTTTAAAGGTCATGTAGTCCAACCCCCCTGCAATGAGCAGGGACATCTTCAACTACATCAGGTTGCTCACTGCCCCATCCAACCTGACCTTGAATGTTTCCAGGGATGGGGCATCTACCACCTCTCTGCGCAACCTGTTCCAGTGTTTCACCACCCTCATCGTAAAAAATGTCTTCCTTATATCTAGACTAAATCTACTCTCTTTTAGTTTAAAACCATTCCCGCTTGTCCTGTCGGCACTGGTTTTGGCTGGAATAGACTTAGTAGCTAGTATGGGGCTGTGTTTTGGATTTGTGCTGAAAACAGTGTTGGTAATATAGAGATGTTTTCATTATGGCTGAGAAGTGCTTACACAGAGTCAAGGCCTTTTCTGCTTCTCATGCTCTACTGATTGAGAAGGTTGGAGATACACAAGAAGCTGGGAAGGGGCACAGCCAGGACAACTGACTGAAACTGGCCAATGGGATATTCCATACCATATGACATCATTCTCAGTATATAAACTAGGGGAAAGCTAGCCGGGGGGACGCTGCTCCAGGACTGGCTGGGCATCGGTCCACAGGTGGTGAGCAATTGTTTTTGTTTTTTTTTTATTTGCATCACTTGTCTCTCTTTTTGTTATCTTTCTTTTCATTACTTATTATTATTATTATTGTATTTTATTTCAATTATTAAACTGTTCTTATCTCAACCCATAAGTGTTATCATTTTCACTGTTCCAATTCTCTCCCCCATCCCACTGCGGGGCAGGGGGGGGGAGTGGGGAGTGAGCGAGCGGCTGTGTGGTGTTTAGCTGCCTGCCGGCTTAAACCACAACACTGTCGCAACAGGCCCCGCTAAAAAGTTTGTCCCCATCTTTCTTACAAGCACCCTGTAAGTACTGAAAGGCTGCAATAAGGTCTTCCCAGAGACTTCTCTTCTCCAGGCTGAACAACCCCAACTCTCTCAGCCATTCCTCATAGGAGAGGTGTTCCATCCCTCCGATCATTTTTGTGGCCCTCCTCTGGACCCGCTCCAACAGGTCCATGTCTTTCTTGTGCTGAGGGTTCCAGAGCTGGACGCAGTACTCCAGGTGGGGTCTCACCAGAGCAGAGTAGAGGGGCAGAATCACCTCCCTCGACCTGCTTGCCATGCTTCTCTTGATGCAGCGAGGATACGGTTGGCCTTCTGGGCTGCGAACACACATTGCTGGCTCATGTCCAGCTTTTCGTCCACCAGTCCCCCCAAGTCCTTCTTGGCAGGGCTGCTCTCAATCCCTTCATCCCCCAGCCTGTATTGATGCTGGGGGTTGCTCTGACCCACGTGCAGGACCTTGCACTTGGCCTTGTTGAACCTCAAGAGGTTCACATGGGCCCACTTCTCGAGCTTGTCCAGGTCCCTCTGGATGGCATCCCGTCCCTCAGGCGTGTCGACCGCACCACTCAGCTTGGTGTCGTCTGCAAACTTGCTGCGGGTGCACTCGATCCCACTGTCTATGTCACTGATGAAGATATTAAGTAGTACCGGTCCCAATACAGACCCCTGCAGGACACCACTTATCACCGATCTCCATCTGGACAGTGAGCTGTTGACCAGTACCCTCTGGATGCAGCCATCCAACTAATTCCTCACCCACCGACAGTCCACCCATCAAATCCATATCTCTCCAATTTAGAGAGAAGGATGTTGTGGGGGACCGTGTCAAAGGCCTTACAAACTCCAGATAGACGACTTCTGTAGCCCTTCCCATGTCCACTGATGTAGTCACTCCATCATAGAAGGCCACTAGCTTGGTCAGGCAGACTTGCCTTTGGTGAAGCCATGCTGGCTGTCTCAAATCACCTCCCTGTCCTCCATGTGCCTTAGCACAGCTTCCAGGAAGATTTGTTCCATGATCTTCCCACCCTCACAGAGGTGAGACAGACTGGCCTGTAGTTCCCTGGGTCTTCCTTTTTTCCCTTTTTAAAAATGGGGATTATGTTTCCCCTTTTCCAGTCAGTGGAAACTTCACTGGATTGCCACGACTTCTCAAGTATGATGGATAGTGGCTTGGCAACTTCATTCGCCAGGTCCTTCAGGACCCATGGATGCATCTCTTCGGGTCCCATGGACTTGTGCACCTTCAGGTTCCTTAGATGGTCTCAAACCTAATCTTCTCCTATAGTGGGCGGCTCTTCATTCTTCCAGTCCTTGCCTTTGCCTTCTGCGGCTTGGGCCGTGAGGCTCAAGCACTTACCAGTGAAGATTGAGGCAAAAAAGTCATTGAGTACCTCCGCCTTCTCCATATCCTGGGTAACCAGGTCTCCCGTTTCGTTCCGGAGAGGGCCTACATTTTCCCTAGTCTTCCTTTTATCCCCGACGTACCTATAGAAGCTTTTCTTGTTGCCCTTGATGTCCCTGGCTGGATTTAATTCTATCAGGGCTTTAGCTTTCCTAACCTGATCCCTGGCTGCTCCGACAATTTCTCTGTCTTCCTCCCAGGCTACCTGTCCTTGTTTCCACCCTCTATAGGCTTCCTTTTTGTGTTTGACTGTGTCCAGGAGCTCCTTGTTCATTCAGGCAGGCCTCCTGGCATTTTTCCCCAATTTCCTCTTGGTTGGGATGCATCGCTCATGAGTTTGGAGGAGGTGATCCTTGAATATTAACCAGCTTTCTTGGGTCCCTCTTCCTTCCAGGGTTTTATCCCATGGTAGTCTACCAAGCAGATCCCTGAAGGGGCCAAATTCTGCTCTCCTGAAATCCAGAGTAGTGAGCTTGCTATGCGCCTTCCTTAATATCTAAGGTCTGCAATCAAAATTACTGGCTTCCCTATTTTCCAAAAACAATAGCATAATTATATAGCTTTTCCATACAGGCACACACACAAAAAATCACTTTATGAATGAACCAAGCAAACAATCACAAAAAGACAGCACAGGCTGATTTAAGAGACTGTTCCTTCTGAGCAAGAAGCAAAAGAAGAAAGCAGTCTAAGTAATGTAGGAAAGTGGAGTCCTGAATGCCCTGAAGATGTTGCCCAAGATCTAGGAACCCTGGGAAAATAGAAGAAGAATCAAAAATATTCAGACTGGTAATGGGTACTCGTCTATTAGTAAAGTGAGTGTTTCATGGTTTCTTCAGAAAGTCTGTATATTTACTTCAACTGTCTCAAAGACAGAATAGTTCAACTACATACCAATCACAACTATATGTGGGCATTCTGGAATAGTCAGTTTAAACTTTTGGGAATAGTGGCCTATAAGGAAAATGTTTCTCAGAGGTCTCAGAGTCATATAGCCTGTACTACAGGATTTGCCAGGAGGACATATATAAGAATTGTGCCTGGATACAATCAGACATTAGAGGCATTCTATCACTGCCAGGATTTTCTGCCAGAAAACGAGGTCATGTATTTCACAGTATTTTTTACTTTTTTTTTTCATGATAGGCTCAAATAATTATTTTACTTGAGAAAAGCACCTAAGACGGAAATATCTGTCAAAGTTGTTGAATTTTAGCAGAAATAAGCATCTGTAAACAAAAACATAAGGGAGAGGCTGAAAGAGCTGGGATATTTTAGCCTGGAGAAGAGAAGGCTTGGAGAGGGCATCTTATTGCTCTGTATTAATACCTGATGAGATGAGAGGGTGTAGAGAAGATGGAGCCAGATTCTTCACGGTGATATCCATTGACAAGACATGAACCAATAAGCACAAATTGAAACACAGGGAATTCTACTTAAAAAATAAGTGAAAGCTTTTTTACTGTGAGGGTAAACACTGGCACAAGTTGTCCAGAGAGATCGCAGAGTCTCTGACCTTGGAGATATTCAAAACCCATCTGGACATAGTCCTGGGCAGCTTGCTTTAGGTGACCCTTCTTTGAGGAGGGCACTGGACTAGATGAGCTCCAGAGGTCCCTTCCAACCTCTGCTATTCTGTGATCTATAGTACTAGTAGGCTTATCTAGCTATAAATATCGTCGTTACTTCTGCTTAAAAAAAAATACCAAATTATTGCTAGTTCTCAAATACACATGCAATAGAAAGAATTACTAAAGTTGTGTAATAAAAAGGAATTAATGAAGCTGTTGGATTAACCAGATTTTGATATCACTCTGAATTTTCATCCTATGTGTATTGAAAGACTGTCTTGTAGTTTATGATGTTTATATCACTAACATAGGAATTTATTTAATTGCTGTTGACCTTGATAAGATATATAGCTGTGGCTCATGTAATTCAGATGTTTGTATTTAATACAGTGCATGGCATAAACCTGCATCGTAAAAGGATGATTTAAAATAAGAAAGAAAATTTCCATAATTGTAAGAATCTGAATTGTAATAAGATTCTTTCATTTGTCATTCATGAGCAGTATTCTATATAAGTGAAGTTTACCCTTACACCAAATATCTGATGTATTATGCAGAGCAACAGATATACATCTGAATATCCCCAGATATTTCCCTAAAGCTTTATTTCCATGGTAAGTATTTGGCTAGAGATAAGACATATTGAAAAAGAACAAAAAAGTAGTTTTCAGTGTTGGTTATTCTATTCCAAACTTTCTTTTGTTATTCTGTTGATTCTTAGTTTTCTCATGCATCAGCAAGATGAGCCCCCGTTGTTTTCATGATCTCTGTTTAATAGGCTTAAGACACAGAGTTAACATAAGCAGTGCATGTAAATTCATAGTCACCGATAGTCGTATTATATATGCATCCTCAGTAAACTTTGTAAAAATAAGTTATAAGTGCAAAGGATCACAGAATAAATACTCCTGTTGAGTTGCCAAAATAAAATGGAATTTCACAAATTTCTTTTTCACTAAAATTGTCAAAATCTTTTTAAAGAGAAAAGAACTATGCATGTTAAATACTTTTATATGAATTACACGTGTATGTCACAGTCCCCAGAAATATATATTGCAGTGTATTTGTCATTTCTAAAGTGATACAGGCCCTACAGTTTCAGGAAAAAAGGAAGGTCTAAACTCATAAATGACTTGGTGGTGTGTGGGGTAAAATGGTTTAAACAGTTTATGTAAGCACAGAATTTAAAAGCACAGATAAATTAAGAACCTCTTCTATTTTCAATATAACTCCAGTGTCTTTGATTTTGAGTAATGACTTACGAAGTACAAAAATCGATAAAGATTCCATTCTAAAAAATTGCATTTTAATGAGTATCTTGGCGAACATAAGCAGCAATTGACGGCAACACTGACATCCTTTTGCCTTCTTTTAAAGTTGTATATGTAAATCTATGCAGGAGCCTGAAATATGATTTATGCTATGCTAGGGATGAGTTAAATTTCCAAATGATGAATGTAGCTTCCTGATAAGTGTTACATTTTGAGTAATGAAGGAAGACAAATATTTAGATAGGGGCATGCCTTTGTGTGGAATTGACTTTCTGCAAGTTGCATTCCAGGCATGTTTTTAAAGCAAAGATCAGACTGAATGCAGAGCAATTTATTATAGAAAAAGCGAGCAAGCAAATACATACTTAAAGCAAACTGCACTGTGAAGCACAGATACTTTTTCCAAAAGTAAATCCCTGGAGATACCTGATCACACAAGGATAACAGCTACTCAGTGTAAGAGCAGTAGTAGGAGGAGTCAGATCTTTACTACATCCCTGATATTTAAACACAAATTTCTACCACCACCACTTTAGCAATGCTTAAAGGTAAAGGACTTTTTTGCTGCACTTCCATACATTTCCTACCTTGGAACTGAGCATTAAATCCCTTTCGTCGGTGGTTGCTGTCAGACGAAAAATGGAGTCGTAACCAGTTCTTGCTGCTGATAACAGGAGAAGGTAGATTCATACCAGTCAACCTGGAAAAAGAAAAAAGAATCTAATGTAAATGGTTGAAAAATTAATGTGTACAGTACTTAAAAGAGAAGGAAAAAACCCCAACAATATAGCCAAAATATATTGTTGTACTGTTTACAATGTATTTGACAACAGTGATTCACTGTCATCTAATCTCAATGTATTACTAGTTTAGGAACTATTATCCTGGGAGAAATGTTTTCTTTTCCATTACAGCTAGCCATTTTATGGTCAAATCTTCTCTCTCCAAACTACTCTTTTGTGAATTAAAAAAGAAAAGCACTCTTGTATGCA
Source organism: Calonectris borealis (assembly GCF_964195595.1). Classification (NCBI taxonomy): domain Eukaryota; kingdom Metazoa; phylum Chordata; class Aves; order Procellariiformes; family Procellariidae; genus Calonectris; species Calonectris borealis. Next base: position 25,190,676 of record NC_134314.1, read on the forward strand.
CATGTGTGCGCGCGCATGTGTATGTATGCATGCGTGTGTTAAACCATTCAGCAAAAAATAAGCAAATTCAATTACGACAAAATTTCATCATCTGACTCCCTGCTGTGTCAGTTACCTCACAGGAAACCAAATCTCAGGTGTTAAGAAAGGATAAACAAGAGTTATGGGCACTAGTAAATGTTAAGCTTGGGTGATAAATTATTGGTACATGACTATCCTGCTAGAACTGTTTTTGTGTGTATTCACTCCTATACATATTTAATAAAAAAGAGAAGTTTAAACACAACTGAATGCAGGCTAACTAGCAGTGCATTAGAGTGCGCACAAAGAATTTGTCCAATGTAGGCAACAGGCCCTTGGACCATATTGGGTCATACCATACCATCATTGCACCACATCATTTGTTAATATGAACACGCTCAAGTAGTTACCACAGAGTACCTGATATGCTGTAAATTCATGTCTTAGTTTACCAGGTGACTTTTTTTTTGTATGACCATGCTCCAAGTTTCAGATTTAGACATTTTTTTTTTCTTTCTGAATAACTCTGGAGAACTACAAAAAATGTAGTTTCTCCCTTTCAAAAATGTTGATTATTTGAAACAAAACAAAATTGATCAATATCAGAAATTATCAGCTAAGGGATAACTTGTGTGAGGTTATGTTTGCCAATACTAGAGTAGACATAATACATACTATCATAGCTAAAAAGAACCCAAAAACTGAAATAAGATTTTGTCTCTCTGAAATGAATCAATGTAGTGATATAGATGTCTTTTTTATTGCAATATACAATTTCAGAGTTTTATTAAATATCCTAGATTACTAGGAAACCCATCATGTTAAGGAATACTGATGCTGAAGTAGCCTATTTAGAGTCACGGCTGAATCCCTTTTCTTTCTGTAATGGAATAAGACCAACAGAATTCTTAATAGAACTTTCTTTTTTTCTTCATTAGGACATATAAACTACATTAGAGAAATTTCTGTTCTCATTTATAATCTCATTTTCTTCATCTGGCAATTAAAAAAATAAGGAACAACAAAATATTTAAAATTATTTTAACAGCTTTGATTGAAAAAAAGGATAGATTGTTTAAAAGAGGATTTATACATTTCAAAATGTTGGGACTGGCATTTAATAGTTCTTACAGATGTTGGTCAAAACATTCAACCCTCTACATGTTTCTACATCTCATTCAAATGGACTTTCATACTTTACATACTCTTCCGTACACTCTTTAGACCATTTTAGAGCATAGTGTATTTTAAAAACTCTTAGACCAGGCACTCTAAATATTTCTATGAACTGGCATTTGCTATTTCAAAGCTACTTAGAATGTCGGTGTACCTATAGAAAATACTGTGATATAACTAAAAGGAAAAGAAAAAATAAAACCATATGTGGAATACCAAAAATACTTAATTTGCTAGTACCTCTTAGCTATTGACACAATATATGCTAAATCTAAAAGGTTTTACTATATGTAGGCTGCAGTTCATATCACTGAACTGATAACTCATTTTGTCCAAATACACAAATTTATTTCCTAGAAATAGTGCTTTGGGGGTTGGTTTTCTTTTTTAAATGAAATATACATATAGTAACATTCTATCTGGCCTATCCAGAGCTCTGGATTTCAAAGTTTGCAAAAATCCTGGCTGAAATATTAAATTATTATATGAAATAAATTGTATATTAATAAAAGAGTAAAAGAACGTCATTATAAAAGCACATTCAATGCAGATATTTTATTAGCTACATTTCTAATAAACAGCTATTTCCCAGACACACAATACACACAAATATTTTCAAATCTATGTGAATTCTACAAGGTACAGCTAAATAGTCTCATATCTTCCTGTTATCCTAAGAAAGGTAATGATAACATCAACATGACACTCAGAGAGTATTTTAAGCAACCTCTTTTATCAGAGTTTTAATTTAGCTGTATGATATCTATGCTACTGCGTACTAGACAGGAATATGTTCTTTACCAGCAATGCTGTTTGTGTTTTAACTGAAGAAAATGAGAAAGTGAAATATGACTTAGTGGTCAATTTAGTTGTAAGGCTCGTTTGGGAAGCAAGCTTATAACCACTGTATGACACATGTTTTTTTCTGTAAAGTGTTCAAAATCTCTTCACTGTAGTACACAAATTCAGAAATGGCAACAAATTCTGAATGAGGGGTTAGACTGCAATCCTGTGGCCCACACGTGTACATCTAAGGAGATGCCCCTACACGAAGGACTTCACTCTGTGGCATTCATCATGTGCAGGTGAGACTTCCCACGGACAGCATCAGAGTTTCCAGTAAGGGCAGATCTAAAAGTTTGTAGATACAGTGTAAAATTGCTCCTTACATGTTAACTGACTACTTAACTGGACTTTCTGAAGGGCAGGAAACCCAAGCTGTGTGTGAAAAAGAGAGGTGGACATACTTACTGCTGAAAGTGGCAGATTGTTGCCAGAATTGGTACAGCAGGCAGACCTGTAACTCACACAGAAGTTGAAGGTAGTATGAAAAACTGATTTGTTTCCTTCTTACTTATTTCTAGGTCTTATTTATCAGGGAACAGGACTCAAATATAGTATCTCCATCACACAGCAAATGTCAAAATGTTAAAAAAGTTTTAATAACATTACTGTGCTCCTTGGAGAAAAGTGAAAACCAGTACTGCTAAGGAAAGTTCGTTTCCAGTCCCACAAAGCTGAATATTCTGATGCAAAAGATACAAAATCTGGGGGAGGGGTCCCTAAAACACATGGTCATTCATTTTTCTGGTATACAAAATGCAACTCCATGGCTGGGGGAAGGGCTTTTAAGTCATCTATTTGAGTTAACAAATAGAGAGGCCAGACACCACTGCTCAACTAATAAATGACGAAATGATCCCTCCCAGTCCCACAGAGAACAACTCAGTGCTTCTTCTGAGGCTACAAAGAGAGGAGGAACATTTCATTTGAGCTTCACCAATTGAGAGGTGCATCATGTACCACAATTTCTGACTAAGTGCCCATATGCTCTTTGTGTGCTGGTGTTAGTGCAGTGTGCTTCCTCCGACTCTGTGCAGCCTTTACTGTTATAGGCTAACTTTTGATATTAATTGAGTATTCATGGAAAACAAGCAGTTTGGTTATGTCTGTACTAGTAAATTGAACAGTGACACTTCACACCAATTCCTGCTGTAGAGTCTACACTATTAAAGGCTACAACAACAACAAATCACAGAATCGTAGAATCACAGAATGGTTTGGGTTGGAAGGGAGCTTTAAAGATCATCTAGTGCAACCCCTCTGCCATAGGCAGGGACATCTTTCACTAGATCAGGTTGCTCCACGCTCCATCCAACCTGACACTGAACACTTCCAATGACGGGGCATCCACAACTTTTTTGAGCAACCTGTTCCAGTGTCTGAACACCCTTTTCTCCCCATGACTGACTAGTGCTCTCTCAATCTTTCCTGGACACAGTGTAGGCATTAGTTTAAACTACAGGGTCCCAATAGGCATTGTGAATGTGACCACCTCTTCTGAGGCGTTCAGGAAACACTATCAGGCAGGACTTAATCATGCCATTAGATTGCTCTGACAGCAAAGGTGCAACAAAAGAAAAGTTGTCTCTGCTTCAAGTGGGCACACACAGTATTCATTCCTGTTGCATATGAATAGAAAGAGAGTAATTTTTAGCTCAGATTAGGTATTAACTCTAAAATCAGTTGAAGACTTGGAAGTCCTTTACACCAGACAGAAATTATTCAGATGAGGTAAAGAACCACATTTCTTAATATCAAAGTTCTCTTTAGAAGCTTTCATGCTTTGATCTTTATTGAGGATTTCTCCAATGTTGTCTAAAAAGAATATTGAAAGTCTTTCTCACTTCTTTTTTAACTGAAGACATTTATTGTTTGGGGAGTAATACAAAAGAAATCAAATTCTTCAGTTATGTTTGAGTTCTACCTCTGCTCTGAAAAGGGCAATGCTGACTTGGATAGAAGTGATATCTAATCTAAAATACATTAATCAAGTTTTTCATATACACACACATATACATGTATATATAATGTTATATAACCAGCCAGTCAAAAGAGGGGATTATCCCACTGTATTCAGTGTTGGTGCGTCATCACCTGGAGTACTGTGTGCAGTTCTGGGCCCCACAATTTAAGAAGGATGTGAAGATCCTTGAATGCATCCAGAGGAGGGCAACAAAGCTGGTGAAAGGGCTGGAAGGCATGTCCTATGAGGAGCGGCTAAGGACTCTGGGTTTGTCTGGTTTGGAAAAAAGGAGGCCGAGGGGCAACCTCATTGCTCTCTACAGCTTCCTGAGGAGGGGACATGGAGACGGAGGTGCTGATCTCTTCTCCCTGGGATCCAGTGACAGGACATGTGGGAATGGTTCAAAGGTGCACCAGGGGAGGTTTAGACTGGACATTAGGAAGCATTTCTTTACTGAGACGTTGGTCAAACACTGCAACAGGCTTCCCTGAGAGGTGGTCAATGCCCCAAGCCTGTCAGTGTTTAAGAGGCGTTTGGACAATGCCCTTAATACCATGCTTTAACTTTTGGTCAGCCCTGAATTGGTCAGGCAATTAGACTAGATGATCGTTGTAGGTCCCTTCCAATGGAAATATTCTATTCTATTCTATTCTATTTATTTGGGCATTTTCTGGAAATACTTGGTCTGATTTGCAGAAGTGTTGAGTTTTCATCTCCAATACTCATGTCAGCCAGGCCCTTGGCTTCTGACATCAGGGGGGTTAAAATTGGTTGTCACTTGGACAAGTGACAGGTTTGAATGCTCTGTGCTAAACAGTATTTGAGGCCATACACTGAATGGGAATTAAAGGAAGAGATCAAAGAGATTGTGTTAGGTTTTATTAAAATTATTGCTAACAGGTTTGTCACTAAAATATTTTTTCTCTTGCTAAAATTTTCCAGTAGTTATAAAATCTTGTGTGACTCAAATTCAGATATAGCAACACTACTTCACATTTAATTAAAAGAATTACCTAGAGAAGAAGAATTTTGGTTTTGATTGTGGATTTGCTAAGAAAAGAAAGTAATTAATGTTTTTGCCTGAACAAATAAACCAAAACTTGTTTCCTTTATAGGGTTCTTGACATTGTTTTGACTATAACCAAAAGAGAATCTATACTTATCATAGAAAACTATTGATACTTCACTTTCCTGAAATTGAAAATGCAGGAAAGAATTAAAATATATGAAATCTGTGGGTTTTGGAGGTTTTTTTGTCAGCTTATTTAATTTAGCTATTTTCCCCATTTTGTACTCTATACAACATCTATATGTGGTTGAATTAACATTATTTGTTCCAAAATACAGTAGAATAATAAATAAAATTAATTGAATCAAGTGTAAACAAAATAAGATTTGAAAATACAAGCTGTATAAGGACTAGTTCAGACTAAAAAAAATATACAGAAGCCTTCCAACACAACTCATTATGCATCAGTTTTGAATACTTCTGCTATTTCTATATTCATCTATCCACAGAAGTATTTCTATTTTTAACGATGATTTTTTTTTTAATTTTGGAAATATTGTAAAATATTTACTGAGTTTCCATAACAGGTCTCTGGGTTAGGAGCTGAAGAGAGAAAACTATACCCTAATTCTCAAATTGGAACTAATTTCCATTTTGAAATCCCCTCAGCTAAAATATTTATATGAGCATCCATGCAGATATGTGTCGAAATGAGAACGTCCAAGGATCATCCCTTGCTACTCGACAAAATAACAGGAAGTGGTTTACAAAGAGATGACATATGATGGCTGCAGCAAATACATGAAGACAATGTGTGTGCATATATATATTCTATCTATATGTATTATATATATAGTCTATATGTATGTATAGAAATAGAAATATCTGTATTTGATATAGATATATTAAAAAAGGATGTTAGAGGTCTATTACCTCAAACTCATTGTAACACCAGGATAGCCAAGACTGTATCTGGTATCAACCAAAGGCAAGTAATGAGCTGCATTTGTCCCATGTTTGTAAATGTATAGCTTTCTAAGCTGCATTAGAGGGCACATGTGACATTGAAACATGCATACTGTGGCTGCAGTTTCATACAGAGACAAGATGCTCTAAAAAGTGGCTGCTGCCTAAAAGAAGTGTGATGTTCTCTTCTGTTCTTCCTCCTCCTGCATTTACTACTCCTTTCTCAGTCCTTTGTTTCTGTATTGCACCTCCTCACATGTATCAACTTTTATTCTTGCTGGAATTTCTGTGATCTCATTTAATTCATTAAAATGGCAGAAAATTATCCACTTTTTTTTTTCCCCTCCAGCTGGGATGTCTGTGTGCCATTTTAATGAATTAAATTGCTCATGCAAAAGAGAGACAAGAGTCAGAGCTGGCACGAATTCAGTGTCAGGAGCACAGGAAAGTAAAGTCAAATGCATGTTGTGGAGCTGGAGCTGCAGGTCACCACTGGTGGAAGGAAGAATTTATAGCTAAATATGAGTTAGGGGACAACTCAACAAAATACAAGAGCAGACAGCTGGACTAACAAGACGACTATTTGCATTACCAATGAAGTGAAATAATACTTATTTTGCTTGATAAGAGAGGCCAGACTATCTCCTAGATAAGAACTAAATATGTTTCACAGGAAAAGTTCAAATTGTCTCTTCTTCTTGTGGAATTTGAACTAAGAGACTATTTATAACATAATCTACCAGGAAAGGGTTCAGAAGTGGGGAGAGGGAGGGAGAAGCGGTGGGTGAGATGTTTCTCATTTTCTCATTTAAAGTGATTAGATCATGCATAATTTTTCTCTCCCTTCTTCATCTGTTACTGTAACCATGTGTAAATTTTTTATTCTGGATGCTGTGAATAAATACTTTCATTTGCATTTTACCTTAATATTTCTTGGGATAAGAATCAATTCAAACGAGTGGATGTTTTTGTGTGAGCTCTTTTTCACCCTAATGCTATAAAGACATAGGAGCACCTTAGCAAGTCTTACAGCAATCCTAGGTACTCTCCTGAGAATTGTTCAGGATAACAGGGTATGTCCCTGGGAAGCTGAATGAGACTGACAGAGCTGCTTTGAGGTGAGTCAGGAAAAGTGAACTAAGAGCAATCCAGAAGGCTCTTGCTATACAGGAAAAAATTGAAAAACACCTTAAGTGATGACGGACCACACGGAGCGTGCCACAGAATTTTATATTAAAATATTTTTGTCAGTCTGGACTTAAGAAAATAGCTTGCATGAAACCAAAAATTGATGAGTATAAAAAGGATGGAAGAAAGGAAAACAAATATAGATGAGTAAGAGAATAAGTCCAAGAATAAAGTCTTAACAAGAGATTGTAAATTTCAATGATTCAGACCCTTTTATTTGAGTAGTCTAAGAATTCTACATTTTTATTTGCTCAGTTTTCCTACATATTGAGAGTAGAAGGTTTAAACATTAATAGATGAGAGCATGCTGTGAAAGTTCCGCTTCAAAAGGAAATAACCAAACATTAAATAAAAGACTGTATTCCATAATCATGTTATATAAAGCCACTGTGAAGTTACTACATTCATTAAGCTCATTACTAACTTCACTGTATTATAAACAAACATTGCCCGGTAAACATTTTGGATAAATGTTTCATATGGAATGATTAAAAACAGAAAAGTAAGAAGACTACTTACTGTGATAATGAATTTTGAAAATTTGATGAAATTATTACAGAACATTTTCAAAGTCTGGTAAAATGTTACTCATTCCCTTCATTCCCTTCTCATGGCGCTTATTAAGTGTTACATTGAAACATGCTGATGACTGATCTATTTAAAACTAAATTAATAGAATTTAATATAAAATTATTTCATGTTATATGTTTTTTCCAGTAAACAAATAAAGTCTTAAGTGACAAGGCCATAGTCAGATAGCTTAAAATGGAAATTTAAGCAGAAATTGAATATATTTTTCCAAAAATTATTTAAATTATACCCTCCCAAGATATAGCTTAAGTTTCTCATGTTGTCTGAGTAGAAGTTTATATGCATGCTCAGAAGCACTTTGGCCTGGTGAAACGAGGAGAAAAAGATGGGCTTCATCTCATCTAATTTCAGCTGTTGGCAGTGAAGTGGTCTCCATCTGAGCTAGACTCCCTGTATAGTCAATGGAAAGGAATAGGCATTTTGGGAGTGCATATCATCTGAGGTATTTTAGACTTCCACATTAGTTTGAGATGAATCTCACCTTAGAAATGCGAGAGCTAGGGTGACCAGATCAGTAAGTATCAACACCTGAGCATCATCCAAGGCATATAAATGCTGTTACAATTCAGCTCACGGGACATGATATAACTCACAACTTTCTTTTCTGAAGACAACCCTCTTCACACTTTCTCTCTTATTTTTCTAATTTTGTGCACAAAAGTCTCCAGCCTCTTCTGTGTATTTGGTTGTACCTTACACTGGACATTATACTTGCATATACTTTGTGTTTGGCTGGAGGTTAAAGCCAAAGGCAAGATTTTTAAATTTTTTTTAACTGGTGTTTGGAAAAGAGCTTTATTAATAACATCTTGGTTAATTGATTCAACAGTGTTAGCAAATATTTTTCTTGATTATTGCTCTGATATTTGACAAACATCATAGGGACAATATTCCATGGCACTCTGGATAGAATATTCTTCCGGTGGAAGATTATCACTGCTCTCAAGCTGATGAATAAAAGAACAATAATTCCTTATACGTCTAGGTTTTTTCTGATATACGGCTTTCATTGTCCAGCACAAATGGAACATTAAGTTCTAGGACACAGCAATCAATTAGATTTTATTGTTCAATGCAGTGATATTCAACCCAGGCCCTGAGTACTGCAAGCCACCCTTCCATAGCTTTGCAAGGAGTTCTGTCCAGAGCCAGGGAAGATAAGTGTAGGTCCTAAAGTTAATATGGCAGCTGTCCTGAAGGGAAATGAAAATTTAAAACAAGTTCACAATTGAACAAATATAAAACTAAATTGCGGGCTTTTTTGTTGCTACCAATATATAGTAATTGAGCACTTCAGAGATAAAATTCTGCTTTAAAAATACTTCCCTAGTTGACTGTAATTATTAATAGCTGCAATGATAAAATATAAATCTTACAGCAGACATAGTATTCTGTTTAGGAGCATTGCAGCTACAGTGTTTTTACTGCCATTATCCAGATGGGCATTTTTGCTAACATTCTGAAAACTGTAAATTTTTTACTGTGTTCATATTAATCCCTTAACCAATTCTTTAGTGTGCCATATAGGGGAAATTTAAATTTCTTCAATAAAATTTAGAAATTGCTCATCTAAAAAGCAGTTGCCAATTTTTTTTTTCCCTTTAACTTTGAGTTATTATGAGTTCTTAGTATAGGACTGAGATCTAACAGGATACATTCCAAAAAGCAGATGTATAAATCAACGTTCAGTAACCATCAATCTTCTTATGAAATATTTATTATTTGCTAGTGCAATTGTCACTTTTCATGCACGTGTTAATCTCCCAGAATTGTTTCTTTTTAGTCACAACAGCTAAGGAAAATACAAACATGCGGAGATACTTCTTTGTATTTTCAGACATAACTGTTGTGAAAAACTCATTTAAATGATATAAAAATAATTTCTGTTGCAGATAAAATGGGAATTTTTAAGTACATCAGGTACTTACTATACTTCTGTGCTGAAAAAGTCTATTCTCTAATACTCTATAATGTCTTTCCATTTGTAGTTGTTACTGTAAGATTTTCAAAATAAGTTAAAATGAATATACAAATATAATGAATTGAAAAATGTTTTTCCATTCGTGCAACTAATTTAATTTCATTACCTTAGTAACTGTTCTCCATTATGTGTTTTATATTGGCTGTTCCTTTTTTTTCAATGAAAGATTTCAGGTGTCTCATTTGGCTTTGTTATAAAATAACTAATGGAAAACAGAAATCAAGAAAAAAAAAAGTAATTGGAATGAATACTTCATAATTTAATTTTTTTTCTTAGATTTTCATTTGCAGAAGTCACATTGTTTCTTCCAACTAAGAAAAAAACCCACAGTTTTCTGTGTTTAAAAAGCTCAGTCCATATATGGGAACATTTAGCAACAGTCTCTAAAGGATGAATGTAAGAATTTTTAAGAGCTCTTCTAGACTGCCTTTTTACAGTGACTATGGGGAATGAGTTTAGGATCAATCTGTCTGACATGTTCGATAATAAAAAATAAGAAAAATCTCATGATTGTTTCTCTATCTTCTTTTATGATCCTCTATTGTGGATCTCTCAGACCATAAATCAATGAAAGCCTGTTATCTTACAATAGAGTTAAACAATGTCTAGTAAAAGAACATAACTCATTGATTCCCAGCCGCAGACTGGGGGGGCAGGAGGTGCTAATAGACAGCATTTCAAGTCTTCCAAGGATACAACTGCATACAGTTTAACTTATTTTCTGGGGAAAAAAAAAAGTACATTTCCTCCTACAAACTTTATGAAACTACATTTCTGTTTCATAATAGTATCTCACAAAACATATGTATTTTTTAAACACCTGTCTTAGATTTATGGAGTTTAGTAAGATTCCGTGAAAAAAAAACAATACTCATCTAATCAAAATAGAGGATAAAATTACCAGGATAAAGAAATTTCATAAACATTATTCACTCTCTATGTATATAATAAGATAGATTAACTGAACTGTACACAGTAACATTTTATAATACTCCAATATAACACATCTAGCATGTTTTTGTCCATCAGTGAAGTATTATGTTTTGCTTGCATATCAGGCACTTTCATTTTCCATAAATATGTTTACATTTCCTAGAGCTTACAAATGATAAGTGACAGGTCTAACAATTAAATATCTTTATGACAGAGTATGAAAAGAGCTCATTATTAAAAAGACCCTACATTCAACAGTCACACATAGCCCAAAGCATGGGAGTCCATCTGGTTTTGTATCTCCTTGGATCTGAAGAACCCGACTCAGAGATGTCTCATGGAAAACTAGACATATGCTAGGTTTCAGCATTTCATTTCATGTGCCTAACTTATAAATCTGAATAAAGTAATCTGAATCCAGCTATAAGGTCTTACCTACAGCTGACAGTAGAAAAAACTTCAGGAGTCTCTGTCCTTTTAGAATCCAGTGCGCTTTACTGAGAATGGGTATATAAAAGACAATGGAGTAAGCAGTAGCAACTAACTTTATGCATAACCTTCTAGAGCTTATAAAAAGGACAACTGAATCCTCCTCAACCTACAAAGTTCTCAAACAATTTCCAAAGGCTACAGGATGTCTTGCTCACCACAGTATGGGATGCCATGGAAGTGAACAGAAAAATGGGGTACTGTACAACCAAAATGCAAAAATTGTGTCCCATATGGAAAGCAGAAAAGAGAGATCCTTGATCTGTATCCAAAATATATTAAGTCAGTAAGGTTGAAAGATCAGAAGGATTTCACTTATTTCCTATGTTGCTTGTACATCTATCTTCAAATATTAGATAAAAACCAGAAACGAACATATCAGCAAATAGGAAACAGAAATCTTTCTATTGCTCACTATCCCCGATACTTGAAGTAACTTCTTGTGAGGGCTGCTGTCACATACTCCTTTCCACACCATTTCAAGCCAATTTCTTAGATAGTATGTTCTCCCACAGAATCATACTGTCATAATATTTAGGGAAGTACTAGTCATTATCTCTTCATTGTAGCAAGATGCCTCAGGATTTAATTCCTGTTACCCTTTTCCTGTGAAACATGTAATGATACTAGACACCTATCACCTACTACATCATAAGAACTTCAGTCTAGAATAATTTCCTGAATAACCTAGTCCTTTCCCATTTTGGGGAAGACTGTATAGAGATACATGTATGTATTTATAAAATTCTACCATCTTGACTCATTTTGACAGCACAGGAAGAAATCCTTTCCAGTCTAAAAGAAGGCAGCAACTTGCCTAGTGCTCACAGAAATTATAAAGCCATAAAACCCCAGCTGTGCGCAGTGATCCTCTGACACCTTTAGTCTGAATCAGGTCTGTCAGGTTTGTGCTAGAGATATGTGCATGCACATCCACTTTTCTAAATGAAAAATAGATGTATTATATTTTAAAAATGACTTTGACTTTATTCCTCTTCTCCAGGAGTAACACAATCCCATGACTAACCAATCATAGTGCAAAAGCCTGACTGACAGCTGTGAACAAGCACCATGCTCAATAGGATTGGTCTACAACACAGAACAGCATTAGTCTCAGTCATCACGTCACTCAACAATATTTGAAACAATCTTTTTAAATTACATTAGCTCTTATTTTTGCATTATATACTATCCCATGCTGCCGAGACCTACTGAGTATGGGGACTATTTGTATACTCTGCGTATGATTTCTGTATCTCTGTGTTTCTGCTTATGTGTATATTCCTATCCCCCTCTATTTGCATTCAGCAGCCCACATCATAACTAATGTGGTTCACTCTTTCCAGTCAGCAGTGTCTTACTTTGAATCTAGGTTGATACATATACTCCACAGCATGAATCCAATTTTTACCAAAATAGTATCACTGCTTATAACAGTGTTAAAAGAAGTTCATTCATATTACCCAATATTACCACATATAACCATATTACCACCTCACCTGGATTTAGCAGTGCCTTGAAGACAAGCCACTTTTCATGTCAAGTTGCTGTCAGGACTATCCAGAAGACCTCTCATAATCTGAGGAGGACTTAGACAAAAACTTTGGGAGAAAAGGTACTGTAACTGACTACCAACCGATTGAGAACTAATTAAGGGTTTTGCATTACTTAAACAAAAAAAGATAAATCTCAAGTGAAATCAATATTGATTTCCCCAGTTTTCACTGACATGCAAAATGCATTGTACATCATACTGTAACATTATATAACATCTGTCAATTTTTTTCATAGTAAATATAAGTAATTCCAAAGTTTTGACAATTTTTATTTTGTCCTCATTCATATGTGTCATGGTTTAACCCAGCAGGCAGCCAAACACCACGCAGTCGCTCACTTACTCCCCCTCTCCCCAGTGGGACCGGGAGAGAATCAGAAGGGTAAGAGTGAGAAAAACTCATGGGTTGAGATAAAGACAGTTTAATAGAACAGAAAAGGGAAAATAATGATAATAATAATAGAATATACAAAATGAGTGATGCACAATGCACTTGCTCACCATCTGCACTGACCGGTAACCAAGTAGCAATCGCTACTTCCTGGAACACGCCTACCATTTATATACTGAGCATGACGTCACATGGTATGGAATACCCCATTGGCCAGCTGGGCTAGCTGTCGTGGCTGAGCTCCCTCCTCCCAGCCTCTACATTTGGTAGAGCATGGAGCTGTCCTTCACAGGGCACTTAGCAACAACTGAAAACATCAGTGGTATCAACAGTCTTCTACTAAATCCAAAACACAGCACTAGGAAGAAATTTAACTCTATTCCAGCCGAAACCAGGACATTATGGAAGTAAAGTTCAAAGAGAATGAGAAAGCCTGAGCTAGTTTGATGAGTTCAAGGAATGCTCATATTGCCACAGTCAAACTATTTTTTATTCTGATTTATCAGTTCTTTATAATTATGTATATCTTCTCTGAAAGTGTCTTCATGTAGTACATGTGGAACTCACTGCTAAAAGATGCGATGGAAGCCAAAAGCCATAAGTATTTGTAAAGAACTAGTGAAGGACAGTCCGTCAGTAGTTTTTAATTGTGATAGCTGGATGAACCATTCAATTCAGGAATGATGGGTGTTAAAAGCTGTGAGGGTAAAGGCAGGAAAAACTTGTCTCTGTATTTCCTATTGTTTATAACCATTTCATAAATATCTGCTAGTGGCCATTCTAAGAAACAAGCTAGTTAAAACTGTGCTCTGACCCAATGGGTTTATGAGACTCTTTCTCCAGCCAGCAAATAACTTTGAGTTTGTCATACAATATTGTCTCTTTGACTTTCTATCAGCTGAGATTGAATTAAATCTAAATTCAAACCTTGCTTTTCAGTTCATTTGAAAAGAAAAAAACGCAAAAACAAAAACAAAACAAAAACACCAAACACTATACATTGAAACTGAATTTAATTGGCATATCTGTTCAATTTTTTCCTATTTTAACTCTTCATTATCTCATAATCATATAATTTATCTTTTAACTCTTTTCTTTTTGAAACTTGCTGTGTGAAAGATTTTTTATTCGTCTTTCTTCCTATGGAAGAAATACAATTAGTATAAAAGTATTCTGTATCAAAAATGACTCATATACATAACTCCCTCCTAATAGAAATATTAACTTACTTTTGGACCATGATACCCTATATTAGTATTAGACCATTATTTAAGGAAAAATAGAGACTTCATTAAAACAAGAAATGGTATCTTAATTGAGCCCTTCTTGGTAGAGTTACTACAAATTATAGTCTATTTCCAGGTGCATTTCTATGTTTAATATGGGAATGTCAAAAAACAGCCCAGTCTTTATCTGACTAAAAAGACTAGGCAACTTCAGATGAGTTTTTATGGACTGATTAGTAACAAATTAGGAATCAGTTCTGAAAATCCTTGATCTATACTGAATTCCCAATGAAGACTATAGGAAGTCTACATGCAGTGAGCTTGCAACATTAGCTTTATCTGGCATTAGGAGTTTTTTCATGTTTATAAAAAGGACTATAAAATGTTTCTGTCTGAGAACACTGAAAATAGATTTTTTTCTGTATTATATTTTAATGTTCTGTCTGTTCACTGTGTAATATGATGTGGTTGCTGAGACGCTGACTCTTAGCATCTTTGAAAGTCATATTGTTTTGTATCTTCATGTGGACATAGTTTCAGAATTTGGGTAATGGAATTTGAAAATTCGAGTGTGATCAGAAAATATACTACTTGGATGAAACATTGGCTTGACTGCAGGCAAGCAATGATAATATTAAAACAAACAAACAGTCTTCTTGTCTTCAGTATCTTCATGTGGTAACATCAAAAACAAACAAACAAGCAAACCAACCCACCATGTAGGTATAGCCCTAAATATATGTCCAAACTGTGTCCTTAGTTTTTCTAAAATGTAGGTTTTCCTTTGGGATGGAAGCTTTCTCCAGGTCTATCACTTTTTTCCTAAGGATGTTAAGCACTGAGTTAGACAAATAACACTGTATTTACACAATTCAGTGATGGTATGTGTTGCATTGATACTCTCAAGGGGTAAAATTACCCTTGCTGGGTTTGTTGATATTTGGATTAACCTTTAAGTTTAAAGCTTTTCCTGCCAATTCTAAAATGTATCTTGATATAGAGCTAAGGCAAATGTTTACATCCTTAGTATATCTTGCCAAGCAAGTTGATTTATCTACATTTTTAACATGTTGTCCTTACATTGACCATATTATTCTGTACTTTCAGTTGTATCTGACTTTTTGTTTAGGCTACTTTTAAGTGGCAAAAAGTAATTTTATTTCCACCTGAACCACAAACTATTCCCCCAATAATAAAGGTAGTGGGGAACAATGCAATTTTCTAGTAATATATTCCTAACTTTTTATGTCTGTTGTATTTGCAAGTGAAAAAAAATAAAATAAATGTGGCCACAGAAAAATGAAAAAGCCAATTTTGAAGCTCCCCATACTGCTTTATGAGGTTTATCGCCTACATTGGACATACCACACTCAGCCAACTTACTTTCCTAATATAACAAGTAAACCTGACTAATTCCAAGAGGAAATACAGAATTCTAAAAATTATATTTATATTGTAGAAGAATCAGACATATGTCATTAAAAACAGATTTGATAGTATATAGATGGTGTTTAGCGCAACATATGCAAGAGTTTTTTCTTTATTACAGGCACATAGGACTCTGTGGTGTGCAATCCCCCGCCTCCTGCGTCGCCCGTTGATCTCAGAAATTCCCATGAAACCTTGGCCTTGGTGCACTGAGTCTGACAGTTGAGCACTCCTTGAGTGTATCAGAAACACTGCGTAGCTGAGGCTGGGAACGTACTCCCACTGCCTGGCCCAGGCGCCATCTTATCTGAGTCGTAGCTCAGTTGTAACAACACTGAAACCTTCAGAATTTTAGTAACTACCAGCTTGGATTGTGGCCAGGATGGAAATTTACAGATGACTAAAGCCAATCATTTTGCGAATCTTTAAATAGTGGTCCTAAGTGAGACCCTTTGAGCTCTCCTGAACCGCAGCAGGCTGCGCCAAGAATCTCCCTCTGAGTGGGACGCCTCTCAGAGCTTGCGACCTCTCGGGTCTGCAATATTTGGAGGACCATCACGGAAAGCTGACGACAGGACCTGGGCTGAACCCCTCCACTCCTTGAAGCTCAACCCTCACCCGTTGAGAAAAATGCCGAGACATTTTACGTGAATATTCCTTCATGGAACTCGAGGGGAATTTTTAACAGGTACCTTCTATACATTTATATACATATTTCTGTCTCTGTGTGTGTGTGAACTAATAGTAAGCATAATTTGTAATTAAGTCGTGATTGTAGTAGACTCTACTAACTTACTTTGTAAATGTTAAATTAGTTAATAATTAAGTGCTGCTAAAATATTGTGATTCACCTTAAAACTGTGAATGAACCTTAGACTGCTGCTAAACACATATAATCCCTAGACCGTTGTCCAAGTCTGAGACTAGGGGTAGATCCAACCGCACCTAGACTCCTCTCTGAGAAGGAGTTTGGAAAGCAAGGGCGTCTACTCTGAACCTCGTGACTCAATGGGAGGGTCTCCCTTACCCTTTTTGTATTAGACATAAACCGTTGTCCAAGTCTGAGACTAAGATTGGATCCTGCTGAGTCTTCTCTGAACCTCGTGACTCAACAGGAGGGTCTCCCTTCCCCTTTTCATCCTTGGTCTCTGTACAAATCATTCTAACCCGATTATAACACGATTTTCCTTTGTATACTTCATCCATGTAGTAAGTGATAGAGTGGACCTTGCCATCAAACTCTGTTAAGTCGCGCTTCTGTAAATTTCTATTAAAATCACTTTCTGCTAATACCTTTGATGGTGATTCTTTAAGCGGCCTCTAAACCACTTATTCACAATGGACTGTTACTTCTTGACTCAAGATAAATGATTTCAGATATATTTGTTGAAGAATCAAGATATAAAAGATCTTTTGTGTAGAGTTATCCTTTACTCTGAACAAGGCTGCATCCACTGCATTCTCAAGAATTTTAAGTTTGTGTGTTATTGATTCACTTCCAATACGAAGCTTAACTCTGTAAAAGCATTGCTACTGTGTCCCATAAAAAGAATAGGCTTTTCCAAGGAGTTCTTAGTTTCCTAACCCCTATGAAATGTCAATAAATTTTGATTAAGTAACATCCATAGACTGTTTTAAAAGTCCCAGCAGCGTGCAAAAGTACATTATTTCACATGCTGCTGTCGTTATCACTTCTGAGATTTTAACCCGAACATTCAATTGTCCCTCACTGTCTGTTATTCTTCTTCACCAAACACCTCATTTTCATCTGTGTAGGTTCACATATTTCCTTACTTCTTCACAGCAGGAAAAAAATCTATGAATTATGTATCCTTCTCTACTGCCTGCCACCCTGAACATTTCATTATAATTCCTAGCAATTAAACCAGGTTCAGATTCTAGATTTACCAACAAAAGCAACCTCAAATTATTTGCAGCTATGCAAATAGAGCACTAAGTTTACAGAAAGCTTCAACAGGTAAAGGAGAAAAGGGAATAGTGGGACAGTCCATTAAGTTAATTAGCTTGTTAAAGTAATTACTTTACATATTGGGTATAGTACTATCATGAACTTTTCTCATTTACTTTTCATTTATTCCTTCCCTGGGAAATTTTTCCTTCACCTTTGAAAAGCTCCATGACCCACCGGCATAGAGAGAAGAAGGAACAACCCTTCATTGTTTTCAAACACGAAGGGTGATTTTTTTTTTTTTCCTTAAAGACTGAAGTCAGTTTTGACACATACCACTGCCATGCGGTACATTAGGTTGTGGTTCAGCTCAGGCCAAGAGATACCTGCCTGTCTCATGAAAGAGACTTCACCACAAATAATAACATTCCAATTTCTATCTTCTGTGGAGTAGAGATGGCATTGCTACTGCAGCAGAAATTGTGATCAAATTGCATGTGGTACATTTTGTGGTATATAGTATCTATTACAGACAGAAAGCAATAGTTGAGAAGCAATGGTAATTAAAGGAGAGTTCCAATGTGTTTAAGATAGCTTTTAAGAATCCTAAAGGAAGGTTAGGAAGGCATGAAAAAAACCCAACCAACAAAAAAAGAATCCCACAAACACACTCAGGTCTCTGAAAACATTGAGGAAAAGTGGGAAAGGGAAAGGGAAAAAACCTCATGCAGTTCTTGCAATTCTTTCTGCTTTGCATGAAGCATCTTGATGTGGCTAGGGACATAACTAGGGTTATGACTGATATTGTGAGCCATGCCAGGGGGAGTTTTAAATTTAAGTGGGAAGAATAGATTGGAGGGTAGGGAACAGATTTAAATCTGAAAAAAACCCACAAAGGTAGGTTTCCAGAACCTTACAGTAGCAGATGCAATGACAAAAGCTACACAAATGATGAAAGAACATAACAAATAAAAACTCAAAATCCTCTGACTATATGAACATTGATAGCCAGGAGCTGACAAAAAAGCAACTTAAAACAAAAAGTAGATAAAATACTCAGGAACACAAGCTAGTTACCACTCAGAGATGGCAGCATTAATATGACTTTTGAAACAAAAAAGATTATTTTCCATTGAGAGCCAGTCGCTTTAAGATAGGCTTTAACACCTGTGAATCGCAATTACAGAGATATATACCAATAGACAACTATGACAATGAAATTAAAGATCAATTCTGAAACTATAGAAAGTTTCACACTACAAGGTTAAACTAGGAGGTCTGTGCTGAAAACAAATCTAAAAACACAGTTATTTTCTATTGACAGAATATATTTTTAAAAAATACAGAACCACAAAAGGCCTTCAGAACAGTGGGAGAATTTGATTGGTGACTCATGCATAAGGAACAATTGATAGGTTATACTTATTTCATATTTGGGGGTATCTTCTGCAATACTATCATAAGTTAAAGGAACAAAGAACTAGAATTTGACTCTGAAGATTACTTATTGAAAAGATTTTCACTGTAAGAATAGTTATCTTGAAATAAATCTGAATGGCAACATCCATTCACCATAGATTTTCATGAAAGAATTTGTCAGATTTTGGGATTGGGATTCAGTGTGGGATACTTCAAAATATTATAAGATGACAAGAAAAAAAAAAATCACTGAAACCTGGCATGCCACAATAAAATCAGCTAGGTTTCAATCATTCAACAAAAGCATCACTGTCAAACATTGGATACATTTTCTTAGCTCTTTTTGCCTTTTCTGTATCATGGGTATTCCTTTAGACAGATAGATACAACACCAACTCTTTTAACACAAAATCACAACAACAACAAAACAGAAGACTTCCCAGCTCGAAAAAATAAATAGTTTATGAAAAAAATCCTCACAATTCTAATAAGACCTTGAGAAATTCTCAGTAGGCAAAATAATGCAAGGAGAAATACCTGTGCATATCTTTACAGTAAGCAAGACTAAAGGGAACTACCACAAATACACAAGACATCAGCTGCTTCATTTAACTGCCTAAACAGGATTTGGTTATCAAGAACAATATAAAATTTAAAAAAAACCCCTATGGCTTCAACTATAATAATTATAGTCTTAACACATGTAGGTGAAAGCTGAAAAGCTAATGAAAGTCAGGACAGCTTGACAGCAAAAGCTTCATAAAAATACTAGGTTGAAAGGAATGAATTTGTAAACAGATTTATTTATTCAGAAAAGTCTACAGCTCCTAATCTCTGATTTTTTTTTTTTTTGGAAAAGGTGGAAATATCTAGAGCATGAGTTAACAATGACTCCAAATCATCTATTCACTATATATGCCAGTACATTGCAAGAAGAACAAGCAGCGAACTGAGAGGAAGCACCTTGTCAAACACTGCTTGTGCCTGCACTGGGTGGACTATTGGGATTCAACAAGTGTTCAGTGTGTCCTAAGCGACATCTGAAGGTAGAAGAAGGATTTATTCTTTCCCTTAGTTAAATTTTCAGAGCACCAAAATGAAGTGCTGAAGTACTGCTGAAGCACTTGATGTTCTATTTTTGTACTCATTTTTCTTCACAGTAAAGTTTCAAGTTTCTGCTAAAGGTGATGATAGTATCTTGACTTCAACAAAGACATTATTACACAGTATTGTACAGTCCAACTAAACTCCAGTTGCCTGACACTTCTGTATCAATGCGCTAACTTGCTACAAGAACAATTGTCTCCCATACCACTGAACATTTTCTTCCCTACTATTACATGGCTGTCTGATTTTTATTTTTTTCAGTCTGACCGGCTCTTTTCTGAATAAATTAACTATAGGCCAATTAAACATAATGCAAGTTAGCACTTTGTCTAACTCACTGTAATGCTAAAACTCATAAGTAATGGTAAAACTCAATTTTAGCACTACTTGAGTCAGATTATTACAGATATTTCTTCCTGGAAACAGCTATATTTCAATTTTAAGTAAGATCAAGCAGTTCAGACTTTATTCTACAGTAGAATATAATTGCAGTGGTTCATTAGATTAAAGCTTGTGAATGATTATGATGCTACAAGAGGCCTTATGAAGTTTAATTAGCTTCTTTAAGTACACTTTACAAAACACTGCTGACACACCAGTAAAGTGTGGATTTGTTATCTTTCCTGATTGTAAATTACATCCCAAAGCCGACACCAGGCTACTAGTCTCTTAACTCAATTTCTGTAGTAATATTAAATTGCAGCGGTAATGAACATTCACAAAATACCATTATCAAGTTCACAAATCCTAAAATGCCTTTAATAATTCACTGAGATTGAACTTACATGGGACCATTCCCCAGGTGCTAAAGGTAATGATAAAGCACCTTACCTATTACCAACCAACCATTTCAGATGACAAGAGGAAGAATGCAGAACGGTGATGTATGTGCATGGTGCTTTTCACATAAAACAGATTTAATTCTTTTTGGTGATGTCCTTATGGACAGATCAATCTAAAAGAAAGTAGTTCAATCAATTGGTCTTTGTGTTTTGCCACAGAACAATTTCCTCAATAAATGGAGTTTGAATTGGATATTTGCAGACTGTGCAAGAGGCTCTAGTAACTCTTAAAAATGTAATGAAGATTATAAAATTGTTTGCATTACAAATAATCTGGAACATTGGAATATCAGCTCCTACATCTGAAAAAGAGGACTGAGAATTTTTCAAAATGTTTATGATTACTTTCAAAAAAGCAGTGCTCACTAATGTATGTTCTTCAATGTATGGCCTCACAAAATCCATTGCCATCTCAGATCTTTTCTTTTCTCATTATTTTCAGTAAATGAATTGAGATATTATGTGTAACAAAAATAAACCATGCAACAAAAATGCATTTGACTATGAATAATGATTACTATGATTAGGTTTTTGCATTTTCTCCAATAGATTCAGAGACTTGAGCAATTGCTCCTCTCTGCACACGTGTAATTGCGAAGGTTGATGAAGAAAAGGATGATAGCTCTTCTAAGCTGACTTGATGCTCTTTACTCTCTACATGTAAGTAGCCTACCCATGTGCGATAGTTGTATCAGTGACCCTATTAGCTTTAACAGATGTGCATGACTACAGTTTTCATTTTAATATTTGCTTATATGATTTCATTTTGAACAAAAGGTCCAAATCCTAAATAATGTGATGGGAAGTTTTTCCAACAGTAATTTCATTTTTTCCTCATGAATTTTCAACTCAGCTTTACAAACCTAATAAATAGTACAGAAGATTTACACAGTCTGCCTGTGATAAGCATAAGCCAGGCAAGCAAATTGAAATTCACACTTTCTTGTTAGCATAGCTAAGAGTTCCATTAAATAACTTCTACAGATAATAATGTGATATAATCTTTTCAAAATTTCCACATCTAGTTAAAATAATATTATCTTGAAAAAATAAAAATATTATTTATTTTCAATATTCTCATGGCTTCTTAGGAAAAAATCAAAAGAATTATTTCACTTGGGTTTTCTATTTTGATATGTTTATTGTAAAGCAAAGCCTTCAGTAATACAAATCTGATGATTCAAGCAAATATAGATCATCATAATAATGACATTATGCTGTTTTCGCGATCAACTACCTTCCTTTGCTCTTAAAATTATTTGAAAGCATGACCAGCTATCACAATCTAAAAGCACTGAATGAACTTTTAAAACCATATACTTTGAGACATAATTATTTTTATTTTTTTCTTTAATTTTTTAAAAATACATTTTAAATACATGTTTATGTTTACATAAAAGTCTCTTGTTGCAGAAGTGTCCCTGAATAAATAGCACACATTCCATGAGAGACTACACTCTGGAATTGCTCATATAAGCAGATTCAGAAAGCTTCCATGCCTTTACAACTATGAAAGCTAATCTTGGTTGTGGTTTTTTTGATCCAAATTTAGTGGAAAATTAACTATGGATCTTAGTCCTTGTGCTAAATCTGATTTAGGACTTCAACTATGATTACCTGCTAGAATAAAATTCCAGGCTCCATCAGAAATCTCAGTTGTCCTACACATCCTTTTTTTTAAAATGCCGTGACATAATATTTAATATGTCATTATTTCGTGTAAGTTTTGTGTCTATAAAATCATTTCAGAGGTGCTAAATTATGATGTATTAAGAGATGAAACCCTGTTCTTTTTTTACATTTCCAGCAATAACGATCCTGTGTTCATAATTTAAAATGTGTAACCTTACCCTGATTGTAAGGTTGATGCAATATTCAGGTTCCCAGACTGAATAAAAGGAAACATTTCAGCTACCTGATATTCGGAATTTGAGCTTGTTTCATTTCTGTATTAAAAATTTAGAATTGTAAAAGGATAAGCAGAGGTGTACTTGTAATTTACTGTTTATTTCTTTCTTATCTGTTTCCTAGTCATTTAAAAGCAAAGAAACAAAGGAAAAGTGAAAAAATAATTTTTGAAAGGCAGACATTTATGCTTAATATATATAGTATGTCAAAAAATCCGAAGGATTTAGTAGCATTTTCAAAACGATTTAACTAAATGACTAGGTTAGTACAATGAAAATCTATGCAGCCCCTGTATAGAAAGGAATACAACAATGTTATATTTGTTATTTATTTTATCAGGTTATAATAAAAATTATTTTGCATATACAGGAATAAAATTTAATGTACAACATTGTATTTATGGAATCTGAAATTACAATGTGTTAACAAAATGGCTAAATCATTATGGTAATAGAAGTTATGCCTAGAATTTGTTTTTTCTATGTGTATTAAAAATGCAGCATTACAGTATGTTATGTTTCTCCTGCAAATTATACTACAAATAATGCATTTTACTATAATTGCAAATATATTTCCCTTACCATTACTTTGTATTAAACATCTAACCCTGGAGAAATACTGTGTCATCCAGTGACATGAAAAATTCTGGGGAATAACTCCTTTTACAGCAAGATTATCTCATTGTAAGGAAACGTACGCTAACATTCATAAAAATGAAGGAGAACACACACACACACTCTCTCAATGTTGCAGTTCAGTTTTGGGATGTCAGAGAATCCACACACTTTTGTGTCCTGTCAATGATTTACCACTATACCTAGATTCTTCTCATGTGTAATAAACAACTAAACCAAACAAAATATTATTGTTTCACTGATGTTAATAGAGAACCAGTTGAATACATTCACATATAGTGAATATATTCACATATAATTTTACAAGATAACTCTCACTGTAGCTTGTTACATCCATTTTTGTAATAACGCTTCAAATATTAAAAACGTAAGGTTTAGTCAAATATTTAGCACTTTCCCTAGTACTTAATGAACTATGTTAAACTCTGACAAACATTATTCAATGAAAAGGAATGAAATGTTATTCAATTAAAAGAAGCCAATGAGGATAAGGAAACAAAGATTTGTATGATGCCGTTACTAGGTTTGGAAGAAGCCAAACAGAAGCAGATAGACGTTAGTGAGCTGATCTTTAGGGCTGAAAAAAAAGAAATGAGAACCACTGCTAAGCTTTAAATGGATAGTTTCTGAGAACTAGGGCTGCATAAGCTGTAAATTTATCATAGGTAATTTTGTATCTGAGTATGGTTTTCTCATGTTCAGTTAATTAGAAAAGGAAGCAGAACTGTGATTCAAAACAGAAGCACTAGAGTAAAGCCAATAGGGACATCAAAAGAAAAAGATAGCATATCAACCTGGAGATATCAGATATATGAGCAAAATTAAAATTCCATATAATTGAGTAGTTTTAGATGAGAAACTGTCTGTAATGAATGAACATGCCCAAATTGTAAGAGTCCTCAGAGTAATAGATAGGAATTGCTACATCAGCAAAAAATGGAAATAGTAAGAAAGACTATTCAATTACTTAACTCACAGGCTGAGGCTATTTTAAAGGCTTCCTCTCCCTCAGTGTTTCTGACTTAACTAGTTCTCAGTGGCTCCTAACTCAGCATGTGGCTCTTGTGGTTCCCATCTGGAGTAACCCTTCATCTCAGAAAAGGCAATCCTTCCTGGAAAGAGTGCAATGTAATGCATGCTTCCTGTGTAGTAGCAGCAGACAGTTTGTTAAATTAAATTTGCAGGGTCAGAGAGAGATGATCTACAGCAAACTACTGGCCAGCTGACTGCAGAATCTGTATTCAGAGCTTTTTTTAACTGGTGATTATTCTTCTGATGAACTGAACTGAGATGGATTCTAGACTGCAATTTCAGTGTGCTGAGCAGGCATCGAAAGAAAGAAGATATTTTTAAAAGGCTCATGTTTGATAGGGACATTGTAGACACAAGCATAAATACATTTTTAAATGTGAAGAACCAGCAACAAATAGGAATATTTTGTGGGAAATATTGCAACTGTATTTTGAAATTAAGTAATGAAATTCAAGACTGCAAAACACTGGGAACTGGGATTAAAACATAGATGTGCCTAAATCCTAAATCTACTATGCTCCACCATAGGAGGAGTTTTCCATTTGGCCTGTAGACCAAATAACTTGGTATCTTCTCTTTCCTGTAAATAGGGAAGGAGCAGGGGGCGATGACGACAACGACAACAACAACAACAAATCCACAATTGTCTGCAAGCCATGTGTTCGAGATTCCCAGGCATAGGGGTACCCTTAGTAGTCAGGGCTTTTTATCCCAAACTTCGTCAGGAAAACAGGGAAAAAGAGGAAGAAACAGACACTGAAATTATACCATATCTCAGCTAGCCCAAAATATATAGTCATATCCAACTTTGTCAGACACCTGCAGTTTTTTGCTTATTCTCAATCTCTTTTCCTGTACAATCTGGACCTACTGTTAGGAATATGAGACATTCTGTAAACTCTAAGGAAAGGCCATCCAGCTCCTCCCTTCCTCTCCTAAGAGCTCTGAAGTGAAAGTAACCATTTTTCCTCCCTATATTGCAAACAGTTGGGAGTTCAGCTTCAATAGGAAAGGAAAAATGGCTGTTTGGGGTCCCCCAACCTTGCACAATATCCTCTCCTGGGGCGGCAGAAGAAATGTAGGAGAAAGGATTAGGGATAAATAATAGAAACAATGGTTCGAACACTTCAACCTCATAAATACAGAGCACAATTCAGAGGCTTTTCCCCCCCCAAATTCCTGATACAATGCACTTGTTTGTTTAAAGACACTTACTAATG
This sequence comes from Calonectris borealis, assembly GCF_964195595.1. Lineage (NCBI taxonomy): Eukaryota > Metazoa > Chordata > Aves > Procellariiformes > Procellariidae > Calonectris > Calonectris borealis. The sequence goes on from NC_134314.1 coordinate 25,216,508, forward strand.
TCTGAACCAGGTGTCTCTGCTTTAGCCATAGTAACATTCAGTTCTACTCTAAAGGAGTCTAACACCAGTACTGTTGCTTTCTGCTAGACAGTGTAGAAGGCAAAATGGTTTTAAGCTTACACATTTGAACATGTAAAGAAATCCTTATACTATTTTCCTGTTAACCCATTCTATCTATAGTTACAAACTGATTCTATGTGCGTATCATTGACTTTTGGACATTACTACTTTATGTTGTTTCCTTCTTTATTAAAAATGGTTCTCAAAGGAAAATTGTTTTCAAGGTCCTGTTCTCCAGCCAGTGAACAGAAAATGCAGACTGGTCCATTTGGTATTAAAAGCTTATTTTTAAAGGAGTTTAAGTTGTTTGTTTAAATCTAACAAGTATTCTGACAACAACCACCCACCTAAACCAAGAAACAGATGGAAAACAAAATGTGACATAAAGTGCTCTGAAAATAATTAGCTACCTGCCTTCAAGAAAAACTTCACTTCATCAAATTAAAATATTTCATTAATATTAGCAAATGCTTCAGCTGAAAAAAAAAAGTTTAGAAATTCTGTACCTTTAGCATCTGGCAAATATCTTTTTTCTTATTCTTTCATCACGTGAGAACACTTCTGTGTAAATAGCTGTTCTATGTGGCAAAAAAAAAGACACAATTCCATTGCATGTCTAACAGTCTTTTACTGAAACTACTTTTTAAGTAAGACGTGTTGCATTGGGTGCAGGTGCCCAGGTTTTGTTAGCAGGGAGCTGCAGGGCGGCCTCTGTGAGGAGCGGCCGGGGCTGCCCCGTGCGGGACACAGCCAGTTCCAGCCGGCTCCAGCCCACCCCCCGCAGGGCACGGCTGAGCCCCACAGCCACGGCGGGGGCGCCTCGGGGAAACGTATGTAAGAAAGGGCAAAACGCTGCCCAGCAGAGTGTGAGGAGTGAGGTAAAAGTGTGAGGAACAACCCTGCGAGCACCAAAGTAAGAGAAGAAGGAGGGGGAGGCGGTGCTCCAGGCACCGGGGCAAAGATTCCCCACACAGGAGCAGGTTTATCCTGAAGGACTGTAGCCCATGGGAAGGACCCACGCTGGAGCAGGGCAGACATGTGAGGAGGAAGGAGCGGCAGAGAGGAGCTATTATGGACTGACCACAACCCCCATTCCCCATCCTCCCACACTGCTCAGGGTTGGGGAGAGGAGACTAGAGGGTACGGGAATGAAGGAGCAAAGTTGAGCCTGGGAAGAAGTTTTTGTCTTTGTTTTTCACTATCCTATCTCCTACCCTATTTTTAATTGGCAATAAATTAAATTAATTTTCCAAGTTGAGTCTGTTTTGCCTGTAATGGTAATTGGTAAGTGATCTCCCTGTCTTTATCTCGACCCACAAGTTTTTCAGTCTTATTTTCTCCCCTTGTCCTGTTGAGGAGAGGGAGTGAGAGAGCAGCTGGGTAGGGGTCTGGCATCCAACCAAGTTCAACCCACCACAGATGTGCATGAATATTAAGTTGTGGCCAAGATAATGACAGCAAGACAAAATAAAAATAACCTCAGCACTGATCCCTTCCTATCTTCTACCACAGTTCTACCAGTTGCATGCATCTACCTAGATGGATGTTTCCTTTTGAGTTTATTTAACCATGTTTCATACTCACAAACACAAAAAAAAAAAAAAAGAAAAAAAAAGTACAAGTGTGTTTCATACAGGATAATGGTAAATTCAAAGTTTTGTGATCTGCTTAAATAGCACAGCGGGAAGGCTATATCTGAAAAACTGCAGTACTCAGATGCGTAGATACCTCAGGCTGAGCAAGACATACAGCTCTTCAAGAACTTAGAATGTAATACAGCTCTTCAGGAACGGAGAAATATGGATAACCATGTCCTACATGTGATTGTGCAGGGGGATGTCCTGAAGAAAACTAGAATACATACAGAATATACAAAGTCTTTACACACAGGCAAGTGCAAGGACTGACAAATGAGTGATTACAGGTGAAACTCAAGTCTGATAACATACAGCCATTAAAATCCTTAAAGTAGCTTTTCTACTGTTTACCAGAAGATAATAAATTATAAAATAGATAGTAATCTGAAAATTTGCAAGTTATTAACTGAAATCAGTATTTCTCTTTTCTCTGAAATGGTTTCCACTGTCCATCTCAAAATTTCAGTTGTGGTTAACTTCTACCCCCAGAGTTATTGTAATAAATCAGCTTTGAAATCACATATTGATGACACTATAACTTAAAAATGAAGTATTTATATTCATGGATGAGTAATTGGGACTAATTCAGATTTCTACGGATTCCGGTCACTCAAGAAAGATAGTGGGTGAAAGATGTAACCAAAGATACCTATTTTATCATGAGATGCATTGCTGAATCCATCTATTTGTTGAACTTTGGAAAGTGACAGAAGCTTACTGATTAGACAATTTCAAGCAGCAGACAAACATTATTTATATGTAAAAATAGAGACGATTAATCGAGACACTTTGGCAGCCAGTGAGATACCAAAAGTTAAGACAGATTGCATAAGCCATTCTGCATTTATCAAGCAACCTCCTTTGATTTTGATTGCATAGTGTTATTTAAATCCAGCAGTGGAAATTGAGGAGAGAGATTGTAACAGTTTGTCAGCCTCAGATTTCCCTAGGTTTTGTTACTTCACAACAGTGAAATACTTGAAGAAATTGACCACAAACATGACAGAACTGTTTAGGAAAAATTCTTAATTAATCAAAGAATACTAATTTACCTAATTTTGAAACTGAAGAATGCTTCTGTTAGCAAATAACTGCAAGTATTCTTCCTTCATGCTTCAGAAAGGAACCAAATAACAGAAATTTATCAAATTATTTTTTAGTCAAACAAAAGAAAGATTTTTGCTATTTTGACTTTTCATCTTATGTGTATTATACTTTTGGATATTTGAAAAGGGGAAAAAACCTTCATTCATTGACTTTCTGTTTTCCCTAAGCATCAGTGCTCTGTTCTGGACAGAATTCATGGTTTGAGACTTATGTTCTGGAATGATGGGTTTTTTGCTAGTTCTAATGATACAAGCAGTATTGTCTTTATAAACTAAAAATTAGTTTATGAAAATATTTTCTAAAATGTTTTACTTGCGTTTATTCATCTTCCTTCAACAGTCAAATGAACCTTTACATTTTACTTCTAGGAATACGGCATTTCATATGAAAGATGGTCTAGGATGTACTTCCTTTACCATTATTTTTTATTAAACATCTTACCCTGGAGCAATACCTTGTCACCCACACATGAAAAATTCTGGGGAATAGCTCCCTTTATGGCAAGACTCACACAAATAGCACTCATGGAAATGTTGTAGTAACCAAGATCACTGCAGGTATCCCTGTTACTTCTGCATCATGAAGTAACAGAGAACTTCTAAGACTTGCAATAGCAAAATCTCCTGCAACGAAAAGACTCTTTCCTTGGTCTTACAAGAGCCTACGTTATATTGCTCTAAATAAAAATTATGCTTTAGTGGCTTTTTCCTTCTCTAAACATATTTATAGAGAAAAAAGCAAAGGAAAGTGGTTTTGTTGACACCTATTTTGCGAGTACTCTTGGTCATTCTTAGTCCTTGAGCAAGAGAACTGTGGCCGAGGAACTATACCCAGACATGTAATTTTGAAGATCTTAGGGGCATGTAGGTTATGATTCAGTTGGCCATACCTGGGTGCCTAGGGTCATTTGAGATGTCCCACCCAGTAGTCAATCTAGCTGCTGATCCAGAAGGCCCCAGGTCGTCTGTGATCTCTGACAGCCTCACAGGGGCTTTTGTCAATGTCAAATGCCACTTGATGCCTACAAGTAGGCAGCTAGATTGAACTGCAAGGACTCGATTCTTGATTTGAATATTTAAACACAGGAATATAGTGTCATTTAGATGTCTGAAAACAGTTTACCTCTCATTGCAGAAGGGAAAACATTTTCTGTAGGTTTTATGAGTCAGGTCTGCCAAGCATATGTTGGAATATGGTATAGCCTAGGACATCTCATATGGCTCTGGACACTTATATTTAAGCAACTGAACTGCTGAATTCAGCCCCAACACTGGGCTGAAGACCAAGAGGAGACCAAGACACCTAAATTATATGTGTATGCAGGCAGCATAGCTGCTTCACTCAGTTAATTCATCCCTTACTTCAAAAGGGAGTGACTTTCAACAGATCTTTTGATATATCTGACAATTCCATTCTCAGATATCCTAGGATAAGCTTAAGCAAGTGAATTGCATTGCTATTGGCTGGCTGATCAGCTACATGAATTTCTAAGCTCAATTTAGTGTATTGGCTGGCATTGTATTGACCTAATGAGAGCTTAGACACCTTCCACATACAGACATTAACATATAGAGGTTTGAGTTCAAGTGCTTTAATCTCTTGCCAAATTCTTCTCTAAGGAACTTGTGCAGCTAACCTGTAGACTAATCAACTATTACCCTTACACCCTAGGAAGCAACAGGAAGATTTGTCATTTCTATTTTTAAAGAATTAGAAGGTGCTTAAACATATTTATAGACCCATTTACTCAGAGAGAATATGCATAGTTATAGATAGCTACTTATTTATTTAACTTTTTAATATGTCAAAGTAATTAAATTTAAACTTTCAATTTTAATAAAGTGGAAATGCTTACAATTTCTTTATTAAAAAAGTCATGGAAAGAATTTGAGAGACTTTTGTGACAACCCCTACAAAAATCTGTCACTTCAATGTACAAATGGACACATTCCTGGTCAGATGTTATGACTGGTACTTTTCCTTCCCAAATTGCTTTTTTTTTTTTTTTGACATCTAACAGAACTAGATGCAATCCCTGGTTTTTCAAGTCATCCTAAAGAAAGATAAGATCTATTAATTCTTACCAATCAGGCAGCTCCCACAAGTTTTCAAATAAGATATGCAATCCTATTTCCTTGTGATTTGAAAGTGTTCTGAAATCATCAAAAACTCAAGCTGTATTCTTAAATTGCCTTTTCTGCAGAAGTTATAGCTGGCCTCAGGAGAAAATAATTTGATTAAGACAGGCATTGTAGCCCACAGTAACATAATGCTCAGCAGTTTGTTACTATGACTTTATTTAAACACCTAACTCCAAACTCATTTGAATTGAGTATTTAAATATCTGTTATTTATATGTATTTTGAATGAAAAAGCCTGTCAACATAATAATAATAATACATGTATTCTTCACCTGGTCCTGCTTTCCTTAACAGAAAGAAGGACCAGATGGGGTTTTTCATTTCTTCTCACAAAAAATGAAACTTCTCTAAATGAAGCTTCTTTAACAAAGCTTTTGGGGTAAAATATAAGATTTCCTTTTCACTTGTGCAGCAGTTTCAGTTTGCCTTTAGTTCTTCCATACTGCACTGCGTAGTTTTTCTTTTTGGGATTAGCTATTTTATTTCAAAAAAATACAAAACAATACCAATAACATTGGAACATCAATACACTCATTGGTGTTTCTATCAATGGATAATCCTTGGTTTCAAATACTATCTCAGAATATTAAGGGCAGAAGGGGGGAGACGACATGTAACAGAAATTCTTTCAGCTCCAACTACAATTATTTCTAAATGAGAAATTTGCATTTAGCAGGATAGGAAGTTCAAAATCAAAGGGAAGACAATTTGATTCCCTTTTCTCATCTAATGCCTCACTTCCAATACCATCACATTGACTGTTCTACCACTGCCCAAATCAAATGCAGCTATACAGGAGGTAGTTTCAGAAAGAATAAATGATATTCTTAAATGGAGACCTGTGGCTTTTCATATGGTTGTGCTTCTTGCTCCAAAACTACTTCTCTTCTAATCAAAGTTACAGACAGAGACCACTTTCCTGCGGAAGACAATCACAGAGGGGAAAAAAGTGCTCTGTGTTTACAGCCCAGGAGGAAGACCATCTGTCATAAATCATATCTGAGCCTGAAATGCCAAATACATGAAAGGTCCTAGGCACATCGAACTGGGCACGTATGTAAAATTCGACATCTAGTTGTGATGTGATCCTGAATACCCTGCTCTGGAACTATCAGTATGCAACACCCAATTTTATCAGTATCTGACTTAAAAGGCCCAAAGATTTCTGGGTCCAGAAACATGGTCCTCTTTCATCAAAACTCCTTGAGGAAGCTTTATCTGCTGGATCGTTTGAAAAGCTATCTATCATAGTTTTAAAAGTTGGGGTTCCCCATTCTCTCCACCCCCTGAAAAAAAAGAAAGGAAAAAAAAAACCCACTGTTTTCTTAAAAATATGGCTAGGACACCACTCCTTTTTATATTAGCCTAGGCTGCAGAAACTCAGCTGCGTGAATGGTTCAGTGTCTTAATCTCTGTGCTTTAGGCACTTCTAACACAGGGAGGACCCTCTGCAATCCTCTTGTGCCCCAATTCAGAAAACAATTGTCTTAAACAGCTCCACTGAGAAGTAAGGAAAAAGAAAAAAAAGAAGACAGAAAATGTCTATTGCTTATAATGGAAGATTAAATTCCACTCTTGACTCCATTACTTTTAATATATTTTTTACACAAGGCAGTTGTTTGAGTAAGTGCAGGAGCAGTCTTGAAAGCGTGGACACTAGGCCTCTCTTATCACTGGAAATATCCTATGAGTCCACAATGGCATTCTTTACATCACACCTCAAAAGACCTGATAAGCAAACTGTTTTTAGTGATAAATTTGAAATTCAATCATAATTTTAGAAAATTATTACTATTTTAAATGAATACTTATCATAGATCTACTGAAAGACTGATTGTTTGAAATATGCTGTATAAGAGTTGCTTTCACTGTGTAGCTGGAGTCCACTCTACATGAAACTACTTCCTATAATTAGAAAATTTCATCCTTTTTGCATATTGGTTTGAGTCATCAAAGAGTTAAAAAAGCTATGGAAAAAGCTTCCTATTATGGGAATCTTTATTGTTTGGAAGTATGAAAAGTAGACAGAGTTTGTAGCCACATGGACCTTAAGAAATAAATAAAAATTGTACATCATTTGTTATGTTTCCTGTGAAAAAATAATTTAAAAAAGATATTTCTGAGGTCTCTAAACAAAAAGAATTGCTTTTTTTCAGGTAGTAAACTCTAATAAATTTCTTTTAAAGTAATTGTTTTCATTTAAGTTTTGAGGAATTATTTGTTTGTGTGATTCCTCTCCCCCTTTTTTTAAATAAAGCACAGTAATTGTATTTTTACACTCAGATTTAAAAAATGAGCTTTTTTATCTCCCTAGTTTATAATATAGCCTTTAAGTACTCTGAACTCCCACGGACTTTGGTGACAGTTTTCAATGTGTAAAATCAATCTACAAGGGTGCAGCTACAGTAACAATGAATATCTGAAGAAAGAAAACCCCTGAAAGAAAGTAAACAGCAACCTCAAGCTTCCCAAAAAACTTAGTACCATACTGTGGAAATACTCACGTGAGAGAGTAAACACAAAGAACCTACAACCAACTGGATGAGCACTCACCAGCCAACACGTCTATATACTGATACAGATGAGAAAGCACTGTAAAGAGGGAGATTGGCATGGCTTGAAAATGACAATATAAAAGCTGCTTATTATCTCAGTAGGCTCTATAAAATGGTACACCTGATCATTATTGCCTATTCCAATTAGTCATGAGTCCATCAACAGTAGCTGTAGAATTAACTTTCCTTCCTTTGAGGTGGAAAAGATTTTTGCAGCATTTATTCAATCAGTTCCCAAATTAGCCTATGAGGAGCAGTTTAATGACATGCCAGTTCTATTGTACTCGTGATAATGTGTTTTGTCCTTTTTGATAACTTCAGGTATCTATCATTATAAAGGAAAGAGGCAGTGCAATTTCTCAGGTGGAAATACAGAATTAACTCTTGGGTTACTCTTGGGCTCTTAGGTTACTTAACTTATTTCAACTGTGCTAAATAAAACAGGTTTTAAATTCATTTTAGACTATGGTTACATGCATAAAGGTTTGTGTATAGAATACATATCAATACCATCAATGGAAGATATACGTTTAAAATCAAGACTCACAGTGTGGGTTATTTATTCTCACATATATGCCATGAATGCAGATGTTTATTCTATAACTCTATTATCAAACAATTTGAGAAAAGGTTGTGAAGAATTTATTGTGGTGAAATTGTATTTTCGATCCAGCAATCTCAAAGTGACCAGAGGCTGCTAATGCTTTCTGACCCCACCTTGAAATAATAAATGTTTCTGGTTACGTACTGATATCCCATTTCTTTAATTAAGACTATGATGAAGAACCCTGAATGTTTGTGAAGCTCAAGAATAAAGCCCAGCTGACTGCCATTTTTCTGTGAACTATCCAAAGTAACGGCATTTCTTGAGCATTTTTCTGAGGGGTATGAAGTTTTACCAAAGATGTAACGCCCTGAGAGGATTCATGGCTACAATATGTCTCATATATATGAAAAAACACCTATCGTTCTTATCTCATATTTTGCTTTTTCAGTAATATACAGAATATGTTTCATTATAAAAACATTTTAACCTATTGAATAAATCATCAGAAAGGAAGTGCTTATAATTTACTTGTATTGAATTTATTTATATAAATTCTACTAGTATTTTATTGTACAGCATTATTGGCTGATGAATGGTCTCTGTACCATACAACACCAAGAAGATATTTAAAGTAAACCAAAAGCTATTGTAAGAGGTATTTGATAGCTCACTGATTATGGTAAAGGACTAGATGACAGGAAGGTGCTTGTTTACTTTTTGTAACTTTATTTTTTGAGAACAGCAGTTACTAGCTTTATTACTGTGACGTATGTAAATACGGAAGCAGATTTGGGAGCTAGAAGAAATATGTTAAAAATAACCTTTATAAAACTGTTAAGAAAGGATCAAGGGAAGACAACTGTTAGTAAACTGAAAGATATTGCTCTAATCTTATTTTACTAGTAAGCTGAATTGAGCTTGCTAACATTTGATTTAGGATAAAGACTTGTAGTTCTAACTTTGTGTCAGAGTAAATTGTTATTTGTTTGTATATTGTTCCTAATACTGACTGGTGATCAATGGCCCTCTTACTGAAGCAAAATACTAATATTTACTTAACTAAGATCAACCATGACCAATACATAATGTGGTGTGAGTACTGCATCACCTTTCTTTATAAAATTAAAAGGACAATAAGGCTTTCTAACTTCAACTCCACAAACATCATCTCTGGAACACCAAAAAGATTAAAAGTCCACGTGATTTTGCCATATAAGTAGAGTAAGAATGATACACACATTCCGGAGTGACTTTGGAAGGGACAATACAGAAAGGATCCTGTCCCATGAAATTAACCACTTCCACAGAACTTGAGAGAACAGGATTTTCACCTAGTCCTTTTTCAGAATATTAAAAGAAAGCATAATTCATTTCCATGATTCAGTTTTTAAAACATCATTATTTTTCTTATGGATTTGTGTATATTATAATCAGCCGTTTTGCTCCCATTTCTACTTATTGCCCTATTTTCATGCCATCAAGGTGATAATGATAAGTTGAAACAGAAAATTCCATTTTTAAAGGAAGTCTACAATTTTAGAGGTACGATAGACAAAATATCCTCAACATAAAACAATCATAGAATGTAATCCTACCTAAAATAGTTCTTTTAAAGAAGTTGGTGCAAAATGGGGAAAGGAAAGCTGCGGATTATTTGTCCATAATTTATTTTGTGCTATCAACAGTTCCATATGCAAAGAACATGCTAAGGATATGTGACCTGATATGCTTAATATAAAAGCAAGGTCAGGCACTCATTAAGTTCACAGAAGTAAAAAGGCATAGCTGAAAAAAATCCAGCTTGAAATTCCATTTCCTTCATGCATAAGAAGTACAAGAAACCTTGGTAGCTTTTATTTCCATATCCTGTGTTCTCCCATTTTTTCATCTGTATGTTGCCGTGTCAATTTTGTCTCTCGGGATGTTATAAGCAATACGGTTAGGGATCTCTTTGTATTTTATGTATGTACAAGTCCTAGGGCGGTGGACACCAGCCTATAATTTGAGCATCAGCATGCTATTGCAATACAATTATACAGAGAAGACACCTACATAATACACCGCTTAATAGAACATTTTAATATACAAAAGAGATTTCAAAATAATAGAATAATAGTAATACTGCAGGATCTGCAGTACTTTGCATCTTCAAGCCCCTACAGTAAACAGTGATTATTTTTTCTGGAAAATGGAAGAAAAAGCAGAAATAAGATGGCTGATTTGGAACTCTACCTGTGACACTATAACAAAATTTGAATGCATACTTGGGTATATGTATAGTACATGGTGTTGAAGAAATCCTTTTCAGAAAGATCTCTTCTCAGAAATTTTACCTTTCACTGCTCTGTGTGGGGCTTGTATTATTCAGCAAAATTTAAGGAAAAAAATTCAACATTTTACTCAGAACATAATAGTACTTGTGAATTTTAATAACCTCAAGGTTCGGAAGTCTTTCTATATTAACTACCCAGCTGCCATCAAATGCTATAATAAGAGTGTACAGGGCCAACAGACAGCCTGATAGAAGTATCTTCCACAGGTGACCTGTGGTAATGAGAGTGCCAAATAAGGAAAAAAAAATCTATTAATGGAACAAAAAAAAAATCCTTTTTAGATATTCTACTACTAGAATTCCTGTACAGGGACTTTTTATTACTGTGTTCAATAGAAATTTTTTGGGAGGGAAAGGCTTGGAAGTAAAATGAAAACCTGCTGAAAGTATCAAAACCTCTCTTTTGGCTCTGCACTCAGACAAAAGATTTATGAAGCTATTAGCAAGAGACTATATTCTAAATAGCAGCCTAATTTTGCATTAAATTGCTTTCATTTTTGTGTTTGCAAGTCCCATACAAAAATGTTCAGAGCTGAACTAGAGTCTTTGGAGACTGATCTCATATAAAGGGTCCTACATTTTTAACCACATACTATACTTCATGAAGCAATAAATGAAGAAGTCTTTGTAAAACACAAACATCTCTTTGAAGTAGAAGAACTTAGGGAGAACAGAGGGTAAGACTGTAAAAATATAAAGATAATTTTCACCTTCTGCAAATCATGGTAACTAGATTACAGATCTGAGTCATTAGTTCTTAAAGTTGACTCTTGATTCAAAGTTTTCTTTATCCTTTCTTTGAATATAGAGATTCCTACGCAGAGTTAGATGAGGTCAGAGAAAAGCATTGTTCCTGTGATCTGTGGCAGCTAGTTAGTGGGAACAATCTTGGGGGATAAATTTTAGCCTTTGAAACACAGCATGTTGCACAAAAATTAAAGCAACTTCTACTTCATTCTGATTAAATTAAATCATCATCATAAATAAATAGATGAGAAGAAAAGGAAATAATTTGCCTACTAAAAATTTCATTTATTTCTCCGTTACACTTGCTTGATAAGACTACTGTGCAGTATATCGAAATGAAACATGGAATCTCATTGATATTCTCTGGTATTTGATCTCAGTAGGGTATCTCTTTTTTCTCAGAAATATAATCCACTTCTTACATACGAGATAAAAATACTAGCATACTGTAGGGCCCACTCCCACAGTCGAATAACAAATACTGCAAGTTTAAATCACATTTTGCAGCTCCAAACCTGATAGAAATGGGGAAAGCTGGTATATTTACATAGGTGGACACAGAGTAGGATGATCTCATCATAAAAAATAGCCTGAACCTTGAGTATTAGGCAACTTCCAGCATCTTTGCCCCAGGAGCTACAGGGATGATTGTTATTTTCCTAAAAGCAGTTAAGTCTGTAAAGCCATACATGGGAATAAAAACAAGTTACTGGTACCTCGACGAGGTATGTTTTGTTGTTTGTTTTTTTTTTTTCCTTGTAATTTTATATTATTCAGAAAATCTCTCTCAAAGCTCTCTTTCCAGGGTTGGGGTTATTTTGTGTTCTACTAATGATCTGGATTCTGTTCTCTCCCTTGATATGCATGCTCCTATAAACTACTAGAGTTGAAAGGCCGTTCCTGACAATATCGATGAGCAAAGCATAACATTTCCACCACTGAAGTCTGTTTTGAAAGCTTTCAAATACCACGAGTACAGTTATACTCAAACAGAACAAATACTGAGCAGCAAAAGGATGAAATTTATGTATAGTATTTATTAGCACAACCATCTATATGTGTCTGCCCTACTCTCTGTTTATATCTTTACATGAGACCTGAGATTATATCATCTTCTGCTGGAACATCATTATCTACTACTTTTTCCAGAAAGAAAAACAGGAAAAACAGGAAAAACAGAAAAAAAAATCACCTACAAGGCCTCTGGTTCAGTGTTGGACACCAAGAAAACCCAGACTTGTAAACAATATTCTGTGTTACTTTGAAATTACATTTCAAATTTGAAATTACATCTGTTCATGGCATAGTAAGCCTGACTAACACCAGAAAGCCTTTGTCTCCATCTCTACAATGGGAATAATATTTACTCTTTTTGTAGAGTATTTTCAGAAATGGAGATGAAAAATATTGCATAAGTCTGAGAACTGTTCATCATCTTCATTTCTACCTCACTAATGATCACATTCTATCCTGATATAAGTTTCTCTCTTATGCCACGTTCTCTCTGCCCCAGATCTTCTAAAGGCTTGTCCTGCATGTTTGATTGAAAGACATTCTTGCAGCATGGTCATCAATCTTTCAAAGACCTAGAAGAACAGCTGGTTTTATTCTATAATGATACTGTACCCAGGCACTGAGAATCAGACACAGGGACCTGAATGAACTGGCAAATTTCAACTGGTTTCCAGAGCAGAAGGAAGTGAGCAGGTTAGCTATTTTTGTTTCAGAACAGAAGGACCTCAGAGAAGTTGAGTAGTAGAGGACTTCTTACAGAGCTCTTATGAACAGGAATTTTTTTCTTTAAAGGTAAGAAAGCTCTTCCTCCTGACCTAAAATAATAGTTACTATTTTTCACATTGCTATCAAATACTTTCTATTATTTGCTTTTCTCAGAGCTGTTTAATAGAATTTGTTATTTACTACAGCAAAAACATAGAAAAATGTTCAAGTGCTTCTGACAATTACATCAATTTTACTTTTGAACAGGAACAGCTTTTGCGATTATAAACAATCATTCTAGTTCTTTTAATTGCACCAACAACTAATGAGTCTTTTCCAACATGTCCTCAATACAGCCTACAGAAAAGAATTCACATCCGTAGCTGATACAATACTGACTTTCAGGACATAATTTCTTGAGGCCATTTGTATGACTTCAAAAATAACACTTTCAAACAAGTGATATAAGTAATATAACCACAGCTAATGGAGTTCCAAAAGTTTTGATAATGAAAACAGCACTATTCTGAAAGAACTTAATATAGTTTAAAAAAAAAAAAAATTAAGACACACCAACAAAACAGAACAACCACTCTGTGGAAGAAACAGGGGGGAAAAAAAAAAAGTACCAGGGAGGAGGCCTGACTCTACCAGATACAGAGTAATTCCTCAATTCTTACAAATTAAAATGACCATAGAATCATAGAATCATAGAATCATTAAGGTTGGAAAAGACCTCTAAGATCATCGTGTCCAACCGTCAACCCAACACCACCATGCCCACTACACCATGTCCCTAAGCGCCTCATCTACACGTCCTTTAAATACTTCCAGGGATGGTGACTCAACCACTTCCCTGGGCAGCCTGTTCCAAGGCCTGACCACTCTTTCAGTAAAGAAATTTCTCCTAATGTCCAATCTAAACCTCCCTTGGCGCAACTTGAGGCCATTTCCTCTCATCCTAAACAAGATATTTAAACATTCTCAATGACTTGTAAAAATGTCGTTTAAATGTCCTATTTTCAGAAATCTTAGTATTCATGTGTCTGTCATTTACATCAATGTTTATTTTTTATTCAATAATAATCTAATACACAAGTAAGATGTAAATTAGCACTCTTCTTTGACGTTTTTTTTTTCTCCTAATGACTTACAAATAATTTATTCTTATTCTTTTCTTCTGGATACTCTCCTGTGTCACAGTATTCTGGAAGAAAGGGTTTGTCTTTTATTTCAATCGACAATACTAAGAAGTGTCTATCTATCAGTGTCTGTGACAAAAGTTAAAAGAAGCCAGTATCAGAACATGAATAAAAATCTGTCAGGCTTTCATCCCCTCCTAAACAAGAAGTCTCTAAACATAATAGACATCAGTTCTTTGGACAAGTTAAGCTAAAGTAACAGACAAAGCAATCTTGTTACTATAACTGTATTTATAGTATCAAACAAATGTTGATGATAGACCTCAAGACAGGGTTGCTCTACACAGCACACCTGGCAGCTGTTCAGTTTTAAAATATCAGACATATGGCTCACATGTCTTGAATGATTTGAATGTTTTGTGATCTCAGGGGAGAAAGATGGGAAGAGTATCTATAATAAATAACTGCAGTTTGGGTTTGGGTTTTTTTTCATAGTTTATCAAGTATTCAACAAAATTACCTGCCTGTAAGCCACTTTATTGCCTTTGGAGTTCTCAGGAATTCTCACCAGCCTTAAAGGGTTAAGTTTCAGAAGATAGCTTGAAGTTTAGTAAGACACATCACTTTCAGAATTATACGAACTCAGTCAATAATCACCTGGGACAAGTTGTAGTTTTGTATTGAAATGAAATTAAAATGTGGTGGATAATCATTAGCACTTGCTTACTTTATAGTGCACTTTGCAGTACTTTATATAGAAGTCAAACGTGATTTCAATGATGGGGAAAAACTAATTGCTGTTTTCAGATTCCTCATGGTGGTTACAGACAAGATAGAGTCAGGCACTTACAGGTGTGCACTGAAAAGACTACTTGCAACACAAGGTAAATTCCAGCTATGAAGAAAAATATCAGAATGAGGGTGGTTAAACATTGAAACCAGTTGCTATGGAATTTCCACCCCTGGAGATACTAAAAATCAACAAAAAGGATTGAGCAACCTGACGTAGCTTCAGAGTCAGCCCTGCTTTGAGCAGGAGGTTGGGCCAAGCAAATGTTAAAAACACACTGATATTTTGGTTGTTGCTAAGTAGTGTTTACTATAGTCAAGGACTTTTCAGCTTCCCATGCTCTGCCAGGTGCACAAGAAGCTGGGAGAGAGCATAGCCAGGATAGCTAACCCAACTGGCCAATAGGGTATTCCATACCATATGACGTCATGCTCAGCATATAAAACTGGGGGAAGAAGAAGGAAGGGGGGACGTTGGGAGTGATGGCGTTTGTCTACCAAAGTAACCATTATGCGTGATGGAGCCCTGCTTTCCTGGAGATGGCTGAACACCTGCCTGCCGATGGGAAATAGGGAATGAATTCCGTGTTTTGCTTTGCTTGCGTGCATGGCTTTTGCTTTACTTATTAAACTGTCTTTATCTCAACCCACCAGTTTTCTCACTTTTAATTTTCCAGTTCTTTCCCCCATCCCAGCAGGGGGAAGTGAGCGAGCAGCTGTGTGGGGCTTAGTTACTGGCGGGGTTAAACCACGACAACTTCTCATAGATATTCAAAAAGTTTTGCCTTTATAATGTAATAAAGGCTCGGGGGAGCCTGAGTAACCTGACCAGTGCAAGCTGTGGTGGAGCCCAGCAAAATGGGAATAAGTAGCAAACTATTGATGTGGATGCATGTGTTGTACAGCAACAACAATGATTTATTTCTGAAGGCAATACCATTAAGGCCCAAGACATTTGTCTTGACACTGAACAAAATATTTGTCATTTTAAAATACATCCTGATGAAACCCCTGAAACAGTACTTCTATATGTTGGAAATAGATGTGTTTGTATAAGAACTCTTTGTGATTCTATACTTAAAGGCAACACTACTGTGAAGATATATAATCACTCAAAAATCTGTATTTGTAATTTTACCAAAATTATGGGATGCAACTTTAAATATTCAGCTCCTGTCACAACCCACTAATTGCTACAATCGAACTACACATCTTATCAAGATTTACTACCTACCCCCATGGGAATGAATCTCACACTGGTGAGAAAACTGTTGCAACATGATGACCTGAGTCAAGTACTGCAACGAATTTGAAACAACAGACAAAGAACTCTGATTACCATCCATCATGATAAAAAGAAGATACACCGTGTCTTAGAAAGAGTAAAGAAGGATGGAGAACATCACTGGTGGGAGAACAACACCTTATTTGGATGGTCACCAACTGCAACAGGGACTTTGAATCAACTTTTACACCCTATCATAATTTTACTAATTTCTGTTATATTATGCTTGTTGTTGAACATTGTTCTATATGTTGTAGTGTAGAGAATGGCTAGACAAGTAGCACTGTTACCAAAACCTCCTCGCATATATAACATTGCTTAATCACATTTAACAAAACCATAATGATTAGGTAAACCAACCAAAAATTTCCCTCAAATTGCAATTGGAATATGGCATTGATCTGTTTATAGGCACAGAGGCAAGAGACGACCACACTGCCACTCTGTGAGAGACAGATGGATTGACTTTAGTCACGGGGTGAATTGTAGTGATGCATTTCCCCCCTTCCCCTGGGCTACTCTACGATCTTAGGAACTCCTGTTAGGCCTTAGCCACTGTGTAACGAGTTGGGCGGTTGAGCGTCCCTTGACCGTACCAGGCACTCTTGCATGGCTAAGGTGGGGAGCAACACTGATCATACCAGGATCACCGGCTACCTGATCAAGGTAGGGAATGAAAGTGGGGGATAATTCGTCATCCCTGACAGCCCTGAAGCATTCCCTACCTGAAGCATTTCCTATCTTGATCATAGCTCAAGTGGAACGATACCATAGTTACCATGAAACAATACCATGGTTACCGTGGAACAATACCATAATTACTACCCTGGACCATCTCGGATAGTGGTCAAGATGGAAATTTACTGATGACTAAAGCCAATCATCTTGCAAACCTATAAACAGCGGCCCCAAGCGAGACCTTTGAGTTTTCCTGGACCACAGCGGGCTGCACTTAGAGTATCCTTCTGAGTGGGACACCTCTCAGAGTTCACAAACTCTCAAGTCTGTGATATTCAGAGGACTGTTGGAACCTGGGCTGAAACATTCCTTGGCCAAGACACTCCTCGGGGCTCAACCCTTTGCCCGTTGAGAAATGCCAGGACATTTAATGTGAATATTTCACAGACTCCAGGGGAATTTTTAACCGGTATCTTATCTAGCTATAGGCCTTTGTCTTTCATGAATTTACCTAGCTATGGGCCCGTGTGTATGAATAGATCTATAGTGTGTGTGTGTGTATTGATTTAAATAACTAACAATAAGCATAATCTGTAATTTAGTAATTGTAGTAAACTTGATTAACGTGTTTTGTAACTGTTAAATTAGTCAATGATTAAGTGCTGTCAAAATCTTTTGATCTACCTTAAAACAGTGAATGAACTTTAGGTCGCTGCTAAACATATATAACCCCTTAGGCATAAACCGTTGACCAGGTCTGAGACTAGGGGTAGATCCAGCTGCACCTAGACTCCTCTCCGAGAAGGAGTTTAGAAAACAAGGGGGTCTACTCTGAACCCCATGACTCAATGAGAAGGTCTTCCTTACCCTTTTTGTTCTTGGTCTTTCTATAAATCATTCCAACTTAATTCTGACACAATTTTCCCTGTGTATACTTAATCCATGTAATGACTAATAGAGTGAACCTTGCCATTGAATTCTGTTAAGTCGCGCTTTCACAAATTTCTGTTAAAATCACCTTTTGCTGATACCTTTGCTAGTGATTCTTTAAGCGGCCTCAAAACCACTCATTCGCGACACAAGCCCATCCCACCAAAGCAGCTGCCCTTAAGTCCATCAAGGAGAGTGATTCAACCATTGGCCCTGGTGTGAAACTTGCCAACACGGGGCTTGCAAGTACAACCAGAGAAGAAATTCTCCCTTCCTGTAAAACCATGAAAACCACTGGGGATTATTTCCTACGAGGGTAGAGGACTTATTATGAGATGCAGGAGAAAGACCATTCTGGGATTGTTTTAAAGGGATTGTGGCCATGTGTCAGATTTGTTATGCGATGTTTAGGGGAAGGACCAAAGGAAAGGAAAGAGATGGATTTGGGTGGACTGGGAAGGAAGAAGCATGGGAAAAAAAGATACAAAAGCTCCCTTGTAGGAGCATATATAAGAAAACCATTTAACATAGATTATTGATTTGATATCTAGATTTACAGACAGGAATACTAAGCGATGGATTTTAATGTCAGGCTGGAAATCACTTCAGAACATATGTATTAGACATCTGAAAGCAGCTAAGCCCTTCATTTGAAGTAATAAGAGAAAAATAGATTTAGAAATGTTTTAGTTGAACACAGGAACTTGACTCTAATTTACATGATGTAAAACTAGAGTAATAGCAACAAATTCAACAAATTTTACTCTAAAAGCAGTGTCCAGGCTTACAGTTCCAACTCAAAACCAACCAACCAACGGAGAATTGTCGTATTATTTGAACTCCAGTAATATTTGAACCTAAAATTCTTGGACTTTGGATCTCCCTTGATATTAAACATGGAGAATGTGTTAAAAATTACATAATGCCTACAATACGGTGACATGCATACTGCTATTATTATGTAAGTAATGAAACAACATTATGAGTCATACACAAGGATTCAGGGGTGGGAGAGAGAAAAAGAAAACAATAAAAAGAAAGGTTCTGTAAACAAACATGAACTCTGAATATTATTATTTTTTTAAACATGAAAGTCTTGGGATTTTGTTGTGGTTATTCTATCAGCTGTTGGCTTAGAATTTTTCTGCAATAATTTAAATTAGCATTCACTTATTTTAGCTGAACGTTAAGTTATTTTAACATAAACAGAGTCTTAATAAAATTATTACAATGCGTTACATAACATCATCATCCAAAGAAAGCATCAGCATGTGCGTCACTTTGATTTCCCTTATGGTCTGGGAACCGTTCGTGAATCAGAGATGAATGCAATGAAAATAGTGCAATTGAATCCAAGGACTTCAGTAAATTTAAATCACTGCTTTTTTGTTTTCTTTTAAAACCTACTTATTTTCTACAAATATTTAACACTTTAGACAAAAGACAGATGGCTTAGATACTAAATTTTGCAATAAGTAGGTTCAGATCCCCGAATAAAATATGAAAGACAGGACATAACCTTTGTGTTCTTTTGAATTCATATGCTTGAAGGCCTTATGCTCTAATTTCAAATTAATTCATCTACATAAATCAAGCACTGAAATTCAATGTTTTTTTCTCACTGTCAAAACTGTTTGGCATGCAACTGTTTTTTCTTGATATGTTAATAAATGAAAATTAGCGTGTTTCATTGTATAGCCAAGTCTGGAAATGCTAACATACAAGATTACCTTTAGACTAGCTTTAGAAAAAAGTTTAGTGGAATCTCATTAGATGTTCTACTTAATATTTACTGCAGTTGCCGCAGCTAATATTTTTTGTTGTTTTTTTATTATGCATATGAGCACATTCCTGACAGATATTTCTTCTGTATACTAATGGTATGAATACGTAGTTTTTTCCTGTTTGATGCCACTCATTTACATGGTAAAAATCAGCTCCCTCATTTATTGCTTTGTTCTCCTGACCTGATCTATGGGAACGAATCAGAAGTTCTGGACAAACCTAAATGCCAGAGTATGCAGTCTTTTTGGAGATTTATTGGATCAGGCACAGGGATGTCAGAACATAGCTATGTCATTTTAAGGATCATCTTGGACGTGAAAAAAGTCCAGCTTTTATCATGTATCAGGCCAAGCTAAAAAGCAGATCCACAAGAGAAGTCCCTATATCACACTTTTGAAAAGTGTAGGGTTAATGCAGAGCTTGATGTGATTCAGGGCACACCAGGGTTTAAATTGCTCTAATTCTTTTTTGGTAATTTACTACAGCTTGCATAATTTTCATATCAGTATATACAAACTACCTCTGTTACCTTGCTCAGATGGAGCATGGAATAATTGGATGGTCAGATGCCTAGGTAGGAGGACTGGAAAAAAAAGCAGCTACACAACTTTCAAGAGAGCACACAGAGCTCAGGATTGCAAACAGATGGGATGCTTCTCATGGTCTTTCTCATTTCACATGCATAATAGGATCAGCCTTATTTCGTGTTTGCTTAGAACATTTATTTATAGCAAATTAGAGCTTTTGCAGAGACTGTCAGTGTTGTTCTCGGTGTTATTTTCTGTAAATTGGTAAGTTGTGTGTAATCTCATCATACTCATGTTACTTGGGGTTTTGTGGCTTTTCCTAGAACAGTCTTGCATAATACGGAAAACAGGATATTGGACTGAATGGGCCATGTGGTGGATTCAGTTATGCAGTATTTAATCTCCTTTTAAGAAAAATTTCATCCTTTGCAGTTTCATTTAGCTCAAGAACTCTCATTTCTAACATTTATTTTGCAAATACATCAAGGGAAGACAACATTTAATTCTGATATGTCCTGGATATCATGTTGGTTTTATTTAAATCGTGTTCTGTCAAAAAAGGTCACAATTGTTTATCTTTCTTTTCTGTTTCCAGATGAATGCAAACAGGAGAAATGAGGGTGTTGCCATATTTCTTTGTGTGACTTGTGAATGGAAGAGTGACAAAGGATTCTTTCATACATTAATGTGAAGCTGGATCAATTAGAGCCCTACACATACTACGTTCCTGACAGAAATGTCTCATTCAACAACAGCATAAGTGTTCTAATTGAAATATCTGGAGTTCAGGATGGGATGCCTAATTTACTCTGACAGAGTTGTTGATTTATCTGAAAACAAATTCTATCAAACTGCATATTTCTCTCCTTAATTACATTTTAGGAAACAAGCACATCAAGATCCCATGAATACTAAGAGCTTTTAAGATATTCAGGAGAGAGATTCTCAAAAGGATTATAATAAATTGTTTTCCCAAAATGTAGGGAGGTGAAGGTATCCAGAGTGAAAAATAAATAAAGCAAAACAAGAACCTTCTTTTTATCTAAATTGGTTGAGAACAAGTGATGTAAAGAGACAACCCAGCCACACAATATTTAAATATAGTTTCAATAGGACTATTCACAGGCTAAAATTAAGCTTGACCACAAAAACTGAGAGTTGTAATACTGAATCTTAAGTGACTACTCCCTTCATGCAAAAGCTTATTGTTCAATTGATAATAATAATAATAATAATAATAATAATAATAATATTCATAGATTGTGGTATGTGATTAATAAATTATAGCAGTAAACAGATCTGTCAAAGGTTTTCTACATGGCTATGTGCAATAACCTAAAAATCAGCTAGACTGTAACAGTTAACTATTTTTTTCAAACTTTACTTATTTATTGCTCCTCTATAAGCTAGTTTAAATGTTCCATTGAACAAATTATCCAGAACTGAGCTCTGAAATCCATGGGAGATTTGCTTGAATGATGAAACCAAGATTTCAAATTGATTGGATTTTTGCTGAAAAATACCAGTACGATCTTTTCCTACCTTTTTAAGGAAACATATTTAAAAATCTTTTTTCCCAGTAGACTAGACATAACATGTATTTCACAATATTAAAGAACACAGACTGGGAGTGCCACAGGCTCAAAAAGCTGACAGCAGCTATGTCAGGAGTTTTAAAAGTCACAGAGGCATTTAAACAAATTGATAGGAAATACACAGAAATTAATGAATCCTATATTTAGGAAATAAAAAACGTCTGATGGTCTGACAGTTCTCAGCTATATATTTTACATTAGGACTCAAAATTTATAGTAGTACTAGAGTCTGAATTATTCAAACAGGGATAAAAATCAAATGTGCATTTTCAATCAAGTTTGCCGTTTAAAGAGCTGCAAAAACCATTAATGTTTTCATTAGCAAGCCTGTCACTCTTTGTTGAATGTCATGAAGACACAATCACATGTGTTTGTCTATTTTCACTGATAGTGTTTCTGTACAATGTTTGTCACTATGAATCTCATACAATATGCTTTTTCTGACCTACCAAAGTGAATCAAAGTAATAAAATATTAAGTCATCTTATGTTAAGAGATTGCTGATCAGCAAAGGTTCTTTATGTATTTTCTGTGTAAGAATATCTTCTTAATAGTTTGGAAAGTTCTGGAGTATTAAGCAATTTAGTTTAATAAACAGTTGATTAATACATATAAAGTACTTGACTTGAAAACTCAAACCCAACCCGGTAAACTATTCCTTTACCAGCATATAAGCACACTTGTTTCTTCTAAGACATTATCTTGACTTATAATATCTCCATGACACTAGATTTCCCTAAGGTACTGTCATCTTTTTGAAAGCTTTCTGCTAGATCAAAGTACAAGATAAAACTGAAATTACATCAATGAAATGAACTATTCACATGGAACTAATCTTTCCAGCAAAACCTTCGCAAATAAAACTTCTCTATGAAAGGCTTGTGAAAACAATTTATTGATTTTTCTGTGAAATTTGTCAAGCCTTATACTGTGTACGTATTTAGCCTCCTCTTGCAACTTCTGAAAACTGTAAAAATGATATAAAAATATGGCCAAATAAAACTTTTTGTGCATAACATATGCTTAGAAGACCTTAAAGTTGGTACAAATAATTATATCTAATATCTATGGTGTGTAGATAATTGCAAAAATAACATTCCTGTGTAGGCTCAATGAAATCAAACACAATGTTACCAGAACTCTTTACGGTAAACTTCCAAGTTTTTGCCTTCATTGTGCAGACCATATGCTATTATTTTTATTCAAGATGTTTTTTAAGATCGTATAACAAGCCATGATACTTTTTAACACTCCTTGTGATACACTTCATTACAGTAAATGGGAAAAACTGCCATTTTAATTTTACTGAATATGCCCGTTAATGGATCCATATGGCAATACACAGGAACAATCTAATTGTCAGTCATTTCACAGTTTAACTATACACTGATTTTAGTTGAGATTATGCTCTAACAATGCTGATATCATTGGATACCAAAGACTTGTTTGCTTTTATGAAAAATAAATTAAATGGTCTAAATGTATTATTGGGAAAATAGTCTATTGTATAACTTTACACATAAGTTATTTGACAGAAGTCAGTGTGTTTTACTTGGATATATAAATTTGTTGTAATTCTTGCGCATGTAGAATTGTAGTTACAAATGTTGCATTCAAAATTATTTCCAGTTGCATCTGCTTTTCCATCTACTTACTATTACTTCCATCTACTTACTAAATAATATACATCACCCCTGCTTGCAAAAACACTACGAAAAGAAACTGTAGTTTGTGCACAAAACTGAGAAAAGTCACATTTTCACTTTTTATCCTGCCAGTATTTGGGAACAAAATTTAAAAAAAGATGAAGTAATTTATTCAACCTAAAGGCAGATACCTAATTGAAATATCTAACTTGGGTGAATTCTTCTCTGGGCCCATATCTAGTGAACAGAGAGATGTATCTGTAGTCATTCAGAAGGCTATCTGAGCATCTAGTACCTCTGTTCTCTGGAGGATCCTCCATTGAGAATAAAGGAAGGCTAGGATTAATTATCCCAAAGTGGGATGACAGGAATTTTCTCCTTTTGTGGCTGCTTAGTCCTAAGTTATAATAAAGTCTATTTTTACTATTTTGATATACTACACTTTCATAAATCTGGAATGACAAGGGCTATTTGGGTGGGTGTGTCTTTATAGCAATCAAAAGATATAAGAATTACACCTGTAATTCTATACACAGCTCTCCCAGTCTTTCCTCATAGGAGAAATGCTCCAGTCCCTTAAACATCTTCGTGTCCCTTCGTTGGACTCTCTCCAGTATGTCCATGTCTCCCTTGCACTGAGGAGCCCAGAACTAGACACAGTGTTTCAGGTGTGGCCCCACCATTGCTGGGCAGAGGGGAAGGATCACCTTCCTCGACCTGCTGGCAGCTCTTTCCCCAATGCATTCCTTCACAACCAGCAAACATAAAACTACCTTATTATTATTCCTAATGTTCTATGAGTAAACAATAAAGCATAAAAATTTATTAATTTTGTGTACAAACTCTTTGGAATACTTGATAAATAGTTTGACAACATTGGCAAGAGAATTAAAAACTGCAACAAATTTCACAAATCATTTTCAGCAGTTTTAAATACATTCTCCAATACAGAAAAATGAAAGCTCAAAAAAAACCACAAACCGAATAAAGCGGAAACATCATTATAATTCTCAAAGTAGTAAAGTTTAGTGAGTGTAGTGCTTTAAACAGCTGTGCTGGTTTTGGCTGGGATAGAGTTAATTTTCTTCACAGTAGCTAGCATGGGGCTATGTTTTGGATTTGTGCTGAAAGCAGGGTTGATAACACAGTTTTCGTTACTGCTGAGCAGTGCTTACACAGAGTCAAGGCCTTTTCTGCTCCTCACCCCACCCCACCAGCCAGTAGGCTGGGGGTGCACAAGAAGGTGGGAGGGGACACAGCTGGGACAGCTGACCCCAACTGACCAAAGGGATATTCCATATCATATGACGTCATGCTCAGCATATAAAACTGGGGGAAAAAGAAGGAAGGGGGGACATTCAGAGTGATGGCGTTTGTCTTCCCAAGCAACCATTACGCATGATGGAGCCCTGTTTTCCTGGAGATGGCTGAACACCTGCCTGCCGATGGGAAGTAGGGAATGAATTCCTTGTTTTGCTTTGCTTGCATGCATGGCTTTTGCTTTACCTATTAAACTGTCTTTATCTCAACCCACGAGTTTTCTCACTTTTGCTCTTCCGATTCTCTCCCCCAACCCGCTGCGGGCGGAGTGAGCGAGCGGCTGTGCAGTGCTAAGTTGCTGGCTGGGGTTAAACCATGACAACAGCATAAATGAAACTTAGTGTCTTCATTACATTCAACACTAGTTTATTTAAACTGTTTAAAGTCTTTTTCCTTTGGCTTTCTCACCTCGTTGTTTTTAAATTCTTAAAATATTTGAAGTAAAGATACTCACTTTTAGTTTCCAGAGGTGTGCGTACAGCAATGATAATACAACTTTTAAACAGCAACCTAGCTCTTTGCTGTGAATCTTGGATAGTTTTTCTAAATAGAGTATTCTGTATGCAGCAATCACTTTGATGATTGCTGAAACAATCATCAGAAAAACCAGAAAAACATTACAAAAGCAATACAAAACAGACTAGGATCTTAAAAAATATTAGATTGTGAGAACTGACAATTACTGCAAGTACAGTTTTCAGAACAATTCTGATTATTCAAATAAAATTCTGTATTTGTCACTGGACTTGCCCTATTTTAAATCTCAACCTGCCCTCAAACATAGACTGCTTTGCAGTAAGTTTTTCACCTGGAATGGAATGGCTTATTCTGTGCAGTACTCCATGACACATCCAAACTGCTCCATAACAATGAATAGAAAAAGAAATTGACAGGCATTCATTGCTTGAACCTCAGAAGTAGAGTAAGTACAAGCCCAGAAAAGTTGGAACAGTTCTGACTTTAATAGTAAGCAGGGGGACAAAGTTACTGGATGCTTACTACAAAAAAAAAAACCCAACACATTTTATAATTTATTCACGAGTAGAACATCAGGGCACCAAATGAATCCCAACAACAGCAAGCCAGATTGACAGTGTTCAGTATCTTCAACTGAATTGTAATTTTTGGTTGAAGCTGCTGAGCCTTCTATTTCATTAACATGTCTTCATTATTTTTATTCATAAATTCACATACACAGAGGATCTGTCCTCTGTTTTACAGCCTCGGAAATAGCCTTTTCTCACAGTTCACCCCATAATGAAGAAGCAGTTTTGCTTGCTTCTAGTCAATCGAAAAGATCATAGCTACCTAAATCACTGTCAAAAGTTACTGTATATACCAAGAAGGACACTAAGGATGGATTTTAATTTCAGATTAAGAAACCTGAATTTCTGTGACTTAATGTAGGTGAGCCAGCTTCTAAACTTCCTTTTTAATAAATGATGATTTAGTCAAAACAGCTTAGAAAGAGATTCAGCTCAGTTTGAAGTAGACACCTTAGGTGGGATTCAGCTGATTAAACATAGGCATGTATCGCCATTTGAGACACTATGGGGTGTTAAGGACATCTGCAAAGAGCTGATACATAAACTCTTGCTACAGATTGGAAAACCCAGGCAAATTATGACAATGAAGATAACCTACTATTTCTGAATTGGTTCATGTGCAGTCAGTTCAACAGCCTACTTGTAACTGCGTCTGCAACTACTTTCATTGAGGATAATGGCTCACAAAGGGTCACCAGCTGATGAATCATCAGCAAGTGTTCGGTTTGCATAACTGCTGGAGATTATCAGTAGCCTACAGGAAGAACTCCTGAGCATATAAAAGCCTGGAAATAGCTGACAAATATCTACACATTATACTGCTCTTGGATCTCTTGGTGCTGTTGCTTCACCTCCGGTACTTAGATTTAGTCTGTTCCTGATAGCATTTCATTGCATGAATATGCAGATTTTCTAATGTTCATCTTTCCCTTGTTCCCTGCTCTTTATCTTCTGCCGATACCCTCTACATTCCTTAGCTTCTGCTTCTCCCTTAGATCCTAGCCAGAGACCTAACACTTCGGGACCAACTGCACAATTTGTGCAGATGTACATATTGTGCTTCTTTATGGCTTCTGCAGTCACTAGAAGATAGAAAGCATCACAGGCAACTCCTCCAGTGTTAATCCTGGTTCACCATCTGAAAGTGCATATTCTAGCCTGGAAATGCAATATGATCAAACAGGTAGACTGAGCCAGAACCAGCCACTCCAGTCATGAGTTGGAGAAATTAATAATTTTTGTTATCCTTTATGTTTGTATAATGGCTGCTTTTCACTGGCTTTTTGGATACTTCAACAGTTTACATACTTTGATGTATAAGATTCCTTTAAGAACAAAAAATAAGTAAAATGGCTCTGGTCTGAATGAAATAAATTAAACATACATAAAATATCCTGCA
The DNA here is from genome assembly GCF_964195595.1 of Calonectris borealis. Classification (NCBI taxonomy): domain Eukaryota; kingdom Metazoa; phylum Chordata; class Aves; order Procellariiformes; family Procellariidae; genus Calonectris; species Calonectris borealis. The sequence continues at coordinate 25,243,495 of NC_134314.1, forward strand.
GTTATTCTGCCTCTCAGTTCTTTAGTTATTAAAGCTGTTCTAAAAATTTTATATAAACCTTTTCCACGTTGAATTGCAGTGCAAAACAAAACCCTTCTGGGAAGCACTCTATCTGCAAAGGGACATGTACCGTAATAACATTGATTGTTTTGTTTTCTGTTTTGTTTTTATTTGAGAGAACTTTTTTTCCCCATACTCCTCCTGGACACACGACTGGGACAAATTCTTCTGAATTACAGTCCATTGGCAGCAAATAATCAGAAGAAGTTGTCATGGGTTAAGAGCTCACTAATCAGCTGTCCTACATACAGCCTGCTGTCACTGTCCTATCTCTTCCTGAAACTCATAAGATATTACGTTAAAAATAAATGCACTTTGCTTCTATTTTGATACCACTCACAGTAAATACCAGGCCCTTTTTGAAACCCCTGTTTTTCCAGAAGCTTGTTGTCTACTGTCATCGTAAACATATTATTACACAAGCCAAGTCCATTTCTATTCGTTTCAAGTGAAGTCAAATACATGCCAATTAAAAGATATAGAATAGGGAGATGAATGCTTGAGATGTTTTCAAATGGTTCTTAGCTCACATTTGGAGGTTGCTATGGTGAACGCTCATCTGTAATGCAAAGGAAACAGGATTCAGCATTCCTCTCTGTATGAGAAATAATACTTTTTAAAATGGAAGTAACAATATTTGCCACTTTATTTTCAGAAATTTGAGGTATATTTTTATTTCTGATACTTGTTCTTGATGTTTCTGATACTAATCCTTGATAAATTCAATCTAATCAGGCAGCTGTAACAAAGAAAAAATGCTATTTTATATTTAAATATTTAACTTTTTCTAGTGATAGGTGGAATTTTCATAATCTTGTTAAATTATTATTTTCCAAAATGCATTCCCTGAATAAACAACATCGAATCAAAATTTAAAATTTATTTCATTTCTTCCTTTGTTCTCAACTAATGCAGTAGCTAAAAAATATCACTGTTTAACTTTAAAATATTTGCACTTTCGGGTTTTTTAACTGTATTTAACTGATCTACTCTTAATTTAATATCCGTATCTCTAGTGTTCTATGTAAAAACAAAATTATTAATGACTGATATGTTTAAGAGTTCCCGTAGTCATTCAAAGTAAGATTATGATACCCAACTCAACATGGTCATTGATGAACACCAGGAAATAATGAGTTCTCATGGTTGAACCAAAAGTGAGTAAAAAGGGAAAGTAGAAAGCAAATAATTCAAATTAGTGTGATGCAGCAAGTGTTCTTTATTCCTGTTTGTGAAAGTGTTTTGAGTTCAAAACCAATTTTTTTTTATAACTATTTTTATTTCAGAAGCTGACATCTTATTTTCTCTCCCATTTTGTACACAAGACTGATTTAGATAATTTTAGAAAATATTACAATGGAATGTTTCAATGTTATTTTTAAAATAAAAGAGATATTCTTCTTACTTATTTTTAGCACCTAACTTAACAAGTCTCCTATAGACAGTGACTCAGAACCTGGGAATCTCCCTGTATTGACAATATAGGAAGCATAAGAAAAAACAACCTCTAAATTTAAGCACTTAAATTAGGTGCCTAAACTTAGTTCCCAGTTATTAATATTTCTCTGAATTATGAACAGTTTCAATTTACTCGGAATATATTTACCATTTAAAGATAACATTCTGCTCACTTTTATTGATATTTCTGTTCACCTCCTTCAGACTCTTCCATGATTAGTCACGGGAGAAATTAACAATGTGAGTAAAATCTTTCAGTGAATATATCCTTCAATATCTACACAGTGATAACAAAAATCAGTAATCAGATGTGTAGTAAAAAAACCACTTTGTCTGAGGCATGCCCCAATTTATACAAATGTAGAAATAGTTATACATTTGTATTTGTAAAAGTTTCTGAGATAATTTCTTTTCAGACAGCATTACAGTTATTGCAGGTATCAGCTTACAGAAAGAATTAGACTTGTCATATTTTAGGATCCTGCATTTTGGAGTTACATTCCATGAATAACATGGACCTAATCACTTCTGTAGAAATGGAAACATGGCTTAAATTAAAATGTAATAAAAAAAAAAAAAAAGACAATCTCACTATAATTCACTATTTCTGTTGCATATCCAGCTATTTATTAACTCTGGATAAAGTGGGCATAGGATGCACTTTTAGATGCTGTTATTTTTCTATGGTTTTGGTCAACTCTGTTGGATTTTGTCTTCACGGCATAGTTTATTTTGCCTGCTACTCATTGGCTGAAATAGAACAGTCTGAAAGAGGAACTCTCTGTTGCAAATATATGCATTGTCATGCCAAGTTATCTTTATGCATTTCTCATAAGCGTGCTGTAATACAATCTGTCTTCATGTCAGCTGGACAATACCTCCCTTAAGCTCTGCATCAGTCTATCTTCTACCATTCTGTTATTTTTTAAACACAAATCGTAAGACTGATAGCCATGATAAAATTAATATGGACAGGTGGTACCGCTCTCTCCATGCTGTCAGGAAAAAGAGGCTCATTACAAAAAGAGCATTATGGCCAGTATTTCAGAGAGTGGCCATATATGTTCTTTGGTATCATGCCTGGTCTGACAATATTTTTATGAATTTATTTATGTAATCACGAAGGTGAACAGACATGTTATGTGTGGCCTGACACAAAGTCAACTGATGCGCAGGCATATCCTTCTGCGGCAAAATCCAAAGACAACATCTGTGACAGTATGTGGAGAGAAACCTTCCAATCTCCCCTCCCCAATCACTCATTCAAATTCTTTTTTGGGAAAACTGCAAGACCTAGAGATGAAAATCGGCTTCTCAAATCTTAGGGATCATTGGAGATACAAACCAATCATTTATGGTTCTGACACCGTGACACAGTTCTATCGGACTTAATTTTAAGAGGGAAAAAATACTGTGTATTAACTCTTATAACTTAGGAGCTGTCCTCTTTTAGGAGGAAAAAAAAGAACAGCCTAGTGATTCAGCACCAGTATAGTTTACGCCTTGATAATACAAATAGCATGTTTGGGGTTTTTTCTCCATAACTCCTGCTTTTAATGATTCACTTAAATTCTTTACCACTTCTCCCATTCCCCTGTCCCCGTGTCCCCCCCACCCCTTTCTGTCAGTTCAGAGTTTTATAGACTTCTGTTACGTCTATTCTCTGGCATCTAACTTCCAGACTAAAGCGTTTCTCTCTCCAAACTTAGTCATTCCTTCTATGAAAGCATTCCATTCTTTTGATCCTCAAATTACATGAATAAAAATACATTAAGTTGATTTTCAGTATTCTTTGGAGTCAATGGAAGGGTGAGTTACATTTTCCCTTGCTCTTGTGGTGAAGTGCATACATATTAGATACTTTGGGGTTTTTTTGAGGGGGAAATCTATTTTTCTTTTGAAAAAGAAGATACCACAGAATCAAGTTTGGGTTTTTTTAATGAAGATTTTAATTCAGTGTTGCTTATTCATTAGAATAAGTGCATGAAATTGTTCAAAACCAATTACTCATTCAATATATAACTATTTAAAGGAGTGAATTCTAAAGAAAAGGGGCAAAACATAGATGAAATGACCTGCATTTGTATATTGATGCAGACATGTAAAAATAACAAGTAGTTAGAAATATATAAAAAGATTGCATATCTATTTAATCCTACCAGTTTCATACTACCGGAGAATGGGTAACATTTATATTATTTTATACTGCTTCTAACACTGAACTAAGCTTTTAAAACCAAACAGAAAATGAAGAGACACTATATAAATTAAGGATTCTATTGGATATCTGTCAAAGACATTATGCTAATTTTCCCAAGAAGAAAGACAGAGAAGAATGTGCCAGACTGAAAACATCAGTTCAAATAAATGATTGTCCTGACACATAAAACTTCAAGCAAAATTGCACATTCATGACTAAGGAAAGATGGTTAAGGAGTAATGATACTCATGTAAGATTTAGAAAGCCCTAGGTGAACTTTCCCTTCTGAAAGATTGCATTAGTAGGACAGCTACATAAATTTGAAGCCAGATTAAAAAACAAGAAAAAGGAATAAAGTACCCAAAGTGTGACTCCTGTGGGATTTAAATACCCAGTGCCCAAACTGTAATACTCAAAAACTGTATAATGCTGACCATAGAAGTGCTAAAATTGTTTTTATTCTATTCCTTTAATGTATTAATTAATTTTACTTTGGCGTTCACCTGACATTCTGCTTCTGCGTGCCCTCAGTGTTGAAAACCAATTAACAATTTGGCATTCAGATCATTCAGGATGAAGTGACAATCCAAGAGCCAGTTGTTCTATCATTGACGTCTTACTTGTTCCTGAACAAGTAGGAGAGTGACAGCTTTCCTTCAAATCATAGAATCATAGAATCATAGAATCATTAAGGTTGGAAAAGACCTCTAAGATCATCGTGTCCAACCGTCTCAACCCAACACACCATGTCCACTAAACCATGTCCCTAAGGGCCTCATCTACACGTCTTTTAAATACCTCCAGGGATGGTGACTCCACCACTTCCCTGGGCAGCCTGTTCCAAGGCCTGACCACTCTTTCAGTAAAGAAATTTCTCCTAATATCCAATCTAAACCTCCCTTGGTGCAACTTGAGGCCATTTCCTCTCATCCTATCGCTAGTTACTTGGGAGAAGAGACCAACACCCACCTCGCTACAACCTCCTTTCAGGTAGTTGTAGAGCGCGATGAGGTCTCCCCTCAGCCTCCTCTTCTCCAGACTAAGCAGTCCCAGTTCCCTCAGCCGCTCCTCATAAGGCTTGTGCTCATGTAAAGAGGAAGACATGGCTGCTTTTATGCAACAACACTATGATGTAGCAAATCTGAATAAATTCCCTTTTGTGTCTGAGGGAAACCTACATTTGCAATTTCCTCCAGAATATTTTAACTGTTGTGATGTAAGGACACTTTCAATCTTTCCTGCTGAATTTTTATGAATTTGTACAGAAGAATTCAAATTTACTTAGTTAAAAATAGACATAAAGCAAGACTCTAACCTAGTATAGGATTCTAGAAATAGGATTTGGTTTTGAGTCCCTGGTCCACAGCCGGTTTAGACATTTTGTAAGAGACAGTCATTGAGCAATTCTGAAAACCCTGAATAGATCTAAATACAAAACATAACTTTTAGGTTTGAGACAAGTAACAGTATGGCGTACTGAGCAGGTAAAATGAGCATTTCTACAAATAAGTCTTCTCAGATGCTTTTCTGAAAATCCTACATGGTCAGTGTGATTAATGGTACGAATGGAAGAAAAAGACACAGGAAAAGTCCTTTTTCCAGATTAGGGAACAGTGGCCATTGGAAAGCCCAGTATAAATGCAGGAAGTTCTTTAAAATAAAGAATAATATATATTTTAAAAAATATGCAATTATAGTAAACTAAATTTATTAAGTATTTTGACAGCCTAGATAGATTTTAAGAACATTTCTACCTTGCAATTCTTTTTGCAAAGTTGGGATTTACTACATAAACAAATACCAATATTGCAATCTGGATCTGATCAGTCTAACGAGTATGCTAAGGGACTGTCCTAACCAAGATGCTTTTTTCTATATCCTCAACAATATGCAAAGTCGGATAAAAATCAGACATCACTTAGATATGTTGAATGTGTCTAACTTTATAATGTAAAACCAAAAAAGATCCTATTTGAAATTTGATAGTCTTAATCTACTTGTAATTATTCTCTTCTAGATGTGTAAAATTGTAATTAATGCTCCCAGTCTTAGAGAGATATCTTACTTTAAAGTAATTTTGTTCCTAATAGATGGGCCAAAGATGGTTTACTCTATATCTTTGTACATATTAAGAAATATCCAATATCTGCTACAGGCAGCCTACTTATCCTGTACTTAAAGCTTTCTCAACATGTCCGTCTCTTTGAGTGTAATTTCATCACTAACTAAAAATTCTTTATAAAACCAATATTTAAAAATAATAAAAGGTAATAGCAAAATACATACAATAATACTGAAGCCAAAGTGGGTATTAGTAAATTGTCATTAAATTGTTCTGTGTAATCGAGCACTTTAATAATAATCATACCATTCATTCTTTTTCTCTGTCTACCTGTAACATTTAAGTATGCTAGAAACGTTTGAACTACAGGATGCTTCACTTTTCGCTGCTCATAGGCATCTTAAAGTTAGATGTCTGCCAAAATTAGTTAACTCGGCTTCCTCTGTGTGAAAGGAGACAGAGAGGAGGTATTTGCCCTAGTATCCCCACACAACTGTTAGGAGAACCAAATGTCCTTTGCTTACTTTAAGTAAATAAATGTTGTTTTCTGCATGCAGGTGGTCTATGAAGAGGTGCTTAAGATCCCATTTACATTTAGAGAAGATCTAGGGCTCATTTCAGTTTCCTACATATCTTTAAGCATGTAGGGACATTTTAGATATTCTAGGCTATCCAAAACACCCGCATGGGTTTTGCAGAGCTGACACGGGAACCATGGGAGCCCTGTGAACTTCTGGAGCATCAGCCTACTTGCAGCTATGTGTCAGTAAATAAATTAACCTGTTAGTGTCATTTTCAGTAGTTTGAGGTAACCCTGAGAGCCTGCAGTACCCACTCCAGGAAGATGGGGGGTCTTCCATAAGCCTAAGCAACATGCATAAATAGCAAATAAAATGCCAGTAGATGGCATTATATCCCAAGATCTTATATAGCACTTTGCATTAAGAAGTATCAAAGTGAAGCACTCAGTGAAACACTTACTGAAAGTCCTGACTGCATGGAATTTTAGTTGCTTAAATTCAGGAGAGTGATTCAACAACCTTTAAGCTGAGATACTCTCTGTGTTGATGGTTTGAGACAAAAATTTCAGTTCAAGTTACAGTACTGGACATGCTCTGTATTATTTCCAGCTTGCTGACTGTTTAGGCACCTCTTTCAAAGTTCAGTCTGTCCCGAATTCAAGAAAGTGATATCGAGCACACAGACTTGCTTTGATCAACCTTCTCAGACCGTGCTGAACGCACTTGGATCTGGACATAAATGTTTTTGGCTATGCATTTCAGTTTCCCAGAGGTGACTAGCTAGAGGCATGAAAAGTAGAAGCCACAAGGTTAGGTTCCATCTTTTCCTGTTCCTTGACTTTCCTATTCACTGACTTCGACATCTGGAGTACAGCACCAATCTGAGATTCAGTCTAAAGTCAAAATTTCCTACCAATCTATTCTAAGCATCTGGAGCCAGCCTTGTGAATCTCACTTGAGAAGCTGAGTGCTTAAATACATACATTTGTGATACTGAGTATCACCTCAGCTGTTTTGCTGAATGCCTGTCCAATATTGTTGCTAATGGGATACCATTAATTCCAAGAGTTAGTGAACAGTACTGAGCTTGGCAGGATTGACATATTTGTCACTACTATACACAGTTGTTCACAGTATATGACCTTGTCCACATAGATGTTTACTTGAAGCTGTTAACTCCAATCCCAGGGGATGTCCTACCCTTTCCTGAAATAAGTAAAAATAGAATTATGAGCTAAAAATATTGCCGCAGAAGGTAGCTGACATGAGAAAGCATGTCAATGGTCACTGAGATACGAAAGACTTCATTCAATAATAGACTTTGAGACCAGAAATAGATCCCAGCTGGCACACGACACAGATTGTGAACAACAGTGCAAACCCGCCAGGGTTGCTCTGGCTGCTGGCTCCATGCAGCCCTCACCGACCGTCTGTGGCGGATGCAGCATCACGCTCCGGTAAGGCAGCCGGGACTGCTGACCCCCCAGCTACCTCTGCACTGGGAAGTAATGGCTGGAGAGAGGCAACCACATAGAAGTGGGCCATATCTCCCACTCCAGGAATTACTGCTTGCTGTGGTAAAAGTTTTCTCCCTACTTCCTCTTCTCCAACCCACCCAGTTACCTACCTTACTTTTTGAAATATCTCCTTTTCCCTTGGTGATGCCCCACAGAGTATCACCTACAGGTATGCTGGCTGTTTTTGATAAATGGTATCAATTATTAACAGAATTTTCATGTCAAAAAGGGCTACTCTTTATTACGAGAGGAGCAATGCTAAACTGAGAAACATTTAAGGAAGCAGTGCCACTTGCTGGGACTGTTGGTAGAAACACTGCCAGTAGTGAAGGAAACGTAGACGAATCTCTGTGGTTCGTAGATAATACACAGAAGATGAAAGCAGGAATTAAAGACCCACCCATGGAAGACATACCAAAGGAAAATACGATTTACCATAAAAGTTAGTGAAAAACAAAAGCTCAGTAATTAGGAACTGGAAAAACATTTTAAGTTCTGTTACTGTGGTACAGGCGTATTGCTATTTTCACCAGGTTTTTTTTGACAAGTGGAAGAAATATTCACAAGTGGTTTGCTACATAAAAAGTATTTGTAGTAAAAATATGAGGAAAAGCACAGAAAGTGAGAGCCAAAAAAATCAAAAACAAAAAAGAAAAGGAGAAGTTACCAAGGATATGTCCTTGCTGGTAAAAACTTCACTTGTTTTAAAATAATATACACATTAATAAATAGAGCAGAAAGACAGGATTTTCAAAATCACTGGTTTAACTCTAATTACATTATAATAAATACAAATAAATCCCATTGACTTCAATAGCTTGCTCTCATTACCTTACAGTTAATTTTTTACCTTTTTCTTCTGTAATATAAATATCTAGCTTCTTTATTGTGCATGTGTATAAAACTATGTATAAATCCAAAATGGGATACCCTTTGTGGAAAGAGAACAAGAATATATGATAGGCATTACTGTCTTTCTCAATGCACTAGCTGATACTTAGAATTATCAAAGTAAATATATGGAATATAAGAATTCGAATAGACTATTATATAACATGGAAAAGAAGCCTCTAAGCCAAAAATAAGTGCCAAGAATGAGGAAAATTTGTTTAATAGTGTTGAAATCTGTGAAGACCAAACATTGGATGAATTCATAAGCAATTGATTTTCCACTGCTTCCATGATAACATACACTCACCATTATTGAATGTAAACACATTTTTATTGAAATCAGACTTAACAGCAGTAACTACTGCACTTCTGCTGACAAAGATTTGTTCCTTGCTTTTGTGAGATCTGGAATCAGAGAAAACGTTTTCAAATACCACAACATTTTATTTATTTATTTAAAATGAGATAATGATGCTAATTAAAAATATTCTACAGTTTGGTACAACACAGATCTCAACTACTTCCTTTAATATAAAAATTAGTTTAATTAATTCTCTGCTGTCTGTCTTAGGTGAAGCCATAACCCAAGTCAAAATGGCTTTAAGCCACACCTTACCATTTCCAGGGCAAAGTGGTGCATGTAAATAACAGAAGTCCAGGTAGTCATTATGGATGTATACTTCCCCAGACCTACACAGGCACACATGTATCCACATATGTAATACTATACTAATAAAAACATTCACCTAATTTAACTTTTTCTAAAATATGCCAGTTATTCCCTCACATCTGTTTTATTGCTTTTGGCAGATAACACCGTTTTAGTTAAAACACCTATTCAGTTCTGTAGTCTGGTCTCTATTACTGCAAGATGAGTGACTTTTTAGGCATTGATCCCTAAGCAAGCCATATTGATTAGGAAAGTAACTCATAAATGTAAGGCAGAAATCATAAAAAGACTGAAGTTGTGTTATCTGAAGTAAGGCAGAATCCATCAATGGGAAATAAGCCAACTTTCTGGTGTCTTGGTCAGATATTCTTATTTCATCTTTCCTTCTCCCTGGTTCCTCGGGTCTACTTCTGCCCTTTTTGTCGCCACTTACCCAATCCCTTCCCTTCTCTGCTCCCACAGCCTTTGGACTACTTTCCCTGCCATTCTTAATTTGCTTAATTGTATTTTTGCTTATTCATCTCTGAGTTCACACCAGTAAATATTACTCATTTACCAACCTGTCCTGCCTCGTTATCTTTCATGTGTTTGATGACGGGGGAGGAGGGTGCAGTGACAGAGCATCTGCTTTCAGAGACCGGTCACATATGACACAAAGCTGAAGTGAGCCTCTCACCATCCACTCATTAGCTGAAAACTTTTCATATGCTACTCCGTGAATATTTACAAGTGATTAATATATACATTTTAATCAAGAGCAATTCCTAGGCAATTCACACAAAGTGGAAAAATATTGCTCTCATAATGAACATTATTTAAAATCCATCTCCATGAACAACCAGGGAAGGAAAGGTTTTGAAACATTAGGAAAGTATCACACTGAATACATAAAATTTATTTTAAACAGACATAAAATCTTCTTATGGTTGAACAGGATGTTATGAAGGCTACAAACACTGAGGAAAACAGTAACTACTGATGAAAGCAGATCACACTAAAATATAACTTGGTTATAACAATACATGTTTTCTAATTAAAATATTTCTGTAAAACTCTTATCAGGCAGATCTTATGGCACACAAAATTTGCAAGTATGAAAAAGATACAGAAAAGCATCTGCCACAAAATTACAACCCACATCTTTTTAAATATAAACAGATTTAACAGTTTTGAAGTCAGTCAGTCGTGTTTTGTGTTCTTCAGATATACATCTGACAAACTCTTAAAATATTTCAGAGACTGCATTAGTGATCATGCTGAAGGTGACTGTAGGCCACGGAATCACCAGGTCACCTGCATGGGTCACCTGTGACCCACTGCACCCGTGGGACTGGGCACCAGGGAGAAGCCAAGCGAAGGCAAGGCGCAAGAGTGGTATCACACAGTGAGGTGCACTTTGCAAGTGCATTTCAATTTGTGTGCACATCCACACAGACATACTGTGTAAGGCTCATAAGGGACTTACGCCACAGCGTGTAAATAGTTGTAAGACATAATTTGTTCTCAGCGGCAGACTTCACTGGGAATTGAAAGTGCTCAGCATCTTGCAGGTCTGGACACTGAGGCTGCTTTTGTTAGAACACATGTAACATCAGAAGGAGGAGTGACAAACCATGCACAATATTTTACCATAAAATATACATTAATCCAATATTATTTTTAGTTATTCTGAGGACGGCCTTAAATAGATCACATATAATATACACACGGAATATATGGATGTCTAAAGTGCCAGCATTTCATTACTGTCAGACATTAATAGATCAATTTGCTTGTATGTTCCCTGACAAAAGAATACAAAATTATTTTAAGAATCTGTTATTGCAGCATGATATCTTGGAACTAATGGAGAGTGAAGCTGTGACACTTCCTAGAGCTAGCCAAAGGCATGCCATATGGAATAGTAAGACAATGCAACAAAGACTGTAACGCAGAAAAAAAGAATAAAAAAACAAAATCTATCTAAGCTAGAAAAATGATACATTGTTTTGTTGTATCTGGAAATTAATTTCATCTGTATGAAGGGAAAGGAAATCATAGATAGATCCTAAAATATTCAGAAATGTGTAGGTTAATGCTCAGGATACTGTGTGTTTACGCATTTTTCTTCAAACTGGTGAGAAGGCTTGAGATATTTCTGAGAACTTCTGGGGCAAGACATTTTTTTGGACTGCCAAGTAATCAGCATAAATTATGACTGCAATTTTCTTTTATAATTAGTATTTTAAACAATGAATTCTCCAAAATCAGGTCTATTGGCAGTAATGGGAACAGGGAAGGCTGCCACTTGGCGATGGAGAAGAGGGGAGCAGGAGGGAGCGGCGGGTGGCACATCCCCCTCTGTGTCACTGTGGTAGCCCCTGCAGTCGCCTCCCCAGCGTGGGCTGCAGCCGGCTCCAGTGGGCTCCTCTGCATCTCGGCCGGTGACCGTGGGCAGCCAGTCCCCTTCCAGCAGGTAGGAAACATTTCTGCAGAGCTCCCCTATGAACATCCACGCCACACAAATGGAAACAGGGGCCCAACAGTGGTGTGTTAGTATAGGAGTTTCCTGTTGCTCATTAAAAAGTAGCCAGGAATCCTATTAAAGGCTGTTCCCTAGCACATGGAAAGTTGTTTCTGCACACACATTGCAGCTTTTCCAGGAAAAGGTGGTAAAATGTGCAACCTTTCATTTAATTGTGCGCAGCACATGGAATCTCTATATCTCATCTCACACTATCTTGATGTCCTAAATGTGGTTTAACAGAAACTAGCAGAATAAAATTGCAGGATACATAAACTTATCTAATATAAAATTAATCACAGTGATGCTTTGTTACACTGTATGTCATTTAAGTTTCATCTTGATGACACCACATAGCAAACCAAAATGAAAAGTAAACGGACTGTCAGATTCTTGGTATATAAAAGACATGCAATTGAAGTCATGTATGTGATAAAGGTAAACCAATTCAAACTTCTTAAGAAAAGAAATGTATTTTTGTGTATGGTAATTTCAATCACCTACTGATTGGAAATGGCACTAGTGGATCTTTATCTGGCTTAACTGGTATTTACTGTTTTGTATTGAAGAAATAAGGTATACAGCTGCTGAGAGCAATTATGCAAACAAGAAAGAATGTTCTCAGCTGTGCTCTTTAGACCCCTCTTACCAAGAATTAGCATATATAATAACATTAATTAGGAAATGTCAGAATGTTTTAATGCTAACAAAGATGAAATCATATTACAGAATTACACCGTGCTATAAATAATTTTACTAGAGCATTTTCATTTTTGTTTATATGTCATTTTTCTGGTGAAATCGGTAGGAAGGCAAACATTTGATCACTATTTTCTGTTAGCTTGTCTTTCAGGATTACACAACCATGGATATCTGACAAATTAATAGTTATGCATACAGACAAAAAATCAGCAAAATAATTGATTGAAAGGTTGATCCTTTTCAGGCTCTTTTATTTCAATTTAAAGCTTACAGGTTCTTCTATTTCAATTAAAACAAAATTGTACTACCACCTTTTCAATATCATAGGAAAAAGATGCAGCAAAAAACATTTAGCTTAATTTCATATCTAATACATAAATGTACTAATGGGTAAGCTCAGTTCATGAAGACTAATGAATATCCCTTGAATTTTTAACAGATTTTTTCATGTGTGTATATATAAGCATACAACATGCATGCAATGCTGCAGCACATAATGTTACAGCATGTAGCATGTTCATTTAATACTACAGCAAGCGATGGCAACCTACCCATTTGTTTAATTATTATAGCATGTTAGCCATTTTGTAACTCCTTGAAATGAAAATGCAGGACATTGTTTATATATTAGTTTCCATCTCTCCTTATACTATCTTGAAAAATATCAAAGCCACAGAAAAAAATCAGTCATTTTTTGTTTCTTATATGAAAAGTTGTTTAGATAGATGAATATGTAGGAATTGGGAAACAATCTGTTCTATGTGTATAATGAGAAATTAGAAGACTAAACTGTCGATTTACAGGATAAGAAGTGGTATTTCTGTATGGAGAAGTGAACTAATCACTAAGGCTCCTGACCGTATGAGGAAGCTGTGAAGGGGAATGCATTTACAGAGTGAGAAAGGAGATTTCAGTGGGTTTGGTCCAGAAGCTCAGAATAGTTTGTCAGCAAACATAGCTGTAATATTGTCATGACTGTGATACTTTGAGGTTATAAATCAAGATAAAGTATGTATAGAAAGATACTGTCTTTAACAACATAGAATATTTTTACAGCTGGAAGAAGCAGACCTTTTTTTTTTAGTTCAAAAGCAATTAATTTGATATCACATAGAAATTAAAAACAACTGACCTGAGTTTAACTATGTTATGTCAGTTGGTTCAACAGTTTGAAAGAAATGTGTGGCTGATAGGTATAAAACAGAAGAGGAAGCTAAGGAGTGAGGTGATTGATCCTTAACTTCTGCAGGACAGAAGGACAGATAAATGCTAGCTGCTGAACTTTGAGGTATAAGGTCCCATTGAAAATGTATACAAAGTATAATTATTAGTTATGTGAATGCTTTAGCTTACTCTAAAATTCTTACGCACTAGCTCAATTTAATACTGGTTATACAGTTGTTAAGCCATATACAGGGAAGTCAAATTTATACTTACACACTGACTAAAAATATGCCTTTAAAGATTAAATACACACACTATGTTTCATTATATAAACTGTAAATTTGAGTACAAAATGTACGAATTCACTAATTGCCATGGCCATTCAGCTGTCTGCTCATTGTATCATTCTGATCTGTCACTTTACTGCAGAATTCAGAATGCTTTTGGCATTTGTAGTCAAAATGGAAATACTTAACACCTGTATAATTGGCCTGTGGAAATCTAGGGGGCAAGAATCAAAATAAATTAATTGTCCATATGGACTGCAAGAAAAGACTTACCCCAGTGCATGCTGATCTGTGAAATTACTTTGTTAAAATTAGAATTTTATTCCTCTTCACAGTTTTAAATTATTTTATCATTTAGATTATTAAATTTATGAATGTACATTAATTGCTTAATTTACCATTTTATTTTAGGAATCCATCTGCTTTGTATGCCAAAAGCATCATGAAAATGTCAATTTGAATTAGTTTTGTTATGGTAAATACTGCACACAACAGTATATTCTGTGCTTTCAGAAGGAAGCGGTGCAAAGACAATTTTCTAAGCAGCATTTATAATGTTTATATACTAATTCTTCTGCTAGCTGTAATGCACTGTAACAAACTGTCTGAAAAGGCTCTAAGTCTAGTGACAAAACAGAAACTCAAATTCAAAATCCCCTCCTGCTCTACAAGTCGTTCAAGTGGGAGGCTGCAAAAAGGGAGGTTTGGATGCAATGTGTAGATATTTTTTAAAAAAACAGTGCCTGCTTTTTAAAATAAACTACTATAACATGGAAACATGATAGAAAACAGTATGAGAAAGGTCTTAGACATGGGTATCTCAAGTGAGCATAAAGGTGGACTAACGCTTCTACAGGAATACTGCTGTAATTGTAAGGAGAGTCAATACAAGAGTCAGTCACAGAATGATTCTATCAAGGAAAAAACAGTACTCCAACTCATAATGGTTGTTAGACTGTCTCAGAGGAATGTAGAATATAGTGGAAAAGATTCTGTGTCCAGTCCTGCCCCTGTAACTGTAGTCAGCTTTTCTTAAGTTAATCAACCTGCATCCAAAAACTAGTAATTTTTTCCCTCTCATTATTTCAATATTCCACTACTTGCCTTATTTGGTGACTCCAGAACTTCCACTAATTTCCAGCCAAAACTTAATTATGGTATGCTTACACACAGTTTTTCTTAGACTGCAGTATTTTGATTAAATAGATGATTTCTCTCTTTGGCGTTTTTACCTCTGATGCATTTAAAGGGACAAAATATAATTTGTGGTTACGTTTTCAGTATCCTCTGGTAAGCTCTATTACCTTGATCACTCTAGTAGCCTTCTAGAACTTCTGGAAATAAATAGCAAGAAATAACCTTTACTAATTTGACTTCCTCTTTCTTAACCATGTGAGAACCAAAATATAAACATGCGTTCTAGACTGTTACTGGTACATTTTTCAGTGATTCAGCTTTTCCACTGGCTACCACAATGGCGATCGTCATTATCAACATGAAACTTGCTCTGAGGATAAAATGCCTCAGGTAGGTATCTTCCTGCATGTTTGGTCTTTACTTCCAGTACACACAATGATCTCAGTCACTGGTGCCTACAGACCTTTTCAGCTATCAGGGGAAGGATTCAGTTACTGAAACATACCTGTCTAATTCATTTACGATGCTCTAGGTTCTCCAACACAGGCGTGTAGTCTGCCAAATCTGACACAAGACTGATAGGAAAACTTCTTTTTAAAGATTAGTTCAGTCACCTAAACATAGACATCTAGCACCACTTCAGATGCATGGGGCTTGCAGGATGTTACAAAGAACCTATGAGAGACCCAGCATGTGGTGGAGTGGCACCTGGAGACCAAGCAGGATATCGTAGCGTATCTCCGATAGTACAAGGCGCCTATTCAGTTTGGGGGTAACTGAATCAAGCCAAGATCTCTACTACCTACAAGACTCTAGACATCTACCATGCTTATAAAAAACAATAGGCAGATAGGCATATTTAGATAACCTAAGCCACACTGCATCCTACCCCTGAGTGACTGATAATCCAAATATTTTATTCTGTATGGGTGTTTTCAACTTCCACTTTATAGCTAATAAAGTGTGTGACCTTGAACATTTATTATTAAAACTATCCCGTTTCTATTAGTTCAATTTTCAAGGTAATGTAATTCTTCCTCTAGGTTCTTTTTAATATTCCTGTGCTTTAACATGCTTTAACATGATTTTTGTAACATGAACAGATTTCAATAGTATAGTCATGCATTTTGTGCCAAGGTCCGTACTGAAACTCATAAACAAGATTAGGCTTCAGTTCTTTGAGGAATTTCACTAGTCATACATCCTCATCTAGACAGTTCCCTTTTTTAAAGTAGCATATTTGCTGGGTCTACTGTACACAAAGCGTGTGTATGGTGTCCTGTACAGTTAAAATCAAAAGCCATTATAAACTATAAAGGAATGGAAAAAATTATTGGCCTTTAGGTCAGGCAAGGTCAGAATGCTGGTTTGAGATGACTTCTGCCTCAATGAGTTTTGTTTAATGTGTTATGATTTATATTCCAGTAAAGATGCACTGTTTTTTATTTTCTTTTCCATTTGAACGCAATGTATTTGATTATGTTTTCCTTCAACTTGTGTTCATGCAATTGAGGTTGGACTCAGGAGCAATAATCATTAAAAACACTTCTCTGCCTGCCCCTGAATATGGGTACTGCATTTCCCATTATTCCTAATGGTTTCATCCCCATGTTAATAGATTAATTAAAAATCCATTTTACTTGACCTGAGATTTCATTGCATAATTGTAGGATGGAGATTATCTTGTCCCGTCCTACTTCGGGAACATTAAACTCTACATGAAGAGTAAGCAAAATTCAAAGTAATTTCCATCTACACATTCTTATTAACCAGCCTGCATTTGTCCCCATACTGTCTATCACATGAAACAGAAAAATGTAATCTCATAGGTCATATCTAAATTCTCAGTAACATCCTTACTTAATAAAGATGTTTTTTTTCTTTGTCATCTTACTTTTAATTTAGTTATAGAGCTGCAAAATCTTCTGCTGATTCTGATAATTTTCATTTTGGCTCTGTACTTCCCAACCTCAGTACCATTTGGAACCAAAACCAACTAAAAATATTATAATTTGTGTTGAAGCACACAGCAAAGTAATTGAAGTCAACAGAAATGCAAAGACAATTTTCTCTTCTTCTGTTCCTGAAATATTTTTAGGATAACTCAAAGAGTTTATTTCTGTGTGAGAATAGGTAACAAGAAAATAAGCTAGCTAGCTCCACCACCTTGGAAGCCAAAGTTGATAAATACTATCTTTTAACCTGTTTTGTTTGCCTTTAATTAGTATTACTCACTGAGGATAAGGGTTTTGTAACAAGTAGACTAAGGTTTTAGTGGGTTTCCCAACACTTTAGTGGCTTTCCTAAATTACTTTACTGTGGATTTCCTTTTCTTTTTTCCTCTTTTTCTCTTTCTCTTTTTCTTTCTTTTTGCTTTTCTCTTTCTTTTTCTTTTCCTTTTTTCCTTCCTTCTCCCTCTTTTTTAAGGATAATGAGCATGGTTAATCTACCTTCTCAGTGTGGTTATGCTGGACACTTACTTCCATAGATAACTTGAAAATAATTAATTAAGTACAGGGATTTATATATATTAAAAAAATAGTTATAGATGCTTCAATTTAAGTTAATAGGGCTTACACGGAAAAATTTTTCCAGTTTACTGGAAAATAAAACAATATACGTCCCCCATTGGGACAACAGAGATCCACAGAGAGTATCTTTTGTGTTTAGCCCCACTAAAGTAAGCTCTTTCCCCATCCCCCCCCTTCCCCCAACCAGAATCAAAGTTTGAAGAAAAATTTAAAATGTAAAAGAAATAAAAAATAAATACCAATTTGCATCTTTGCTTTTCTTCTCCCAAGTTTTGCTGGGGTTTTTTGGGGGTTTGGGTTTTTTTCCAGTATTTCCCAAAGGTTATGTGTCTTCTAAAATAGAATCTAACTTCACAATCACTTTGGTTTATGCAAATTATTAGCTCCAGAACTGTTTTACAGTCCTTTTTCCTAGCAAGTGGGCAGAAATATAGATATGTAAAGTGGACTATGAAAAATTCAGAAAGATATAAAATTGGATTTTACAGGATCTGCTTTTAATCTAGATTTTCCAACTGAACCAGTTTGGATTGATTGAGTACAGGATACATGAAAACATCCAAAATAAAGGAAAAGCAAGTTAACATCATCCAATAGTTAATACTACAGCATTACAGTTGAAAAATAAGTTTGTGACAATTCCAAACTACAAAATGCCATTACTGTACTGTTTGCTAACTCCATTACCAGAGTAAAAACTTGGGTTTGTTTTTGAAAACATTATGCATTGACATGTTGAAACCAAATGACATGCAAATTCGTGAAGCGTTCCATATTTTTTATCAGGCACAGTCAACATGGGTTCACAAAGGGAAAATCGTATTTAACTGATTTGTTATCCTTCTCTGATAAGGTCACCTGCCCAGTGGATGAAGGGAAGGCGGTGGATGTAGTTTTTCTGGATTTTTTAAGGCTTTTGATACTGTCCCTCACAGCATCCTTCTGGACAAGTCCAACTGTGGGATGAGCGGGTTCACGGTGGACTGGGTGAAGAACTGGCTGAAGGGCAGAGCTCAAAGAGCACATAGTGCGTGGGACTACATCTGACTGGCGAACAGTCACCAGCGGTGTTCCTCAGGGTTCAATTCTAGGGCCAGTCCTGTTCGATATATTTACCTGCAATCTGGATGCAGGAGTTGAATGCACCATTAGCAAGTTTGCTGATGATAGCAAACTGGGAGGTGCTGTTGACTCCCTTGAGGGACAAGAAGCCTTGCAGAGGGATCTGGATAGATTGGAGCATTGGGCAATCGTTAACGGGATGAAATTTAACAAGTCGAAATGCTAGATTCTGCACCTGGGACAGAGTAATGCTGGGCACAAGTATAAATGGGGAGAGGAGTGGCTGGAGAGCAGCCCTGCAGAAAGGGATCTGGGGGTGCTGGTCGACAGCAAGCTCAATAGGAGTCAGCAGTGTGCCCTCGCAGTCAAGAGGGCAAACCGCATCCCGGGGTGCATCGAACACAGCATAACCAGCTGATCAAAAGAGGGGATTATCCCACTGTATTCAGCATTGGTACGGCATCACCTGGAGTACTGTGTGCAGTTCTGGGCCCCACAATTTAAGAAGGATGTGAAGGTCCTTGAATGCGTCCAGAGGAGGGCCACAAAGCTAGTGAAAGGGCTGGAGGGCATGTCCTATGAGGAGCGGCTAAGGACTCTGGGTTTGTCTGGTTTGGAGAAAAGGAGGCTGAGGGGCAACCTCATTGCTCTCTACAGCTTCCTGAGGAGGGGACGTGGAGAGGGAGGTGCTGAGCTTTTCTCCCTGGTATCCAGCGACAGGACGCGTGGGAATGGTTCAAAGCTGCACCAGGGGAGGTTTAGACTGGACATTAGGAAGCATTTCTTTACCGAGAGGGTGGTCAAACACTGGAACAGGCTTCCCTGAGGGGTGGTCAATGCCCCAAGCCTGTCAGTGTTTAAGAGGCATTTGGACAATGCCCTTAATATCATGCTTTAACTTGGTCAGCCCTGAAGTGGTCAGGCAATTAGACTAGATGATTGTTGTAGGTCCATTCCAGCTGAAACAGTCTATTCTATTCTATTCTACTCTATTCTATTCAAATCTCCTAGTGGTTCAAGATACCAATATAAGCCTTTTCAATATACAAACATAACCATCTTATTCAGCTGAGAAAAGTCTTGTTTCTCATTCTTTTAAAATTTGCTTATGTTTTATTAGGAACATACTCCTTATAACTACCTTGTGTAAAAACTTTACACTTGATCACAATGATCTTTCATTAATGAATGTTTTCACTCACTGAAACAAATTCTGTATCGATATAGCTTCTCCCTTATTATTTCACTTCTAGCTCTTCTGCAAAAAAGAGTTTTTCTACAGTAATTTAATCTTTTGGGAAAGGAGTGGATGCGAATAAAGGATAGGATTTTAATTAGTTTACTTTGAATTGTAATATAGCTGCCTTAAGTGATTTCAAATAGCATGGAGAAACATCAGGACCAAGAGAAACAGCATCCTCGTTTAATGCTCGTTTAATAAGAATCACTGATTTAAAGTTCCACTGCGGCTGCTTTCACAGAGTCTCTTACACCCAAGCCTGAAGAATAGTTTCATTTTAAAACAAATCTAGTTACGGCAATGAAAACTCTTTAGTGAAAATGCTTTTAAACAGGTTTCAACTTTGCTGCGAGGCTTAAATTTCAGACTCTAAGCTAAGTAACAAGATCTGATCTTTCTCTATAAGCAGAGATCTACTTTTAACAAGTGTTCTTTTATTTGTGCCTTGCAGGTTGGCAAAATTGGATTTAATCTCTCTCCGATGAAAGCATGTCCCACAGTGATGGATTAAAACTATGTCTTTGGCTTCTAAATTAATCCAAAGTTTTGTTACCTGAACTGTGTTTTCTGTGGAGAACAAAACAGTCGCTGTAATACCTAGACAATAGTCTGAAAACATTGCATACATGGAGGCAAAAATAAGAGTCTTTTCACATACTCTGGGACTTGAAACTGCAGAATTATTCTGACTTTGGTCTAATTTTAAATATTCTCCTGTATTATAGCTATTCACATATATCCAGCCATTAAACACACTTGCTGAATGCAATGCATTCCAAATGGGAAACTTTAAAGTATGAACTAATGTACTGCCAGAGAATTCATATAGAATATCTTTTAAAATAGTATAAATCTATGTGATCAGATGTGCTATTACGGATACAAAAAATAATCACATATCTCCCATTTCAGAGATGTCTCTCCAAGCATCACCTTCCAACTCTAAAAATTCTCAGGTTGTATAATTTTTGGCCTTTCGGTCCACAGCTAGATGTTTGTGCTTACTCTGCCAAGACTGATAAAAACTTAGATTAATATAATGGAAAACAATACTTAGTGCCATTTTTTATGATTGTTTTAATATACTTTTAGTGCCATTTTTTATCATTGTTTTAATATACTTTTAGTGCCATTTTTTATCATTGTTTTAATATACTTGTCTGAAGTTTGAGTTTGAGCATTTTGTGTAATTCCATCAAACTCAAAACCAGCATCTCTTTCACCTTTTTCATTCCATCAAATATGGGGGTGGGAAAGGGATCAATAGGCCTAACAGAGCTTGAAATGAATTTGACTTTTTGGTTTACTTCCATGTTTTTTGTACTAAAATCCTCAGTGCACACTAATGAAATAAAGACACAATAATTTTCTATCATGGGAATAGAATTTGTTAGGTGTCACAGAATCAGCTCAAGGAGATGAGGAGTAAGTTGATAAAATGCATAACAGGTTACAGGTTCATTTTGTTTACTGTTTTCCAAACTCTTGTTTTCTTCTCCAGAGTTATAGTGGCAGGCAGGAATGAGAGAGGAAAAAAGGTATATGACAAGTGTTACAAGTGAAAAAATTGTTCTTAAATAGCCGTACAAATATTGTATATGGTGTGTTCTACTGAACAGCTTGCTGGGTAATCAAAGTAGAGCAGAAGGTTACATATTTATTGTGTATGAATACACAGTCATAGTGTAAGCTTTTCAAAGGCAGACTGAGGGTACTCAGGTTGGCCGATGCTGGGAATCCCAGATGATACAGGCAGACTGCATAGAGCTACCGATGTCTTAGGAAAAGTAGTACACCTGCCTGTCACAGGATGAAGACCCATGGCCAGACTTCAAAGGTGATGGAAAAGAAAGATTTTCTTTTTCAAGAAAGAATTTTCAAGATTTTTTCCAATCCAAGAAATCACTGAAGAATGCTGGACTGAAAAGAAGTACTGTAAGGAAGGATGTCTTGCTAAGAACAAAGGGATTGGATTTGTTCTCAAGACTTAATCTTCCCCACCCAGAAGTTCCAGGTTTTCCCTGTTTACAGTCTGATCTTATTCTATTTTACTACTTTGTATTCCAAAGAAATTAATGTTTTAGAGATACTTAGCCTTCAGTGTAATTTAATATGCTAATTTGGAGAGAAAGTGTTGAGTACAGCTAACATCAAGGTTCTTTGTGATGTGAAACCTTTTCATGGGCAGTTCACAGTTATCTAGGATCATGTGCTTTAGCACAGTAGCAATTCAATACTATTTCAGTCATTAAGTGTTACAGTATTTAGAGAATATTTCATCAGATTTCCTCTGCTACACGAATTGGAAAATATCTGATACTTCCTTCTGCACCTTCAGAATAATTCCCAAATCATGAACCAGGAAAACAACCGTTAGGTATAAATGAACAAACCTCAGGAGGAAATGGGGTTTGTTACAACATATTTTGAATGTTTACCTTTGAATTACATTTATAATCAAATAAATAAATTTATAAATGTATAGTTTTGTAAATATATTTATACACAAACTTAGAAGTTTCTGCAGTGTGTATTTAGCATGATCATGACTCATCTGACACACCGGGAGAAAAAAAAAATCACTGCACATTCCTATTTCTTATGTACAGAACACTTAATTCTATAGAATTATTTGCCAGTTTAAAATCTCAGCACTGCATATGCAGACCTTGGAAAATAATATACTTTCAATTAATTTTTCCACAAATTCCTAAGACAATAAAGGATAAGTATATAAGACCTTCTCTCATAACATACTCTGTCTTCTCCATGCCTCAGAAAAATATGACAATCATAGCTACTGGTTTCAGCTAGAATACCACTCAAAAAAATGTGCAGATCTCTGCTCAGTACATGACTTCTAATTCTAAGACTACATTATAAAAACACACTCTCCTCCTGACACGTTCTGCAACATTCAAATGAAAAGATTCTAAAAATGGTCAATAGCCATTTTCTAACATTTTTTAAAATATGGTACTATTCTCGAAACTGATTTAACATTTTGCACACTAACCTTTCTTTGAAACAAATTACTAAAATGATCATTCACTGTTTTGCATTCAAACTTAATGCAAATTCATGCATTCAAAATTTATCAATTTTAACCTTTAAAAGCTGAATATTTTATTAACATACCTTTTCCAAACATATTTTTTATGTTTGTAATCAACTTAGACAAAGGAACTTTCCATCAATCTCAACTCCCTTAGAATTCCATTAAAATTCTGTGGTGGTAACTGCCAAGACAACTGCTGATAAGAACCAGTTCAGAAATGTTTTTTTAATATTTATTTTTATGCATCAGAAATTAAATTAGTAGCAGGAAATTACCCTTTTTTCAGAGATTTTTTCATCAAAAAGGTTTTTTGTGAAGAAAAGTTGTCCATTAAAATCAATATAATGGAAATGTGTTGTTTCCCATTAAAAAGTGATATTGCAATTAAAATTTTAATTGGAAACATTAATATTTTCAATTTACTAAACTTAAGACTTGGGACACATTCAAAAATCTGATTCACTTACTTTTATAATGTAATTTCCTAACACGTGTATTCTTCAAAGTACAGGTAAGTTCCTTTTTTAAGGAAAACAGTTTCAGCTTTCAACTCTCCTTCAATATACACAACAAATGGTAATCATGAAACTCTATATCTAACTCTGCTAAATATCTAATATGATTATTAAAATCAGAGAAAACATTACCTATTTTTTAGATTTATTTCTCTGAAGTTATTATTTCAAATAAAAAATCAAAGTAGAACATGAAATTATTTTATCATTTCCCTTTCACACCCATTAGCATCTTACTTCTGATTTAAATAAATAAATAAATAAAGTCAGGCAAAAAACGCATTTCTCCCTTACAGCTAGTGAGCTATTCTAAACATATGGGTTGTCATTTAGGAGAAATGTTTTGAAGAACAACACTGTAGTCCCAAGGACATAAAGGTAATTGATAAGCTCGCATACGTTTAGGTAAGGGAAATTTAATAGAAACTAGGAAATTAAATTTCTATTGAACAAAGATTATAGTTGGCTTTTTGAATATTAATTTTTACATAGCTGCTATGATACTCTGTGACTAGTATTCCTAGATAACTTCTTCTTTCAAGTGGGAATTATAATCGCTGATCAAAAATCACAGATTTTATAATTCAAATAAGAGAATCAAGGAACATCTTGCTGTTTTTATATTTTGTTACAAACAATTTAGGCTGAATTAAATGGTTGATGAAAGGTGACTAACCACACAAACCATTTTAATACACATAGAAAATGATTTGTCATTTCAAGATATAAGTATACTTTTGTGGGGGGCAAGGAGGGAGATCTTATCTTTCCTGTTTTCTGTGGAGCAAGTAAGTTCCTATTCTAGAGTACTTTATCATGCAATGTTAAGATGAATAGATTTTGCAGAAAGAGGGTCATTAAAAGGACCTAGGCATACAGAAGTTGTAGCATGGTGGATCTACATTACTCTTGGACACTGAAGAGCAATGCTTAGTCTCATGAAAAGCCATCACTTCTACACTGACCTGTGTACCACAATCAAGTTCTCAGGAAGAGGCTTTTTACACAGCAAATCCTCAAATTGCCTAAAGGAAAACAGCAACGGTAGCTGTCTGCAGGTTTCTGTAGTCTGGATGATAAGGTTTAAAAATCAGTTTTGCCATTGAGCATATCATCATTCAGATGTTGTGAACGTGGCTGATTAGGGCAGGCTGTGAGGGCAGTAACAAGCATTGTCTGCTCCACATGCAATAGGCAAAAGCTGATCTTAATTCTTTAGTTTTCTCTGACTACTGGCTGCACTTAACGCTGAAAAGGACAAGTTTTCACTTGCATTTTCCTTCATTTTTTTTCAGTCAGGTTTTAGTACTGTTTCATTATTAAATGGTATCTCTTACAAAGTAATCAGTACAAGAACAGAGACTTCCAGCTATTATAGTAACAGCTTCTGAAACAGCCTTGATCATTTGCTTTTGCAGTATTTTTCTTTTAGCCTTTCACAAAGTGTTGTTAGGCTGGAAATGCAGAAATAACTGATTACATTGAACTCTGGCACCTATACAAGCTTTTAACCCTGGCAGTCAAGAACACAAAGATAAAAGGTTCATAATTACACTGCATATCTAAGCAACACTGTTATTTTAAATGTACACATTGAATTAACTGAAATACAAAAAAAGTGAAATTGCTAAAATATGATACTTCGAAGTAGAACATTCAGCACATTATTACAGATAGAGGAAGAACAGCGAGAAGACTGTTTTCCACCACCTCAATGGACTTTGGTCTTTAAGCCTAAACTGAACAATTTTGATCTTTCTCCATGTCTTAAAAGAGCAAGAAATAATCTTTTTGTTCATTATGTACAGTTTTGGTTTTGTTTTTAATCTAAAGATGTTTATCTTTAGAAAAGAACACTCAAAGCTAATTTTACTGAGAAACAGAATTAATAATGTCCTTTCAGTTCTTGAAACTTGGACCCTTCTAGAGACAATTTTAACTTATAGGTTTAATCAAACAGAAATATGCTTACTGAACCCTGGTGAAACAGAGACTGGGGTTAAAAAATTCCTTGCTCAAGATAGTTTTTTAATACGTGTTCCTTGCCTTCTTCCATTTTCCAGGTCTTCTTAAAGGTGTTTTGTAATTTACAGTAACAATTAGCAAATGAAAAAAGGTGTGTATTAAATAACAAAGAAAGGATGACCCCAGATGCTTAGTCTCCAAAGAAAGGGAAGCACAGGAGAAATGGGAAGAAAAAAGGAGCACTCCATTCTTCTAAATATGTTTCAGTCCATTCACCATTTATTTCCCTTGTAGAGGCATGAAAATAGCATACTTTATTACAAACTGGATTGCAATCTACCATTCTTTAGCACTGTAGCAAATTTGGTTACTTTGAATGCAGACTCCACTAATCAACATTTACACATATTAGAAACCACAAGTTTAAAAAAAAAAAGTTAAAAAAAAGATTATCCTTTAAAATATAATTTTAAATTAAATGTTTACCAGATAATTTTTTAAAATATACACTACCTTATTTACTTGGAGAAAAAAACTGTGTGCTACTGTTCACACAACGGTTGCCCAGCATGTTAGAACCTCTGCATTCATCACTGAAAAAAATCTAATCTCTGGTGTATTTCTATTTCCTCTACTCATCATGACACGATAATATACACTAAAAGCCAGAAGGCCGAAATGGAACTAGATGGAGACCTGTACACCATGGCATCTGCTATATTTATTTTTGCCATTATCAACTTATTCCAAGTTCCAAGAACCCCCCAAACCCATAGTCCCACTGACAATGTGTTTTCCTCTAATGTTATTATCTTCCTGTCCTTCAAAACTAGCATCTCCCCTTTCAGATTTGATTATTTCAGTGGTTTACAGTGACATGCTAGCTCAGATCTGTTGACTCTAACATTTTCTGCAGTCACCTATTAGCTAGGGATGTTTCTAGGGCCTGAGTTTTGGGTGAGCACATAGAACCTCTAGTAATGTGTGCCATACTGGATTCCACTCTTCATTCTTCAGGTGCAGTCCAGCTTGGAAAGGAATATCTCACAATGCACTTTGATTTTTATTTCATTAAATATTCTTCAAAAAGAGAGAGGAACGGTTTATTTTCCCACGAGTAAGATTTTTGATTATAGAATCATAGACTCATAGAATGGTTTGTGTCAGAAGGGACCTTAAAGATCATCTAGTTCCAACCCCTTCCACTAGGTCAGGTTGCTCAAAGCCCCATCCAACATGGCCTTGAACACTTCCAGGGATGGGGCATCCACAACTGCTCTGGGCAACCTGTTCCAGTGCCTCACCACCCTCATAGTGAAGAATTTCTTCCTTATATCTAATCTAAATCTACCCTTTTTCCATTTAAAGCCATCACCCCTTGTCCTATCACTACATGCCCTTGTAAAAAGTCCCTCTCCAGCTTTCTTGTAGGCCCCCTTTAGGAACTGGAAGGCTTCTATAAGGTCTCCCCGGAGCCTTCTCTTCTCCAGGCTGAATAACACCAACTCTCTCAGCCTGTCTTCGTAGGAGAGGTGCTCCAGCCCTCTGATCATCTTCGTGGCCCTCCTCTGGACTCGCTGCAACAGGTCCATGCCCTTCTTATATCGGGGGCTCCAGAGCTGGATGCAGTACTCCAGGTGGAGTCTCATGAGAGCAGAGCAGAGGGGAAGAATCACTCCCTCAGCCTGCTGGTCACGCTTCTTTTGATGCAGTCCAGGATACGGTTGGCATTCTGGACTGGAAGCGCACATTGCCGGGTCATGTTGAGCTTCTCATCAATCAACACCCCGAAGTCCTTCTCCTCAGGGCTGCTCTCAATCCATTCTCTGCCCAGCCTGTATTTGTGCTTCGGATTGCCCCGACCCAGGTGCAGGACCTTGCACTTGGCCTTGTTGAACCTCATGAGGTTCTCACGGGCCCACTTCTCAAGCCTGCCAAGATCCCTCTGGATGGCATCCCTTCCCTCCAGTGTGTCGACCACACCACACAGTTTGGCGGTGGCATCTAACTTGCTGAGGGTGCACTCAATCCTACTGTCCATGTCACTGACAAAGATGTTAAACAGCGCCAGTCCCAATACCGACCCCTGAGGAACACCACTCGTCACTGGTCTCCACTTGGAGATCGACCTGTTGACCGCAACTCTTTGAGTGCGACCATCCAGCCAATTCCTTATCCACCGAGGGGTCCAGCCGTCAAATCCATATCTCTCCAATTTAGAGAGAAGGATGTCGTGCAAGACAATGTCAAATGCTTTGCACAAGTCCAGGTAGATGATATCGGTTGCTCTTCCCTTATCCACCAACACTGTAACCTCATCACAGAAGGCCACCAAATTTGTCAGGCATGATTTGCCCTTAGTGAAGCCATGTTGGCTGTCACCAATCACTTCCTTATTTTCCATGTGCCTTAGCATAGTTTCCAGGAGGATCTGTTCCATGATCTTGCCAGGCACAGAGGTGAGACTGACTGGCCTGTAGTTCCGTCAGTTTTCTTTTTTCCCTTTTTAAAAATGGGGGTTATGTTTCCCCTTTTCCAGTCAGTGGGAACTTCACCCAGGAGCAGGACTGCCATGACTTCTCAAACATAATGGATTGTGGCTTAGCAACTTCATCTGCCAGTTCCCTCAGGACCTGTGGATGCATCTCATCAGGTCCCATGGACTTGTGCACCTTCAGGTTCCTTAGATGGTCTCAAACCTGATCTTCTCCTGCAGTGGGCGGCTCTTCATTCTCCCAGTCCTTGCCTTTGCCTTCTGCAGCTTGGGCCTTGAGACTCGAGCACTTGCCGGTGAAGACTGAGGCAAAAAAGTCATTGAGTACCTCCGCCTTCTCCGTATCCCAGGAAACCAGGTCTCCCGTTTTGTTCCGGAGAGGGCCTACATTTTCCCTAGTCTTCCTATTATCCCCGACGTACCTATAGAAGCTTTTCTTGTTGCCCTTGACATCCCTGGCCAGACTTAATTCTAAAGGGCTTTAGCTTTCCTAACCTGATCCCTGGCCGCTCGGACAATTTCTCTGTATTCCTCCCAGGCTACCTGTCCTTGCTTCCACCCTCTGTAGGCTTCCTTTTTGTGTTTGACTGTGTCCAGGAGCTCCTTGTTCATCCAGGCAGGCCTCCTGGCATTTTTCCCCAATTTCCTCTTGGTTGGGATGCATCGCTCATGAGCTTGGAGGAGGTGATCCTTGGATATTAACGAGTGTTCTTGGGCCTCTTTTCCCTCTAGGGCTTTGTCCCATGGCACTCTACTAAGCAGATCCCTGAAGAGGCCAAAGTCTGCTCTCCTTGAAGTCCATGGTACTGAGCTTTCTGTGCGCCATCCCTAGGCGGAGCTCCATGCACTCCAACTGGTCATTGACATAGAGGGCAACAGCCCCTCCTCGTCTACCCTGCCTGTCCTTCGTGAAGAGCCTGTGTCCTTCCATTCCAACATTCCAGCCATAGGAGCTATCCCACCATGTCTCTATGATGCCACTAACATCGTAGGCCTGCAGATATGCGCATGTCTGTAACTCCTCTACTAACTTTAATATGTGCTTTTTTTGTTTATTTTAATGGGCATTCACAAACAAAATCTTATTTTTTTCAATTCACTTACTTAAAATGAACAATGCAAGTGTCATAACTGTTAAATGCAGTTATGGGTTTAAATAATTTCCAGCCATAAATTTCTTATTCAAATAGCTCTCCAATGTTAATTATCTATTATCTTTATAATACAAAAACCCAACGTAGGATTACTTATCTGATAAGGAACAGGGTAAACTGCAAAGGTAACATTAGGGGCTTTATAAATTTGACCTTTCATAATTTTTTTTTTCCATCTTAAGCTAAATTAATGTTAAATGGTCTGTTTTGCTCTTCAGAAAGTGGAATTCACTTTGTCTCCTTATCAAGCACTGACTCATGCAAAGTCATTTTTGATCCAACAGTAATTCTGTTGTCTCTGAGGCTCCACCTCAACTACTAAATTAAACAGTGAGAATATCAAATGGTAAGTTAAGGTATGGACCTAAAACACAGCATGGGCCTGAGATGCTGACATCCAATCTTCTGTACCATCAGGGCAGATACTGCTCTCCTTTGAGCTCACAGCAGCTCTTCCAAACTCGCCTAGTTGATTTCTGGATACTATACAGGTCTTCATTAAATCTATGTCAACTCATTATTTTATTCTGAACATCAAGCATATTCCCTTCACTTTCTCAAATGGGCAGTTTATGCAATGGAAATTTATTATCTGGGAACAAAGTAATGAAAAAAAGAAAAAAACTCCATTCATAATAGTGCCTCCAGGTGACCAGGTGACCCGCCTAGTGGATGAGGGAAAGGCAGTGGATGTGGTCTACGTGGACTTCAGTAAGGCCTTTGACACTGTCTCCCACAGCATTCTCCTAGAGAAGCTGGCGGCTCACGGCCTAGACAGGTACACTCTTCGCTGGGTAAAAAACTGGCTGGACGGCCGAGCCCAGAGAGTTGTGGTGAACGGAGTTAAATCCAGTTGGCGGCCGGTCACGAGCGGTGTTCCCCAGGGCTCAGTACTGGGGCCGGTCTTGTTCAATATCTTCATCAATGATCTGGACGAGGGGATCGAGTGCTCCCTCAGTAAGTTTGCAGACGACACCAAGTTGGGCGGGAGTGTTGATCTGCTGGAGGGTAGGAAGGCTCTGCAGAGGGACCTGGACAGGCTGGATCGATGGGCTGAGGCCAACTGTATGAGATTCAACAAGGCCAAGTGCCGGGTCCTGCACTTCGGCCACAACAACCCCAGGCAACGCTACAGGCTTGGGGAAGAGTGGCTGGAAAGCTGCCCAGAGGAAAAGGACCTGGGGGTACTGGTTGACAGCCGGCTGAACATGAGCCGGCAGTGTGCTCAGGTGGCCAAGAAGGCCAACGGCATCCTGGCCTGTATCAGAAATAGTGTGGCCAGCAGGAGCAGGGAGGTGATCGTGCCCCTGTACTCGGCACTGGTGAGGCCGCACCTCGAATACTGTGTTCGGTTTTGGGCCCCTCACTCCAAGAAGGACATGGAGGTGCTGGAGCGCGTCCAGAGGAGGGCAACGAAGCTGGTGAAGGGC
Organism: Calonectris borealis; assembly: GCF_964195595.1. Classification (NCBI taxonomy): domain Eukaryota; kingdom Metazoa; phylum Chordata; class Aves; order Procellariiformes; family Procellariidae; genus Calonectris; species Calonectris borealis. The sequence continues at coordinate 25,274,116 of NC_134314.1, forward strand.
CTGGAGCACAAGTCTTATGAGGAGCGGCTGAGGGAACTGGGACTGTTTAGCCTGGAGAAGAGGAGGCTGAGGGGAGACCTCATCGCGCTCTACAACTACCTGAAAGGAGGGTGTAGCGAGGTGGGTGTTGGTCTCTTCTCCCAAGTAACTAGCGATAGGACAAGAGGAAATGGCCTCAAGTTGCGCCAAGGGAGGTTTAGATTGAACATTAGGAAAAATTTCTTTACTGAAAGAGTGGTCAGGCCTTGGAACAGGCTGCCCAGGGAAGTGGTGGAGTCACCATCCCTGGAGGTATTTAAAAGACGTGTAGATGAGGCCCTTAGGGACATGGTGTAGTGGGCATGGTGGTGTTGGGTTGACGGTTGGACACGATGATCTTAGAGGTCTTTTCCAACCTTAATGATTCTATGATTCTATGATTCCATCTCATCCCTCTTCGTATTTATACAAATACACTAGAAAATAAACAGTAAGGAAAAGTAAGGAGGAAGAAAAAAGAAGAAAAAGAAGGGAGACAAACAGATGATTGAGTATTTTTCTTCCTAGTCTACAAAAAAAACCGAAAAATGTCTTTTTCAAAAACTTTGACTAAAAAGCTTTTAAGTACTTTTAAAAGTACCTAGCAACTATATCAGGAAATCTCATTGCTCTCAGGAGAACCAAAGTATAGGAAGAGTAAGTTAAGAGAAGGAAAGAGCATCTGCAGGCCCTTGACTTACTCTTTGTCATCAAAAGGAAGAATCAAAATGAATGGAAATGGAAACTTAGAAAAAACAAAGAATGATGTGGGAGTTCATGAAAAATAAATATTTGAATGTGACTTACCTCTGTAACCAGTTACTTATTTGAATATTATTATGATAATATATTATTATCAAGATTTTTAAAAATTGCTTTTGCTTTCCTGTTCTGATTTGTGTAATTCCTGTGCCAAGTTATAACTAGACACACCATGACATGCACTTTAGTTGAATGCCTTCCACTAAAGCAGTTCGCCATATACAAAATATATAGTGTAAAAAAAAATACAAACCCCTAAATTAGGCCTTTTAGTGGTTCTATTTAAAAAATTACTCTAAATAAAAAAAAAAAAAAATCAATTAACATCTCCTGTACTGATAAATTTACAAAATTAAATAAAACTGAAGAAGTTAGTTGTCATGGCATAATATAATTTCCAGATAGATTTTACCATCCCTGGCTAGGGCTTTTTTTTGGTGAAAAAGGCAAGAACACAAAGATTCCACCGAATTGAGCTATCATATCTATAGCACATGGTAACACATTTATACTTGCTGATATTAACAAAAGCTGGATAAGAAGTTATGAAAAACTGTCTCATTTCTGTCAGCTGGATTGAAATTGTCAATTTTAGCCTATTATCTGGCCATAGGGGGGTTTAAAATGTTATATATGCTTAAAATATTTAAAATCAACGCAATTCTCATTCGTAATCTTCTGAATAAGAAATCATGTGTCAAAGTGATTCTTCAATATATGAAAAAAAAATAAAAGAACCAAACTATTGTTAGGTCTACAAGCTTTAAAAAACTTTCTGCAGAAAACCTTGCAATTCAATTGTATTTTAAAAAAAAGTCCTTCTGTTACTGAGCATTTACACAAATATCTCAAAGGTATAAAAGAAAAAAGAACAGAGCTAACCAGTCATTTCATGTTATATACTTGCATCCCTGAAATGTTTCATTTAATTGCAATTTCTTTGGAAAATAAGATTTTAATATATCTTGCTTAAATATCAAAGTGTTTTTTAGTTTCCTCATATTTCAACACACTTGATTAGGTTTTATTAGAAGCTCTTCACCAGCTCCCAGCTGTCACTGGGAAGAATGAGACAAAGTATAGAAGAGGCAAGGAAAAAAATCCATTATCTTATTTATTCAGTAAGGAGTAAGTAACACTATAATACATCAGTGTTTTCTTATGTTGTGATTAAATTTGATTTTAAATATATTCAATAAAACTAGCTATTTTCCAAAATTAATATAGAATCATAGAATCATAGAATCATTAAGGTTGGAAAAGACCTCTAAGATCATCGTGTCCAACCGTCAACCCAACACCACCATGCCTACTACACCATGTCCCTAAGGGCCTCATCTACACGTCTTTTAAATACCTCCAGGGATGATGACTCTACCACTTCCCTGGGCAGCCTGTTCCAAGGCCTGACCACTCTTTCAGTAAAGAAATTTCTCCTAATGTTCAATCTAAACCTCCCTTGGTGCAACTTGAGGCCATTTCCTCTTGTCCTATTGCTAGTTACTTGGCAGAAGAGACCAACACCCACCTCGCTACAACCTCCTTTCAGGTAGTTGTAGAGCGCGATGAGGTCTCCCCTCAGCCTCCTCTTCTCCAGACTAAACAACCCCCGTTCCCTCAGCCGATCCTCATAAGACTTGTGCTCCAGGCCCTTCACCAGCTTCGTTGCCCTCCTCTGGACGCGCTCCAGCACCTCCATGTCCTTCTTGGAGTGAGGGGCCCAAAACCGAACACAGTATTCGAGGTGCGGCCTCACCAGTGCCGAGTACAGGGGCACGATCACCTCCCTACTCCTGCTGGCCACACTATTTCTGATACAGGCCAGGATGCCGTTGGCCTTCTTGGCCACCTGAGCACACTGCCGGCTCATGTTCAGCCGGCTGTCAATCAGCACCCCCAGGTCCTTTTCCTCTGGGCAGCTTTCCAGCCACTCTTCCCCAAGCCTGTAGCGTTGCCTGAGGTTGTTGTGGCCGAAGTGCAGGACCCGGCACTTGGCCTTGTTGAACGTCATACAATTGGCCTCAGCCCATCGATCCAGCCTGTCCAGGTCCCTCTGCAGAGCCTTCCTACCCTCCAGCAGATCAACACTCCCGCCCAACTTGGTGTCGTCTGCAAACTTACTGAGGGAGCACTCGATCCCCTCATCCAGATCGTTGATAAAGATATTGAACAAGACCGGCCCCAGTACTGAGCCCTGGGGAAAACCGCTCGTGACCGGCCGCCAACGGGATTTAATTCCCTTCACCACAACTCTCTGGGCTCGGCCGTCCAGCCAGTTTTTTACCCAGCGAAGAGTGTACCTGTCTAGGCCGTGAGCCGCCAGCTTCTCTAGGAGAATGCTGTAGGAGACAGTGTCAAAGGCTTTACTGAAGTCCACGTAGACCACATCCACTGCCTTTCCCTCATCCACTAGGCGGGTCACCTGGTTATAGAAGGAGATCAGGTTGGTCAAGCAGGACCTGCCTTCCATGAACCCGTGCTGGATGGGCCTGATCCCCTGGTTGTCCCAGACATGGCTCGTGAGCACCCTCAAAACCAACCGCTCCATGATCTTCCCCAGCACCGAGGTCAGGCTGACCGGCCTGTAGTTCCCCGGATCCTCCCTCCGGCCCTTCTTGTAGATGGAAGTCACATTGGCGAGCCTCCAGTCGTCCGGGACTTCCCCAGTTAACCAGGACTGCTGGTAAATGATGGAGAGCAGCTCCGCAAGCTCCTCCGCCAGCTCCCTCAGTACCCTCGGGTGGATCCCATCCGGCCCCATAGACTTGTGAACGTCCAGGTGGCATAGCAGGTCATTAACTTCATCCTCTTGAATTATGGGGGGTTTATCCTGCTCGTCGTCCTTGTCTTCCAGCTCAGGGGGCTGAGTAGCCTGAGGATAACCACTCTGACTACTAAAGACTGAGGCAAAGAAGGCGTTGAGTACCTCAGCCTTTTCCTCGTCCTTGGTGGCAACGTTCCCCCCTGCATCCAATAGAGGATGGAGATTCTCCTTGGCTCTCCTTTTGTCATTAACATACTTATAAAAGCATTTTTTGCTGTCTCTCATGACAGTGGCCAGGTTGAGTTCTAGCCGGGCTTTTGCCTTTCTAATATACTTAAAATATAGTAATACAATCCAAAACAAAACCATAACTATAAATTTGTTCTACAGATTTGGGTAATTTTATGACAGTTTCTTTATTTTCAGTCAAAAAAAGTCTACCTCCTTTAAAGCTTCCTGACTCTTTCAGTATTCCTTTTTTTACTGAGGCTCAAATTCACTGGCCTGAATAATGATAAGGCAAAAATAAGGGGCTGATCTCATTTTGGCAGTCAGTGAAAGTTCTGGTCTAAGTCAATATAAAGAGAAAAATGTTTTAACGAATCAGTTGAGTCATAAAATTTGTGAGACAAATGGTTTAGTTCCTGGTTGAAAAGGAACAAAAGGAAAAAAACCAACTTTTATTAGTGCATCAAAAGGGCCTCTAGGACATAGGAAAGTCTCATTCCAGTTAGCTTCCTAAAAAGTCACATACTTATGCAGCTATGCTACTATGCTATAAATAGATGCTTTTCTGAAATTTATTTTTTTACATTTTTATTGGCAGCATTTTAAATAAAATACTTTTTCATTAAAGAAAAAAAACCAACAGGCTTCACGTTGAAACTGGTTGACCAGAGAGGTTGGGTGATCTTCATCCTGGAGGATTTTCAAGATGCACCTGGACCCTCAGAAACCTTGTCTGACTCCACAGTTCACCTTGCTTTAGCAGGAGGTTGGACTGGAGACCTCCTGAAGTTTCTTCCTGCCTGAATCCTTCTATGAGATGATTTTTCAATTCTTAGATATCTAAAATGATTACTACTTAATTATGAGCTATTCATTGATTTTTTTTTTTCTGATATAAATAGGTAAAAATTACTCATTTGGGTTTCAGAACTATTTCTGAATAAATTCAGTTCAGGAAAAACACTGTTGGATCATATAAAAATTTCAAAATGTGGATTTTTTTAGGAAACGCACTTTCTCCGAATAGATTATAGGCAACATAAGATCAGATTAAGCCTTGGCTTAATCTACAAATACTCTGTAATGAAATCCATGTAATGGAAAAGGACTTTGAAAGTTTCTGAAGAGAAGAAAAGTGTTTTCACATAACAGAAATGTATTATGGAGGAATGGCTGGGAAATTAGAATTTGTTTACTATTCCAAATCCAGAAAAAAACTACGGTTCTTTACATTTCTTTCTCACAAAATGAATTGTTGATCACTTGTGTTTCATAAGATTGATTTCTGATCCCCAGACCACAAGAGTTTTGGACATTCACTCCACATTTTATGAGTTTTATTATTTTTATATTTCACACTGTTTTGTGATTTCAGTAGAAGTTTATAGTGATACATTTTGACACCTGAAATATTAGAAATAGCTTAATAATGACTGGAGCATTCTTTTTCTTTTTCAGGTGATGTGTCTTATTTGTGTTTTAGAACAGTATTTCATTACCACAGTTTTTCAACTAATATTAAATAGATATTGTTTCTAACAAGCAAAATAATAATTTCATTCTGCAATTAATAATGTGGTATCATGGTAAGTCAGTAGTAATAACACATATTAATGCTATAAAATATATAGTATTATCATAGACTATTTTTTGAAGAAACTCAGTTTTGAAGCAAGATTTTTTTACTGTGTCATTTCCAGGATAAAATTTGTCAAATTTTGAACCAACTTTATCAAAAGTGCTTTTTCCAACAAAGTCTATTCTTGATACAAATTCTCAGCCACAATTCATCTCTGGTCTGTATGTGACCAGTACAAGTGGGCATACTTGGGTCATGACTTCTGAAAAGGTGAAAAGAAAAGCGAAAGAAGATGCTACCGCAAGACTTCCTGACCTGACTAACCTCTGTGGCAGAAGCATGTACCCATATGCGGATTCACCCTCTGTAACTGTAAAGACTAGACTACCCTGATTTAAATCTCTGCAAGTATAAGAAATGGTTTTAGATAGAGCAGATATTCTAAAGGTATACTAAGGAGAAAAATATAGAAAAGTTTAGACAAATCTTAGACTGGGCCATATAAGCAACTAGGCAAAAAGTAAGCAGTAACCTCATGAAATTCTACTCACTTACACCAAACAGAGATAGTCTGAAAAGTAATTCTCAAAATTAGCATTTTGTTTAGCTCCGACCAAAAAAAAGGCTCAGCAATGCTAATTTAAATAGAAGTTAAGCAACAAGACAAAATGCCAAAACCATGTGCAAGAGGCAAGAAATGATCACTGAAAAACCCCACCAACAATGTGTATTTAATATCCACAATTTCAGCTCAATAGATGTAGGAAGACAGGGCTTCAGATCACCTAACACAGGGAATAGCATTCACTTTTCAAGTAATTTGTAAAAATTCTGGTAGACATTACATAGACACTTGGGACAGAACAAAATTGTGCCAGATCTAAATCTGTTTAAGCAAATATTTAGTCTGTTCTTGTAGCTTACATAACTGAAATGTTAAACTTGCAGAACCTGAAGGATAACATATAATTGTTATTTCTTGCTGAAAATGGTACGGTGAATAAATGAGCTCAAGGTTTGAGTGATTTTATTCTCCCCAGGGTAGATGAAGCTGTGTTTACACATTAAGGGAAAGCTTGCAGGTACTTCATCTGTCTTTTTTGGTCTGTTATGTCTCTGATATAAAATTCATAATGAATAAAATGTGGAAAAAATATCCTTTTGATTAGCTATTTATTTTCCTGAATTGATGCATTCTCACTAACCGTGCAATCATTGATTAAATTAAACAAAAGCTACCAAGTGAAGAGATGATTTAGTTATAAATACCTTAAAAGAGGTATCTTTAAAAAACCATGAACTGCAATTACTGGCTAATTTTTGAAATGTGTTAAGGATGGTGTCTTAGTTTCTAATTTAAATTAATTTCCAATGTAATTATAAACTAACTAAAAGCTGTGTCCAGCTATTCTTTTAGAAGTGCCGTTGGGATGGGCAAGAAAACCAGGACGATTATGTCTCTGCTGGTTTTACACTATGTTGCTACCTATTGTCATTAAATTATGTTTTTATTTCTTTATATATATGTGGTGGTCAGCTTCAGGACTCCTATTTTATGTTTATAATATGTATATGTAATATGTATTTATATAATTTAACTCATATTTAATGTGTCTGGATGTCTATTTATTCTCTTCTGATGTCATGAACAAAAAAACCCGAAATGTAGACACTTCAGACAAGGGCAAGAAGAGGATTTAAAGTTGAAGTCTTAAAATGTTATATCCAACTCCAGCACGGAGCACATACCAATAAAAATTGTCGAAGGACTAACACGAAGCCAGGAGGAGAGGATGAATGTCTCTATGTCAGAAATAATTTCTGCAGCAGTGCAGAGGTGGTTATCCGGGCAAGGGACATTCAGCTTCTAGTTTGCTAGCTTAGCCCTTTTTATTCTATCTTCCCACCTTTTAGTGTATTTTTTTTAACTTAATGAACTTGTGTAATAAAAATTGTAACATCCGTAAAGCAATAACAATACACACACACACACGCACATATATATATTTGAGGGGCTTATATTAAAAAAAAGTTGCAGAACCCTGATGGAAGGCTGTTTATTTTAAAGTGTTCACACAAAACCTTGAGAAGCCATTAGCATTAGACAGGTATTTGAGTTATAGAACCAATCTGACCTTTTCAGGGATTTGCCAGTATTTATTGGCACTCCAAATGACATTTATATTGTTAAATGAAAAGCTAAATGCCTGAAGCTGCCAATGGAGTAGTTATGAGGACAACACCTGATCACAGAATACTATAAATTATTTGGCCATAGCTAAACTGCAGAATTCGAGATCTCCTGATGATCACACTAAAAACCTGTTCAGTCTCTACAGTTAATTCATAGAAATTCTTTGCTGAAAATACCTTTGTCCAACTGTCGTGGTTTAATCTGGCAGGCAGCCAAATACCACACAGCCGCTCACTCACTCCTCCCGCCCCCCCCAGTGGGACGGGGAGAGAATCGGAAGGGTAGGAGTGAGAAAAACGCGTGGGTTGAGATAAAGACAGTTTAATAGAACAGAAGAGGGAAAATAATAATAATAATAATGATAGAATATACAAAATGAGTGATGCACAATGCAATTGCTCACCACCCGTGCTGACCGATAACCAAGTAGCGATCGGCCCTTCCTGGATCACGTCTACCGTTCATATACTGAGCATGACGTCACATGGTATGGAATACCCCATTGGCCAGCTGGGCTGGCTGTCCTGATTATGTTCCCTCCCATCTTGTGTACCTAGCTCACTCAGTAGGCACGGGAGCTGTCCTTGGACTAGGAGGGCACTTAGCAACAACTGAAACCATCAGTGTGTTATCAACATTCTCCTCATACTAAATCCAAAACACAGCACTAGGAAGAAATTTAACCCTATCCCAGCCGAAACCAGGACACTAACTAATTATTAAAATAAGTTGTTCAATATTATTTAATCTGCAATGATTCTTCTGCAAAGTTTTAATGAGAAAATCACCAATGCAACAAATACCATTAGTCTACAAGTCTGTAATCTCAAGTTTATAAGATGTTTATGTTTTGTAATCTTAATAATTTTTTTACTTATAAATTGTATTTATTTACATTTTTCTATTCTATTAAGTACAATTAATACACTTGATACATTTATTTTAAATAACATGTTAAGCTTTGTAAATTAATAATCTTTATTATTAAATTTATAATCTAAGCCTACAGTTTTTACGGTTACAATGCTCAAGTCCACAAGGGTCCTGACTGCACATCTTATGTACATCCATGTTAGTGCACGATCACTTTCAGCATCCCCATGGCTTGACATCAGCTGGCAGAGGACTGACGCAGACTGCTGCACGCCAGTATATAAAGTTCCCCTCTTCCACAAGGCAGTGATATTTTTAAAAGAACTTCAGTTGGAAGTTTATTAGCTCAATATTGCTACCTTTGAAATGGAAACAATTATTGAATTAATGTTATTAAAATAAGAGGGAAACCATTCTGAAAAGTGCACCACTTGCATGTGCCAGGAATGGAAACCTCTTTAAAATTTTCACAACAGCAATACAGACAATTTTGGTGTGTCGTCTAGTTTGTCCATCATCCCTCTTAAACTGAAGTCAGCCCAGAAACATCAATTCCTCTCACATTTTGCATCATTACACATTAAGAAGCTTTTTTTCTCTAAGGATGCATTTTTATTTAACTATAGTTAAAAAAAATGAAGTGACTGCATTTGTTGTGGGACTAGAGTTTGGAGTTTGAAAATGATCGTCAAAGAGAGGAGAGATTTGTATAATGGAAAGACAATCCACATTAACAACAAATTCATTATTCATATAGGTGCACTGATTAGCTAACACTCTTTCCTAGATCATGGGTGTTTTTTGATTACTGGAAAATAATTCACTGCCATGAGAATTAGATATGTTTCTCCTCTCAGAGCATGAAAGAAAACAATTTTTATAAGTTATTGTAGAAAAACCCTAAGCTAAAGCAGTTTTACATCAGCTAAAAGATATTTTAATCAATTATATTTCTCACTTTCATTTTCTGTGTTTCTCCATTTCCTCAAGGTCTCCAAATGGCAATTCCATGCTAATGGAAGTATGCCTGTCCTTGCATCATTTCCAGGAAGAACCAGACTTCTCAAGTGAATATCTGCTCCATGCAATTTCAAACCCATACTTGTTTAGATTAAGAAAGTTAACAGGTCGGAGTAATAGAATTCTATAATTAGACAAAAGCAGAAGTTTAGCCAGGCACTGGCAATCAGACCCAGTAAAAATGATGGCCCAGAAACTTTGTCCATTTCTTCCCAATTTAAAAACTAGTCTAATAAAAGGTATTATCTCTCTCTAAAAGAAAAATAAAACAAAATGTGCTGAGCTGAGGCTATGGTTTCAGCAATAGAAGCTATCCTGTCTAAAAGACTGGATAAGCCCTTCATCAATTAATTCATTTCAACCAGAAAAAAGGCAGTCTTCCACCCACAATATCTGAGTTTTTTTTCCAATTTTTCCCAAATGCTAGCACATTAAGATGAAAAACAGTACTTACCATGCCATAATTGGAAAGAAAAAAAAAAATTATGTTTTTCCTTGTCCCAGAAGATGAAAAAGAAATACACCTGATGAGGAGGCAATAAGAATGAACAATGAATACCTATGCACATATTTGCTACCAGCTAACTGGTCTCATCAAGGAATAATATGGAAAATAAAGAAGAGATAAAATTCATTATCAGAGTGGTAATGAAAAATATGTTCATAAAGGTAATCTTCTGTATTAATGACAGGTTAAACCTTTTTCACATAATAGGGTTTTCACATAACTGAGTTAGCTCAAACTTTTTGTTCTTTAAAAAAGGCACATCCATTCACTAACCAAGAATGTTCTGTCCAGCAATGCCAATGTTGTTTTGCTTTGCTTTTCCCTTATTAATTATGTGCAGTTCAAGAAAGATGTAACGCCCACATAGTATTTGCCCTGCTGATTAAATAATACCCCATGATTAACAAATTGCTCAGATTTCTAGATAAATCAGAAGAAAACCACAGGCAAGGCTGTTTACACTTGCTTTCTCTGTAGGGATCCTAAACAAAAACACCTGCAACAAGAACAACAGATTTTGTTGACAAAGTGACACAACAAAATGTAATGTCAGCTCTAATGGACAATTTCCCGACTGCACTGTATTTAAAATTTAATAGAAACATAAAAGAGAAGCAAAAGCAATTTACTGAAAAAAATACACAAAAATAAAGCATGTTAAAGAATCAAAATGAGATTTCTTCCCATCAACTCTATCTAGCTAGGCGAGAAAGGCATTTGATACCTCAGCCCTTTCCATGTCCTCTGTCACCAGGTTCCCTGCCCCACGCACCACTAGGCCCACATTTTTCCCTCGTCTTCCTTCCGTTGTACCTGCAGAAGCCTTTCCTGTTGCTTTTATTATCGCTCTCCACACTCAACTCCAGGTGGGCTTTGGCTTTCCTAAGCCCATCCCTGCATGCTCAGATAGCATCTCGACAGTCCTCCTGGGTCACCTGACTCCATTTCCTCCTCTTGTATTCTTTCTTTGTCTGTTTATGAGTTTTGTCAAGAGCTCCTTGTTCACCCATGCAGGCCTCCTGCCACCTTTGCTTGATCTCCTGCTTACCAGGGTAGACCATTTTTGAGCCTGGAGGAGGTGTTCCTTGAAAATCAACAGTTCTCCTGGAACCTTATTCTCTCTAGAACCACATTCTACGGGATTCACCCAAGTAGAGCAAGCCAAAGCCTGCTCTTCCCAAGTTCAGGTTTGGGCTCCTGCTTTTTGCCTTACTCTCTCCTCTGAGTTTTCTGAACTCCACCACCTTGTGTTTGCTGCAGCCGAGACAACCCCTGACCTTCACAACCCTGACCAGCTCTTTGTAAAGCATGAGGTTTAGCAGAGCATCTCCCTTCATGAGCCCTGTATCACCACAGTATTCTTCCAACTGTTTAAGCAATTAATTATGAAATTGTAACGAGGGAGGAGGGAAGCCAATAACATCTGGATTCAGACCACTGACTACCTCTGTGGTGTGCTCTTTTTTTATTCTACACAACGCATGAAAACTGAATGAACTGAATGGGGAAAATGTCTTCATATCACTACCTTTAAGTAACATACAGAGCAAATGCTTCCACTTTTCTGTTACTTTTGTTACTACGGTAGTCAGAAGAGCATGAGCTTAATTCAATGATGCCAAATTGTATGACTTTGGGTCATGGCAGGCAGACCTATGGAATCCCCATCCTGGAATGTATCCCCTGGAAGGTGGTGGATACAAAACATCATCATATGTTTAAGCAGAGCCTTCACAAGCACTTCTGAAAAGGATAACTTGAGGATTATGAAATACCTGTATACTAAATATAAACCATATTAAGCTGCAGAAAATTCTTCAGCTAAAACCAGACAGGGGCTGGGAGACTATAGGGGGCAGGTTTCACATGGTTTTGCCTTTTCCTACCCTTTCCTAGGCATCCATTCATACCTAGTGGTATAGACAAGACTCTTGCTCTGAACCAGTATCAGGAATTTTTATGTTCTTACAACTTTCCAGAGCTGAAAGTTGCAGAATTGCAGAAGTTTCTTAATATCCCATTTATGCCTGTTGCAACTAAGGAATGCACAAAGGCTTCTGAAATTGAATCAGTGTCCTCTGGGATTCCTTAAAGAGTAAAAAAGGCAGCAAGGCAGCACATTGTCCATTACTGAATTAATATTTTCTCAAAAATGCCAAGAATTCCCCTAAACTCTCTCTAAATGAGAATTTTTCCTTCCTTTATTTATGGATAACCCAAGTTGGAGACTATTCAGCCCAAAAGTGTATTGAAAAATATTTTCTGATATTCTAATTTAAAGATACCAGCCTTCAGTACAACTTTAAAAGATAATTTATAAGACATTAGAAAATGTGTTAAATCTCAGGAATAACTAAGAAGAATGGAATTAGTAAGAAATCCAAAATGTCATGTACATCAGGGCTTTCTGAAAGCAATACCATGTGATTTGGAAAACAGAAGTTAACTAAAAAGAATGGACAGCCCACAAAACCACTGACTTTTATATGCCAGAAAAAAATCTTGTCCTTTTGCCTAATCATTGCCAATACTTGTGATGTGGAAAAACAGCTTCACAGGTTGAAAAGCACATATGCTTTTATATTGCTTAAGAATAAAAGATGAGGAGTTGAATTCTGCCACCTTATTTATGCTGTAAGCATAGTGCAAGAATATTTAAAGGAATTTCCATATGGGATGTATCAGTGAAATGATGACAGGGTCTGTTCCTTGAAAACATTTGTCTATGCTGTATTTTGATTACGATTTTTTCACTTGGTTCTCTTATTTAATAAACTTATGTTACATGGAAATGCTGCTAACATTACTCTAAGGCAAGGCAAAGCTTTGATAAAGTAACTTTTAAAATCCCTGCGTGGGTAACTGACAGCAATGGAGGCTCACTTCTCCTTCTTCCTCAGCGGACTGAGCGGAGATGTCTGCAAAGCACAGTCTATGTCCTAATGTGTCTTAGTAAAGAATGAAGAGAATGTCCAGTTCCTTCTCTGTGACAATGACATAAGCCCATATCGTGACATCAGGATGTTGTGATACCTGATAAGTTCGGAAGGCATCCTTCTAGCTACATCAGAAGGAAGTATTTCAGCTACTGCCTAAGTTCATCAGCGTGTCCAAAAGTGTGTACCCCTCTAGAAGATAGACAGTAAGTTTAAGAAATGATACCACAGGAACCAGGAGAGGAAGTACCCATACATTAATTACAGGTAAAAGCTACAAGGGCTTTCTGACATGTAGTGAGATAATGGGCAACATGGCTCAAATACATATTGCTCCCAACAAAGCTGTCAGAGCAGCTTTTCCCTGCCTGTACATAAATACCTCACTGGAGAACTATGAGGTTTTTACACAAACACACTCTTTCACTACTGGAATAGGTTAGATTTGATCATAAATATGAAAACAATCTAAATCTTATAAAGACCTGTTCTTCTCTCTATCTTATTCTAATTTTACTAGTACCAGAAACATTCATCGATTTTCTGCATATCTATTGAACACATTAATGAAAAATTTTTTATTCTCACTTTCCAGGACCTATTCAGCTCTCAACTTCCTGTATTTCAATTTTCGTCTCCTCCAAACTCTTTTAAACTTTCTTCCAAATAAATGCATGGCTTCCCTTCCACCTGATAATTCTGTTTTCCTGTATTAATCCCTACCCATGAAACAACTGTCCACTTTTTGTGTAGCAAACATACCAAAATGTCCCTTGAGACACCATGACTCTTAACAGAATCATTCTTATTTGAGGCTACTTTGTTATTTTAAAGGGTCACAACGTTCCAGACTCTATATAATATATTTGAAAAAGAAGAAAATAGAAGCAACTAGTTGTTGTGTTACTTACTAGCCCAGTTCAGAAAAGGAACCCATTCCCTTTGATAACACATTCAAATTAGTGCTTAGGTTTAATGAATTTTCAGAATAAAGATTAAGATCAAATGTTTTCAGCAAAGCATTAATACTGACACTGGTACTGGTACTTCACGCACATGACTAGAGCACTGATGGGCTTAAAACTGCTTCATAAAATGTTTTCAAGTCCAGAAGTCATAATGGGTAAGACAGTATGTAAGGATGTAAGGATCTTACATCACAGGGTGAGAATCTGTGTACGCCTACATATGAATTTGGTGACTGTGCAGGAGAGCATGTAAGAAAGAGAAAAAAGGTCGCTTTGGGGAGGAAAGCTTTTCTTTAAAACCCAAGATGTACTGGAGAGCATTAAACCATAAACTTTATAACCTTTCCTGTTGATTAAATTAAAAAGTCACCAGACGGATCCTTAATTAAAAAAAGAATTTTAGAGAAGTTGAAAATGAAAATGTCAACAGAAATGTACGTACAGCAGAACATCAGGGCTGCTGTGATTTTTGTTTTATCCTTATCGGAAAGTGAGGTTTCAAACAGACAGATTCCAACAATATCCATTACAGAGGGGATTCAGTGGAAGATGAAATAAAATTGTACCTAAAGCATGTCATCCCCTCTCTCCTTTATTGGTGCATTTTCAGTAACAACCCTTTGAAAATATTAGGACTGCAGGTAAAAGACTAATGAGGCTCTGGCCTGTGGTTGAGCTAACTGAACAGGACATGAGAAACTACAGGACACAATATAAAAAATCGGTGTATGTGACAGACAACAATGTGAGAAGCTGACCAAAGTTAAGGCTCAGGCTGTGAGGAATGGCTGGATTTCACAGGAAGTTAAGGGGAAGTTATGGGTGAAGCAGCTGGACTTCACAGACACCTGAGGACCTTTTTGAAAGTATGGTCTTCCAAGGCCAGCAGTACATAGCAGCAGTACCATGCAAAGCCAAGATTACCTCCATAACAGTGTCAAAACGTTAAAACATGAGCATGGATATAGCAAAACTGGGACCAGTGGGGAAGAAGTAATTATTACCAGGTGGTTTACTTGAGAGGAGACTGGAGTGGTGAAAGGGAGGTATAAAGAAAGGAAAAAGGAGAGCTAAGGAACAGGAAAAAGGTGTGCAGTTGGTGCTGTTGTGGGGGGTAACTGCCCAGCACCCTTGTGCTTGACCAGTGCCACCAGAATCAGAACAATAAACCAAACCCATTGTTCTCTGCGTGCCACAAGAGTCAAATCTATTTGTGTGGTCAGGAGGAGGGAGGGTGGAGAGCAGGAGAGAAGACAGCGTGTTTTCCCTGGCTAACGAGAGAGCCCCTGGAAGGACAGATCGAGCATGCTGGTCTCACCGTGTTGGTGCCCATTCCAGCCCGAGGGCACTGGCATCTACCAACCACTTCCTAACAGAGTACTAAATTCATAAAAAGTGAAAGGAATAAATACATATATACAAAAATTTGTCTCAGTCTGGTTTAGGATTTTCACTGTGTGAGATTCTCACATGTCAACTACCCTATTTTCAGTGACATTATTTCTTAATGGATAAACATAACTACTTAATGTATATTTTTAGATGCCTCTGTCTCAATGAACCAAGAATGGCCACAGTGTAAGTGTAGTGTCAAGTATGTGAGTTCCCAAAATACTTTTATAGTTGATGGAGAACAGGGTATTTTAGTTTATGATTCATCTGACCTATTTTGATATCTACATTAGGCAAGGTGAATCACAACTAGGCATTTTCAGCTTCTTTTTATTATCTACAAAGGAAACCTAAAGTGATTACCTCAGATGTGGACCTTTACTACACTTCAGCTGTCTATGTCTGGTCAGATGAATCACACCCTAAGTGTCCTTACTTCTCAAAAATACCTCAAATGAATCAGTTTCACAAATAACTCAGTATGTCAGAGATGCCCATTTACTCTTCTCAATCCCTTTATATCCTGCTTTCTCCCACAATCCTATCAAACAACCCTTTTTTTTTTTTTTTAAGGATGTCTCAGGTATCACTAAATTCAAATGCTTCAGCTGGAAATGGATCAAAAAATTAAAAAAAAACCAAAACCAACAGATAAATCCCTTCCTGCTGCTTCTCTTTCTTATAATGAAGAGGAGCTAACTCTGCTTTAGCCATCAAACATGTCAGTATGCCTCAGGAGCATAGAGAGATGATCACACAGGTAGGCCACTGATGACTTTAAAGGTCAATATCCAACAACTTATAAACTCCAGGAATTTATTGAATCCAGCTATATTTATCTCTTAATAAAATAATAATGGCCACACCTATGCAACTAGATTTACAAATGAACTTACAACCCTAAAATTACACACAGGGTTGTATGGAGATACAGAAAAGCACCTAGGCAATTAGGAGCTGACCACCAACTGAAGCCCCTGTCTGCCTTGTCTCCAGAATCCTACCTAGCTCTTGCAACTGCTCTGTTCCTAAACATGTGTATTTTTCTGACCGTAATATGAATGATTCTGACCGTGTAAAATGATCCTCAAACATGCAGACAAAATGCCATGGCTACTGTTTTCTAGGACGAAGCTATTGTCCGTGTGGGTCTACAAACTTCCTAGTCTTGTGCTTCTCCTAGGAAAGAACAGCTACTGTCCTAACCTTAAGTTCATTGTATTTGAATTATAAGGAATTTATAACAACACAAAAGAAAAGCAGCACCAGCTGAGTCTAAGAGGTAAATTTAGAAAGCTTCTACCTACAGTTGCATTTCATAACTAAACTCAAAAACCTGGCAATGCAGTTCTATGACTCCTCTAGTTGCTGGGACAAAAAATGGTGTATGTGCATTTACAACTCTAGAATACCTATTTTCAAAAATAGCATTACTTCAGGCAAACATTATTCGTATCTTTTTAAAAACTTCACATATGAACTTTTATTACTTTTGTTTTCTTCTCTTTCTATTTAAGTTGTAGGATTTAAAAGGGAAACCATACACATGCACATAATTAATGTTTAGAAATAAATAACATTTCTTGATAGAAAATAATCTTTACATTTCATACAGTAATGAAAAATCCTACCAAGAAATAACATTTTTTAAGAGCGAATGGGGAAGTTTTTTACATATTTCAAAGACAAGCAATAACTGTAACAAGCTTAGTTATATTATTTCCTGCATTCCCACATTGATTTGTTGCCAGACTTGCACTATTTACAAGAAAATAAATATTTATTGCTGTCCCTGAAATAGATGTTCAGTGCTGTTGCTAACAAGAGAGGGTAATTGAGAGAAAAGAAGTGTATTGATCTTAGTCTGATGTTTCCAACTGTATGAATGACTGTCTTGACCAACAGCAAGAACAAGGAGAAGTTTTTCCTACATTTAATATACCATCCCAGAGTTCAGACAACAGTACCCAGTACTTAAGCATGAACTCAGATAGGCTTATTTTTAATCACTTCCCAGCACATGAGATTTTAAAGTGGACTTTATTTTTCAAAGTGGTGTAAAGTGCCTAGAGGTGGTATGTAAGGTGGTATTCTAAAGCTTACAAAAAGAAAATTAATTTCCAACTAGGACAAGCTAGCTATTAGGTAAGTCAATCAGCAAACCAGTTTCCAACCTGAAACTACCTTGATTAAAGGCATCTGTGGTTTATTACTCTTGTTTGAATTGATTTCAGGTGGGTAATCATCATCATACTTAACTATTCTGAAGCTTCCTCTCTTATTACTTAATGAGTTACATGATTAAGAGCTAATCACCACAAACGCAAGGAACTGGTGAGGAGCAAAGACCCCAAGGCAGGCAGGGGCACCCCAATACCCCGGACAGGGACACAACTTCCACCCCAGGTCTCCATGGGGTTGTCTCAGGGGAGCCTCAGCCCTGGGGGCAGGGGACATCCCCCACCAGGAGTCAGTGGGGGCAGCTCTCCGGTCACCTCACAGGCTGAGGGGGGGGTGCCTGCCCAGGGGTAGGGGACTCATCATGGGGTGCAGGGGAAGAGCATTTGGGGACTGCGCAAGGCTGATTATGGGAAGTTTGAAGAATGATTAAAGGTGGGAAAAGGGAAGGATCAAGACGGTTTGGGGAAGACCAAGTATGGGAAAAGAGAGGAATAAGGGCATAAAATGGTCCCTGGTCCTTACGCTTGCCTGCCTCATCAGCGCAGTCTGTCCTGTCTCCTCATTAATTCCAATTCTGCCTTCCTGGGCAAAGAGGAACTTTCTGTTTGGTGTGCGTGTGGTTTGTGCTGATTGTTTTCTGCCTATGTCAGTGTGCACGCAACCTGCTTACAAGTGCCTGCGTGACAGACAGGAGTGAACGCTGTACCTCACTGCTGGCTGCACCTGGGAGCTACAGTCATCTTGCACCTATCAAGCTACCAGTTTTGGCCAACCCTATCATTAATGATGGCTAAATTAATTTATAACTGTAGTTGCACACATGCTAAAATCTATTAAAATATTTTTGAACAATAGCAGGGTTAAAAAAGTCTCTCTTACACCACCATTTCCTTTTACATTTATTTTAAAAAATTTGACTTGGTCAGTGTTCCAATTCTGTACTGCAGGTCTGTTCATCTGGGTTTGAAATTTTGTACATGCTATTTGGAGAGTTAGTTCATGATGGCTAAAGGAGAATGCTTCAAATGAAGAAATAAGACTGAAAAACTGCCAATGAAATTCCTTATATGGCTACATGAACTGTAATAAAAAGAGCTATTCGATTTAATTTTTAAAAATGTTTGGGATTAAACATGAAAAGCCTGTAGATTTGTGGAATTGCATGAGGACTTCTAGAAAAATTAGCCACTCGGGTACTAAATATAATTTCTATATATGTTACTATTCTTGCATAATAAATATTTCTAAAGCAGACTTTTCAGAACCTTTGTTTTTAACCATTTTGAAGAATAGCTATGTGAAGCAAAACTCAAGTCCTGATTAATTTTAAGTATTCTCTCTGCTAAGTACAGCTATGTGTATATATATGTCAATATACAACAGACTCTAAGGATTGACTCATAAATTCATGGAAATCCCACAATCATTTGATAACTTCTTATAGCAATGCAAGCTGTAGGACAAAGTGACTATTTCACAGGAGTTACAGAAGTCAGTGTAACCACTTTTACGGTGAAGAAAAAGTGGATTTTACCTTGGGGATTACTGAGGTAATCCTCCCCAGAACTTTATAAAGTCTTTTCCTGAGTCTTGTTTTACTCTTGTACTAAGCACAGAAGGTGGTTATGCTAGGACAAGGCCCAGCATTACAACATGCTGAGACAAAGTATTTTGCACTGTGGTGGCCCTAAATGGTGATTTCCCCAGCTGTCCCCAAAGTCGCAGAGATGGACCTATGGCAACTCAGGCTAAGCACAAAAACCAACACAGGAGAAAGCTACAATCTTTTATAAGCTAATGATTGTTGCTTATTTGTTCGTTTTTTTTCCATTTTCCAATGCATATCACCTCAATAATTTTGTTAGCATTATCTTGATAATGAATAACCTATACTGTTCTTGTTCCATAAGATACTGCTCTCTCCATTGTGCTATACTCCACTGGCTTGTATACATGCATGCCTGCATGCACACATTGTTTGTATAGTTCGAGTTTATATTCTGGTTAGGCACAGGACTGGCTTAAACTGAAAAGCTAAATCTAATTAGGAAACAGAAATTAAGTATTCTTCCTCCTGAGTCCCTTGACAGGTCTGATTTAATAGTTATTCTAAGAACATGCCACACTAGGGATTGGGTTGCCACCGCTTATCATTTCTATTAATTGCATGTTTGTCAAACCTACATTTAGCAAAAGATTGCAGTAAACACCAGCAGCTGCAACATTCTACAGTCTCTAATGGAAAGTGAGCTAAGGACTAAGGATATTTAAAGAACTTAAGGGTGTGCTGGGAAGAACACAGATCTATAATCTAATAATTTGTCTATTCAGGTTTAGGTTCTAGTTCCTATCTCAAGGATTTTTTGATTCATCCACTGAAGGTTTAACATATAATTAATCAGTCCTATGAGCAGGGATTGGAAATCTCAGTTTGCAGGTCCTCATGTGAATGTTATAATTATAAAATATAAACTAAAGTTATGTTTCTTATTTCTTGCATCCTTTACTGCTTGCTGAAATTGGAACACTGCACAGCGGCAAAGCTTCATCAGGAGCAGAACGTGTCTCCACTTCGAATGGCCATAAAATCAAGTTCCTGGGAAGCAAGAAGTTGAAATTTTGACATCCTTAAGCAGATGAAGAAACAGAATCTGGCTTTCCCCTTGCAGTGGGTTAACCCCCAGCAGGCAGCTAGGCTTGACACAGATGCTCGCTCACTTCCCTTGCCCCAGTGGGATGGGAGGAAGAGGAAAGGAATAGTAAAAGCAAGAAAACTTGGGGGGCCAAGATAAAAACCGTTGTTTAATAAGTGAAGGATAAGGGGAAGAAGAGAGAAGGAAAACAAAACAAGTGATGCAAAGGCAATCACTCACCACCTCCCACAGGCAGACCGATGCCCAGTCAGTCCCTGAGCAAAAGATGGCTAACTTCCCTAAACCCCGCTCAGCTCCATTTTATTGCTGACAATGACGTTACATGGTACGGAATATCTCTTTGGTTAGTTCAGGTCATCTGTCTGGTTGTGTTCCCTCCCAACCTCTTGGGCACACCCCAGCCTGTTCACTGAAGGACAGACTGAGAAACAGAGATGGCCTTGATGCTGTGCACACTGTTCAGCAAGAGCTAAACCACCTCTGTTATCCACACTGTTTTAGCTGCAAATCTAAAACACAGCACCATAGGAGTTGCTATGAAGAAAATTAACTCCATCCCAGACAGACCCAGTACACCCATTTATAGAGTAAAAGCTCAGACAGTGGGCAGCATGTAGGATGCAGAAAACAAAACTACCTTCACCCTTTGCAAGAAGAAAATAAGCCTGTAACAAGGCTGTACATGTCCAACATCAATAGAGGATTCTGAGGTAACAGAGATCAGCGGAGTGCCAAGACAAAAAACCCACAGCCTTGCAGGTCACTATATTTTACATATCCTTATTGCTTTTGGCTTTGTTTTTCATTCTGTTAGCACCTTTTTTTGCAAGAAAACTGGTATCTAACATACATGTGTGAAAATCAGGAATCGAAATGACAAATTTTTCAGCTGACTTTATGCATAAATGACTAACAGAGTGTCAGTGACTGTAAGTGGGAAAATTATAAAACCTCTCTCTGAACTTTTTCCATGTTTTACCACAGCCTTTGCAAGATTTCTGCTTGAAGAAACCATGACAACTGAAACAGAGAAACCAAGAATAAATCAAATCCTAAGAGCTATGTAGCTGTAAATTTCTGTATCAAAATTCGTGGGGAGCGGGGATGTTCTGTAGGTACTGAAGTATACTGTACCAGCACTTCTTCAGACAATAAATGTTACTGATACCTGAACTGCACAATATGTGATTTTTAGTTCTAGGATGAGTGGGGACTTAAAGAAAAGTGAAATATTAGCTTAGTAGACATCAACTACAAAATCTTTTCCAATTGCCCCACAAACAAATAATCTTTAAGTGACATTAAATTATTGTTAGAAGGAAACACGATCTCATCTACTTGAAACTACAGTTGGCAGGTATTGGCTTCAGAAAGTTTAGTTTTAGGAAAGGCCTGTGTGAGCCCAGCTGCTGGAAATATCCATACAAGTACTCTTTGATCACCAGCTACTTTGCATGGAGATATTTGCTTTGAGGTTAGTAAGAGTCTGAGAAAGCAATAGCAACATGTTAACCAAAACTGAAAATATATCCTTTAAAGTAATTTAAAATTATTTTTTGCTGTATTTGCTTGTCCTCAAGTCATAGGAATATTCACTAATGGATGCTTCCATTTAGAGATCTCTTTCATATCTTCATTCTGCCTGGAGTACAATAATTTCTTACTGCACCTAGTAAACTCATTCAGAAGGTGAAGAATCACATGTCCAGAAAGTAAAAAGCAAATTTTTTAAGAAGGAATGATAGAGGAATGTTTATTGCCTCCCAAGAATTGCAAAGAGAATGTTTACTTTGACTTTTCACCACAGCCTTTCATGATACAACATAGAAACTGTTCAGGACCTAACTAAGGATGAAGATTAGTTTCTATTAAATATTCCTCCTTAAACATACACACATATGTAACTATACACCTAGCTAAATTAAATTATGCATTTTTTATGACCCATAAATATATTTCCTAGGATTAGAAATCTCTACTTAATTTAGAATTTGGAAAAAATGTTCTAAATTTTCTACACTATTTCCAACTGCTCTTCAGCACGCTGGGTAAAAAGCAAAATATCACATTTTTGACCAAAGTTAATGTAAGTCTTCTATGAAATTGATAATACTTAACAAACATGTATCAAAAAAAAAAAAAAAGGTTTTTACCTTCCATTTTAAAAGGCTATGTAAGCAGTTATTCCCTGTTAGAGCATTTGTCAGAGCTGTTCAGGTTTAATCTCTGTAACAGCTTCTTAATTGACTTGGTATTTTTATTAAAAATGCATCCTTTACACTTGAGCTTAAATACAATTAGTCCTCATCTAAAACTTAATTAACTTACAATTAGAGTGGATCAGCTGAATTTTCTATCAGATCTACAGAATACAAATCTAAGATCATCAGCCACACCTAAAATTTCACTCTGTCAGCACGCTGGCTGTTTACAGTATATTGCGCTCCAGAATACAAACAGATATTTTTATCTCCTTCCTGAAATCTCCATCAAATGCATACTTCAATTCCAACCTCACAGGGGTAAACCTACTGTGAAACATTAATGCTATAAAATTCTAGAATATTATTGTTATCAATTTGGGGGAAGGGGCACTGCAGATAGCAAATGGAATGACTGATACTAAAAGGTGAAAATTTCTATCTACCTGATGTGCTTCCTAAAGTGTAAGGGCAAAGTCCTCAAACGAGGGACTTCACTACGTTCACCGAACAAAAGCTCCTACTGACAAACCTTATGCCATCGCTGGGGATGACAGGCAGGCACTGAGGGGTAGAGACACACAGAAGCAGTAAGGGTCAGGACCTAAGAAAGGCTGGAGGTGGAGAAGAAGTCAGAAGGCAGGAAGACTTACCTGTCAAGAACGAACACATTTCATAATCTCTCGCAAAGCATTAAAAGGAAGCTCTTACTAAGAAATAAGTAGTCACACTGATTACTGTGACATTATTCGTATGCAACAAATTATCAGAAAGTATTTTTGTTATGAAACTTTAAAAATCACATTCCTATGAAATATAATTCTGACATTTTAACCAAAGGATTTCATCAGAACTTTTAGTTTCATTGGGCAAAAGCTGTCATTTTCCCTGTAATACTGAACTTTGACTTTCATGAAATCAACTCTACACACAGTGGTAGATCAGAATATATTAAAAGGCAGTATGGACCAGAGATTCAGTACTCTGCAATCAGTAATGAAGTATTATTTTAAAGGTTACTTTTACGAGGACTACCTACCTACCTATCTACTTTTTCAAAGGAAAAATCACCACAACATAGAGCAGACTCATATATACTGAGTACATCAAAGGATTTCGGTAACAACCCAAAATGTTTTGGTAACAACCAAAAACCGAAAGGCTCGGACACTCTGTATGTCACTCTGATCATACTGAAGAAGACAGAGACTGAACGACTTGCCCAAGGTTGCACAGGAAGCTTGTGATAACTGAATCCAGACTTGGCTGTAATGCTTTTTTCTACGCTGTGAGTCCACTTGCAAACTCTTTGAGAGACAGAATGACTTTCTTGGAGACCCAGCCTACCTTCTGCCTCTCCAGACTGCCAGAGCTGACCAGCTGCAGGAATCAGTACACCTCCTGGGAGAAAAAGTGCTTGAGGGATTTGTACTTCCTCCAACTCAGTGAGAGTTGGAATTAATGTGAATTAATGGGAAATAAGGATGCAATCTGTTGGTCAGTGTGTGCACATAACTCTCACAAACAAGGGTACATATTTTCTAAACTTAAACAAAGACTTGATAACTTTCTTGTTATTACTGCCTGCCAACTTTGCCTGATGATATAAAAAGCATAATAATTATATGTTTATATAAACAGAAATGTATATATATGATATATATTTTTAACAGAGAAAATTTAGTTTGTCTACGATTTACAATGTTATAAACTGGTATGTAAAGCATTTTAAACAGACATAACATCTACAGTCTTTATTACTAACCATTTGAATTCTGGATATATTTCCGGTTTAAATGTGCAAAGACAGAAGAAAAACAATCCCTTATTTTACAATCCATACTCCAGCTAAAAAGCCCCTTTGTAACACTAAATAACTTCCCAATATTCAGTACTATAATAGTTCTGATGCTCAATCATGAGTGAATTCTATTTTCAAAACATGTTTGATGAGTTATCAAGATATGTGATGGAAGATATAATGGCTGGATATTGGAGAATTTTGCCTCTTTCTTTTTAAACACTGAATATGGTGTAAAGTAAATCCATTCTTTATGAAATCAGGAATCTAAAAGTACAGAGAAGACAGTAAGAATGACTGTGTATCAGGCTACTTTCTGCGAGCAGATGGACACAAAGAAGAACATGCTTAGTTAACAGATATTATTTACATTGAAAGAGAAAAAAAGAGAAAAAAAAAGTAAAACTAAACAGAAGCAGCCTTCGGCATGAAAATATGACAACTAAAGGAAAAAGTAAGCCTTTCGAATTGATAGAAAAACAAATATAGTGATAGGTTTACAAAACATGTTCTGGTCCACTTGTACATCAGCTTCTGATCAGAGGCTGAAGGGAATTGAAGCACTTGAAAAAACGATCTTTAATCAATATTGAAAAACATCAGAAGTAGTTCTACTTGCCTCACAAAAATATAGCCATGTCTGAAATAAATGAAGTGCCCAAGACAGGCTTCGTATAGGAAACCAACTGTAACACCTCTGTCACCTCACGATGACATGTCATAGTCGTTATGGTACAGAAAGGTCACTCTGAAAAACCACATGCTCTCTGTTCCACATGCATGACCTAGAATACTAGAAAATTGGTGAGCAGCTATGAAGTGTGTGAACAAGCAAATATCAAACAGAGAAAAAGAACATTGAAAATACAGAGCTAAGAGACATTAAAGTACAAAAAAAAAGACTTTTTCCATCACAAATCAAACTACATTGTTGTTCTAGAACAACACTAAGATTGTTATGATTTAAGCAAACAGTTGCCTACAACCACAGGATCACCCTGCAGAAAGCCATGAAGGATTTCAGCCTCTCTGGAACCCTTGTAGCTTCAATCTGCAACTATATTCTTCTGTGCAATTTCATCAAGAAAAGGAAATCAGTCATCCTCATACCAACATTATAGCTGTATGGAAATAAGCTGTAATAATTTTACCACTGTTCTGTAAGACCCAGCTTCTGAGTTAGGCTGTTTAGTTGTATGGGATCAGGAAAGGTTGCATCTATCTTGTTTCACTTCCATAGTGCCTGCCAGGAGGAAGAGTAAAACTCCCAGGCAAAAAAAGCCCTCCATATTGCCACCAAAAATAAAAACCAGCTCTAATTATATGTCTGAATCTTTCTGGTCCTACTAAGTGCCTACATATTTCTTATTTAATTTCCCACAAAATCATTTTTCTCAAGTCTGAATTATCAAATGTAAACTCTTATAGACAGGATTCAGGCTGCAGTTCTCAGATACTAAATCCCTCACACAAATAGGTCCAGTTTCATTTGGCATTTGATGCTCAGTTCCCTCTAAAAATCATGACTGATGTCACAGTTTACACTAAATTCATTCCACACAGACTGTTTTTCTATCACTCTCGTCTAAATTCTACAGATATTTTTCATCATGCCGCTTCCTAAAGCAGAGCAAGCCCTTTCCTTCTCTCCTTTCCTTCCTCCTTCTGTCTCACAGCCTGTGAAATCCATTGGCTCTTCGCATTGCTCAGTAAAGTCCCCAAGCTGCATGATATGAAAATGTTGAATCTCAGTGATACTTTGGTATGTCATTATTTGGGAGTTATTACCTCATTCTGTTCAACAATCTCTATTGACTGAAAACAAAACAGGTATACAAAAAATATTTAACTGATTATAAGCTAATAATTACATATATATAAGCCAAAAATCACAAACATAAGCCAATATAATATCTCTCAATTAAACAGTGTTTTTCACACATTTATTGCATAGCCCACCAGTAGCAAAATCAGTATGTCAGTGCCAATCAAAAGGCAAAGCTGCATTGGAGATTGGTATCATTAATATTCCAGAAAAGAAAGCAGCAAAAAAGGGAAATATAAGACAATTGACCGTTTAGCTGAGCATTTCTCTCATACGTGTTATATATATGGTTTATACTATATTTGATATCAATCAAATATTTGGTCACATATCCATACAACCACTCTGATCAGCAGTGATGGAAAGAATACCACAAAAGATGGAAAAAAGGAAGATGATACCATGCCAGAAACCTTAAAGACATCACAGATGTTTTAGTCTTTCCAAGGTTTAAATGCATCATATTCCTGGAAGTAGCCCATGTGTATCACCAAGACTGGATATCTGTTTCATCAAATCTACAAATGTTTCCTCACTCAAACAAAAGACAAAACCACAGACATCAAACACAGTGAAAAGTATGCAATCCTGAGACTCCATTATTAAAATCCAAATGAAATTTAAGCAAATGACTGATTGATAGATATTGGAAGACAAGATATTCCCCAAAATATACAACACCAAAGAAACATAGTACAAGGCAAACAAGAAAGATTTGCACAGATACCAAAACACCGGATCACTCACATTATGTGGTAAAGAAACAGCATAATTAATTAGCAAGTTACCACTCTGCTAAAAAAGGAGAGTTTACATAAATACAAATGCACATCTTGATACAGATTTCATAGGGGAAGATGTATGTTAATGATAACATATAATCTTAACGCTAGCTGTACATGCAATTTATGTATTCTTATTTATGTTTGCTCTCATTAAGTATATGAAAGGGGTATTAGTGTAGTTGGTTTCTCTACAGCTTCCCAAATGCGGATAGTGAAAAAGAATAGCATATATGAAGGAAAAAGTAAATATGTTCTGAACTGCCTCAGTATTCGCTCTTCCACTATTGCTAAACTGAATGCTTCCTGTATGCTGAATGCATCTGTATCTAGATATGTAAAATCCACAGATCTAGCATGAAACTCTTCTCTGAAGTTATTTGTTCATCA
The DNA here is from genome assembly GCF_964195595.1 of Calonectris borealis. Lineage (NCBI taxonomy): Eukaryota > Metazoa > Chordata > Aves > Procellariiformes > Procellariidae > Calonectris > Calonectris borealis. The sequence continues at coordinate 25,301,192 of NC_134314.1, forward strand.
CTACGCTTGCTCCTGATATTTTAACCACTCTTCTTCTCTATACCAATTTGTTCTTACATTTTTATATGTAGTTATATCTGTAAACTTTGGCACCGTTAGATAAGACTTGGCTTTCTGCCAAGCTTTTATAATTTATTCCTTTAAGGTATTAATTTCTCAAATCTTTGAAGTATCCTCTTATTCCCTAGAAGTCAGAGAACTTCTACCCCCCACTATGATTCTGATTTTACTCCAGCAGGAATTTCATAAATGGCCACAAAACTCTGTGCATGACAAAATTATCATAATAGTAGTAAGATTTGAATAAGCTGTGGCTTGTTCTATACTTGAGTCATCCAAATATAGAAGGTTTTTTTGTATTATTGTGGTAGTGTCTGCAACTAAGTTTTGTAAGAATTATTCCAAATATATTAGTGTTCTGGTTTTAATATGGAGAAAGACAAATTATTTTAATATACTGCTATTATGGTTAGTAGGAAAACAGCTCAATATTGCTAATTAAGCTATTTGTCAGATCCTCTGTTTCGGTTTTATTATGGGCATTTTGGTTTTTTCCCCTAAACCATTTGGAATATAAAAACAAATCAGGTAATGTTCTGTTAGTACTGTTAGTACACTATTTACCCCTAGAGTACACTATTATGAATGCAGTTAGCTAAGTACAGGGTATGAAAGGATATCTTAAAAATTTAATTTAATCTAAATGTCTTCACACATGTAGCTTTTGTTTGAGCATGACACTGAAGCAGTGTGGTTCCAGGTATATTACATACATAGAAAATACCTTTAATAATTTAGATTATCAGACAGATATGGGGAAACAATCTGATCTAATTTATTTTAAGAATTTTAGTAATAACTGTAGCTTCTGAAAGGTTATTTGTTTTTTGTTTTTTGTTTTTTTTTTTTTAAATAAAGAAGAAAGACCCTAGGGAAAAAAAAATCATATTATAATTTTCAGTCGTAATGTTGGGTGTTAGTCAATATTTCCTATAAGCATGCAAACAAAATTTTATCATTTAAAAATCTATCAGAAATCTAGCTGTTTTCTCTTATCTATTAGTATCTGCATAATTATTCCAGTTAAAAACAAAAACAAACCCAAACACATTTGTAAAGTAGCAAAATAGGCTTATTTGCTTTTTTGTCTCAGAATAAGCTGTAGTGATTCCAGTGAAGATTTGTCAGGGATAAATGTAGCTAAAGTTAGCAGTAACTACCCAACTTCTATTAGTTTTCATGAGGTTCGAAAGGCTGATTTCTTGCACATCATACAGAATACTTACTTCTAATGGTCTATATTATATGCAATTAAATCAGGAAATAAGTTCAAAAGCAGATGATTAACACGTTTAAGGTCAGTTTTCATGCTTTGTCATTTGCTTTTCTTTTATATTTCACATATTTTTCTATTACATTTAGTTTTTTAGTTTCTTTCCAAATTATCTGCTTAAATATGACTTCACACGAGTTGTAGGAAACATACCAGCACTTTTTATAACACAAGATATCTTAAGTATGCAGGTATATCATAAAATAAAAGAGAAGGAAAATAGATCAAAAAACTAAGAATTCATATTGCTGTATCACACTCATTACAGACTACCATGAATACAGGTATGTATTCCTAATTCATGTATACAAGATGCAGAGCTAAAATTTCTGAACTTGCACGCCAAAATTCATACACAAATGCCCAACATTTAGATCTGTGTCTATACCGAAGTCCCATTAATTTCCCCAAGAGTTCTGTTGGTGCCTGTTTCTGAACAAGTAATTCTGTAACATATTAGAAGAAGTGATATTTTGAATATATAGTAAGAAAACCCTCTATAAAATCCTGCAAATTTCCACCAATGAAATTTGTTATAGAAAAAATGTACCACACAGTATTTCAACTACTTAAAACCAAGAATAATTTAAATTACTTTTTTCACTGCAAAGTTACCATTCCATAAGATGGATGCCTACAAGAAATAATAGTACACAATAAAAAGTATGTTATAAAGGATGCAAACAATGAGCTAAAGTTTACAGTGAGTGTAAATTGTAGTTTTTTTGAAAACTTGAATGATATTAAGGTTATGAAATGTTTAGGAGCTTATGAGTACACACAGCTCTAAGCGGAAAAAAATAATCTGTATTTCCAATAAAATAAGAATTTTAAATTTAACACTCATGTTATCTATGTGTTAATAATACTTATTTGACCTTTTTGTCATCTGAATGATTAAAGAAGGTAAAAGATGTCATCTGAATGAGTAAAGAAGGTACATGGCCAGGAATCATTAATATTATTTGATTTTAGACAGAAAAAGTATTAAAGATGACGATTCTGTTCATGCAGCACATACTCATTTTTCTTTTCCATTGGCCATTTTTGCTAGGCAATGCATAAAAAACCCCAAGAACATTAATTTTTATATCACAGACTGACAAAGTATCGAATCTATCTATTTGTCTGTCTATATCTGACAATTTGCTCTATGGAGATCAATGTCAGTCTGTTTATAGTCACAGAACACTAATACTTCTATGAAAATGTAGTGATTGGTAGTATATGGTAATAAAATGAATATGTTTTTGTGCATCCACAAACTATCATAATTTAAGAAAAACATTTCCATAGAAAAAGTCTGCAAAAAATTCCCATTTAATCAATATGGTCTCAAATACTCTTTTTTCCTAAAAATCTAGATATTATAGCTAGATTTAACACTTGCCAATAGTAAAAAACTTCATACAGTGGATGAATTCACTCTACCATCCACCCTTCTAATCGGGTGCCAAAATGCCAAACTCACTTTACAGACCCCTCAGAATTTACAACAGCCCTAAGGCTGGTGATGTAAAATAAATTCCCAAGAGCTGATCGTACTGATCTCTGTCAAGGGCATATCTTTAGCTATGCTTTGTCCTTTTCTATCTTTTTGCATTCTAGCACGTCCCATATGTTGAAGAATTGAAGTGTCTGATCTTACACTGCCAGATCAACACTGGGTGAATATATCCAGGTGGTGAAGACATCCTTAGCTGCAGCTAACAGGCTGCATTAAGGACTTTGTTTTTTACTTATTTATGTATTTATTCCCATGTTCCATTGACCTAAGCCATATAGGGAAGCAGTAAGAAACAGAGAAGCAGATGTTTCTATCTTCTCTTGAAAGACAGAAGGTGAGTAGGAATATCAGAGTTCAAATAAATTTGCTTAACTTATTCTAGTACCATTGTCACTACTCCAGCTTTCCCTATATTTCATTTTATATACAGAACACCCGCAGACTGTAGATTTTTACTGGCCACCATTATCAGCAAAAATAAAATTATTGTAAGCTATTAACCAAAAGCAATATAACATTTGCAGTCTTCATTTAAATCTCTCTACTTAGGTAGGAGGCGATTTACATGGTCAGCTGCTGTCAGTCAATGTGAGAGATTGACTCCTTCACTCATTGAAGACTTTTTTTTCCTATTGCCATATTCTAACACAAAATTATATACAATGCCATTCCTTTTATACATACTCTATTGTGGCTTTTTGGTGCATTTTTCCACTGAGGCATGTTCTATTTGTTCAAACTAATTTCCACAGTTAATCCCAATGATTTACTTCCTTACCACCCACTGGAATTTTATTCATTTATTTTTAATCATCTTTCACCTCTTTATTAACTCCTCCCATTATTTATCCATTATAATCTACCTTTGTTCTAACTCAACTTCAATGATTTGAACATGGATTAGTTTTCAGGATGTTTAATCACCTAATTAAGGCACCAGTTTAACTATAATAAAATATCCTTTGAAAGCAGTATTTTATGTGAGGATTGATACGAAAAGTATCGATAAAGCACGACGTAACTTCGTTTAAACTCCATTCTGAAATTTAGAAACTTGTAAAGTCTTCAGTTTGCATTTACTTTAATTAAATATTATCGCTTAATTTTAAATGCTATTTGTTTGACTATATGCATAAATATTGGCACCACCACAGAAAGTGGTTATGCCTGAGCGGTTCCATTACTTCAGTATCAGCAATAAGATGAGCGGTTCACCTACATAAGTATTCTGTCTGTCAGTCATAAAAAGCAGATGTCACACAGGCAGCAATTTGAGGGTCAGGGACTTCCTGAGACCAAGGTAGCTTCTTTGTATTTAATGAAAGGCTAAACTGTACACAAAAATAATAGTAGTCTAAGGTACCAAATAAGTCTAATTCTAGTCACTTCTCCTTTGATCATAGCAACGAGTAATGTTATAACAGCAGTGCTGGTCTCTCTCTGCCTGCATTTGCAACTGATAAATCATTTGTCATGAAATGAATTCTCGCAATATATTTTACAGGCCATAAAATGCAAAATGTTCACCAGAAATGGAAAAAAAAAAGTCATATAGTTGACAATGACTCGTAGTACATTGCAATAACAATTTCTCCTCCATTCTGATTCAATTCCAATTTCAATTTTAACTAGCAAAAAACCAAAAAAGCAACAATATTGTTAAGATTGTATTATATTATTAAAGAGTTAGATGGTAACGTATAACTTTTAAATGCTACAATTTAATTACAGTTAGATTTTCATAGCATCTCTGGGTGATAAAATTTCACCTGATTTTACCTTGAAGTTGTTATGAGACAATATCTGAAACATTAAGGCACTGAAGTTTCAGCAAACCAGACCTCAGCACAAAGTGTGTACAGTGGCTTTGGTCTGAAAATAGACTGTTTGTTCTTCCAAGATGCAGCTTTCTTTAAGAAATATTTTTTTTAGTATGTGAAATGCAAAGGAATGTTTTGTTTTTAACTCATTACTGAGAAAACAAGCAGGGAAAAATCCTGGAAAAATGAGGACAAGAATGAACCAATCAACTTAGAAATATCTCAGTTTGAAAATAAATCCCATTGCTACCCCATAAAACTTTGAACAGACTTGTATATTTTTAGACTGACATATTTTCATCCATGCTCTCCTGTGAGATATACAAAATGATGTAAAAAGTGCAGGAAAACAATCTACTTTGAGTATATCAGATGAGCCATGTGATATCTCTACAAAAAGTCTTTGAAAAGACCAATTAAGAATATTTCCTGTATTATGGAGAAGCAAGTGAGTCCAGTCAGTCAAGATACCATTCAAATACACAGTTTATAAAATAATAATCCTGTAATAAGGAACTTCAAACCTAACTAAGTCCAACTAAAGAAAGTACATCTAACATGATGGATGAATAAATTGGATAGAATATAGAATAAAAGAAAAATGGATTTGTAAGCATAAATATAATTTATGCAGTATCCACAAGCTACACAAAAACCTACCAGAATACTCCAAAGGCATATGGCATGCATTTCACTAAAATAAAATTATAGTTTAATTTTAATAATACCATGAGGCATACATAATTTAGAGTTTAGAGTTTGATAGATAATATTTATTCCAATTTTAAGACTTACTATATTTATAATGCCCAATAAGCCCAGATGTTATAGTAGGATATACTGTAAAAGGTTTTGTGTCCTAAGAATGGTACAGGATATTTATGTATAAATTTCTGTGATAATGAGATACAATTTGCTTTTGTGCCCAGGAGACTTAGTCCTTAAATCAAAGCACTTTCTTAAAATTTGTTTTTCCTTTTTTTTTAAACTCACAAGATTTTGTTTGCATGCTCTCTGAACTGTTGTTAAAATGAATAGCTTATAAACTGAAATAAAACAGCTTTTTGTGGAGGAAAGACATTTCTTTTTGTTAGTTTTATATGCGACTGAGTTTGCAGGAGGGAGGGAGAAAGTTTCCAGAGTTGGACTATTTAAGTTTTTAGAAGGTAGATATCTTCTTTTATAGTAAAATCCATCCATAAAAATAAATACTGAAGTAATTCATTTGGGAAATTAACCTACGCTATAAATGCATCACTTTGTACTGAAGATTCCTGTGGGTGTAATTGTCTTTTCCTTTTTTGCTTTGTGTAATCCTTCACAACAATGTCAGGTGTGAAGGTATAAAAAGTTAGTCAGCACACTTACAGGACACACAAAGAGTATCAGCTGGTTGCAAGAACGACTAGGAAGATGCAGACTACTTAACTGCCCCATCCGTGAATCTCTCCCTAGTTACTCTCATAGCCCTCTATGTCAATGACCAGCTGGAGTGCATGGAGCTCCGCTTGGGGATGGATGAGGAGCCGACCGAGACTTTATGGGTCAGGATTAAAGGGAGGGCAGGGACAGGTGACATTACAGTGGGGGTCTGCTACAGGCCACCCGACCAGGAAGACCAAGTGGATGAGGCTCTCTATAGACAGAGAGCAGCAGCCTCAGGTTCACAAGCTCTGGTCCTCATGGGAGACTTCAACCACCCCGCTGCGTGTTGGAGCGACAACACAGCAAGGCAGAAGCAATCCAGGAGGTTCCTGGAATGCGTTGATGATAACTTCCTTCTCCAAGTCATAGAGGAGCCAACGAGCAGAGATGCTATGCTGGACCTTGTTCTCACCAACAAGGAGGCACTGGTGGGGAATGGGAAGTTCAAGGGCAGCCTTGGCTGCACTGACCATGAAATGGTGGAGTTCAAGATCCTTAGGGCACTGAGGACGGCACACAGAAAGCTCAGTACCATGGACTTCAAGGAGAGCAGAATTTGGCCTCTTCAGGAATCTGCTTGGTAGAGTGCCATGGACAAAGCCCTAGAGGGAAGAGGGGCCCAAGAATGCTGGTTAGTATTCAAGGATCACCTCCTCCAAACTCATGAGCGATGCATCCCAACCAAGAGGAAATTGGGGAAAAACACCAGGAGGTCTGCCTGGATGAACAAGGAGCTCCTGGACACAGTCAAACACAAAAAGGAAGCCTACAGAGGGTGGAAGCAAGGACAGGTAGCCTGGGAGAAATACAGAGAAATTGTCCGAGCGGCCAGGGATCAGGTTAGGAAAGCTAAAGCCCTGATAGAATTAAGTCTGGCCAGGGATGTCAAGGGCAACAAGAAAAGCTTCTATAGGTACGTCGGGGATAATAGGAAGACTAGGGAAAATGTAGGCCCTCTCTGGAACAAAACGGGAGACCTGGTTACCTGGGATACGGAGAAGGCGGAGGTACTCAATGACTTTTTTGCCTCAGTCTTCACCGGCAAGTGCTTGAGTCTCACGGCCCAAGCCGCAGAAGGCAAAGGCAAGGACTGGGAGAATGAAGAGCCGCCCACTGCAGGAGAAGATCAGGTTTGAGACCATCTAAGGAACCTGAAGGTGCACAAGTCCATGGGACCCAATGAGATCCATTCCTGAAGGAACTGGTGGGTGAAGCTGCTAAGCCACAATCCATCATGTTTGAGAAGTCGTGGCAGTCCAGTGAAGTTCCCACTGACTGGAAAAGGGGAAACATAACCCCCATTTTTAAAAAGGGGAAAAAGGAAGACCCCAGGAGCTACAGGCCAGTCCGTTTCACCTCTGGGCCTGGGAACAGATCCTTGCGGAAGCTATGCTAGGAGGACAGGGAGGTGATTCGAGATAGCCAGCATGGTTTCACCAAGGGCAAGTCTGCCTGACCAAGCTAGTGGCCTTCTATGATGGAGTGACTACATCAGTGGACATGGGAAGGGCTACAGATGTCATCTATCTGGACCTCTGTAAGGCCTTTGACACGGTCCCCCACAACATCCTTCTCTCTAAATTGGAGAGATATGGATTTGATGGGTGGACTGTCGGTGGGTGAGGAATTGGTTGGATGGATGCATCCAGAGGGTAGTGGTCAATGGTTCAATGTCCAGATGGAGATTGGTGATGAGTGGTGTCCCGCCGGGATCCGTATTGGAACCAGTACTATTTAATGTCTTCATCAGTGACATAGACAGTGGGATCGAGTGCGCCCTCATCAAGATTGCAGATGACACCAAGCTGAGCGGTGCGGTCGACATGCCTGAGGGATGCGATGCCATCCAGAGGGACCTGGACAAGCTCGAGAAGTGGGCCCGTGTGAACCTCTTGAGGTTCAACAAGACCAAGTGCAAGGTCCTGCACGTGGGTCAGGGCAACCCCCAGCATCAATACAGGCTGGGGGATGAAGGGTTTGAGAGCAGCCCTGCCAAGAAGGACTTAGGGGTACTGGTGGACGAAAAGCTGGACATGAGCCAGCAATGTGCGTTCACAGCCCAGAAGGCCAACTGTATCCTGGGCTGCATCAAAAGAAGCGTGGCCAGCAGTCGAGGGAGGGGATTCTGCCCCTCTACTCTGCTCTGGTAATACCCCACCTGGAGTACTGCATCCAGCTCTGGGGCCCTCAGCACAAGAAAGACATGGACCTGTTGGAGTGGGTCCAGAGGAGGGCCACAAAAATGATCAGGGGGATGGAATGCCTCTCTATGAAGAAAGGTTGAGAGAGTTGGAATTATTCAGCCTGGAAAAGAGAAGGCTTCGGGGAGACCTTATTGCAGCCTTTCAGTACTTAAAGGGGGCTTATAAGAAAGATGGCGGCAAACTTTTTAGCAGAGCCTGTTGCAACAGGACAAGGGGGAATGGTTTTAAACTAAAAGAGGGTAGATTTGGACTAGATATAAGGAAGAAATTTTTTACAATGAGGGTGGTGAAATACTGGAATAGGTTGCCCAGAGAGGTGGTAGATGCCTCATCCCTGGAACATTCAAGGTCAGGTTGGATGGGGCTCTGAGCAACCTGATCTAGTTGAAGATGTCCCTGCTCATTGCAGGGGGGTTGGACTAGATGGCTTTTAAAGGTCCCTTCCAACCCAAACTATTCTATGATTCTATGATTCTATGATTATATTTAGCAGGGGGAGTTCCTGTCATATTGCTTAGCAGTAGGAAAGAGCTCCTCGTTAGATTACCATGTCATTATCCCTTCAGCCCAGCCAACTCTCACTCATGTATCACCAAGTATATAAACAGTATATAAACAATATAAAAAAAAGATGGCCAAAAAGAAGACGTGAGACATTGCAACAATTAGAGTTAAGCCTCAATGTGGAGAGTTCTCCTTCCACAATCTCAAGGACAGATTTGGTAAAAATGGGAGAAACTATCCCTCAAAATGAAGATGAAAAAACTGAGCCCCAGCATCCATGTTTGGGCAGGATAAGAAGTAAACTGCATAAGTTATGTAAATTGAAATCTAAGTTAAATCATTAGACTTCTAAATAGAGTGAATGATGCAATTGTTAGAGGATTCCTGTAGTTAAGCTGTAGGAAATGTAATGTCTTTTTGCTAAAACTTTCATTAAATTGTGATTAGTAGTAAAATAAAAGCAGCCTCAGAAGATGCTTTGCTATACCTTTTATACAGAAACTGTCATCTGCAAGTTATAGTCACTCGGATTTTGTGAGTGAACACACAAAGGAAAGCATTACCATGATCTGTCCGAAAAATATACAAAATAGACAGTGCAATGCAGATGAAATGCTAGTTATAGATCCTATTTTGCATGACTCGTTTCCAGTGTTCTACCTTTATTATTTCAAGGGAGAAATTGAGTAGAGCTAGGAGTGATCAAGCCAACAGAGGATCATCATTACTCCTGTTTTTGCATAAAACAAAACATGAAAATAGGTAGAGAAAAAAGGAAAGTAAAACTAAAATATTTGTTTTTAAAATGCATATTTTTCCTTAAGGCCTACTCAGAGGCCTTAAGGAAACAGTACTATTCTGGTATTGCACACCCTCTGCTAAAGGCACTCCATGCCGGCTTGGCTGAACTTGTCATGTTGGAAGTTTTCCGGTTCCACTGATTGCTGAAGAACCTTAGAAATATTACTTCTTCCTGTAATATCCATTATGTCACCAGTAAAGACAAATAACACCATTTGCGAACTTTTTTTTTACTTGAAACAGATGCCAAAGACATTGACATTTCCTGTTGGTATTTCTCACTAGCAACTAATCTTGAGCCTGGCAACAGGATCTTGATATGTAGGGTCTTAATGCTAAACTTGCTGAAAGTGACAGATGTTAACCTTATTAAATCAACCCGTTCACATAGTTACAGTTCTGCTCATTGCAGCTTCATTATTAGCCTGTCTAGTTTGAGTCTACATACAATATCAACTTTCACTGAAAATTTAGGCTGACATTTTGTAAATTAAGGAAGCGACAGATAGACTGAGCAAAATTACAATATATAGCTGGTTTTACTCTGACATGTATTGTATGTTCTTAAAATAGAAAAGATGCAATAAATTGGAAATAATATATACTTTGATGCTGCTGTATTACTCCATTGCTTCTGTGCAAATATGTAAGCTAGTTTTATAGCTCATGATCATTTCTAAGGTATATTTTTTAATTTATTTTTTCCTCGAAGAACATAACAAAGGATCAACACCACTCTGTATCTTAACAGTGTGGTGTTTAATATTCATACCAGCTAATAGTTTGAATATCTATTTTCTTTTGAAAACATTGGTTTACTTAGTTTCACTTAGTTTTGAAAAGTTTACTCAAACTTCATCAGTGTCCTAGGTCTTGAAAAATACAACACAATAGACTAAGCAGGCAGAGGTTATGTCAAATTACTAAAGCCAATAAAGAGGTTATGTCAAATTACTAAAAAAGTGCTAATTACTAAAGTCAGAACTAGCTATAAAATTTACAGAGGAAATTGTAAATTATTGTGTTCTGGACAGAATAACCTATCCAATTAAATAAAAAAAAGTATTTTTCCCTTAATTTCCATAGGTGCAAGACTAGAAAATTTTTCTGTGTGTTCAGTAGTGCCATACACGTTGAGGACCATCTCATGTGTCGAGTAGTGAGATGAGACATCTTATGAATAAATCATGAGATGTTGAATGGTGCCATAGATGTTGAGGAAGCCAGAAGTTTGGAATTGCCTTGAAGAAACAGTGTGTTAGAACTAAGTTGTTCACTGATAAACCTTTAGCATCTGCAGTTCTATAGAACAGCCTGAACAAGAAAGATCATCTGTACAAAGGAGAAGGAAGGGATTCCACTTTACAAAACTTGATCCATACATTCTAGGAATCTGCTTTTGAAATCAGTGGTGTAACAAAACATTATTAACAAAGCATGACTAGTAGAATACAGTATTAATTACAGATGACATAAATTATTTTAGTTTCTCATTTGCCCATCGTCACAATTAACAAAGAGATAATGTTAAACTTGAATATAAAAATGAGGTAAGAAGGTGTCATAACAATGTGAATATTCTTGAGAAGCAAAAGACTGGAAAAGGACAAAGTGTACCAACATCTCATTTGGGACAGAATGAACCAGGGTTGCCTGGAAACCAGAAAGGCTAATGGATGAAAGCCACAGGAGAAGTATAAAAGTGAAAATACAGTAATTGTAATCTTCTCATATGTTGCAACAGTCATTTTAATTAAACACTATCTAGGTTACTTTCAAGCATAGCAATATTTTTAGGAGTTCCAGTTTTGAAAACACACTGACAGCAAGTAAAATGCCATACATTAATGTTTTTTAATGATATAGTGCAATGAAAATAATTCCCATCCCAATCAGATCTAAAACAAGGCAATTAGTTCTGATGCAAAACAGGATCTACACAGTATTTGATGGACAGAAAATTCATGCTAGAAGCCTCTTCACACAATTATTCACTGCATCCTGAAAATTCTTTTTGAAAATATATGATTGTATTCCTTTGATCAATAGGCATGAAATCTTAACATATGTTATCCATGAAGGGTTTGTTTCAGTGGACATCTTACTGCCTCCACAATTCTAATACAATTAAAAATACTATATGGTTAAGGGGACAAAAACGGGAAACAAACCTTTTGTATACTTCTGAAGCAAGCATACATACATTTTTCACACTTCTCTCCAGAAACACAAATAAGTACCTAAATATCAGGCTGATGAAATTCAGAAAAGAAATGTAAGACTGAAGATTTCCAATTCTTCTTTAATTAATTCCATGAATTGAAACCTATGGATGAAAATAATTAAGATAGCGTTCCATCTGAAGCTAATACAAACCCATTTTAGTGCTTGGTTTCAAATAACTTCCAAAAGGAGAAACCAGTCCTAAAAGATTTATGTTAAAACATCAACCTTAATTTTTTTAAGTCATTCAAAAATCTGCTCCTGCAGTAACAGCCTGTGCTCTAATAAATTCTGTATAGGTGATATGTTCTAATAGCCTCTGCACTGAAGTTTTAAACATAGGGAAAAGTAAATATTGTGACCCCCATGAAATTAATAATAAGGTAAACATACAGGTGCTGTTTGTGTTTTCCTTCCTGTTTCATTTACCACTGTTTTCTACACCAGCAATTATCATCCAACACTTAGTTTTAGTTCAGACTTCATTGCTTACATGCATATTTAAAGTTCAGCCTGTGTCAATGCGTGATATTTAGCTCACAGATGGTTTCTAATTTACTTAGTCTTGCATTCTCTAGTCCTATCGGAGAAAAATAGTTTTACTCCAGATTTACTGGCAGGAATATTACTCATATATATTTTTTCAGATTATGGGCCTTAAAGAATGATGTTGAATATGTTTAAAAATCTCTGGTTTTCTGCATTTTCTTGTTCTACTAATATAATTAAAAATATATGACACACTGACAAATTCAAAATTAACAGCAACACTTTTGCATTCATTAGCTGGTATTTTTAATTAGGGGATAAAGAATTTATCATCATGATGTCTTCGTTTGTCTTTATTAGAAAATCACACATCAATTCACTGGTAACTACTGCAGTTGAACTACTGCTATTTACTGTGAAGTGCTGCCAAATTGGTGTCCCCCTTCCGCCTACCTAGTTTTCTTTTAATGAAAGTATTTTTAATGTCTTAGTAAATGGAAAAATGCTGGATTCAGTGAGGGACCAGCATAATAATGAATAAAGACAAAGAAAATAATACCAAATTTGATGAGCACACATTTTAGCAATAGACAAAAATAAACATCAAATTACATGTATCCGAGATAAAAATAAAACTAAAAACGAACAACGTATATCATCCTCTAACTGTCTGTATAATATCCTTCTGTCTTAACACAAGAAAGTCAGAGATTAACTTGTGTCCTTTGGCAGGGAAAAAGCAAGGAAAATAAAATAGTTCCAAACAGGTAGCTGGATTTAGCAAGTGCTATAATACAGACAAAAGTTAAGCTTTTCTAAAAAATAAGTATTCAGAAGCTGTTTATTTGACAAGAATTATGTTGATGATCTATTCATTTCAAAATAAGACAAATTCAGAAGGGTTGCTTCCATTCTTCTGGGTGATTTTCTCCCATTATAATAAATAGTTCACTGAGAGATTTTAATCAAATATTATTTCTCCGAAGATATTTTGATTTTTTTAAACATTTTATGTCATTTATTTCATTAAGCAATTCTAAAATTCTGTTTCTAGTGTTGTGGTTTAACCCAGCAGGCAGCCAAACACCACGCAGTCGCTCGCTTACTCCCCCCCCATAGTGGGACGGGGAGAGAATCGGAAGGGTAAGAGTGAGAAAAACACATGGGTTGAGATAAAGACAGTTTAATAGAACAGAAAAGGGAAAATAATAATAATAACAGTAATAGTAATAGTAGTAGTAGTAATAATAATAATAATAATAATAATAATAATAATAATAATAGAATATACAAAGTGAGTGATGCACAATGCAATTGCTCACCACCCGCGCTGTCCTGGCTATGCTCCCTCCCAGCCGCTCGTGTGCTTGGTAGAGCATGGAAGATGAATGTCCTTGACTAGCAGGGTACTTAACAACAACTAAAAACACCCATGTGTTATCAACAGTCTTCTCCTACTAAATCCAAAACACAGCACTAGGAAGAAATTTAACTCTATCCCAGCTGGAACCAGGACACTAGAAACAATGAACAGTGAAAATGTCTTAACTTCTATCATTTTTTCTTTGCTTTCTTTTTGTTACTGTGTTCAGTTTTCTAAGCTGTCTTACTTAACGAACAACTTTTGCAGCCAACAGTTTCATAGGCAACGTTAAGCACGCACACACAGATGAACAATTTAAAAAAAATCAGTGACCTCCAACAGATCTTGGAGAGGCCCAGTACAGTGTAAGGCTGTGTATGAATTTTGATTGTATGATTACACTCTGACTTAAGAAAAAAAAACCAAACAACAAACAAAACCCATCAAAAAAAACCCAAAGAAAGAACAAAAAACAACCCAAAGAGAACTCTGTTAGCTAACTTCTGGATAATATTAAAAAATTGATAAAAAATTTTCAAGTTTCAGTTACAGTAGGGAAGCTGAAGATAGGCTGTTAGGCTGTTCTGAATATATCCACAAATTTAAAAGACTCATGATTTTTTAGATAAATATATTTCATGAAAAATCCGTCTGTATGTTGCTCAATAGAATGGTTATCAAACTGAAAAGTTGAGTGAAAGGCCAATAAGTGTCTTTAAATACTATGAGCCAAAGCTAAATACTTACTTAAGAAAATTAATTGTGCTTATAGATAAAATAGATTAGGGAGAGAATTTTTATAAATTATAAGTAAACAGAGAGTTCCGTAAACCTAATGAGAAATTAAATTAATTGCTTCATTTAATAAATATTATAACGTGGATGGTAGTTCTTACATATTTTGCTAAAAGTTATTAAAACCAACAAACAAACAGTCTGAAGCCTTTTATTTTCTATTTAACTTTCTAACTCTAAGATAATTAAAATGCTAAATTCTCCTTCCTAATTTGCATGGTAGATCTCCAGCTTTTCTATTTTCTCTACAACTTTTTTTTTAACAACGTTCCACATCCAAACTCTGAAAGGATTAAATTAGTCCTAGGTGAAGTAAAAAATTCAGACTGTAATTATCCACATGCTATCAGGCAATGGGATTTATCCAATACTATTTCCGTCAGCCAGGATATCTGATTTTTAGAGTGAATACACTAATGAAGAAATAATCATGAGTAAAAGAATTATTGAGTAAATGTCTATCATCTTAGCACCAATGACTTCCCATGCCACAATACAAAGAAGCATGAAGTAAGAAAGGAGGCAGAAAAGATCAGAAAATAAATATACTGCTTAATTATATTTAATGGACTGTATCTAATGGACTGCCGCCCTCACTCCACCTTCAGTTGGGCTGGAAAGTGCTTATGGAGTCAGGCTGGCAGATCACTTTGAGAGCAATAGCTGCCACAGAGACAGTAGTTGGTTACTGCTCCTTCTCACTTCCTCACAGTCCAACTGCCTCCTTCGTGGTGTAGATCAAGAAGACACAAGAGTAACCTGGCAATTTTCAAATGTTTTTAAAAAAGGGAAGAAAATAGTAGCTTTCCTAAGCAGAGTGCTTTGGCATCTGCACAGGCTGGCAATAAAGAGTAATAGATGGACAAGATGATGGATAAATTCAGCAGAAAAGGTGGTCCATTGGGAAGTAGCCATGAACATCAGACAAAATTTTCCTTGACATTGTGAAGAGCTTTAAATGTGCAAATGCTGGCTCAGACTGCAATTTCTAAAGACCAGCAGACAGCAGAATAGATGTGCTCCAGTGAAATGGAACACCATGGCAGACTCTTCAATTTGAAGAGTCATTTGCGCCGTGAAACCTCTCTGCACAACTACAGGAACTATCAAACTTTTTTTATTTATAAAAAATCAGTGCTGAAATTAGCCGTGCCATTTAAAGATCCTGTAATACTAGGAGTATGTAAAAAATGCCATGGGGCATTTTTTTGTTTTCTTTTCTTTTGTTTTACTTGATGCATTTAAAAAAAAAAAACTTGCCCAAGTTTAAACAAAGCTTGAGGCCAAAGAATCCCAAGAGCTAGAAGACAGTGGGTTTGATATACCAAAACCCACTAAATACAGTTAACGGTAGGATGCACAAAAACTTGATAAAACATTTCCTGAATGCCATTCATTGCAACTCTTGCAGACTCTAGTGGCATTGTATTTTGTCAGCCCAACACAGCAACAAACTGCAACATCTAGGCCTAATAAAACCCATCAGCGTGGACTTTACCCATTTTTTTAATCTGCCACATGTGTGGGAGTTCTTTAAGTAAAAACAGTACAAGTACTTTCTAACGATAGAGAGACATTTAATAAAACAGTTTTCTCTGATGAACACACGAATTTTTTCCTTCAGGGAGTTGCAGTTTAGAGAAACAAGTAGCACAAATAAATCCAAACACTCAAGGACCAGAACATGGCATGGGGAAATATCACAGAAGAGGAAAGAACAAATATTATACTAAACATTATACTAAACTTGCATCTGGAAACACATGCAGCTGCCCAAAATTCTGTTTCTGGATGCTTTAATAAAACCAAAGCATAATTTTTTGACAGCTATAATCCAAAGACACACTTCCATTTGCACTTCTAACTTGTGTATTCATTAAGATGAAGGACTACACTATCATTACCAGTTTTTTTGAAAGCAAGTGTTTAAAACACTGGCTCTGGTACTACAACACAGTGCTCCTCTAGCCCTTGCAAAGACGAAGTATAAAATCACATTACCCTCATGCATTTCAAAAGTTGTGTAGTGACTATAAACGTTGACTCCAAGGCTCCAAGAGAAAAGCTTGTGTCTGACATAAATTCCACTACAATTAACATTGTCAATCACGCAGCTGATGTCTATAAATGAGGCAGTAGAAAAAAAATTCATAAGCTACCAGGAATATGAAAAGGATTAATTTATAGTATTTAGATTTATATTCAGGCACATGTGTAAATTATAATCACAAACAATTTACTGATTATTCTCTATAGCATTAAAAGAGACTTCTTTGTGTTTTAAAAAGGCTTAATTTGATGCATTATATTGATTTTAAGAGAGATATTGATTGTGTACAAGTGTTTTTAAAACCTTGTTATAAAGGCTCACAGAAATATAAGTGATAAGACAGAGGAAAAAGTAAACTTTTCAATTATTTTCATGTAATAACAGAATGCAGTACGAACAATTTTTAAAACGAACAGGTTCATTGTATCACTGCAGGTCCTATGGTCCCCAATGGCACTACATTTCATATATACATATACTCTACAATTCTCTCTTTCTCAACATAAAGATTGTGAGGTTTCTCTGGCACTTTATCTGTTTTAGATAGGGCTTCATACAACCATACGTATAAGAAGCACTGCTGCTCACCGTTCGTTTATCCTAGCACGGATGGCAAGTGAAGAAATAGAAACGCATTGACTTTGTGAACTTCATACAAGCTCATGGAATGATGGTGGGCTCTTGGTAAAAGAATGAAGTTGGAAAATACAAATATCGATGGCATTCGCAGTTAAAGAGAATATGAAATCGAAATCAACTGGGACAAAATGAAAATGCTATTTATCATTTTAACTGGAAGTAAATTTAGAAATATAGGATAAATCACATTGGAAGGGAGATCTGGAAATCATTTAGTCCAACCCTCAACTCAAAGTAGATCCAATTGTGTGGTGACGCTATGGGCCTTGTTCAGCGAAGTTTTGAATATCTTCAGGGATGGAGATTCCTCAGCCTTTCTGGGCAACCTCTTCCTGTGAGAATTTTTTTTCCTTATATCTAGTTGGAATTTCCTTTCTTGTCTTATCACTATGTACCTCCACAAAGAGTCTGGGTGTGCCTTGCCTCCATCTACTACCTTCACATTAGGTTGAAGACAGCAGTAAGTTTCCCAGCTCCTCAAACCTTCTCTTCCAGCTTGAACAAACCCATTTCTCTCACCATCTCCTCATATATCATGTTCTCCAGATCCCTAATAAACCTGGTGGGGCTTCACTGGACGAGCTCATAAGACAGTCTGGGGAAACGTCAAGGAAAATTTTGACCATCAGAGGAACTGATCAAAAGTGAATGCCCTTGTCTGATGTGGCACTCTTAAAGTCCCTGTTCAATTATTACACAGATACAAAAATACCGGTAACATTTTTTCCTGGGAGCTTATTGTGGCTTTAGATATAGGAAGGTCAAAAACGGCAGTAAAAATCAATTGGTATATCATGTATAAACCAAAACAGACATATTGACAGTTGATCCAAAGCCTATTTGAAGCCATCAGTGAAGAAAATTTCATTTATAACTTGTGACTGTTTCCCTGGAAGCAGAGAAAAGACAGAAAGAATTCAATGATGTAGGAGTAGAGAGAAAAGAGGAGGAAATTTAGGAGTTTGCTCCATTAGTGAAACCAACAGGACTCAAATTTTCCTCTTCTTCCCTTCTGATTTTCTGTAAAATTGTTCTTATTTCTGAATATCCTTCACAGTGCCATGTGCATTATCAGTTTTCACTTTTGCAGTACTTTGGGGCACAGAGAAGAAAAAAAAAGTTATGTAACAAAACTAGTATGGTTTTAGTATAGGTGTTAATCAACATGGATTTAAAATACCATACATATAAATTATAGTAATGAAAGAGATTGCAGAAAACAAGCTTACTCAAAAACTATAAGCTACTGTAAACACATTTAGTGTTAACTTCTCAAGCTGACAAGTTTCTCATGTTAAAACCACAGTGGATATTTAGATGGTATACAGAAGCGATCTTGTGGTAGTACCAGAGAGAAAGCTCAGGAGGAAAATGAGTCCCCATAAAGTATCTGCCAAAGAGACATGTAAGTGTTGTAAGTACACATTTGCATTTAGCAAAGCCACACTCCTTGAGTTTACTTCTGTAGTTTCTGAATACAGTTGATTGCCTACTGCTTGCTGGAAGCTTCTGCCAAAAAAAAGGTAAAGGATGTCTCCTCTGAACATCAAAAGGTTCTGGTTTAGTTTCTCAGGGAAAGGAAAACATAATCAATTACTATGTGTAACTACACAGTTTTACCTCACAGTAGTGTTCACTCTATATGCTATTTATGTAAATGCCCAAGTAGATAAAAATTCCACGTAATCAAAGAGGATGACACACAGACTTATTTAGTATATATAAAAGTTCCCTGCTGAAATTAAACCATTTGTATTTCCATTCACAGTGCACTTCTGCTGAGTATAGAAAATCATGCAAATAAGCTTTTAATTTTTCTGAAAGAAAATGGGAAAGTTTTGAGGCTTGCTAGCTGCATTTTCTTATGTTTTAAAACTGCCCAATTTCATACAAACACACAAATGTGCTTGTTTATAGCAATTAAGGTTCAAAGAATTAATTTAGGCCATAGCACATATTTTAACTGAAATATTAAGAATATATCCAAAATTGTCTCAACCCATGGAAGAATTCAGTAAATAGCACTGGAAGAGGCAGGTGGATGCAAAATTTCTAATTTGGGAGAAAATCAAAGTCATTGATTTGCATGCCCTTTCTGTAATTAAAGACACGTGTTAGTGGAAGTGCATTTAGTGAAGCCTCATTCTGTAATACAGTCTTCAAATATCTTCCTGGACAGATAATGCAATTAAGTATTACTGAGTACTTGTTTAAAACATTGCCTCCCTAGGCATTTTTGTTTTAAAGAAATTTATGTCAAATTTCCCTGGATTAGCTTCTAGAGCACGCACATTAACTTACAAATCTGACAGTTACAGAGTAATACGGTCGTAAAATTCAGCTGCACAGATGGAGATAAATTATTTAGCATTTTATTTATGAATAATACACTTTAAAACAATATAGATAGACAGTCAGGTGGGTGCATAGGTACAGCTCTTTGTACTAGAAGTATCTCCGTGTTTTTAATAGTGAAGCTTCAAAGACAAATACTCCAGTGACTGCATTTACAGCTACTGTTAGTTAAAAGACAAAATCATACCAAGACGACTTCACTTCATATCATTATTTCACAAAAACAAAACAAAATATGCAGAAACCTATGTTTTATTTCATCACAGAAGAAAAGTAGAAAGTTTACTTTGAGGAGCAGCTTTGCATTTTTATTTCATACCTGAATTTTTATTTGATTTTAAATTTGTTTTTCCCTTTTGTGGAAAAGAAAGCAGTGGGATTTAACAAACATTCATTCACACTGAAGGACTCGAAGTGCTGACAAACCACACAAAAGAATTCATGATTCACATAAATTATTTTCATCAATAGCACAGTATGAGGTACTTGGCTGAATAATTTTTCCCAATACCACAGAGAAAAAAAATCTTACAAAGTAAATTGTACATGAAAGCATAAGAAGAGCCTAACAGAATTTGCTGCTTTGATCAATTCAATAAGAAGATTTGTAAGAAACCATTCTATACATTCTTAATAACAAGCACAACCTAACACATGGTTAACTTTTACTTGCTTATTGTGTTTATCTCCCTTATCAACACTTGCTATAACTATTGCAAATTATGCACTATAATCGAGATATACAAGTTAGTGAACTGAAGTACCAGATATGCTATCACTAAACACTTGCTTCTTTATCAACTTTGAAAAGTTCCAGTTTTGATTTTTTTAAGTATTATTTGTCAATTATGTACAGGAGTTCTAAACATACATCCAATTTCCATTTTGGACATCCCTTATTATAATGATCTGTATACAGCCAAGGGGAAGTCAGTGGAGGAGACTGATGTAATTTTGACCGTGAGTTTTGCTGCCCCAAAGTGGCTTGACCCTATGTCCATTACTAATGGAAATGGCCTGGACCTTCGGCAGACACCATGAAACTGCCAGGCAAAAACCACTCCCCTCAATCCCTCTTGCTTTATGTGCACCAGTTTTTGTATTTCATTCCCTGACTAGAAGTACGCAAGAATTCTTTCTTGGCAATACCTCTAAGATACCACCTATCATAATGCACTGGCAGCTGTAGGGGTTTTTTTTAGTCTTCCTTTGTTTTTAACTGGCTATTAATAAAATAAGCTTTTCACACAAAACTCGGGCAATATTGAAAAAAAAAAGATTATCTACAAGAACAAGGCCAGCTTCTTATTATAAGAAGTGTATAACTTCAGTGGTATAGCTTGATAGTAGCATTTATTTTCCTAATGTCAGTTACAAATTAGTTTGCTGGCCTCATACAATGTGCAGGTATAGCCATTTTAGTAATAATCATATTGATAATGGACACTAATGTTTTTCTTTCAAATCTTACTTCCCAGACTTCCTATCTCCTGTTCCTCCACTAACCTTGAAAGTAAAGTAGTCCATAAGAATTGGAATAGCTTTATTCATATGCTGTTCAGCCATATGAAATATAGGCATGCATTAGGATCTACATGCTCAAAAGCACTTGTGTTATGATCTCGTTCTTTTTCATTGAACATACCTTTGAAAATCTAGCAAAATTCTGTTTAAATAAGTGTGCCTGAGAAAGGGTATATTTTAAACAAAGAAAATAGGACACTCAAGTCAACCAAAAGTACACAAACATATGTGAAAAAATTAAATAATAGAAAGAGAAAAAAAACATAGCTTCTAAAATTCAAGAAAACCATTTTGTTTACAGAAATAAGTTTATCTAAAAGTAGTTTTGTTATATTTTCCTATATGATGTATTGCAGAATATTCCTTTATGTGCTTCAGCATCTTCCTGCAGTATAGTACAGTTAGCACAGTAGTATCCAATTAAAAGTATGTGATTGCTAATGCAGAAAATCCAAATCCTCTATTCACAAAAAAACTAAGTAATACTAAAATTCATGTAGTCCTAGTAGGTTTATCATAATAATGATGTTTTTCAAACAAAAACCTACTTCGATTATTAATGATACAATAGGAAAAGATACACATATATTCTCCCTGAAGGCTTTTTACCTTCTAAATACATGTACAAATGCATACACATTTAAAACTAAAAACAAAATAAGGAACTGATATAAAAATTCTCTGGCACGTAATCCAGTTCATTGCGCTTTCTTTTAGGAAACTGCACTTTCTTTTTATTTTCTGTTTATTTTGGTTTGGGTTTGTGATCACAAAGTACCCAGAAACTCTACAGATCTGGTTGCATGTATAATGGGAATTCTCAGAAAACTGCAGTAAGTTACAACTTTGTTATGAGGAGAACTCTTGGATACTGCTTGCAAAATGGTTACTTTTTTTTTGTTTTTTGAAAATTAGAAATATTTCTCTACATAATCTCAGATCCAATAAAACCAGCAAACTTTATTCCCAGTCCTATTAGTTCTGCTACTATTAATGTGATGTCCAATCATCTAATTTTCTTTTATACTTGTCCTAGACAATAAAATTGACATAAAAATTAGTGGATTCTACCCATGCCCTTCCCAAAATGTAATATATTTCATACAACGCCTAAACTGCATTTACAGGAATTTGTCAGTGAAACTAAATGACCACAGAAGAGCAGAACGAAATCATGCAGATAACTGATGAGGAAAAAAGCTCCAGTCAACAATAGCAGATTTTTTTTCTTTTTCTTTTTTTAATCAACACAATTACTCTACAGTCATGACTCTCATGGAAGACTCACAAGACACCTTCTAAACCTGAGTCTGGAATCTAAAATTAATAGTTCAGATTGAACACTAAACATTATAGATTCAGGAGAGAGATGAGTTTTATAGCAATTCTCTTCCAACTAATCCCTTAATGTTACACAAAATTATTTTCTCACTGACTCATAAGAACTGACATACTTATCACCTCTTTCCTTTTTAACACCTGTGAAGACTGAACAGGTACCTTAAAAGCTTTTTGCCTTGGATCATTTAAATGGTTAAAGCATGCAAGTAAAAAAATATTGGAACAGCTGCTCTGTATTTAGCTTTCATATTTGCTTCTTCTACCTTATTTCAGAAGAATGGATTAGGTACCCAAAAGTTTGTATATTTTATCTAATACTAGCAGTTAGCCTTATAAAAGATATTACCTCCCTCTGAGAACCTTATTTATTTCTCCACCAAAAGCCACTAATGTTAATGTTTCATAAATTAGAAAAGCATCAGGAACATCAGATGAACATCTAGAAACATTATTTCAATCATAACTATAAAAAAAACCAAAAGCAAAAAACAAACCAAAAACAACAACAGGTAGTGGTAGCAGCCGAGAAGCCTGTCCCATGGAAAGTGGTAAGGAAATACTTTCTTTCTCAGCTTGGTGCAAATACACTGTCACCGATATAGAACTCTAGACAAACATCACAGTCTATTCCTATGCACACTTCCATATTCTCCATATGCTCCATTCCCTCGCATATACTTTTTTTCTTCTCGTGTTCTTTGTTTATTCCAACCAACATGTGTTTTTTGTCTAAGTTTAACAGACACAGGTCTTTCAGCTATGCAGATATATTCCCTCCATTGTATATTTTAAAAATATTTATATTTGTGTATCTTTATATATAGTGTATACCTTACATGGGTTCAGCTCTTCTTTTTTCATTTGAGAATACCATAGGCATAGGAGGATAAAAGGGGGAAAAGCGCCGCAGAGATCACATTTCATGTTGTAGAATCTAACTGCAGGTGCTGCAGAAATCATCTGTAAGATGCTATAGAGTACTCTGGGCCCTAGCCATTGCCAGCCTTAGCTACACCAAATTGCTTATATGCAGTCATCAAATTACATGTATGCAGCTGACTGTCAATACAGCTCAGAAATCATTAATCTGTTATCGCTGAAAAGAAGAGGATGAAATATGACTCTGTGTTCTTATGACACTGTAAAGCCTCAGTTTGGCCAGATTATTCTCCAATTACCAATATTTATCATTGCTCAAAAGGAATTAAATTTGTATTTTAGATCAGCAGGGTTTTTTTTTTTCCCCAGCAGTTCAGTAAAAATCTGTCAGTAATTAATTTTGAAGATAAATCAGCATTTCAGAACAGAAACACATGCATTTTCAATTCCTTTAGCTACTCAGTTTGTTGACAGATCACTCTTAAATACAAGTAGCAGTTTGAAAAGTAGTGGAAAGAAAATACTACCGTTTGATAAAACCACTGAATCAAGTTATTGTACAACTTCAAAAAATGAGGTACCCATAAAGATAGATAAAACTGGATGAATTAAATGTATTTATGAATTCAAGTATGTCAATAGTTCTATATAGACCATTCCAGCAGTAGCATGACAACTAATTGGCTTTAATTGAGAAATATGTAAATCTGTGAACAATGAGGAACTTGATCTATTTAGGTTTCAGACGAACATCTTTACTGTTCATGTATGACATTTTCTGACATTTTCTAAAACATAAAGATGTGTTCGGCTGAACACTCTCTGAATAACCAAAGAAAAAAAAGACTATCATTTAGAAAAAAATGTATGACAAGGCTGTATTTTTTTTCTTTTCTAATATTTAATATATAAGAACCACTCTGCAATCTCCCTATACTAGTATTTACTTTAAAGACCAGAAAAGATTCCATGTCAAGTTGCTTTCGTTTCAAGAATTCAAAGAGAAGAAGATACAAGTAATGTAAAAGTTCTTTTAGAAATATTTGTATGTTTTATTAATTTATTAACTGTATTTCAAAATTACGGATTGTGTACTTTGTTTGGTGATAACATTACCAAATGTAATGTTTTCAATCATTTTTTCCTAATGAAAGATGACAAAAATGTGGTAAACATGTAATACCATTGCTTTCCTTAAAAGTTAAATTATTATCTTCAAAAACTGGTGGTGATTCAAAGAATTTAGAAACATACAAAGTTGATTAATAATAGTTTTGTATTTGATATCCCCTTGTTGGCAATATATAAATAGGGGGAGTCTTGCATAAGCATCTCTACCTGCCCTCTCTACATTTTTCTCTCTGATTCAGTGCAAAATATTGCAGTTTTTTTAATAAATACAAAATTTCATAATGAAGCTATGAAATAAAGGCATAGCTGTACTTAAAATTCAAACGTCAAAGGGTTATATTTTCTCCATACTTTAGACAGCGGAAAGCAGACAGACTACCATTTGCAGTGAGAGCTTCACCTCATCAACATTAGCTGCTAACTACTGCTGCTAGCTTCATCTTTGGCTAGCTTAAGCTGAGGTTCAAAAGACTGATTCAGAATTACAGCAGAATTAAATTTGGAATTAGCAATGCTAGTATTGAAATCTTATGATCTACATTCATATTTATTCTGCATCATTAAAAAACAAACAAACACAACAAGAAAAATTAGAAAAATTCAAACTTTTTGAAGACTTAAATCGGAGCCAAATCAAAGCTCCATGATTAGATTAATGTTTCAGTGGCTGAGATATTTTCATCAGGCTCACACTAGAAACCTGAAAAGGCAGATACAGTAAAATGCTGTAGATCTTCCTACCTCAAATTAAAAAAAAAAAAAAAAAAAAAAGCAGAGAGGTGGGAATGGGAGGTCAGCACTCAGCTGAGGCATGCTGCTATCACAGTGTGAACTACTACATGTAAAGATGTTATATTGTGGAAAAACAAGATATGATTGTGCCAGTTTGGTATCTTCCCTGTAAATTGCATTGACCTGCAAAAAATAAAAACATACTGACAATAAAAGAATGCTGATCTCTTTGCTATTTATAGGAACTGAACTCTCTAAAATGCTTTCATTTTAAAGTCCTTTGACTCATGATTGAAGCTCATTAGTCAGCAAACAGGGCTCATTTGATACTTATTTCAAGGTATAAAGTAAATAAGTAGTCAACTTTATAAAAATGAGCATTGAAATGAAATGTGTCTGCAATTGAAGCGTTATAAATGATAGAACACAGTTTTGTAGAATCCTTTTCTGTAACATGTAGCAATTGAATACAAAACTACTGAAGTTCTATATCTTAGTTGATAAAAAGAATGTTCATGCAGAAGCATATCCTAATTAAATGTAATTAAAAAAAGAGAACAAGCAAGTTGGTAAGATCTTCAAAGTATTCTTTGTAAATAAAGTCATCAACAGTTAAAATAAAATAAGCACAGCAAGCACTATTTTATTGTAGTGGAGCTAAAACTAATTATTAGATACAGTGATTAGAAACTGAACGGGGATCTCTGTTACATGAAAAAAGCCATTTGAAAGAGTACTGCTAAGGGAATACTTTCAAGAAAATAAATACTAGTTTGTATCTGTGAATGAGAACATTTAGTTCTAAATTAAAGTTGAAATGGGATGTTTTTCAGCATGATAGCTTCATGGCGGTAATTTTGTTAAGTATGACTAGATAATTAAGAAAATAATAATTAGGAATATTAAAAATAAATAAATAAATAAAGATGGTACATTTGATTTACCAAGAATTATCTTCAACTCCATTGAGAAAAGATATATTTAATTTCTCTCTAGTTTTACTGGAAATACCTTTAAGATAAGATATTAGCATTTTTGTTTTGGCTCTGAAAACAATATATGTCCTTCTGTACTGATCTTCTATCATAGTAATATATTAAAAACTAAAACACACTATTTAAAAAAAAATGTTCACATTTTCAGTTTCTTTTTTTTTAATAATGGAATAAAAAGCTCTCACATTCTTTTATTTTGATGTATTTTACATACTAACTGACCATATTTCTGACTCTCTGCCTATTTTTTTATGGTTCAACTTGTGATTTACATTCTCCTCACCTCCACAAGCATTCTCAAGAGCTTCTACATGATGCAGCTGCTGGATGGGACAGATGTACTCTATTTCTAGTAACATGCTGAGAATAAAAATGATTATTTGTTCATTAACTTTTCATACCCTATTTTTCAAAATTTACTTTCTCCACACCTTCTGAAGTTTTTGGATCTTGTACAGCTTGTCCAATAAATCAGGCTTAGTACCTCCTACAAACATCACTGAAGCATAGCTTTCCAACTGGTAAAATTATTGGCTTCATTCTTTATATGAAGCTACATCAGATTGGAGTTTCTTTCTGGAGAAAACAGATTGCTACTGTATTGCTAAAAAACCAAAAAATAGTAGTCACACTATATTTTCAAAGTTTATTCTTCTTTACAACATAAGCTAGGTAAATCCATGTTGACCATATCTATTAAATAAAAAAGAACCCAGCTTTCACAATGTTAGGCACCAAAAACAGACATTAAAAAATTCAAAAGACTTTCCCAGCTGTGGGTAACAAAATCCAGTATATGCACAACACGCAATACTATACACGTTGTACATGACTGTTTTTGTCAGGTTAAGCATTCTTAAACTAAGTCGTATATGAACACAAGTGCAGTTACTGGCACCTTTCAGTACGTTCAGTGTAAAGGAATACACACGCTCTTTGCAGATGAGCAATCCCTATCTGTACCAGTCTGGATGTCACCATGAAACCTAAATGCTTTGAATATGTCTATCATCTCCGCAAGTTACCTTAGTGAAGAAACAACTCCCTGCTATGCCATCAGCCACTTGTAATACGCAAGGAATTACTACATTGTTGCTGCACTCTCACAACTGAGTGTTTCCAAAGCAAAACATGCTCCTTTGGATCCAGCAAGTGTTGACAGAAATTAACATTGCCGTCTATATTCAAGCCACATGTAGAAGGTCAGGCAGTTTTGGTCTGGGGCTGAGGCCATCAGCAGCTTATGCCAGTGATTTAGTGTAGAAAGCTATAAAATGTTAAAACAAAAGACCCTCGGGGGGAATATACATAGACATTAAATACAAGATGTAGAAAACTGAGCACAAGGTGGAACACAGAGAAGCCAAGCCACCAGCAGACCTGATGTGCCAACTAGCTGGTGTGGCAGTGGGGGCTCTGCGTGTGTGTGTCACAGAACAGAAATCACTATCCACCCACCTGTTTATATATACGCGCGTGTGCGTGTGTGTGGTGTATATATCTATATACACAGGATAGATAGATAGATAGATAGATAGACATGTACCCAATCTGCTCAGTAAACAAATTTTAGACCACATGCCGTGAGTGGTATGGTGCTGTTCTTCAGCTGCATTCCCCAAAACTGCCCTCTGACAGCCTCCCAGCCACAAAATTAGACAAATTCCCACTAGATCTCTAACATCTCAGCGAAAGCTCATTGAGGACAGACTGCCTCTGTTTAACACTGAGGCCAGGAAACTCCATGCCGTTATGTACTTTCCTACCTCTCTATTTGCTACAAACTCAAGTTCTGGAAAAGGTTCTTGGGTTTTCTGTGTGGATTCTGCAAGGATCTGCTCTTGATCTATTTACTTTCATTTCTTAGTCCTCCCAGGCCCTTCAAATGCCCTGAAGGACAGCTGGACTTACTTTATACTGGTAAACGGTAAGGAGCAGGGAATAAGACTCCCAGAACAAAAACGTAAAAATCCGTCCCAGAAAGGGAAAAAGAGGCATTTGCTCTTGATTCTCATGAAAGCACCTTTCAAAAAGGGTGGTCTACAAAAGTGTATCCCAAGGGAGAGGGTTCCTTTGCTTCAGTTGACGGGAGGCCTCTGCTACCTGTCTCGAAGGGGACAAGTTTTCATAGGATTCATTCGGCACAGCTTCTCTACTATTTTTGTTAGAATTCCTGATAAAGTCTGATCACGGGAGATGTTGTGGCACTCAGTGCTCTGGGCTGGCAGGAGGGAAGATTAGCCAATTGTAACTTGATAAACTCATAGAAACCACAAACTCATATCGTATATATGCTTCTTCTCTATTTTACATCAATCGGTTTCCATCCAAACAAAATTCCTGAGCTATGCCCCAGGACATGTCTACACGACAAAACAAACAAACGAAACCAAACACTGCACCAAGTGACATCGGGACCAACGGGTAACCTGCTTAACACAAACTTGTGTTACGGTGGTAAGGATATAACATGCAAATGTCTGCTACTGTAATGCTCTCTCCTATTTCACAATTTTAGTTTGTAACCAAGAAGATAACACAATTTGCAGAGGATTTGAAGAAAAAATCAAGAATAATTAAAAAATCAAATATCATTTTGTGAAAAACTCAAAAAAATTGATCATTTTATATTATCAAAGAGGAAGTTGTGGGATTACTTGGTAACAGTTTGTAAGCACTTACTGGGAACTGGAGTCTGGTAACAGCTCTTCAGTCTTGTAGACAGAGACAGAACAGCACATCATGGCTGGTACCTGAAGCTAGCCATATGCAAGCTTGGAAATAAGATGCTTGTTTTTAACAATAAGGATAATTAACCATTGGAACAGATTACAAAAGACGCTGAAGGACTGGAGAATGCTAAATCAGGGGTAGTTGTAACTATTTTCTGAAAATATGCTCTTCTTCAGATGGAGAATTTTTATGGTTTATTTTACACAGGTCACAGCTGATTATTAGAATGGAATTGTCTTGTTTCTAATTATGAATTTCATGTCTGTTGCCTAAATTTATCAGAACATGATATCTTAACAAAAGTGTACATCACTTCTGCATCAGAGGTGCATAAAGAATACAGGTGGTTTGGTTTGTTAAGAAAATCAGTCATAATTCTAGAATAATGAGAGGAGAAAACTTGTCCATATTTGTATCAATGGATGTTATGCTTCATATACCAGGTTCTTACTAAGAAAAACCCAAGACAAAAAGTGCAAATAAGCTGTATAAAGACTTCTAAATAATGGGAAAATGCTCCTGTTCTATATACTTCACTTTGAACAAACAGGAAGCTGTTATTATCATTCCTGAGAAGTAAAAGTATCTGAAATAATATCTGAATTTGGAACAAACAGGAGCTGCAAACTCTTTAAAACATTTTCACATCAAACAAGTAATCTTTTTTTTCAGTCTTCTGAGAAGCATATTAAAATCCTTAAATTTTTTTGAAAGGATACATTCTCTTTGTTGTAAACCCAGTGATTAGTGTCTAAAATTTGACAATGACTTGAGATTCTCCCAGTACAGAACCATTTAAAATGTGGATAAATCCCAGATATAAATAAAACTTATTAATTCAGCTCTCAAGTCTATATAGATTTGAAGGGCTTTACTGCTACTTACTGTACACAGAAAAATTAGCATTTTTAAGAGCTTCATCTAGCCCAATGGGATTGCAGTGGATTGCTTTCAAACACAGCAGCTGAAGCAAACACACTACCCATGTTTTCTATTACCAGATTGCTACCCAGAGGGCAGTGTGCTAATTCTAAATATTTATTGTGAAAACCTGAACATCAGTTTCTAAGAAACCAAGATTTCTCTTGATAGTTGCCCTCTGCAGAAGAATGGAAACCCTCAGCTTTAGGAACTCTCCTAGTAAATAGTGCCAAATTCTGGAATCCCACACCTTCAGTGCCAAATACAAGATTTGCTACTTCAAAGTTTCTTTCCACAGCAATGAAGATAGAAAAAGAACTGATAGAATGAAGTCTTCTCATATAGTCAGTCTTTAGATCTAGGTTCCATATCCTAAAACTAGAAATCCTGTTGTTACCCCTGGGCTGTACCTAATAATTTACACCTGATTACAGCACAAACCAAAGACAGACATCCAATATGAAGAAATGAGGAGACGAAGAATTCAACATCAACTTTGAAATTTGCTAAAACACTTAATTAAGCCATCCCTTCTTTCAACCGTAGTAACAGATTCTGGTTCTTTGTCTTAATCATACCTTCCTTTGTTTGTTTAGCTAGGTATGATACAGTATTTTCTCCACGTGGATGTATTTATATGCTGTAAACCTTTGCCTCTGAAACTGCTTTCTGATGAGATAAGCATCCATTCTTGAATAATTTTTTCATTCTTTTTTAATTACCTATCTAGTTTTCAAACATCCTCTTAAACCTGTGAACCGACTGGCTCCAGTGTTCTAGTTTTGGTCTAATGCTGTTTTACGTACACCTCTTTAATATGCCTAACAAAGGCCTGTTCTTTGCAATACTGTACTGAGAACCATGCCATAGGAATTCACATGAACGGCTCAAGTATCCTCCTCCTCTGCTATCACTTCTGAGGTTATGAAGACAAGCATTTTTCATACCAGTTGAATTCTTGGCCTCAGTTTTCAATCTGTCAGTCTATCATTAAGCTAATTCATGATACAAACACATAATTGCATTGAAATGAAATTCACTGCATATGAATGTTAGAATCCATAATGCCCTTATTTGGAAGTCAGTCTCTTCTACCCACTTCATACATGGGCTGCACATGATCTACAGAAGAACTTCTTTACTCTTCCTTCCTTTTTCTTTCCAGTATATTTTTATAAGATCACCTTTAAGTATCCATCACGGCTGAACAAAAGAGCAATAAATAGCAATATCGGGAATGACATCACAGTAGTAGGTAGCACTTGTCCTAACATCTTTGAGAAGATAATATCAAAAGGACGTTTTACCATCCTTTAAATAGTTCTAAGATATAGGCTGGCCATAAATGTTAAACTACAGTTTCGACCTCAGAAATAGAAAATGTTAATGGTGATTTTTAATGCTTTCACTTTTTTTCTAAAAATATATTTAAATTTTTAGAAGCTTCCATAGGAAGTTACTTTTTTTTTTTTTAATTTACCAAAGTGGAACGCTATACTTCACTCTATCAAAAGTGACCATTTTTTCAAGGTAGATAAAAGAAGAATTTTTTTCCTCCAGAGAGTGAATATGAGTAAATAGGGATGTCTATGGTCTTAAATGGTATATCCAAGCACTGTTTTCAGTCCATAAAACTGAGATGCAGCCCTCAGTATCATGTAGAAATTTCTAGCATTACATGATTTACAGGAGGAAGACTCTTGAGCAATTCCTATCGTACAATGTCCTGGTTTCGGCTGGGATAGGGTTAAATTTCTTCCTAGTGCTGTGTTTTGGATTCAGTATGAGGAGAATGTTGATAACACACTGATGTTTTCAGTTGTTGCTAAGTGCCCTCCTAGTCCAAGGACAGCTCCCATGCCTACTGACTGAGCTAGGTACACAAGATGGGAGGGAACATAATCAGGACAGCCAGCCCAGCTGGCTAATGGGGTATTCCATACCATGTGACGTCATGCTCAGTATATGAACGGTAGGCGTGATCCAGGAAGTACCGATCACTACTTGGTTATAGGTCAGCACGGGTGGTGAGCAATTGCATTGTGCATCACTCATTTTGTATATTCTATCATTATTATCATTATTTTCCCTTTTCTGTTCTATTAAACTGTCTTTATCTCAACCCACAAGTTTTTCTCACTCTTACCCTTCCGATTCTCTCCCCATCCCACTGGGAGGCGAGGGGTGGGGAGAGAGCGAGTGGCTGTGTGGTTTTTGACTGTCTGCCAGCTCAAACCGCAACAGTCCATTTTGGCGCCCAACGTAGGGCTCGAAGGGTTGAGATAACAATAGATCTGACCAAAGTGTGTTAAGGCAAAATTGTTATAAGCATCCATTATATTGATTGGTCACAATATTGATGTATTGGCTGTCAAAGTTGTGGGGCTGGCTCTCAATGTTGGGTCATGTAATACCTTGCTTGCAGTATATGTTCCCTTTTGTACTGTTTATCATTATTTGGAACTGGGCCAAGAATATAATTTTGCTGCTGTTTTATGAGGTGATAAAATCATTGGTCGTAAGTCTAATCTGGTATCTGTACTCAACACTGCCATCACCTCTATACCTCGGGAACCACCTCTTAGAAACTATTAGTAATTGCACTTTTTTCTCCTCAAGAATTTAGCGGGGAGACAGGATGGGACACTTTCTCCCACCTGTTCATCTTCCCTTCCATATCTTCAGAAACTTCCTTTTCTTCTTTCTTCATGAAGACGTCCACAATATTCCCTGAGAATAATGAATATCCTTGGGATGTTCAAACAAGCATGTTCATATTGCTATGTCTCCTGAATGTGGTTCAGGCCTTCTTTAGGGTTAAACAGCTATTCAAGAATACTGTCCAGAGATCAACCCTCAGCAACAAGAAAAGAGGGAGGGCAAACGGCGGTGCCTCGTCGGGGCGGGCGGAGCGGCGGGTCCTGGGGGGGGTGGGAGATCAACCCCAGCAACGGACACAGTGGATGCTCAAATCCCACAAAACGCACTGCGGCTACTTCAACTCCCACAACAACTCCTGTGGCTACTCAAACCCTGGCAACGGTCATTGCAGTTACTCCAACACCTGCGGACAAACGCTGCAGCTACCCAAACCCCACCAACAGGCACTACAGCCGAACCAGAGGACCAACCTTTGCTGGTATCCGTCGCCCCTGTACAGAAGAGGAAATCTTGGAAGCGGAAGTCAGGTTGTTTAGAAAGGGATGATGGAAAAGCAGGGCCATCACGAGGAGAGGAGGAGGAAGAGGAAGAACTCATAAACGAGATGGAAACCACCCGATCCCTATCCCTGGGAGAGCTGCGAGATATGCGGAAAGATTTCAGCTGTTGTCCAGGCGAGCATATTGTTACCTGGCTACTCCGATGCTGGGATAATGGGGCCAGTAGCCTGGAATTAGAGGGGAAGGAAGCCAAACAGCTGGGATCCCTTGCTAGGGAAGGGGGCATTGACAAAGCAGTTGGAAAAGGGACACAGGCCCTCAGCCTCTGGAGGCGACTGCTGTCAGGCGTGAAGGAAAGGTATCCCTTCAAGGAAGATGTTATATATCGCCCAGGCAAATGGACCACTATGAAGAGAGGTATCCAGTACCTGAGAGAACTAGGCGTGCTGGAGGTGGTTTATAGTGACCTGGACAACGACCAAATGCCCACAGATCCAGATGAAGTCCAGTGCCCATGACCCATGTGGTGGAAGTTGGTACGGAGCGCACCAGCATCGTATGCCAGTTCATTGGCAGTACTGTGCTGGGAAGAGGAAGAAGCATCAACGGTGGATGAGGTGGTTAGCAGACTCCAGGATTTCAAAGAAACTGTCTCCTCCTCCCTTGTCTCGGCTGTGGAGAAGCTGTCCCGGAAGGT
Organism: Calonectris borealis; assembly: GCF_964195595.1. Taxonomy (NCBI): domain Eukaryota; kingdom Metazoa; phylum Chordata; class Aves; order Procellariiformes; family Procellariidae; genus Calonectris; species Calonectris borealis. The sequence continues at coordinate 25,334,814 of NC_134314.1, forward strand.
CCAGCAGTTCAAAGAGGATATGTCCTATTCTCCACCTGTACGGACCAGTATCTCAGGCATTAGAAGCCAGCGTTTTTCTGCTCAAAAGAGAGAATATAGAAGATACAGAAGGGGGCACCCTGTGGTTTTACCTGCGTGACCACGGAGAGGACATGAGGCAGTGGGATGGAAAACCTACCTTGACCCTAGAGGCACAGGTATGACAGTTGCAAGGAAAAACAGTCACACACGGGGGTTCTCCCAGGAAAAATGCTGCTCTAGTTTTCAGAAAAAACCTGTCTCATGACGGTCCAGTTTCCAGTGAACAGTTCCCCAGACAAAGTAGAAGGGCTGATCTTACTTTGGATTGTAATGAAAAATTCTGGACTCGCGTTTGCAAGAAGTGAGAAATGGATACTATGACCAGAACTAGAGGGGCCCTGCCTCCGGCCAGGTGGAGGAAAGGGACAACCGGGTTTACTGGACTGTGTGGATTCGATGGCCTGGCACATCAGCGCCACAGGAGTATAAGGCTCTAGTAGACACCGGTGCACAGTGTACCCTGATGTCATCAAACTATAAAGGGGCAGAACCCATTTGTATTTCTGGAGTGACAGGGGGATCCCAAGAGTTAACTGTATTGGAGGCCGAAGTGAGCCTAACGGGGAATGAGTGGCAGAAGCACCCCATTGTGACTGGCCCAGAGGATCCGTGCATCCTTGGCATAGACTACCTCAGGAGAGGGTATTTCAAGGACCCAAAAGGGTATCGGTGGGCTTTTGGTATAGCTGCCCTGGAGACGGAGGAAATTAAACAGCTGTCCACCTTGCCCGGTCTCTCGGAGGACCCTTCTGTTGTGGGGTTGCTGAGGGTTGAAGAACAACAGGTACCAATCGCTACCACAACAGTGCACTGGTGGCAATACCGCACCAACCGAGACTCCCTGATCCCTATCTATGAGCTGATTCGTCGACTGGAGAGCCAAGGAGTGATCAGCAAGACTCGCTCGCCCTTTAACAGTCCCATATGGCCAGTGCCAAAGTCTAATGGAGAGCAGAGACTAACAGTAGACTACCGTGGCCTGAACGAAGTCACGCTGCCACTGAGTGCTGCCGTGCCGGACATGCTAGAACTTCAATATGAACTGGAGTCAAAGGCAGCCAAGTGGTACGCCACAACTGATATCGCTAATGCGTTCTTCTCCATCCCTTTGGTGGCGGAGTGCAGGCCACAGTTTGCTTTCACTTGGAGGGGCGTCCAGTACACCTGGAACCGACTGCCCCAGGGCTGGAAACACAGCCCTACCATTTGCCATGGACTGATCCACACCGCACTGGAACAGGATGAGGCTCCGGAACACCTGCAATACATTGATGACATCATCACATGGGGCAACACAGCAGAAGAAGTTTTTGAGAAAGGGGAGAGAATAATTCAAATCCTTCTGAAGGATGGTTTTGCCATAAAACAAAGTAAGGTCAAGGGACCTGCACAGGAGATCCAGTTTTTAGGAATAAAATGGCAAGATGGACATCATCAGATCCCAATGGATGTGATCAATAAAATAACAGCCATGTCCCCACCAACTAGCAAAAAGGAAACACAAGCTTTCTTAGGTGTAGTGGACTTTTGGAGAATGCATATTCCAGATTACAGCCTGATCGTAAGCCCCCTCTATCACGTGACCAGGAAGAAGAACGACTTCAAATGGGGCCCTGAGCAACGACAAGCCTTTGAACAAATTAAACAGGAGATAGTTCAGGCAGTAGCCCTTGGGCCAGTCCGGGCAGGACCACATGTAAAGAATGTGCTCTACACCGCAGCTGGGGAGAATGGCCCTACCTGGAGCCTCTGGCAGAAAGTACCAGGGGAGACGCGAGGTCGACCCTTAGGGTTCTGGAGTCGGGGATACAGAGGATCCGAGGCCCGCTACACTCCAACTGAGAAGGAGATATTGGCAGCATATGAAGGGATTCGAGCTGCTTCGGAAGTGGTTGGTACTGAAGCACAGCTCCTCCTGGCACCCCGACTGCCGGTGCTGGGCTGGATGTTCAAAGGGAGCGTCCCCTCCACACACCATGCAACCGATGCTACGTGGAGTAAGTGGGTCGCACTGATCACACAACGGGCCCGAATAGGAAACCCCAGTCGCCCAGGAATCTTGGAAGTGATCACGAACTGGCCAGAAGGCAAAGATTTTGCAATATCCCCAGAGGAGGAGGTGACGCGTGCTGAAGAAGCCCCACTGTATAATAAACTACCAGAAAACGAGAAGCAATATGCCCTGTTCACTGATGGGTCCTGTCGCCTTGTGGGCAAGCATCGGAGGTGGAAAGCTGCTGTATGGAGTCCTATACGCCAAGTTGCAGAAACTGCTGAAGGAGAAGGTGAATCGAGCCAGTTTGCAGAGGTGAAAGCCATCCAGCTGGCCTTGGACATTGCTGAATGAGAAAAATGGCCAGTACTTTATCTCTATACTGACTCATGGATGGTGGCAAATGCCCTGTGGGGGTGGTTGCAGCAGTGGAAGCAGAACAAATGGCAGCGCAGAGGTAAACCCATCTGGGCTGCTGCACTGTGGCAAGATATTGCTGCCCGAGTAGAGAACCTGGTTGCAAAAGTACGTCACGTAGATGCTCACGTACCTAAGGGTCGGGCCACTGAAGAACATCAAAACAACCAGCAGGTGCATCAGGCTGCTAAGATTGAAGTGGCTCAGGTGGATCTGGACTGGCAACATAAGGGTGAATTATTTATAGCTCGGTGGGCCCATGACACCTTGGGCCACCAAGGAAGAGATGCAACATACAGATGGGCTCGTGATTGAGGGGTGGACTTGACCATGGACGCTATTGCACAGGTTATCCATGAATGTGAAACATGCACTGCAATCAAACAAGCCAAGCGAGTAAAGCCTCTTTGGTGTGGGGGATGATGGTTAAAATATAAATATGGGGAGGCCTGGCAGATTGATTATATCACACTCCCACAAACCTGCCAGGGCAAGCGCTATGTGCTCACCATGGTGGAAGCAACCACAGGATGGCTGGAAACATACCCTGTGCCCCATGCCACTGCCCGGAACACCATCCTGGGCCTTGAAAAGCAAGTCCTGTGGCGACATGGCACCCCAGAAAGAATTGAGTCAGACAACGGGACTCATTTCCAAAACACCCTCATAGACACCTGGGCCAACGAGCATGGCATTGAGTGGGTCTATCACATCCCCTACCATGCACCAGCCTCCAGAAAAATTGAACAATGCAACGGGCTGTTAAAGACAACACTGAGGGCAATGGGTGGTGGGACATTCAAGCATCAGGATACACATTTAGCAAAAGCCACCTGGATAGTCAACATTACGGGATCTGTTAATCGAGCTGGCCCTGCCCAATCAAGACTCTTACGTACTGTAGATGGAGATAAAGTCCCTGTCGTGCACCTAAGAAATATGCTGGGGAAGTGTCCTGGTTTCGGCTGGGATAGAGTTCAATTTCTTCCTAGTGCTGTGTTTTGGATTCAGTATGAACCCAGTATGAGAAGAATGTTGATAACACGCTGATGTTTTCAATTTTTGCTAAGTATCTTGTCAAGGACAACTACCCTCTGCTAGCAAGCTAGACTCGGAGGAGGGAACACAGCCAGGACAGCTAGTCCAGCTGGCCAACGGGGTATTCCATACCATGCGACGTCATGCTCAGTATATGAATGGTAGGCGTGATCCAGGAAGTAGCAATCGCTACTTGGTTATCGGTCAGCGCGGGTGGTGAGCAATTGCATTGTGCGTCATTCATTTTGTATATTCTATCATTATTATTATTATTTTCCCTTTTCTGTTCTATTAAACTGTCTTTATCTCAACCCATGAGTTTTTCTCTCTCTTACCCTTCCGATTCTTCCCTGTCCCACTGGGGGAGGGGGGGAGTGAGCGAGTGGCTGTGCGGTTTTTGGCTGCCTGCCAGATTAAACTGCAACATACAACTACTAGAAGAACATTCAAGTTGCAAAGTGGTGGTTTTTTAAACAAAAATTATTCAAATTAATTCATTCGTTTAAAAAAAAAAGATTAATTCATCTGGTTAAACAAGACTGAAACTAATTAAAAAGGGTCCATAAATAATGAATGAAGAAAAAGTAGATTATTTTCTCTATCTGTAAATATGCTCCCTTACAATACTGCTAAAACTCAAATAATCTTTTTGTTTATGTTTGCACAGTGTTGGAAGGTATACTGTTATACTACTCTTACCATTTTTTCTTGCAGCAAAGAAAGATAAATATAAACCTTTAAAATACTTATTTTCAAGACATCGAAAATACTCTTTGGTGTTGATGTTTTAAGGATTTTTTTTTCCCAATAAGGACTAAAGTCTGAATATTAGAAACAGCACCAAAGGAATGTTAATTTGATACAACACTCAGCCCCAAGAGAAAAAAAAAAAATCAGTCCTGAGTACCTGGTATTCTGTTTGCTCAATTCAAGCTGCCATGGGCTATAGTTGCAGTTGAAAGAAGAGCTAAAGGGGCGGAACCCAGCTATATGAGAAATGAGGACCACAATGTTAGTAAGAACTTGCACAAATCTTGTCTGAAGATACCTGTTATCATGACATAGCAATCCTATGAATAAAGCACATATAAGACCCAGATTTTAAAGTGGTACTCCCTTTGTTTTAATCATGAGACATTCCTTTCTCTTTCTTTAATATCCGGGATAATGCACACAACCTCTCTTTTCAACACATGTAGCAGCAGTCCTACTGACTAGAGTCTCTTTAAATGCAGAACAGTAATTCAGTCTCAGAGCACAGTGAGAATTAAGAGCATTTGATGGCATAATTAAAAAGCTATGTCAACTTTTATGTACAAGTGGGTCAAACTAAAGCTGGCATTCTTTGTAGTTGAGTGCTCAACTTTGTAATATTAATGATATTTTTATGTACACGGAAAGATGACAAATGACACTCCAATAAATCTGCATATATGCTCTTGCTAGAATATATCCTACTTCTGTTTCAGTGTGTATTGTAAACTACACTGCCCTCACTTCAGTCAGCTAAAAAAGACAACTGCAGATTATTGTGACAACGTAAATAAATACACAGTTCATAAACCTCATTTGAAGTTACTTAAATTAATTTACATGCTACTTCCTATATGCTTTTTGGGAATTTGGTCCTGCTGTTCTAATATCAAAATAGGGGTGCAAAAATGAATACGTTCTAAGAAAAGCGTGGATTTTATTTTGATATAGAATAATATCTGAAATTGAGCTTTTTTTCCAATACCTTATCTATAATTTCCAAAAGCTCTGAATGCAAAATAAAACCATATGCTTGGTCTCCTCCAAATGATAGCAATCATGTATCTCTACATGGGATTTTGTACAAATCTAAAATTACAGAGTTCTATTCTATTAGTCAGATCTTCACATCATATTTTACTGTATTGTTTCTAATCAACAGATTTTAATACTTGGGTGTGCTGGTTTTGGCTGGGATAGAGTTAATTTTCTTCATAGTAGCTAGTATGAGGCTGTGTTTTGGATTTGTGCTGAAAACAGTGTTGATAACACAGGGATGTTTTAATTACTGCTAAGCAGGGCTTACACAGAGTCAAGGCCTTTTCTGCTTCTCACCCCACCCCACCAGCGAGTGGGCTGGGGGTGCACAAGAAGCTGGGAGGGGACACAGCTGGGACAGCTGACCCCAACTGACTAAAGGGATATTCCATACCATATGACGTCACGCTCAGCAATAAAAAGCTGGGGGAAGAAGAAGAAGGGGGGGACGTTGGGAGTGATGGTGTTGGTCTTCCCAAGTCACCGTTACGCGTGATGGAGCCCTGCTTTCCTGGAGATGGCTGAACACCTGCCTGCCGATGGGAAGCAGTGAATGAATTCCTTGTTTTGCTTTGCTTGCGTGCATGGCTTTTGCTTTACCTATTAAACTGTCTTTATCTCAGCCCACGAGTTTTCTCACTTTCACTCTTCTGATTCTCTCCCCCATCCCACCAGGGGGGAGTGAGCGAACGGCTCTGTGGGGCTTAGTTGCTGGTTGGGGTTAAACCACAACATTGGGTCACATTATTCTAAAGAAATAACAATTGTCCTAATATAAGTTCTCGCTTTCTGGCCTGGAAAACTTGCATCTCTTTTCTGCACCTTCTATCTGCTTCACTAAAAGTGGGATGCAATTATTTGCCAATCTTACTAGCATACTGAATAATTTTTCAGTTAATATATTCATCAGCCACAAAGCATCCAATGTATAAAAAATAGTTGTTAGTACTTCCGTTTTTAATTTTATTTTAGATGGTTTACATTTGAAATTCATACTCTTTACTGTGGTGCTGCTGCAAGCTAGGTTAAACTGTCTAGCTAGCAAAATCCTTGCATTTTCTTTTTATCCACAGCAAATTGCCTTCCCTGCTGGTTGTCCTCTCCCTTGTCTACTTGGGAGATGGGAAAAACAGAAACAGTATCTCAGTCACCGCTACACATCATATCTAAACTTCCTGTGCTGTAACTATTGCTTTAAAACATCAGAGATACAAAACAGCACAGTATTTTCTAAGTGCAGACCTCTGCAGAAAACCCATTAAGTCCAATCGCTAGCCTACTGTGCAGATATTAAAAAAAAAAGAGTAGCCATCAATAAGTATGTTATTTAAATTCAATTTAACATTCTTTTAGAGTCAAAGAAATAATCGATGCATTCTGTGTGCAAACTAAACAGAGATACCAGGGGCCAAGGTATTTATCAACTGTAAGAACAGTTCATTGACAGGTTTACTCTGAGCTGATGTAGATTACAGCACTGGTCTCAGCAGAACCACACAACAAACTAATGGGTAGTTGGCTAAAAAAGCTTACATTGGAAATTCAGGAAGAGTCTTCTGGAGGAGTATGTCCACTTCTGTATATCTTGTTGGAAAAAAAAAACAAACCCTACTAACAAATGTTTTAGTTGTTATGTGCCATGTTTTAGCAGTTTTCAGTACATCCAGGAAAAAAATAAAACAGATTTATATTCACACTTGATTCTTACATCCTAAAATTCTATCCTTCTTTTAAAAAATAATGATTAATTGCTGAGATAATTTTATTTGCTCTTTAACTTGCTGGAAAGTAATAATTTATTCAACTATGATAATTCCTGCCAAACAGTTTTTCATATTCTCAGGTATTTGAAAACATATGTTTAAAAAAATCAAGATGTATTAAAACAATCCTACTATATCTTTAAGAAAATGGCAGTAGCTAGTATTACAATTCTAATATATTTTAAATTTAGCATAGAAAACCACAGTACATTAGAAAAGACCAGTCTGGTAAATTACCATCCTTCATTCTTACTGATCCTAAAGGGAAAAGAGGCCATTACTCATGCCACTGTAGATTTGATGATACACCAGGATTGGTTTTCTTTCTGATATTATTCCTAAACTAGGTACCAGCAACAGAACTAGAACTTGGCTTAACCTGCAGGGAATAATTGTCTTTTTGTTTTCCAGAATGATCTAATATTCCCAGTACTGATGTCTGTAAATTGTGATTTACTCAGATGAACTGAAGCATATTACTCTTCAATTTTTTAACTTGTCTTCATATTTATGAAGACACACATGTTCTCAGCAAGATTTTCTTCATTACTCTTTTTCCTTCTCATACGGTAACACACACACCTTCACAGATATATACATTAGTCAACTCCAGTTTGAATTCCAGATTTTTTTCTTTTTTTTTGGTGGAAAAATCAGAGAGTAGATGCATTTTTTCAGAAATACTGTGATTATTGCACAGAAATCTAGCATCACTGGTATAGCAAAAGGAGAGGGGACAGAATTTTAATCTGAAGTTCCAAAAGTCAAAGTGTCTGTCGGTTTTGTCTTACTAGGAAGCTACCCTTGAGGCTGACTGCAATGGATAGGTACTGTGTAAAAGCAAGAAATGTAGTGATTCATAAATATCTCTAAGAAAATCTTCTAACATTACCTAAATACACTAGTATGAGCTGTTTCATGATTAGAATATATTTTCATTAATCTAATGTCAAGGATTTTGCGAGAAAATGAGGCTAACAGTATAGATATTCTAGAACAATGCAACAGACCTAGTAGAAGGAAATTTTAGAAGCACACTGAATCCCCAGGTTTAGACAGTCTGTTTGGAAAGACAGTAATGCTAGTGGTATTTTAAGCAATCCAAGTTCTCTGTTAATGTATTTAAACCTTGTTCACATACTTAATATTAAAAATCTAGTGCTTTTCATGTTATTTTAAATGTGGTGGAAAATTATACTGTAGGTCACTGTGCTTCCTTAAGTGAGTTTTCTCATTCTTATGTTCCTGTCAATTTGTGATGTGGTATGAATTAAGCCTTTATACCTCTTCAGCACAGTAGGCTGTAAATTAATAGGTGCAAAGAAAGCAATAGAGTTCTGTGAATTAAGCATCAATTTACTGCTTCTGTACTTCTCACTTTATACACCATTTACATGCTGGTGTTAACAGCTGCGTGGTCTCTGTGTCTTTACAGCTAACACAGGCAAGAGATTATATTAGTTTCGTCACTATTACTAGCATGAAGTACATTTACTATCCTATTTATTTTAGGGTCAAAATCCTTGCAAAAGTTCCCACATACTTTTATGCATACAGTTACTTATATATATTATTTAGCATGAAGATACTACAAAAGACAAGCAATGCATTTCAGATATGCTTTCTTTAAATACAAGCCTAAGAACTTTTGCAAGATTTCTATGTGAGATGTTACCATAAACTGATCATATGTATTAACTGAGCCTTAAATAGATTTGTCTTTGCATCAGGACTCCACTAACTTTTTTTTTTTTTTTTAATCAGATTATTTCCGTCACCTCCATCTCTGAACACAAGATTAACATATAATCCAAAGGAAAGCTGTGGTCCAAAAGGAAGAATGGGAAAGTGTTTTGTTACATTTCTACCTGAAGCTCTCAGAAGACTGACATACCTATTTCAGCACTTGCCATCATTATATGGGCCAGTATCTGGGTAAAGACCACAGGATACTGATACAGCTACCATGTATTTACCAGGAAAGAAGAGGGCAGGCCGGGCTTCACTGCTGTCCTACACAGCAAAGGTAAATGTACCAAAACAGTCCTGTTTGGGGGGAAAGGGAAAGGAGAGGGGATATGCCTGCTGGATCAAAGCGACGACATTAGTGACTGTGGTATTCCCGTGGGCTTAGAATGTTTTTGTTCGCTCTGTGCCAGTGGGAGGGCTGACTCGAGTACATTTCCCAGGCTCATTTGGGATATCACTCTGCAAAGGCTCTTCTGACTTAGAGCACCAAATTCCCCCATTGCTACTCTGAAGTTCAAATTTCCCAACCCCTCCAACCCAGCCCAAAGCCGCTTCCAAAACCTTACCAACTCTTTAAAGTCATACTATCCCCCAACATACCCAAACAAAATTATTCTCATGTTAGATTCATTCTTGTCTCCCAACTCCCCAACTCAAAGCCCTTATTCCTTCCATCATCCCCTTTCTCCCAGTGCAATGCCAGCAACTCAGAGATCACATACAAATTCAGATGTTACATTTCAGCTTATTTTTGAAACCACTACTTGTACTCTTTGTCCTTTTCTTCATTATGGTCATTTTAGCAATTAGAATCTGAAGGTGCCTCATTGCAACTAGCAGAGCTCATCTCCTTATATAATATATACTATATTATTTAATATACACTTAAATAATAAAACAAACAAAAAAATCACACATGTTCTTCTGTATCAAAACAATTTAAGAAAAAAAAAAATGTCTTTAGGATGGCAATTGTCTTTAGGAAAACGAAGCCAATGTCCAGGATGGGGGAAAGAAATGTAACCCTGTCTTAAAAGAACAATTTCTTTGCAGCTTTGCTTTCTTATCAGTAGTAAACAGGTTTCATCTTTCCTCCTATAGAAATGTTAGGGAGGGGGGACTGTTCACTACCTGTCTCACCCAAGTCGTTTTTTTCTTTCTATGGACTCCAAAGGTACTGAGCAGTGTTTATTGTATTTTCCCAAGTCTGCTAACAATTTACTTACAACTGTGGATAATTCATTTTTTCAAGCAGGCATTTGAAGGCCTGCAGAAAATCCATTTTGGAAGATGATGATTTTGATAAATATAGCAAAGTACAAGATACATCACTGATGAGATCAGCTTATTAATCCTTATTATAGGAAAACTGTAGGAGTGAAGAAGCTGTTTATCTGCATATGTTTGGGTATAGCAACTGCTATGCCAAAGAACTGGATATAGATACTGACTTAAAACATGCTAGTTCCCACTCAGGGAATTTTAAGAGACTCTGGAAAGCAATACTTTAAGAACTAGAGTATACCAGTTCCCTGTATGACATGTTAAGTATACATAGCTGGCATCCTATACAAAACACTGTGCCTATTTTCTTCCTAAATTTCCTAATCTGTGAGTGGGATAATCCTTTCTGAGACTGTGCTTAACAACTCTGAGACATTCATTCCAAGATTACAGAACTCCACAGGCACTGAAGTTCAGCACATTGTTCGCAAACTTTTTATACACCATTTTGACTGTGACTATACCACATGATTGACTTTTTTTTTTTTAAAGGGTTGGGGGAGGAATGTTTTTCAACCTGTAGTCTACCAGAAACCATGGGAAAAAGGACAAGAAGATCAACTACAATGTGTTAATGCTTGTTTGGGATAAGTTTTACCAGATTTTAAACCATTGAACGTGGCAGCAAATTCTGAGGAAGGATGCAGAAACAGGACATGCTGGTGGGAGGGGAAGGGAAAAGAGCAGTGGGAGCATAGGTGTTGCCAACAAAAAATAGCTAGGAGAAACTGGGAGAAACAAGCATCAGCACCAACGGCAGCAACTGACAAGACTCAGAATCTGGAGAAAAGATGTATTCCGCTGAGTCTTTTAAAGAGACATGGCATTTGCCATATTACTTATTTTAGGGATTCTTCTATCATTGATTCAATTCGCAATATGTGAATGCCTACTGATGATGTGTGCTGTAGCAAAAGTCTGAACAAATGGGTATGGAAGAAATCAATTAGCAAAAACATATTTCATGAATAGAATTTTAATTCTAATCAGGTAAATAAACATACCTTCTAATTGACAATATCTAATATACTGTCATGATCATTGTATTTTTCAGTCTTACAAAGCTCTTCGTACAAACACACATTCCACCTTTCTCGCTCACCTTAAAAGTATCTTTGTCCTTCCAATGTATCTTGAGGGTTTGGAACTGTATAATGTTCTACGGTAAGTAAATTTTAAAAGTTTTTGTGTTAATATATATATTAGATAGATTGAGTTCAAGTGCTGAAGAGCATTAATGCTGATTTTCAAATGTGATAGACTATGCGATTTTTACACAGTAACTGTGTAACTTTGCAACATGAAAGTCAATAGCAAGAATTTGAGGGTAAATATGCAACTTTTTTTCCTGAAAAAAAATGGAATGTGGTTCATGACAGGTCAGATGGACAGGTTATCAAATACAGAAGCTTATACTTATTGGACTCAGTTTCCTAACCAAAACAGGTAAAAGGGGAAATCCACTTAAAAGCTAGAGAAACGTAAGAGCTTCCAAAAACTAGTAGACAGTGAGAGAACCCTTTACCAGCATCTCCAATACAAACATATGGCTTTGCAGAGTTTCACTGGTGACCAAAAAGGGATGACTGTCAGAAGGACTCTAAAGAGGCTAAAATAAGTAACTAATTACAAATAAATTAACAAAAATCTAATAGTGTTCTCAAATGAAAAAGCTGGAATCTAACTGCCTTCCTCTCGTTGCATGGCCATGGCACATCCTTTCCTGTCTGATGGAGAAGGAAAATAAAATAGAACCTAATATTGTCAAGGGTATGTCAGAAGCCCTTTTCTGGTGTATAACAACAACTTTATTGAAGGTGCATCCACAAGCAATACTTCTTTCACAGTAAACCAACAGATGGTGCTCTTTAGCTGTATAATTATGTAATTCTGAGCTAAATATTCAGCTCGTATGTATGCATCTACTGCCATAGGTGTCTATCAAAAAGGTGATTTAGACCACTCCATAATCTCATGCATTACTTTGCTATAGACCTCTCACAATGAAGGTAGTAAGATTAAGACAGATCTCTACAAACAGGACAGGAAACATGCAGACCAAAATACTACTGTTTTGAATTATATCTAAGTGCTTGGACTAGTGTATTTCTCTAAGAAACACAAATTAGTATTTGTGTTAAACGCTGTTGTAGGAGTTATTCATTAACACAGAAATAAGAAGTGAGTACTCCAGGTACTTATGTCAAATTCTATGCCAAGATTGTAGAAATTCATTATTGCTGCTTCCAAATCACTCTCACATCCACATACATTTTTATGGCCTTTCACTAGGATATTGAGGTGATTTATAAGGAAGTCAGAATAATCTTAAAGGTATTTTTAAATAGTATTAGGAAATTAATTTGGACTAAAAAGTATGAAGCGTGTAGTTCATTCTCTTGCATTAGCAAAGACTGACAAAAATTTGAAGGATAATAATTTTAGGTTTAAATTGAAGCAGTCAGATAACATTAGTATTGTAAGATAAAAGAGGAAAAAAAATATTAGAACAAATTATGTTCAATATTAAGATTCCAAGTTAAAAAATAATAATTGCAGAATTATTCTTAGCATCATAATCACATTTTGTGCATACTGTAATAGTCTAAGATTTTTTTTTTGTCAAATAAGTTTTTAGTCTTGCAAAATTATGGCAAAGCCACATTTATATAGAAAGCCTGAGTCAGGCCTATCTACTCCCATATGAATTGCCCAGCTTTACCTAACGTGCAAATAATAAAATACTCAATCCAAATTAAAAAAAAAAACAAACACAAAAACCACCTCAGTCTCAAGGAGGAGTCTTAGGAAAGACTCATTAAGAGTTTTTCAAAAGGATGCTTTCACTAAGACATATATTCCTGATTTTAGTTCAAAATCATGTTCATTCAGCCTGGGCTTTTAAGATGCTTCTCAATACTATCTCTAGATCGAACCTCAATTTAATTTTAAGTACTATATAACTTAAGCTGAAGTCTAAAGGGACATGTTTGGAAGTATTTTAAAAGTTACATTTAATGTTCAGAAATTATGCAAAAACCTCTTTTTTTTTAGTTCTAATAATTAACAACGGAGGAGCCCTTCAGACTCAAAAGGTCCAACCATTTGCTGGACTTGGAGACAGACTCCAGACACAGCAAAGAGGCAATCTTTCTGTTATGCTCCCAGAAGTAGCATTCCTGGCATTGCAAGCAAGAGTTTACCAACTCAAGGTAAACATGTTTTACATCTAAAACTCCTTTATGTAATAGCGAATTGAACAAGTGATTCAAATTTTTAAAGATTTCTTTCATCTACAGTCTAATAATACTTTTACTTCCTCCACAGATTAAAAAGCCTGTTCTATCTGCTTTGCATTCATTTTGCAAACACTGATGTTCATCTTTCGAAGCCTGTTGACACTTATATTGATTCAAAACAGGATTAAAAATGTGGTCATCTATATGTGCACATCCATTTAAGATCCAGAGCTATATAACTGCTCTTTAATTAGGAAAAAAACCCCTTGAATAGCTTTAGGCACTCTAATTGTATCATGGACATAAAATAAATAGTGAGATAATGTCACCTGAATCTTTTATAAACTAATTCCATTAGGATAGACTGTATGAATGATTTTCAAATAATCTTTTAAGAATAAGAAAGGGTAGATGAATCTCTCCTTTCTTTTCAATGGATTGGAAAACAAACCAACAATCAGCTATATAACATGGAAATTAACTGAACATCTTAAGGTTTAGAAACATGTGAGGCATATAATATATGTAATATAATTAATATTACTATTTATTATAAATATAAGGCATATAATATAATCAATATAATTACTATAATATAATATCTCTTATATAGATATTTTATAAATATATCAGATTATTTTTCCTCAGCATTTAGATTCTGCTTCTTCCAGCATTTCCATTGCTTTACTTAAAAAAAGTCCATCCAGTTTTTACTGTAATCATGCTGGAACTGCTTCTAACCTTGTTGATATGTCTGGAGAGGGTAATCCAGACCTATTGTACCATACACTAAAATCACTAAAGAATCATCAGTCTGAAATTATTTTCTTTATGCTCACTCTCTTTCTAGCTTTTACAGTGCTCGTATATCTGTCTTTCTACGCTCTTCACTAGGATAATATTTGGTTTATTTTACAGCACATATTCCTTTAAGTGAAAAAACAATCATAATTACCAGACTGTGCCAATGGAATATGTGTCTTCTAACACAGAATTACTGTATAAAGCTGTTGACATGATACCAGATACAATAAAAGGGAACAATTAAAAAAAAAAAGTCACATTTTAAGATGATACACCTCTAGACCATTAGTTTTAAGTATGGAACAACTTCACATTTAAACACACAGCTGATTTTAGCAGATTACAGCATGCACTACATTTAGCATGGCTCTAATGTCGCTATGGTAACTGTTCTGGGTTAAATATAGCTGAATGTGTAGCTTCATTCCAAATTATCCAATAATTCTTTAAACATTTCTTATAAAACTTCCCATAGCTTCTTCAAATTTTTATCAGTGATCCTCTACTGATCCTGTACTGGTATCACTGAAACCAGTAGTCTTTAATACCTTCATCAATGACATAGACAGTGGGATCGAGTGCACCCCCAGCAAGATTGCAGACAACGCCAAGCTGAGTGGTGTGGTCAACACGCCTGAGGGACGGGATGCCATCCAGAGGGACCTGGACAAGCTCGAGAAGTGGGCCCGTATGAACCTCTTGAGGTTCAACAAGGCCAAGTGCAAAGTCCTGCACCTGAGTCGGGGCAACATACCAATATACTGATACCTGGGTCAGTATCAGTACAGGCTGGGGGATGAAGGGATTGAGAGCAGCCCTGCCGAGAAGGACCTGGGGGTACTGGTGGACGAAAAGCTGGACATGAGCCAGCAATGTGCGCTCACAGCCCAGAAGGCCAACTATCTCCTGAGCTGCATCAAAAGAAGCGTGGCCAGCAGGTCGAGGGAGGGGATTCTGCCCCTCTACTCTGCTCTGGTAGAGTGACCCCACTGGAGTCCTGCATCCAGCTCTGGGGCCCTCAGCACAAGAAAGACATGGACCTGTTGGATTGGGTCCAGAGGAGGGCCACAAAAATGATCAGGGGGATGGAACGCCTCTCCTATGAGGAATGGCTGAGACAATTGGTGTTGTTCAGCCTGGAGAAGAGAAGGCTTCGGGGAGACCTTATTGCAGCCTTTCAGTACTTAAAGGGGGCTTATAAGAAAGATGGCGGCAAACTTTTTAGCAGAGCCCGTTGCGACAGGACAAGGGGGAATGGTTTTAAACTAAAAGAGGGTAGATTTAGACTAGATATAAGGAAGAAATTTTTTACAATGAGGGTGGTGAGGCAGTGGAACAGGTTGCCCAGAGAGGTGGTAGATGCCTCATCCCTGGAAACGTTCAAGGTCAGGTTGGATAGGGCTCTGAGCAACCTGATCTAGTTGAAGATGTCCCTGCTCATTGCAGGGGGGTTGGACTAGATGACCTTTAAAGGTCCCTTCCAACCCAACTATTCCATGATTCTATGATTCTATGATTCTAGGAACATATAATAAATCCTTAGCTTTTAGTGATCAGAGTTTAGCATTATAAAAAAAAAAAATCTCCAACCCAAAAAACAAATAGCAGGGAAAATGAGAAAAATGTTTAGATTAAATTCTAGGAGAAATAAGATTCTTATGATATCTCTGATTTCCAATGTAACGCTGGTCAATACCATATGGGATCAATGCAATATCATAGAATCATAGAATCATAGAATCATAGAATCATACAGGTTGGAAAAGACCTCTAAGATCATCGTGTCCAACCGTCAACCCAACACACCATGCCCACTACACCATGTCCCTAAGGGCCTCATCTACACGTCTTTTAAATACCTCCAGGGATGGTGACTCCACCACTTCCCTGGGCAGCCTGTTCCAAGGCCTGACCACTCTTTCAGTAAAGAAATTTCTCCTAATGTTCAATCTAAACCTCCCTTGGTGCAACTTGAGGCCATTTCCTCTTGTCCTATCGCTAGTTACTTGGCAGAAGAGACCAACACCCACCTCGCTACAACCTCCTTTCAGGTAGTTGTAGAGCGCAATGAGGTCTCCCCTCAGCCTCCTCTTCTCCAGGCTAAACAACCCCAGTTCCCTCAGCCGATCCTCATAAGGCTTGTGCTCCAGGCCCTTCACCAGCTTCGTTGCCCTCCTCTGGACGCGCTCCAGCACCTCCATGTCCTTCTTGGAGTGAGGGGCCCAAAACTGAACACAGGATTCGAGGTGCGGCCTCACCAGTGCCGAGTACAGGGGCACGATCACCTCCCTACTCCTGCTGGCCACACTATTCCTGATACAGGCCAGGATGCCGTTGGCCTTCTTGGCCACCTGGGCACACTGCCGGCTCATGTTCAGCCGGCTGTCAATCAGCACCCCCAGGTCCTTTTCCTCTGGGCAGCTTTCCAGCCACTCTTCCCCAAGCCTGTAGCGTTGCATGGGGTTGTTGTGGCCCAAGTGCAGGACGCGGCACTTGGCCTTGTTGAACCTCATACAGTTGGCCTCGGCCCATCGATCCAGCCTGTCCAGGTCCCTCTGCAGAGCCTTCCTACCCTCCAGCAGATCAACACTCCCGCCCAACTTGGTGTCGTCTGCAAACTTACTGAGGGAGCACTCGATCCCCTCGTCCAGATCATTGATAAAGATATTGAACAAGACCGGCCCCAGTACTGAGCCCTGGGGAAAACCGCTCGTGACCGGCCGCCAACTGGATTTAACTCCGTTGACCACAACTCTCTGGGCTCGGCCGTCCAGCCAGTTTTTTACCCAGCGAAGAGTGTACCTGTCTAAGCCGTGAGCCGCCAGCTTCTCTAGGAGAATGCTGTGGGAGACAGTGTCAAAGGCCTTACTGAAGTCCAGGTAGACCACATCCACAGCCTTTCCCTCATCCACGAGGCGGGTCACCTGGTCATAGAAGGAGATCAGGTTGGTCAAGCAGGACCTGCCTTCCATGAACCCGTGCTGGCTGGGCCTGATCCCCAATATATGTTTCCATTGCTTTCTGCTCATATTCTTCTACATCATCTATTATCAGAAATCTTCTGGGGAACCGGTATGTATATGTGACTGTCTCTAAATGTAAAGTTATTCCTATATTTGCATGTTCAAGTTCAGTAACAGGTTAATTTCTTGTAACAAAGTTGCAAATATGTTGTTAGGTGTCTACTAGAGCCTCATACACAAAATTGACAGATTTTTATGTTCTACAGCAAGACTCCATTAGCTCTTTCCCTTCAAGATTTCAGCTTCTGGTCCTCAGAAGCCCTAATAAGAAAACATTGGCATTGATAACTGTTGTGTATGTCTGTGCATGAGACAGAGGTACTCACATATTGTACTTCAGACAGTCAGACATGAGCTCTTAATTTGATATAAAGCTGCTTCACTGACTGCCGTTACACAACTTTTGGTCGTGTGGAAATATTAGAGAGTAATCTTGTAATATAGATCTAGAATAATCTTCAAAACGAAGTTTTTACATATTTGCCAAGCATGGTTGCCACGCATTTTTATTTGATAGAGTTTTTCAACAGATCAGGTGCTACCTAGAACTTCACAATTATTAATATATTGCACTGCCTAGCCTGTCATGATATGAAAATAATAGAGAGATTGCTTCAGATCTCCAGAAAGGCATTCTGAAGACAATAACCATAAGTCATCTGTGAGTAGCAGATCTGTATTTTTTTCTAGGCTACATTTTATAGCAATGGTGCATACGTCAAGCACAAGACGTTCTCAGAGATGAAAAAAATTAAAGACCTGCAAATATAGCATGCAGAGAAATCATAGTACAAACTGTTCTGCAATTTAATCCATTCCCATAGACAGAACTATCATCTTTTACTTAGTACAGAGAATGTAGATTCAGTATTATAATTACTAAGCCCTAATATTGCTAAGCAAACAGTTTTAACATCAGCCAACATAAGATAATAATACCTGCATGTATGAGTACATGTAGTAACACTGAATTATAGCCTGTTTAGAATAAGATGGCATCTATTTGCTCTCTATATATTCCTATTTTACTGTAAGGCTGAATTTTGCTTACTGCTTTCGTTCTTGGAGTACAATATCATGATAAACCATTCAAGACAACACCAGAAAATGTTCTCATACCAAGTTCAAATACGTAACATCAATAAATGCTCACTTCTAAGATACCTTACAAACATAACTCTCAAAGATGGAGGAAAATAAGAGGAAAGATCAAGATTTGGAAAGAAGCAGAAGCAAACTACTGTATTTTTTTTTCAATTCTGGAGTGTGAAAGGGTCCAAAGGAAAATGCATAACAAAACGGTCATTACTAACAGGCAGAAAATATCTTAAATATCCTCTAGTATCTTTTCAAAATACTCACCAAAAAAGAAAAATAGAAACTGAGATCTTTACAAGATCTCTGACTTACCATATTGACGGTGCTTCTGTTCCACTGATCTCTAAGAAGTCATATCCTTCCTCTAACTGGAAGTCAGTAAAGACCAAAGCAATGGTATCTCCTGGTTCAGCCAATATGGTCCAAGTGCAATCAGCATTATTTTCATACTCAGAAGGGAAGTGAGGACTTGAAATAGTTCCGCTTGTCCCACGTAGCGTCCCTCCACAAGCTCCTTCAGCTGATGAACAGAATATCAATTACTAGTTGAGCTGCACTTTAAACAAGTGAAGCATCGTCCTCGCTTCTGCTATAGCAAACCCAGCTCTTCCCTTCTGCACATAGAGTACCCACGAATATATGCACACAGAGAAACAAAATACTATCCAGGTGAATGGAATAGAATGTTTTCTGGCCTTTAAACTACAGAGATTTTTGGTTTGGGTTTTTTGACTTTTTTTCCTTGTTGGTGACACTTCAGTGCCAGGCCAAATAAGGATAAGGTTAGCAGAGACACCCAGTACGAGCTGATTTGGAAAACCTGTACATTGGCTCTGACCACAGAAGAAGCCTAAGAAAGAACTGGGCAGAGAATCACAAAAATGCGGTTAGTCCCTCTGTGAAATAAACTTAAAAATGTTCAACATTTCTTTTCTAAAGATCTCTCTCATTTCTTATAACTATAAAGAACTGCAGAAAAAAAATATTCTTATACATTTAAATGCTGTCCTAAACTAGGAAGCATCAATAAAATCATACTAGCCATTCTCAAGTTTTTTGTTCTGAATCAGGTTGTTTACAGATGGCAAATAAATTCAGAGGTTTTGTTGCCAGATGGACCTTCCAAGGTTCACACATCATCAGTTAATAACAGACATTTTTTAATGGTTATTAACGAAATTTAAAAAAATATAGAGCATAGGAGTTTCCTGCTAAGCCTGGAATGTTGTTTAATATGTTGCCAAAGAATTTAGCAGACTAAGATTTCATTGAAATCTTTAAATATATGCTTATTATTATTAGTATCGGGTATTAAAACATATAATTAAAAAAACCGAACAAAACATGTCATCCATACAATTCATTGACATAAAAAATTAAAAATTCATCAAGTGGCTTTTGGTGTGTTATGATGTGGCTATGAAAGCTACAGCAATAGTAATGAAAAATATTTCTGCATAGGTGAATGATCAGAAGAGAAGCATTTCATTTTTATCTGTTTTATCATCTTTACTTACTGCTATTATCATTAGGTATTATTTGCATACTATAAGTGTGTGTGGAGATTTAAAAACAAATAGCTTGGCAAGACGCATGACACAAGGAACTTACAGTCTAATTAGGATAATAACTGAATAGCTAATTAAGATAACAGAGAGGGGTAGGAGTAGAGCTGCTCTTCTCAATCACAGTTGAAAGCCTGTCAGTGAAAGTGAGTTTTAAAGGAAGATTTGAAGGAAAAAGGATTCATTTTAATCAAAGGAAGAGGAATACTGTGGCTGGACATTAAAAAAAGGAGATTATTAAAAGAGGATAAATAGCTAATAAGGGACAGAAATAAAAGGAAGAATTGGGAGAAAGGCAAAACCAGAATAATTTCTTTTATATTTAAATATTGTATGGACCATTAATTTGACTAAAAAGAGTAGAGAAAGCTGCTGAAGAGATTCAAACAGGTAGTTATCTTGACTCTTCTATATGCAAAGTAAATTTTGACATTAAAAAATGTAACATAACCTTGGCTACCAAAGCCTTATTGAGTTTCATGATTTCTTGGCACACAAATTTCTCAGAGGAGGGCAGGTCTTTTTGATAAATTTCATATCTTACTTTCTGGACCCTGATATTTATGTGTTGTTCTTTTTTAAAAGAAGGAGATTTAGGGAATAGATCTACATTCCTAAAAGATTTATTTTTCTTGGTGAAATCAGGCCATTTTTGTGATTCCTCCAGGTCAATTCCTGGCTTTTTATACATTGCATATTGAAAGGGCCATTGTGCCTCTGAGGGATGAAAGGGGAAAGGAAGTAAAAATTAAAGAACTCATGGATAAAGCTGAGGATCAGAGTCAAAATTCCTGGTGCATAATACATGCAAAGATTACAATAATTTTAAAACTATTGTAAAGCTATAATAAATCAGAAAGGAGAATCAAGGTTTGTTATTCAATAACATCTAGAATGTCCCTTTTTTCCTTTTTTTTTTTTAACTATATAGCTTTTAAGCACTTCACTTCAGATCATCATCTAACCCAGCAAAGAAAAACAAATTAACTTGAAATGTCCTGTGCCAATAGTTCAGTACAGAAACTAATATTGAGTTATTGATTTCTACTGCAGTCATCATCAGTATCAGAGTTTGAATGAACCATCAAGAATGAAAAGCTGATGATTTCCACCCCCTCTTTTTTTCAGGCTTTCTACTTGTTCGTATTTGGCCATAACAGTGTGGGATTTTTTTTTTTTTAAAGAATCAAAATGTAAGAGTGTAAGTTCCAGTTAATAACACATATAGGTTCTACCTGTATTCTGGAAAGCCAGCAAGCAGGCTTTTTACATCCAGAGGAACCAGCAAGATGTGCAAAATCCTGTCAGCCATAACTCTTTGGTACTAGCCGCTTGTGTTAAATTTTGTTATGACAACATTCTCAATGACACCATCTCCCTCTGTGTTTATACTGACATTAAGTAACATGCTAGTTATAATTACAATGCTACCCAGTGTTTCTGCTGCAGAGCCCTTGAATAAGCTTTGAGCTCTAAAGCTCTGAATTTTACAGCTGACAAGGAAGGCTTACGTAGTTGATTATTTCTGGCAATGACATGCAAAAATCTAAATTTATATGCTGTGCATTACCAATGAAAGCCAAAGGAACTCAGGCTACTACAGATATCTGTCCAGAGGGGTGCATACCTTTTTAATCTATTCATAACACCATTTCTAAGAGGTTTGCAAGAAATCAAGTTAGTTCAGAAATGGAAAGGGAACATCAGTCAGGTAAGACCATGGAAACTAACTGGACCAGAGAGTCAGTATTTTCTCTCTGACAGATGTGGATATGTTAGGGAAAGACGGCGGCAAAAGCAGCTGCACAGAATGATCTTTCCTCTGACATATTTCCCATGTTCCAGGAGCCTGTGGTTTAGGGACTTCCTTCATCATAGGTGGCACCCAGGCTAAGGCAAACAGACTGTTGAATGCTCAAACATAATAAATTGCCTAAGAGTGAGCACAGGTAGGCAGGATGGTGTCCACACAGCTCAGAGGGTAGGAGACATAAACTGTCCGGACATACGTTGTGTTTCACCAGCTGGCCCCAGAGCTAGTTGGCCTCCTTGGACTCATCGTCCTTCTTGGCCATGGCCTTCTCTACGTTATGCTTTTGAGAGCTAGAACAGTGCTCAGGAATCTTAATGCATCATTGTGCTTGGAGTAATTTGATACCAGATAGTGCCTCAGACTTCATGAATTCAAACTCTAAGTGATTAACAAATTGCATTTTAAAATGTGCAAGTAATTAATTCCAAACACTCATGGTTATTTTCAAGTTGTAAGCAACTGCACAACGTGCTGTTTGTATCAGCATAAATGACTACTTGAAGTATAAAGCTACAAACATTTGGATCTCTCAGTAGTCAGGAATTAAGTGCTCTGAATTTAGAGAATATGCATCTTATATATAAGTACACATGCAAACACATATTGCTGGCACCACTTGACAAAAAACATATACTGTATAGATGTGCAGCTTAGATAAAACAGATAAATGTATCCATCAAGTTAATGTATGTAAAAATCAAAAGAATCTCTGAGGAACCATGGCAGTCAATGAAAAATCTTACATTTTTCTTCAAACTAGAAAGAGTCATTTCACCAAAAATAACAATCTGAAAATTTTGGTAAGCTCTGTTTTGCATAAATGATATCTTGCTACAAGTGAGATGCAAGACCTGCTAAGCAGATATCCAAGGATGGGGTAAGAACAGAAACAGTACTGTAGAAAACTTCCTTATTTAAATTGGTTTAGATATCTTTTGAACATTCAATCATTTTTATTGGATTTTCCTCTCCTTCCTACACAAATGCTTTCCAGAGTGCAAGTTCTGTATTCTATATGCCTTTTTTATATAAAAACTAACAAAATGTTTATGCAAGTGAAAAATATTTATTGCATAATAACAAAAAATTAAACATTTAAAACCCATCTAACCTTTCAAAATTAATTTAGAATCTGAATTTAAATTATCAGAATTGGCTATTCAACTTTAGTTTACACTGAAAGGTCCTCATTTGAAAGATCATTTTACTACGTTACTATTGTAACGTAACTGATAAAAAAATAGCCGTAACTTAAAGTACAAAATTCATAGTAATAAATAAAAGTTTTTTCTTGTTATGCCATTCATAGTCATTTCCTTACCTCTTTATCACTAGTAATAGAATAGATGCAATTAAAAACTTCAGTGATATTTTATAAATCGTCATCAAATGACATATTGTCATATTTTGTAAGTCTTATCACTTAAAGAAAACTGCAGCTTTAGAGGGTTGTAAATAAACCATAGGCATACATTATTTAGCATGCCTTATTAAAAATATCACTGAAACAGTGCTTTATTTATTGAGGTTGGAGAGCAACCCAGCGGAGAGACATCTGGGTTGATGGCAAGTTGAATGAGTCAACAGTGTGCCCTGGCAGCCAAAAAGGCCAACCGTGTCCTGGGCTGCATCAAGCACAGCATAGCTAGCCTGTCGAGGGAGGTGGCTGCCCCACTCGACACTGCACTGGTGCGGCCCCCCCTCGACCACTGTGTGCAGTTTTGGGCGCCTCAATATAAGGAGGACATCAAACTGTTGGGCATGAGGAAATGGAATAAAACTGCATTAGGGGAAGTTCAGATTGAACATTAGGAAAAGGTTCTTCACTGAGAGGGTGGTCGGTCACTGGAACAGGCTCCCCGGGGAAGTGGTCATGGCACCAAGCCTGTTCAAGGAGCATCTGTATGATGTTCTTCGTCATATGATTTAGTTTTAGATATCCTGCGAGGAGCAGGGAGTTGGACTTGATGATCCTTATGGGTCCCTTCCAACTAGAAATATTCTATGATTCTAAGATTTATTAAATTCTTTATTAAATGGCATTTTCCTGTAGTTTGTTTGTGAAAAAGTAGATAATTGTACCTCGTTTAATAAAACTCTTCAGTACAGAAAACACATCTATGAGATAATCATGAATGACTACTTTCACAGATATATGCTTTGGATATTTTGGAAATGGTTAATATGAGGAGTTAGTTAAATGACTTTTTGAAATAAGACTTTAAAATTACCATTTCAAAATGTCTTACTGATAAAAACCTAAAAACAAGCCATAGTATATGAATACCAAGTTTAAAAATAAATTTTAGTATGTCAATGCCAACTGTCAAGCTGCTAAACTGCCAGGTTCATAAAGACCAAAACCATCGCTAAGTGTTACAATGGTGTAGCATTACACATTCATCAGACAACTCATTGATCTAATCTAGTTCCAACTGGCAGCCAGCTCTTTAACCATCAAAATATTCACCTCTACTTGCTAATCTCCTTTAATATTTTAGTTTTTTAAAGACTTTATTTTGGAAGCCAACACCTGTGCTTCTTTTCTGTGTTTTAAAAAACAGAAACTTGTCAGAAGGTGGGTTGTTTTTTCTCCTATCATCACTTGAATCCAGATGTACCGCATCCCAGATAAATGCTCTAATCAGTTTGCCTCCCTTTCTCAATTTCTTCTCTTGCTGTTGATCAACTTCACATAAATTAAATACTCATTAGACCATGCATCTAAGATGAATTTTCTTTCTCTCTCCAGGGTTTTCAAAGGACACTTAAAAATAATTTGGATTGCTCTCTAAGTAGAATGGGATTTATTTTGTTAAAATTTCAGGAATTATTGTGGTTTAGGAAAATAGTGCCTCTTTTGCGTATATTAAAAGTCAGATTTCTCACTTCAAGTTAATAGTATGTACAAAATAGAAACGCAGAAATTTTTGCAATTTGTTTAGACACCTGTGGGCACCCATTGGAGCTGTAGCACTACTTTGAACCTTTTAGCTTCCACATTTCAGTGAGCGCAATGTAAGCAGACCACAAGGAGATTGTCTCGTAGTTATTGGCTCTGACAATACTGGACTCAGTGGGGTAGTCCTGTACTTCCTGGTGCTTGAGATTGGTCCTTTTTTTCTTTGTAAACTTTGTGCTTAATGTAGTAGCCTTTTACAATTCTTATTTATTCTATCATATCAGTTTGTTATATTACAAAGACCTATTCCCCCTCCATCCACTCTGGAGAGGAAATCTGATCTATTAGTCAATAAAGTTATAAATTTCAAATAAGACAGAAATAGTGATGGACAAACTATTTGCTAACCTGGCAGAAAAATTCAGTTATTAACTGATAGCACGTGCTTGAGCAAACTTAAAATCAAAACCCCAACTCTGCTCCCTTTTTCATGTAAAAGCTTAGTCTTAGGAGAGAGGATAGCTAGATTAAGAAGTTCAAAAATTAAACAACAGTCTGTAATCTCATACTCTCTCACCCACAGAAATAAAAGATCAGTCTTCTGGATATCTTCTAAAGACTTTCTTCTTTTTCAGTTAAGTATCCTAAGCTGTTTTCCACTGATATGATAATCCTTCACTTGAGAATATATTTTTATTTTAATGCTGATAATGTTCCCTTAAAATAAAAGTCTACAACAAATTAACAGTAAAGCCCTGATTTTGAAGCAAAAAGAGAAAAGGCTGAATTCTTTGAGGGCAAATTAATGACTGTTGCAGATTTCACATATACTTTTTTTAATAATTAGGAAAGTTAATCCAGTTATTCCCAGAAGTCTACGTGCAGTTATGAAATCCTTCATCTTTTTACAACTGTCCCTGCAGTTTGTTTTTCATTTTTAGTAAATCATTGTATCTTCCTCTGATGTTAACTTTGCTCGTGTTCCTAATGGTCAGACTGAAGTCCTGTTTTTCATTCTTTGACTTTACTATATCATTCTGGGTACCTTCATTATGTTTTCATTGTACTGCTCATCTCAATTTTCACTTCTTGTTCCTGTCTTCCAGGCACCTTATTGCACAGATGCAGCTTTGACCTGGCATCTTTTCGGTTTTTTAACGGGTCCCTCCATATCTACTGATACATGTTAGCGTAAGAATATATAAACATAAATATATGTATGTGTAAATATATATATACTTACACACAGATGCACGCACACACATATATAAGAAAGAATACTTGTACCTGTGTCCATATCTCCATTGGGTGTGATCTAGTCAGTCCTGCACTACTGTGTAAGAAATTATGCAGTATATCCTACCTGCTTCTCCTGAAACACTTCTCTAACTTCTTATTTGACCAGTCACAATGAGTTTCATTCAAATTTCATCTCAATGTAAATATTGCACCAATTCAGATTATTCTGAAAGTGAACAAAATTGCTCAGGCAGGAATCTGCCATGTCACTCTAAAAATTAGATTTGGGAAAATATTTTCATTTTATCATGTAATGCAACATCAATAAGCAGAATTGTTGGGAAATTCTCTTTTTCTTTCCCTTTTTTTTTTTCTAAATTTTTTTATAAACATGGATAAATGATGGGATCAGGATATCTTTTTCTCCTCCTTAAACTTATAAAATCATATTTGTCTGAACCTCAGAGGCTGAGAAGAAATTACATCAGAGAATTACTTGCTACCTCAGAAAGTATGGAAAACACCAAAAACGTCAATTTCTCTTTGCTAGATGTTTTAAAAATATCAGCTCTGAATCTCTGTATTTAGTTTATCTTACTCTATAGTGAATCATAAACTCTTCCTCCTTTCTCCCTTTATCTCTTCTAAGAATACCTTCCTGATTATATGTTCTTCACCGAAGTATTTCTCCAATAACATTTCTTAAATCCGGAATCTGATTACTTATTACTTTTGGACCTTTCTGACATATGATCTCTTTTACTGGTTTGTCTTCTTTATTTATTCTTTACTTTCCCTCCCTTGAGTGTCTTTTTAATGATAACGTATTACATGTTCTCCCCTCACAGCTATTTTCATTGTGAGAAAAAGCTTACCATTGTAATATCACTAATCCAATTTGTATTCCTAATGTTAGCTTCATAAAAATCCAGACTCATGCAACTATAATCAACTAGGGATTCTCAAAATTACTAAGAATTGAGAACTTAATTATACAAAGTTCATTTAGAAGTAGTCACATATCATAAATCAGCTATTAGTGGAGTTACTGCAGAGAATGAAATTAACTTTCAAAATGTTTCAGACTTGTACTGCACAGTATTTCAACCTCAAGATAAAGAAGGCAAATGTTTTGGGTGACACTATTATGGTAGCCAAGATTGAGACAACAAAGACCTTTTTAATTCTCAGGACAAAACCCAGAAGAACAGAATTTAGGTGGGCCATTGATTCTCCCTGTCAATTTTTGTAAGCCATCTATACAATTTTTTGCGGAAACTCATGGTAAACTTCTTGGTTAGCTTCTAATAGCAGGAAAGTCCATATGGAAAAACAGGACTAAGTTTTAATAATTGCCTCATCTTTTCAGAATTTGCCTTTGAATTTTTCTTTGGGGGCTGTTTTCTATTTTGGGATGACTGCTTTCTCTCTTTTTCAGTTTGGAAGTTGCTGTATTTTCAGACACCAAAAAAGCATAGTTTATTGAAAGAAAACAAAAAAAAAAGATAAAGCAAATGTCTTGACAGTCAAATTATCTACATTTTCTAAAAATGCCATTGACTGCACCTTTGATTTCTGTTCAGAGTTTGTTCTAAGCCATCAATGAATCTGCAGTACAGTTCAGCTCCACCACCCTCTGCATGGCCATACTTTAAAGAGAGAACCTCTGAAACTGAGTAGCAGCCGGAGAAACAAAACAGCAGATACAAGAGTCAATGCTGTCTACATCCTCCTGCAGTAATTCACTAGGAATTTTTCTGGCAGAAACAGCATTTGCACAGTTAGACAATGTATAAATTACTGGACACTAGCTTCTTAATGCTTCTGAAAATATTAAGCAACAAAATTGCAGAAAATAGTAATTTGCCAGCATCACCAAAGCTAGGGAAACATACCACAGAGAACAAGGTTATTATGATTTTTTATATAAAAATGATTTTTTATATAAACCAGGCTATATTTTTTATAAATTATGATTTTTTATATAAACCGGGCTAGAATGAGAAGAGGAAGCCAAGAGGGAGGTCATTGGTGCATATCTGCTACAGATCACCTGATCAAGAAGTGGTCAAAACCTTTAAACATCTAGAAGTTTCCCAACCATAGGCTCTGGTTCTCATGGGGGACTTTAACCATCCCAACATCTGTGTGGGTGGCAGCATAGCAGAGGGCAAGCAATCCACTAGATTTCTGAGTTTACTGGGAAGAACTTTTTTAATGCAGGCACTGGACAGGCCAACTAGGTGTAGGAACAAAGAACCATTCAAATAAGTGATATTCAACAGCAGCTGTGGTTACAATAACCATGAGCTGAAGATCCTGAGGGAAGTGAGGAAGGCAAGTAGTAGAATAAACTCCTTGGACTTCAGCACAGCAGATTTCAACTTATTTGTGAAGTGGTAGACAGGTTCTCAGGTAGACAGGTAGACAGGCTGATGTCTCGAACAGCTAAGGGGCCCTGGAGAGTTTGTTTGGCTTCAAGGGCAGCTTCCTCAAAGCTCAAGAATGATGCAGCTATTTATGTACATAAATAAGTAGGCATAGCAGGAGGCTGCTGGGGCTGAACAGGAAATTCCCGACTGAGGTGTTTTAACTGAAATAAGAAAAAACAAAAAAACACCAAACCACTGTACAAAATGTGAAAGCAGGGACAAGCTACTTGAAAGGAATATGGAAGTATTGCTCAGGAATGCAGGGATAGAAGGAGGAAGACCAAAGCTCAGATAGAATGAAACTGGTGAGGTATGTGAAAAGCAGTCATTCTAGAAACCATTGTACAGGTATATCAACAACAAAAGGAAAATGAAGGACATGGTGGCCTGCTGCTCAGTGGGATAAGTGATCTTGTGATGAAGACATGGAAAAGGCTGAGGCACTCAATGCCCCCTTTGCTTCTCTCTTCATTAGCAAAGGCTGCCCTGAGGCCTCCCAATTATCAATAAAATGGAGAAGTTTTGGGAAGAAAAGTAGTAGCTACAGCACAGGAGAAACAATACAAGGAACTATAGAAGTAAACAGGATATGTGCCAGTATGCACCTAAGAGTTCTTGGTGTGTCACAGTGTGAGGCTGCTCTGTATCATCTTTGAAAGGTTGTGACAACTAAGAGTGATACCCAATGACTGGAAAAAAGATAATTTTTCATTTCTCATTTTCAAAAAAAGCAAGGATCCTAGCAACTGTATATCTGTCAAGTTCACTTCAGACCTCCAGAAAATTATGGTGAAAGTGTTTATGAAAACCATTCCCAAGCACACAAAGGACAAAAAGGTGAACAGGAACAGGCAGCTTTTGCCAATGCAAATCATCCTTGGCTACCTGACTGCCTTCTTTGATGAAAGGATTTAGCCTGACGTTAATAAGGTTTTCACAACACCATTCCCCACTATATCCTTGTAGTCAAATTGAGGGCATATGGACTGGATGGGTGGACTATTACGTGCGTGAAAAACTGTCTGGACCATCAGGCTTAGACAGCAGAGGCCAATTCTTTAAAGTCAAGCTAGTGGTCAGTGACTTGCAGCATTCCCCAGGGATTCAAACTGGGGCTGAATTTATATAATATCTTCAGCATCAGTCTGGGGGATTGAATGCACCCTGACAAGGCTTGCAGATGGCACCCTGAAGGGCAGGACTGCCATTCAGACAGGCTTTGACAACAGGCTTTGGCAAGCTGGAATAATGACAGGAATCTCATGAAATTCCAAAATGCAAAGTCCTATACCTGGAACAGGATCATCCCACGCAAAAAAGTATTTGCTAGGTGGCAGCTCTGACAAAATGACCTGAGGTCCTGGTGAAACACAAGCTGAGTCAGTGGTGCACTTTTGCAGCATTGAAGGCTTACCTCATATTGGGTTGCATGATCAGGAACATAGCCAGCAGGTAAAGAGAGAGAGTTAAAGACAGTTCATCTACTTGACACTCAAGAGGCCCCCCCTGGAATGCTGTGTCCATCCTAGGGTGCCCCAGTACAGAACAGACACGGACATTGACAGACTAGAACAAGTCCAGAAAAGGGCCATTAAAATGGTTAAGATGCGGAAGAACATGATATATAAGACTAGAGAACGAGGGAAATGGATTTTTCAGCTGGGACAAGAGGAGGCTATGAGAAAATCTAACTGCATTGTTTAGTTTAGGAAAGATGGAGCCAGAATCTTTTCATAGGTCCACAAGAGGAGAAGAGGAAATGGACATAATCTGTAAAAAGATAATTCAAATTGGACATGAGAATGAGGGCAGCTAGGCAGTAGAATGGATTTCCAGAGAAGCTTTAGAATTTCCATCCATCTCCATCTCCACGGAGATATTAAAATTTCAATTAAGCCCTGAGCAACCTGACCTAACTTTAAAGTTATCCATGCTTTGTGCAGCAGTTGGCCTCAAAGGGATTGGACCACCAGAGGTCCCCTTCAAAGATGATATGGTTGAAGATTTCAAGCTTCTCCTTCCTGGCAGAAAGTTTCTGAAAGCAGAAACTTGAAAAAGTATTTGCCAGGTTCTGCCATCAAATTGCTATAGTTATCCCCCACATAAATGAAAGGAAAGAAGGTCAGTAGATAACATCTACCTCTGAATGTAAACTCTGGAGAGTCATTTTTTCTGACCTGTGATTGCAGTTTTAAATGGTGTAGATTTTTAGACAGTACATTAGTACATTTACATTTAGAAAGTAAAAAAAAAAAAAAAACCTCAAAATAAATTTATTTAATTGGCTGTTTTAATATTGTCTTAATATTTTAAAGATATTTCATGTCTTCATTTTTACCTCTGCAAAAAGGAACTGGAAAATCCCATGATGCACCATTTCCAGGACTCACAATACATGTCAACATGGCATGGCCTTCTAGGATGTAACCAGAGATACAGCTATATCGGATTTTATCTCCAATGTTGAATCTTGTTCCATGAAGTACTCCTTTAGGTATTTCTCCTGGGTTGCCACAAGTATGACTAGGTAATACTGTCAAAAGAAAGAAGGAAAAATGTTACAGTTAAAAACTGTAGAACGAAGTAATAAATACTTGTCAAACTATTGTAATTAAATAATTGTTTTTATTACTATTTTTTAAAACAGTATTCCTTATACAAATAAGGAGAAATTATGCTATGGAATGTACTTTCACAAAAGATTTCAATTTATAAGAGACATCATGACTTTCAAAGCTAATTTCAAACTCAGTTCTTGGTTTAAAAGTCCTTCAGTGAAGTTCTTTACAGATCTATTTTCAAACAAAATATCCTATAAATCTTTCGGTTTCTCTCTGTTTCTCTGTTTCTCACAGAAATCAGAGATCTAAGATTTCTGTGCATTACAGGAACTACTTAAGGTTGCTGAGTGAGTAGCTACCAAAGCTAGAAGCAAACAATATGATACCTGACTTCTTTTGTGCTGTTTCAGCAGCCTTAATAGAACTCTGAATGAAGTAAAAGAAGTTTTTATTTAATTCTTTTTTGTAAATATTGCAAAAATATTCATACAACATCACTATGGATCCAGACAGTAGAAGGCACTTCATGTACAGTTTTCATTTTAGTTGATAGAACAGCAATTTAAAAGAATCCAATAATTAACTGGTCTCTGACGGTAAATTAAAGTCCAATGTATATTTAAAAAGTTTGCTGTTTTGCTTATTTTCAAATTACTCCAGGTTCTAGAAAATAAATTAAGTCAACCTTTGTTAACAGAAACAGCAAATATGAAGGAAACAGTAACTGAGCAGTGACATTGGGATGATGTGAATGGACATACTTATTTTCTTTTTTATTATAGAAAGTTACTACCATTTGTAAACATTAGTTATTTGGAAGAGATTGTCTTAACTAGTTATCAGTTTAAAGATGATACTCCTCCTCCGAGGAAAAGCAAAAGTGTGTATTGGGGAGGAGGAAAATGGAATTGTTTTTGTTCTGCATCTCATTTGAAAGTTATTAATGGCATGCCATTCCTTTCATTGAAGTAGTACAAATTAAAATTGTTTAATTTCCTTTAGAGCAGAACAAATAAGTGCAGAAAGCTGAAATATGTCATGAACAGAGCACAAAAGACAGAGTGCAAAAGGTAAATGTGTTCATCAAAGAAATGGCGGTCTGAAAAGCTCACATGTAATTCAGGTATTGTTTCAGAAACCGCATGTTTCACGGAGAAATTCTTTCACCCCATACTTCTTTCTTTCCTTACTCTACCCATCTGCAGAATAAACATAACCATACTAACCTCACTAACCTGCATGTTGAGAGGATTAATTACTCAACACAGGCACATCCTCAGAGTGTTGTAAAGCATTATATCAATATATCAATGCTAATTAAGCCCCATTATACCATGTAAGTTCAATTATTGAATGCACACCCTTAATTCATTACTCAAACAGTTAGTCACACTGGCATTTAATTGATCATAATTGCACTTAAGTTACAACCCAAATTACATAAGAAAATTTCAAAAAGGCCAAAAACCATAAAGCTAAAAAAATTAAAAGAGAGAACACTTTCACTTACAACATCCTTTTATGGGAAAAATCCTAAAAATTTCTATAAATATTAAGAAGATAACAAAAGCCACATAACACTCTAATGAACAATGAGTTAGATAAATGTTCTACCAATGTTGCAGATCAGAGATCTAAGATTTCTGTGCATTACAGGAACTACTTAAGGTTGCTGAGTGAGTAGCTACCAAAGCTAGAAGCAAACAATATGATACCCGACTTCTTTTCTGCTGTTTCAGCAGCCTTAATAGAACTGAATATTTATTTGGATATGCTCATTCACATTGGAAAGAGATTCAGTATTTGATTCACATATATGAGGATGAATACATATAAAATAAACTAAAGAAAGTGATTTTAAGACACCGGAATAACTGGAATAAAATCAAGATACTAATTTACATTCCAAAAACTTGGCAACAATGATGCCTTATATGTTACAGCATATATTGCTATCTACTATCATATGTTCTATAGCACTATTAAAAATGCTACCTCTCTCTTGGCAAATTTTCCCCTTTTTGCTGCTTCAGTCATGGTGGGTTAATACAGGTAATTTTGCAAGACAAGTCAAACAAATAAAAATTTGTTACATGCTTTGACACAGGAGAATACCTGCATTTGAAACAAGAATCTTTCTTTCTATTATTTTCAAATCAAAACATTTTTACAAAACACTGTAATGTGAAGTAGTTTCATCATAAGATCTGGTGTATCCAACAATATTTATACAATCCAAAACTCAGCATTTATTTTTATGAGTGGGTGTGCTATCCGGAAAAAAAATGCATTATTCAAAGATACAGATGATTTCTGAAAAACTGCATTCCCAAGGAAAACACATCACAGCAAATCTACGTCTGCCATATACATGACAACTGGCACTGGCTAACTGTTGAAACTGTATTGCAGCAAATCAGTCTTCTATCCATGTAAAGGAGGTCTCCTACAATATGATGTTTTTCTGCCTCTTCTTACCATTACATCTGTCAAGAACACCAGAAAAAATGGGACTTGGCATCCTGAAACTGGCACTCATTTTACCACAATCTCCTAAAAAACAGTGAAAGATGAGTGATCTGAGAATGACAGCCATGTTCAATAATACATGTAATAGTTCACAGGATTTCACCGCCTGTCAAGATCAAGCATTCAACTACATTATTTATGTGCTTTTCTAAAACTTTGATTGAAGTATATTGAGGTAGCCACACAATTTCATCTGCACAGACTTTACTGCTTCTAGTCTGGACCTAAGATGAATTATCCTTTGAAGGTTCCTAACAGTAAACAAATTAGTTTAATCTTTGGATTATTAGAGTTCTGGCTGACCAAAGCTATCATATGCAAAGGGTATATATGTCCATCAAGCTTTAACTTCATTTTCAAGTTTTCAGTAAAAGACCCATATTTTCCTGTAGTGTTACTGAGGTCTACTGTCAATAGGATTGAGAATCTGCAGTCGCTTCTGGAGGAAGCGCGTAGAATCACCAGTGTCACAGCATCTTTCACTATCAAGATGCTTGATTCATGAAATAATTCGATGTTCACTGTGTATTGAGAACAATTATAAACTATACTACACAGAAGCACTGAAGGTAATGGATTTTTTATATTGACCTAACATTAGTGTGTTCTCAGATAGCATGCTTTATCTCATTTTTCTTCACTCAAGTTCTTCCCAGGTTTGAAAAAAAAAAAAATATTACAGTGTTTGGAAAGGAATCTGTTTAGTCTTAGTATTTTAAAAGCAAAAATATATACAATGGGATAGCCAAGCAGATCCATCTCCTAAGATTTCCTCCTCAAACGTCTATCTTCACCATTACCACAGACATAAGAACCTGCGTGGACTCCACTTCCTAGCACAGATCAATCTGGGGCATTGTGCAGAAAGATTTATTCATGAAATTAAAGCTAAAAGATAGGCCTTCCTCATACATTACCTGTATCTTCCTAGACAGTAGAACTGTTTGATAAATGCACATGATCAAAATCCATAATGCAATTTATTAATTAGATAACAAGCCAAAGGTTTTAACTCACTATTTAAACTAACTATGTATGTTATATATTGATTTTTTTAGAACAGTATTCAAAACATCATACTCTATATGTTAAAACATAACACTAATATTCATTATCAGACAGCGGCAAAAGGCTACACCGCAGGCAGGACTGTAAAATGTAGTAGAGAAATGGCACCATTTTTGACGATATATGAATAATCAATTAAAGGTTGTTAAATAAACTCATATTTAACAAATTACGCATTCTCAGATGGCCTGTATCAGATTATTTATTTACACAGTCTTTTCAATACTCTTTCTGAAGCTAAACTCCATATTTATTTGCAGCACAGGCCATTTGAAAGCATATTCACAGCACCTTAAACATAGCAATCCTTTGCTTTCACTCATGGAGAGTTTCCTTCATTTTGTTGGATATATTAGATTTCATCATCTAACCCCTTCTGATTTATCGTAACAGAGAAATCACCTGAAATTATATTACAAAATATAAATGGTAGCTGTCATTGAACTGAATAAACTTTTGAATGATTATTTTATTCCACCTAAGTTTTCTTACTATGGTCATCACACTAGAATGCAAGTGTCTTTATATATGCAAAATGCCTATATGTTTTTCCCATGTTCACTTCAAACCCATCATGACAACTACTGGCAATGTAATGTCCTGTTTTGGCAACATGTTTTTTTGTACTTTGGTTTGAAAGGTCAAGTTAAAAAAAGATAATTTCTAATAAATTCTGAAGGTTTTGAGGGCTCTGGCAGCCCAACTCCTATTATCTTTTCCATGAATAAGGCATCTAGATTTGAAATCAATTATAAAACTATGAAAATTAACTTCCCAACCTTTGCTGAAAGTGCTATGCAGAGGCTCAATCTGACAATGATTTCAGGAGAACATAATGGATTTTTTTTTTCTTCAGATGTCACGATCATAAACTAGATT
The DNA here is from genome assembly GCF_964195595.1 of Calonectris borealis. Taxonomy (NCBI): domain Eukaryota; kingdom Metazoa; phylum Chordata; class Aves; order Procellariiformes; family Procellariidae; genus Calonectris; species Calonectris borealis. The sequence goes on from NC_134314.1 coordinate 25,370,082, forward strand.
ACAAAGATTGCCTAGAGGTCCTAATAGCAAAAAGCTCACACTGCTTAAGACAGTTAAAGATAACAGTTTCATCCTTCTGTGAATCAGTTGCTCAGCTTTTATAGGCCACTGACACACATGGTAGTTGGAACTTGAGAGCAACAATCCAGAAAGCAGCTTAATTCAACTTAAAAAAAACAGGAAGGGGAAAAAGGAAAGGAAGGAGCAAGGTGCACGTTTTTCCTTCACTTATTTCAATAGTTTTACAAGACTTTACAAGGATATATGTTATTTGTTTTTTTTTCCTGTTCTTCCTGAAACAACTGGAAAAGTTTTCTGGGTTGCACCTAAGTTCAGCCAAATGCAAACTTCCCTACTTCTTGCTGTTCCACAGTCCATCTCTTACAGTCCCTTATGTGTTTCTTAACATTACCTTCTTATATTGGTGGCCACAGGCAAAACCACACACAAAGGAAAAAGCTTAAGTTAGGATGAAGTCAGAGTCCCTTGATATGGTTGACAGCTTTGGAATTACAACACTGGGAGGAATTTCAGCAGCTCTGTGGAGAAAATCAGGGTTACAGAAAATTTCAAGGCATATGTCAAGATGTTTAATAGGTGTGATGCACAGCCCATGATACCCTGTCCACATGGCTACAGTAAGTGTTGTACTTTGCAGTTCCATGCATAAATAGAAGATATACATACAACCGTATTTCCAGAGTCATAGAAGAAGAAAATAGTTTTTGAGGAGGGTAATAACTATACTCGTGATGAAAACAGAACAAAATATGCTAACAAATAAGAGAGGAAAAAACTTGCAAGAATGGCACTGAAACTGAAGTCTCTGCTCCAACTCAGAAAAGCAGCTTCATTTCAAAAGGAACTTAGGAAAAAAAAATTAATAGCCTTTTAATCTACCAAACTAAAAGTGCTGTACTGAACAACAGATGGACTTAGAAAGATACTTATATGTATATACATGTAAAAGTATTTTCTTTAATAAAATTTTTCTGGAAATAGTATAATGGTTTCTTCTAAGGTGTAAGAAATGAAATTTGCTTTGAAAAACTAATTCTAAAGAATTCTGTAGAACTCTACTTGCCATTTCTACCTACAAAAAGACTACAAGATCGATATATTTGATTTTTTTTAAGTTTCTAATGTCTTACATTAAACTCTGTTACAGTACATTTTGACCTCTCTTTTTTAAATAATTCCAAATATTGAATCAATTGAAAAGCATGTAATATTTCACTGTCAATTTATTAAACAACTTTGTCCTTTCTATTTCCAGGAGCTATGCACAATGAATAGTTAATTGATCTACAAGCGCTGATTTCCACATTAGTATGGGACATGCAGAAGCATGTAGGTCATTTGTCAGAGGACAGTACCATGACAGAAACTGCACAGTCCTACCCTTAGCAAAATTCTTCTTTATTCTCAAAACCAACATGGCCTGCAAACTTGCTTTCATAGATATGACACTTTTTGAAAAGCAAGAGTTCAGGGTGACACCAAACCAGGGAGCAGTCCATACATTGAAGGGCAGGATTGCTATTCTCCAGGCTGTCGAGATCCCTTTGAAACATTTTGACACAAATATCATGAAATTCAACAAAGGCAAATGCAAAGTTTTGCCCCCAGGACAGCATAACACCATGCAACTGTACAGTGTGGCGCCAGCTAGCTGGGAAGTAGTTTGGCAGAAAGGGACCTTGCAGCAATGTGCTCTGGCAGCAAAGACACACAACTGCACCCCAAACTGTAGAAGAGTCAAAGAGCAGCCAGCAGACCAAGGGAAATTATTATTCCCCTCTATATTGCACTTGTGAGTCTCTAGCTGGAGTACTGTGTCTCATCTGGGGCTTTCCAGTACAAGGAGGAGATTAACATACCAGATCAAGTTCAGTGGAGCACCACCACAATGGTTAGGGTCTGGGGCACTTGTCCTGTGATGGGAGGCTGAGGGAGCTGGATTGTTCAGCCTGGAGAAACGACTGCTTTGGAAAGGGGGAATCTTAATCCTGTCTCCATATACCTAATGGGAGAATGTAGAGATGATTTTTCTCAAAAGCGCACAGTGACAAGATGGGATGCAACGGATGCACGTTGCAACAACGGAAACTGCATTTAGAACTTCGAATGTTTGGGTTTTTTTCCAGCTTGAGAGCAGCCAAGGATTGAAGTAAGTTGCCCGGAGAGATTGTGAAAACTGTCCTTGGAAACATCCAAACATGACAGGACAAGTCCCTGTGCAACCTCATATAACTTGGTCCTTCTTTGGTGGAAACAAACACCAGAGACCCTTCCTAATTTAAATCAGTCTATATTTCCATCTTCAAGAAGTTGGGTGACAAACAAGCCCCTTTAGAACCACTGGCAGCTAGTGCTACTTAATCTGATTATAACTTTTTCCTAGTTTTTATGGTCCTGAGCTTCAAGTTCATTCTTGACTTTGATTATATGCTTCTGGAACACAGATTATGCAAGCACAGACAAAATGGTAATATCTAATGTAATACAGAGTATTGGTCCACAGCTAGGGCCCTGGGTTCTATAGAAATAATAAAAATAAAATAATTTTATGTTTAAGTTCTAATATTTAAAAAGCCCCCAGTATAATAAAGATAATGTGAAACCACATAATAAGAAAAATAATAGTTAAAAGAAATGCCTCCCACAGGAAGTGTAATTCAACAATTACTCTCTGTTGGTACTATCGCTAAATTAATTTTTACTCTATGTAGTAGTTTTGTTACGATATTGAATAAAGGCTCCTGTGAACACTCAATTTTTATTCTATTTGTTTTAGTGTATATATATTATATGTACATACACACATATGCACATTAGATCAAAACAGGAAATCTTCAGTTTGAATGCCTCCAGTTTTAGGTTTTTTCTTAATATGAGATCCCAGGATTTCTTCAAAACCTCTTCCAGCAGCTGATATGTTAAAATACAAATCTCACACAAGACATCGATTTAAGCTGACTATTAATCTATTTGTGGGGGGAAGGAAAAAAAAAAAAAAGGAAGATAAATATGCATAGAATTTTTACCTTTATTCCCCATGAAATGAAATGAGGAATTTTTTCCCAACGGCAGAGTTACAAAAAATCATGTTCAGAATCTACTACCAGAAGGGTAGTACCCAACTTTTTGTCATTGGCACATGTGCTCATACACACACCCATGCAGACATACAATAAACCTTGAAAGCTTTAGTCTGCAAGTTACCTAACATCAGATATTTACATCCTTCTTAAAAATTATTTCATCAAAAATTAATGGATTTCATTTGGTTTACTCTAGGGGAAGGAAGAGTTCACTCATAGAAACCTAAACATAAAAATGCAAGTTCGTGGAATACCTGATAATTAAGCCATATTTACACTTCAAGGTGCCAAATGCAGCATTCAAGAATCTACATGGCACACAAACGTACATACTGAAGCATCAAACATGGCCCACTATTTATCTGCTGGCAACTTTTTTATTCAGACTTTGTTGGGCCTACTTGAGATTTTTTTCTTTAAAAAACCCAACCAACCAACCAAAAAACCACAGCCTTATTGGCTTACAGAAATAAAGCTGTTAAGTTTATTATCATTAGCTGAGCAAGTAGAAACCTGTTTTTTCATAGAATCCAAGGATAAGAGGAAATCTGTTCCCTGCTATGTGTTCGTTTCTGTATTTGTGCACTCATAAATCATTGCAATATTTTCCATATAAAATACTTGGATCATATCACAAGAAAGCTCCAGCTTTCTTGTTTTACAAGCATTTATCCAACTGTGTCTGTCCGTCTCTAAGGATGTGCAAAATTGTATTGGATTGCACAGCTATGAAAATCATTTGGGAGTATGCAGCAACTTTAAAACTCTAATACATCTTCCACACTGAGATTGATATTTTAATTTTCTTGTGCAGGTAATAACAAAAGATTGATGGATTTTATTTTTAGTGTGTTTACTTTTATTATAAAGTATGTAATAAATGTCTTGCCGTTGGTTATAAGACTATAAAAGTCAATATTGTACAAACAATGCCAGAAAACTCTCAAGTGCAAAGGCAATCTGAAGTTAAAGCTAAAACTTTCTATTTCCTCATACTTATTTTGCTTCAGATGTACTACACACTTCCCTAGATGAGCTGAGATCAGTGAGCAATATTTCTAGATTTTAGCTCGCTCTTCTTGAAACAGGAGAAAAAGTGGAGCATGACAGTCCAGGCCGAGGCTATAAAAAGCATTTGAGGCTGTGCAGAATTTATAAATGGAAACTTTGCCAGCTACCAGAGATTAAAAGTCATTAGTCATATTCTTAAGAATATCAGAATCATGCTTTTCCACCTCCTCTGAAAAGTTCAGTGTGTTCTATGGTCTGTCTTCCAGTTTGTCAGTACAATCATCACAAGTGTGTGCAGTATCTGCCCTTCTCATTCTGAGAAAGATCATGACGACCTTTTGGCAATGAAGGTACTCCTGATTTCTCAACTATCCTCCCACAGCGTTACTTCCAAACTGTCAACATAGAAAATGTAATCGGAAGACTACCTCTAGCTCACCACCTCATGTATTATAACAAATAAAACCAAGAAAATACCTTTTTTAACCAGACCACTTCTGAGGATCCCACTAGACAAAACACCTACACTCAACTCATAAAAATCAAATCCATCCTGTGCTTGAAAGTCCATAGGATATGAAGGTAAAAATGACAATATCTCTGTGTGTTAAACAAGGTACTTATCAAACAGAAAGATAAGTACAAGAAACTGCTAAGACCTTATCTGGAGTCCTGCATACAAATCTGATTACCCATGTTCAGATAAGAGTAATTCAATCTGAAGCAAATGCAGAGCAGGGCTACTGAAGTGATCAAGAGCTAGAGAGCTTTTAAGAGGATATTGGAAGATTTTTACAGCTATAATCCGAGAAATGAAGATTAAAATGCAGTCACTATGAAGACACTGGAAGGCAAACACCAGGTCATAAGAAATATTATACAAGCTGAAGGCAAGGTTGGGACAAAAATGAAAGCGCATTAATGAATCACAATTACAAGCAGGTTGAAAACGAGAAGCATTCTATGCAAAACGTGAAACTATGGGGCAGTTTCCATACAGTCATATGGAGAGAGGAGACTGGGGGGAGTATGACTAGTCTGAAGCTGACCTTAATTTATAGCAATTTAAAAAAAAAATTACTCCCTGTGTCTTATGGAGTCTGATCAAGGAATGCAGAAGCTTCCTCATCTGTCCGACACAACTGGAGACAAAAGGTCTAAGAGATCCACTTGCACACCTCCAATCCTGTCAGCCTACCAACACACAGATGTTTGGGTCTGACATTTTTTTTCATTAAAATTGACTTTGACAGAGAATGAGAAAGTTAATTGACTTCTGATTTTACATGGAAAAGCACACATTTCAAGATGGAAGACAGGAGTGTACCAAGACACTATTATCTTCATATACTTACATGATTAAACAAAATATATTGCACAATCAAGACTTTTGTATTCTTGTTACTATTAAAAAAGCAGTGGAGCATGAAAAGATTTACATATATCTTACCCAAGTATATATAAATTTCATACATCTAGCAATCTGAAGCCTATTTTTTCCTAATACTTGTTTTTCCTGGAAACCCCTTGAAAGAAGACTTTGTCTGATCCATATTGAGAATTATGTTATTAAGACAAGAGAACAAGCTTACACTTAATGAGCGCAAGACAACAGAACACATACTACAACTATACAGATGAATTGTGAATAAAAACTGTTGGAGACAGATTTCACAAACAGATATTCTCTTTATTGCTCCCAACATTCTCTGCAATGATTGTTGCTACTAAATCAAGTTGGATTTTGAACTATTAAGACCTGCCATACTAGGTAAGGACAGTAATTTTAATAGAATAAGGCATGAGCTTACTCTTCTTTAAGTCATAAAGTTGTAATCACATTGTTTACAAATATCCTAGATACACTTGAAATTATGTTTATTAAATATAATCAAAATGCTTTACGTTTCAGCAAAATACATTCAAGAAGAAAGATTCTTTAACTCTGAAGAGATAAAGCTTAATGCAAAGCACCCAATGTGATGTATTATTCGATAAATACAAACTGTGGAACATCTTGCATGTACCACTTTTCTGTCCTCAATACAGGTCAGGAAAAACCTTATGGGACTGAAAGAGAGACAAGAAAGGAAGTAATAGCAGATTAAATTTCGTAAAAATCAGCTTGTAATGTATCAGCATGTAATAAATACACTTCTTTGATTTAATAGAAGCTTGTCTTCAGCTATCACCAGCTTGCCATCATACCTGCAGCTCCTTATTACTAGCTAAGGCAATATTCCTGCTAAAAAACACTTGTTTCCTTTTCCTTCTTTCTTTCTTTCCTATACCCTGATTTACTGTTTGTTGAGATTACAGAAAAGCCCTGAGAACAAATTGCCCCAGCATCAGGAGTGTTCTCTGCTCTGGTTCAGGCACCCCACCTCTTCTGCCACTATGGTGGCTTTTAACAAAGCTGGACTGCGGGGTCTCGCAAGTTTTCCACAACTCTTCTCTTGCCCTCAACGCTTTGGTAAGTGGCACTCCATTGCCACCAGAGACTTCAAACTTTACCTTGCTTACAGATGAACATGAGGCGAATTTTTAACAGGAATTCAGTATGACATACAAGCCTCTTATCTACTCCTGTAATGGAAAATAAAAGGAATTAGGGCTTGTACTTAGGTCCTGAAGACAAGTGGCACTGAAAAAGTCATAGCCACGTAATTAACTTTTTCTTCTCACCTCTTACAGATATGGTGTCTGGAAGAAAGGTTCTGTCCTGTCCTATTCCCTGATCAATGCTAAGAATTGTCTTGGATACAGGTTAAAACCATGCCAGGAGCACGTATGGTTAAAAACCATGGATGATAGCATTGCGGTTCTCAAGACCCTGCAGTCCTTGTCCTTCCAGTTTCCTGCAGGAATGGTGAGGAGTTTTTTCCCTCTCCCAATTCTGTTGCTGTTGTTAGAAACCCTTGTGATAACAGAAATGCACTGCCTTTTTCAACTTTGTCCCGATTTATTCTTAAAAATGGCATCAGAAAGTTATTTGAGTTATGAAGGCTTTTGTCTGGTTAGCATTTGTAGACTCATACTTCAATAAGGGTGTCAAATAACTTACTCCCTGCTTCAGCAATATGGAAAAACAGCAGTGTAAGGGCAGGAGAAGAATCTACCATCTCAAAAGCTTTAGCTATCGGAGAATTATATATAGCTTGCTACCTGGGAAGTCCTCAGGTGACATACATTTCAATGTGCAGCATTTCATGGCCCTAAATGAAACAGAGAGAGATGTATTTTGCACTCCACAGCTATAGTCTGTGAAAGTTAACATAGCTTTGATGAAAATACCGATTTTAATGCGAGTTTAGTGAGATGAGAGTTTGTAAGCTTTCATGACTCAGCTGACTTCACAGGCAAGAAAGGATTCTCAAATTAATTCTTTTCATGTGTCAGTGTCTCACAACATGCAACACAGATTTTCTATTTAACCACTCAAGGTGAGGCAGAGAGGGCTCTTTAAAACAGCAAATTCTGTCACCAAACCTTTGTTTGCAATATAACAATATGAATTTCTGTTGCTTATTTTCAGTTGCTTATTTTCAATGCTGCCTTGTGCTATCCTCTTGTTTCTTACAGTGGTTTACACGACCAATCTATGAATAAGTACAGAGAACTGATCTGGCTTTGAAAAGAAAAAAAAACCCTCAAACACACATGTAAATGCATGTTTGGCACGATGTTTAAGCTGTAGCGGTTAACATCCCAGCTTCAGGGGAAAAAATATATAGATGATTGTGCAACTGGGATGCTGGTTAGCTGCAGTATGGGAATAAGAATGAAGAGCAGCAAGAAGAAAACAGATACCAAAATGAACCACATTTTGAAACCATGATCTGAAGTTTGTCAATGACACCTGCTTTCTATAAGGCAAGTTCTTTGCATAGTAGTTAGAACAAATACCTGGTAAAAGGACTCTTGTACAAACAGGAGGAGGAGGAGAAACAAGTAAGGAAAGAAGACAAAACTCTACATATGCAATTTGACATAATGTTATTCGTGGCATCTTAATTAATCAGAAAAGGAGAATTTTAGGGGCTAAATAAACACAAGCTTAAATTGTTTTTTTTTCCTAAACTTTTTTTCCCAGTAACATGCAGTGGCATCTTCAGAACTTCTGGAATCTCTGTCGTGGAAGTACATATTTTAGCACATATTTTTTAGCTGACAAAATGTGATATTTCTAGAAAAAGGATCTGTGGCCCATCATGCAAATCCATCCTTAAGTATTTTTTTGGTTGTTTTTTTTTTAATTAGTCATTTTTGACATGAGAAACCTTAAAAGCTCCTTCAAAAGCCCTTAAGCTTCAATCATGCCAAGCTGATGCCCCTGTTCATGACATGTGAGCACTCTGCTAAAAATCCTACTGCACTGATGAGATAAGGAAGCAGGGGTCTAGAGAAAAAAAGTGACTTAAATCCACTGTAAACCTAAATTAAAACAGTGTTCTATTTGTTAGAAATGCTTTGTTTTGTTTCCATTCTATATTAAAAGAAAATGAGTGACAAAATTGCATTATATTCCTTTAATCAAATATACGATTCAGAAAAAGGAAAACAAAAAGATTAAACCCCAAATGGCAGAGCTTTTGAAATTAAAAATTCCTTGGATCACTCTGGAGGAGCAAGATTATTATTTACACAGATATTGTTTTATAGATGCCATAGAAACCAAGTAAACATGTGCATGCATATGTGAGAGCAAACAGTTACTTGAAAAGCCAGGTGAGGGCCTTTTACTACATTAACTTTGAGGCAGCGCAGAAATGATCCAGACGCAGAGAAGTACTTTCAAACCTAAGTTAGGATGCATTTCCATCACTCAATGGAGCAGGGTGTGAAGAGTTTCACTCTTCGCAAAATACAGTGAAGTACGGAGAGAATAGTTAAAGTCCTGAAAGCACCACAGCCGAATAATTATAGCACTTCACCTTAGCAAATAAGCCAGCTTAGCCTTTTCTGTAACTACGTACCCACTCCCAGTGCTGTAAAGTGGCTGACAGCAGCTAGCCCGTACAGTTCAGCACCCTACTGCACACAGCAGTGTAAACCTGGCTCTGAACTTCAGTTTCCAGGCAAGCTAACTGCTTGCACAGATCTCTCATTTTAAAATGTAGCCATAGAGCTAAACATAGACAGTAGTTATGTTCAATTTCATGCTTTTACAAAAAAAGCTGAAAGAATAAGTAAAAAACACAACTAGAGGCTTACCGGTTCAGTCTTCTGATGATGACCTGTGGTTGCTCCCAGGAGAACAATGAGACTCGTTAGAGTGAAACCCGTAAACATTGTTTACTAAGTAATAAAGTTGTAAGGAACTGGAGAGTGGAAACAAGTGAGAATGGACAGATTTCTCAAGATGTTTCCTCTGGAACATTTGGTATAAAATTCCCTTGAAATTTCTAAAGCACTTTGGTCCTCAGGCTTGAATTTGATTTGTGTTAGATCTCAGGGATTCTTAATGAGTGAAGATTTCCTATCCTGTAGTTACAAATCACAAGTTTCCTTCTTTTTTTAAAACTTACTCTCAAACTCATTTTGCACAACTGGCATTTCAGAGTCCACCCAACAATATCCTCCACCCCACTGAATTCTGTATTAGCCCATTTTATAGTTCATATGTTCAGTAATGGTCTAACCAAAACTTACTCTGCAGAGGACTAACTCTCAGGGCCATTTGGATCTGGAGATGACACTAGATTCTCATCTAGCTCTTCTTATGAGATTTTGGCTATAACTGACACTTGCAGACAGACGCTATTAAACAATTTCCATGTGTTCTCCATCTCCGTAATCCTTTTGGGACTCTAACACCACCAGTGTGGTAAAAAATAAACAAAACGAAGAAGAAACCCACTAGTTCTTTATGTAATATGACATTCTGTCCACTTTGGTTGCCGTTGTCTGTTTTAACCCTAAGCTCAAAACAGCATATGGAACACCAGAAGGTATTTTCATCCTCCTCAGTTTTATCACAATCTTGACAGCCAGATTAGTATTGTGGCTATTTGAACAATGAAGCCATCTGTGAGGCTGATGCCATATCAAAGGAAAAGTTTACTTTACTACAATATTTGTTCAATGTGCAGCTAAAGGACATTGTCCGCTATTATTTGTCTAAAAGATTATTTACTGGAAGCAATGGAAGAGAGTTTAATACTGAAATTGTCCCAGAATTCATTAATTCCATGTTTGTTTCTGTACTACAAGTGTGCAAGGGGGTAAGGGTGATCTCCAAATCTGAAAGAAAACAAGTCTCTTCTACTCAAAACCCCAGAAGACTGTGTCACTGGACACCATGCTGCACTTCGAGAGACTTCACATACATGTGAGTCACTAGATCAGGGTAAGGAGACATGCTGACTACACTATACACTGAAACTGAACGGAACTGAGGCCAGCTGGCACATTATTATTACACTTTCTGAGCCTGCAAAACAGGATGGCTGCATCCAGATTGCCTGTTCGAACAGTCAGCAAGCTGTACCAACTTCTGAGTCATTCCCAAGAATCATTCAGGAAAGAGCTACTTGTCCCAAACAAAACTCGTGCTGCGATCCATCTAACAAACAGTATAGACGGCTGGTGCCCCTGCCCACATCCGGACAGGGGTTAATATCCTGGTGTAGATGAAGACACCAGGACGGTCTTGATTGCTCACTCATGCCAGACAAGGAAGAGAAAGAGTATCAGCAGCTACTGTGGTAGATGGACACTAAACTTTTGGATGTCTATGTGATCACTGTCCTACCCTTTTACTGTCCCTCAGAGAGCACTCCAAGCCTGTTTTGCTTTTAAATAATTCTATGATACACCCCACAATAAATAGAAAGAAGCACTAAGAAGATCAGCTTTCCCTCTACAATGATTATTTCAGGGAAAAAATCATAAAGTTATCTCTGCTGCCACCTCCAATGGAATGGGACAACCATCTCGTATACAACCAAGGAGTTTTGGGGGTTTGTTTTCAACATACAGCTAACCCCATCTGCTTGGATATACAAACAAAAGACAATTAAAAATCAGGTAAAAGTACAACCCCACAGGATATGAAATAATGAAGCAAGGATAAAATCTGCACTGTACTGATAGCAAGGATCATATCTACACAAATTCAAAAGACTTAAATAGATCAAATAGGCTTTTTTCCCCAAGACTTTCATACAACTTGTTGCCTGGAGATTTTAGCCTGTTGAACAGCTACGGCTTTGCACAGGTTTCTGAAGTTTGAAAGGCACCAGTTCTTGCTGCACTGTCCCTCTAAGGTGTAGCCTGGCACATCGATTTGCTTCATGTAAACCCTGGGAGAGAAAGTGATTTTATGGATCTGTCTGTTAATACTAACCTATCAAATTTTCTTCCCAAAAAGCAGTTCTGTAATCTGCCAGCTGTTAAATGACAGAGAAGTGAAAGCTTTATGTTCATTCAGTAATCACAGCAGCTCTTTTTCACTAAACCAGTTTTCCATTTATAAAGAGCTCGTCAAGGTGAGGGGTAATATCTCAAGAGACAAACACAGTCTGCCTTCATCATTCACCCACATTTTTAATGTGGTTCCAAGGCTGGCTGTGAAATATCTCCCAGTGATATAAGAATTCTTTATGAAACCAACAAAATACTTCAAATTATTAAGTGCCACTTCAGTATCTCCGATATGTGGCATTTATGGGTATTAGAGATTTTCATGGTTTCTCACAGTTGGAAAATTAAGTTTAGAGTTTGGAACTTGTTTTAGATGCTGAATGCTGAAGCAATAAAGGTATACTAATAACGCTGTAAGAATTACTACACATTGAATCTCTCCTCAAAACTAAGAGCTAAAAAACCAGTCTATTAAATGCACTTTGCAAAAGCTATTCCTATAAAACATAAGCAGTGTGGTAGACAGTGTAAAAAATTGTATCTGACACAAGTAGATAACAGCACAGATATTTTTCTTAAGTGACACACCAAAATATGAAGGAAAATTCCAGAATTTCAATGTCAGATGTGGAATGTTCTTATTGGCAAAATTAAACAGCATGGAATAGCTTATTTGAAAATAAAGCCTTTTGAGTCTTTGCATCTCCTAATTACTAAACTTTTTCTCAAAACAGTGAGGTGTAGCCTCTGCATCTAATAGAATGAGATTTAGAAATCTCATGAGTTGGTTTATCTTTTATTTGAAGCAAGTAAGTCACAATCCAGTGTCATACTTTTACTCATGCTTATCTTTAATCATAAGTGTTTAGTCAAAGAATTCACAGTCAGAAATTCAAATTATATGCAGACTAGATGTCTAAATCCAGCAAATACAAGTTGTAAGGGAATAGAATTGTTAGGAAAAAACCTGTTAGAAATCAAGGGGGTATTTTCTTCCAGTATTTTGATTTATCAAAATTCTGCTATCTCTAATAGTCTTTAACAATACTGTACACCAAAGGTCTCCTTATGAAAGATACAGACTCCTTTTGGGCAAAGTATTTCCGACATGCTCAGGTGAAATGAAATACAAGTGGACAGAGAAGCTGGTCATAAAAGTTGCACTAGAATCAATGTACTTCAGGGTAGAGTTGTGCAGTCAAAGTATTTTCTTGCAACTGATCCCCACACCCCCCCAAATAAAGGTGATTTAACACTACTGAGATTTGTTGTAAGGGAGTTTGGACATTTATAATGAAGAACTTGATTCAAAACCTCTTCAGAGCAGCAAAATTCAGTTAAGGGCACAGACTGCAACCCTTCCTATCGGCAAGCTGCCCAACAAGTGACATGTTTCAGTTTTCAGTCTAGGGGCCCCGACAGCATCCCCTCTCCTGAAGGTCTGGCTGCTGGGGCTGAGGGTCACCGCAGACACAGCGCAGCCAAGGGCTGTCCCCTTCCCTTGGGGACTGCCACAGCGTCCCACACAGCACCGTGGGCTGACGTCCCAGCCTGGCGCTGGACACGGGCCCATCACCGCGACCCTGTCCTGCCACCCCGGGGCTGGGCCTGACCCTGGCTACCATCCAGGCCTGTCCCGCTCCCCCGGGCCCCTGCTGGCGAGGCCCCTGCCAGCACAGACGGCCCTTGCTGCTCCTTCGTATCTGCAGTAAAAGTCTCAGGAATACATAAAATCTCCTCGATTTAATTTCTAGAAGTTGAGAACGCTCATTCTATTTCAAGACAACGTAGGTTGCTTCTTACAGCCAAGGCGGTGGTTTTCATGTAACACCAGGATAATGTCAGCAATTCAATCTCTAACTTTCACACCTGAAAAACTCTGAAGATACAAGTTATGAGATACAAATCCAAATAAAAGCTTTGGTTTACAGAGCTTAAAGTACTGCTGTACGCAGCTCGCATGCACCTGGACTATGGGTGTGCTTGTGGGGAAGGAAAAAAAAACAAAAAAACAAACCAAAACAAAAATCCACACTTCTATTCACTGTTTGTAGCTTCCAACATTTCTCATGCCATCCGTTAGATCATAACAGAAAGTATTCAGTATTTTTCCACGTACCAAAGTGAGAAAAGCACCATTTTAGAACGAAGAAGGCAAGGCATATGGGAACACATAGTATCTTTCATTTGATCAGCTGTTATAAACACAAAGCATAAGGCTTGCTCAGCAAGATCCTGACCTGCAAATGGGCTTCGTATCCAAAAGTTATGCATCTTCTCAAGTCTGACTTAGTTTAACTACGTAGTTTGATTTCTGTCCACAAATTTTGCCTGGTTTATATTCATAGACCACCACAAGTAGAACAATGCTGCCATTGTAACATATTTGGTATTGACATAAGTAGGCAACATGCAAAGGTGAATTTACCTACTTCTTCTACATACACAGACACACACTTCTTTTGGGAGCATGACACACAACAGATAATCAAGTCAATATGTGAAGTAGAATGAGAAAAAAATTATTCATAACACAATGGTGACAATTTTGACAAAACTATAAAAGGAAATCTGGAATGAGATGTTATTAGACCATTTCAGAAAAACACATATACCTTGTGTCAATCAGAAACCACATATCAATCAGAATGGCATGAAGTGGGGTAATGGCTGTTTATTAAACTGTAGAAATAGTGGAAAAGTACATTAGTGTTAAATGAAATGGTTAGCATGTAAGTAATACTATGATCCAAAGTTTTTTTAACATCAAAAATAATTGGCTTTTTTTTTCCCCTCTAACCCCACCATGCTTTTGAGATGCCTTTGAGTATTTGTCTGTCAATTTACTAACAGCTGCAGAGGATGTGGGCAAACAGAAGATTTGACTTATCTGCTGCAGTGAATAACACGTAATGGAACCAACTTCTATTATTTCATGGGCTAAGATTCTTTTTTTTTTTGCAGTTGTCTGCAAATGGACTGTTCCTCTCAAGCACAGCAGTGATTGAATAATAAAGAAAGTAACAGCCATCTGAGTAGCTGTAAGGGAGAACTCAGTAGAACTCAGATGGCTTTTACAGATGTGAATCAGGACCTCTTCTTCTTTTAAATCCAAGTAACCAATGGACAGATTCATTGTGTGCAGGTCTCATTACAAGCTGGGCATATACATACACTACAGTAATAAAAAAGAAATTTTTTGCTTCCTCCTTTTAAATATAAACCGTGTAGGATCTTCTTGGGCCGACTTTTCTCAAAATAGAAACTTGGTAGATCATGTTTACTCTTTATAAAATGTAGAATTGTTAACTTAGCTCTTCCTGTGTTTTACACGGTATTAAATAACCTTGGAAACTGAGGATTTCTTCTAGCATGACACAAAGTAACCTTAGTGTTTTAAAATATACTGTAAAGTTTAAAATGCATTTGATGGCTTAAGCATTCACAGGAACTTAGTGTTGTAGATCACAGGAGGAAGCTCATTTACCCATCAGTTTTACAGCTCCAAGCAAGGCAACCCTGCATAAAAGATACTCTGTCATTCCTTGTCCTTCATACCAGGCTGATTCCCCTGCTGCTGGGGGACAAAGACATATGAGCTTTTGCGGTGTACAAGGCCAGAAATAATTTTACATGGATGGAAGACGTGGACAGTTTCCTGTCTTACTTATTGAACACTGTTTACAGGTTTTAATTGCAGAATGTCACTTTGGTAATTACACCCAGTCTCTGATATACCTGCTTAGCTAAGGTTGTGCCAGTGATTTTTTTTTTCATATTTGCTATTTAAGTCAGACAACTCATTTCTTCCAAGACCTCTAACCTTTTCGTTTAAGTAAACAAGTAATCATACAGCCAAAAAATAGAAGTGAAGCAAAAAAACTCAAAAGACTTATGATAATCCTCATAAAGATAATTATTTAACTTTAGCACAAATCTAAAGGTTTTTTGGAAGGTCCCTTTTAAAGATTAGTGCTGAAATTTAATAACCCTGAAGCATTTCGTTATACACTATATTTTATTAGAATTAGGGTAGAATTAGCCAAAGTGTCTAAGCCACAAGAGGTCTCACCCACAGCAACATGTTCGTGAAGTCTGGGGAAGAGTGGCTGGAAAGCTGCCCAGAGGAAAAGGACCTGGGGGTGCTGATTGACAGCTGGCTGAACATGAGCCGGCAGTGTGCCCAGGTGGCCAAGAAGGCCAACGGCATCCTGGCCTGTATCAGAAATAGTGTGGCCAGCAGGAGTAGGGAGGTGATCGTCCCCCTGTACTCCGCACTGGTGAGGCCGCTCCTCGAATCCTGTGTTCAGTTTTGGGCCCCTCACTCCAAGAAGGACATGGAGGTGCTGGAGCATGTCCAGAGAAGGGCAAGGAAGCTGGTGAAGGGCCTGGAGCACAAGCCTTATGAGGAGTGGCTGAGGGAACTGGGACTGTTTAGCCTGGAGAAGAGGAGGCTGAGGGGAGACCTCATCGCGCTCTACAACTACCTGAAAGGAGGTTGTAGCGAGGTGGGTGTTGGTCTCTTCTGCCAAGTAACTAGCGATAGGACAAGAGGAAATGGCCTCAAGTTGTGCCAGGGGAGGTTTAGGTTGGATATTAGGAGAAATTTCTTTACTGAAAGAGTGGTCAGGCCTTGGAACAGGCTGCCCAGGGAAGTGGTTGAGTCACCATCCCTGGAAGTATTTAAAAGACGTGTAGATGAGGCTCTTAGGGACATGGATTAGTGGGCATGGTAGTGTTGGGTTGACGGTTGGACTCGATGATCTTAGAGGTCTTTTCCAACCTTAATGATTCTATGATTCTATGGTATTATCAGCTACGTGACCCTCCAGCTAGGGAGCTGGGAGTTACAGCTTTCATAGTATTAGGTTTTTCCCCCATTTGTCTGTCTGGTCCAGGCAAAACACTGTGCAGTCAGCAAACCCCTTGCTTATAGTGCTAGGGATGCAGAAGGAGCAATGATCAGTTTAGCTATAAACCTCAAATCCCACTTACCTCTCAGTTTCATAGCTCCAAACAGTGCTACACTGCTTATGAGATACTTTATAATTCCCCTGCTTTGTCATTTGCCTTTCCCTTACCTTTGTCTTTTTTTATGGCTGCTAATTGTCTAAATTCCTCAGCACAAAGATGACTTCTTCTTACTCCCATTCTTTGCACTGTGCTAACACAGTATTGTGATGCTCCCTGTGTGTAAAGTGGGTCTGGGTTGAAAATAGTACTTTCATGTCTAAATGGGTTGCTGACATTAGTCAACAAGAGGGAAGAAAATTCAACAGCAGTAAAGGATACCACTACAGCAGTGGCAAGAGATGATCTAACATAATCTACTCAAGCCTAATGTGAAAGAAAGAAAGGGGGCTAAATGCAAAATTATATACATCATGGCCAACATTAAGACAATGTAATGAACTTGAAAACTAGGTTCTACCACTTCAGTGAGTTGTAGCTGACTATAAACATCATAGATTGTTCCAATATAGTCTTGTGTCTACAAACTAGCATTGCCTGTCCATATCATTACTCATGCATATACATACTCACTGATGAAATTTTCAGAGGAGTTTAGAAAGCACCCTGAGGCTCCTTTGAGTTAGTTTGAAATCTGGAGCCCAGACTCACAAGGGGAGGAATGGGGATGACACACTGGACGGGAAACGAGGGACACCACAAAAAAACCCCAAAACAAAACACCGTTCCTCAGTTACAATACTTTAGTTCCGAGAATTCCGAGCTCTTTCGAGAACTTGTAGATCTTGTCAGAAGGTTTTATCAGGAAAATATAGGTTCAATTTACATACCACTTACAGGATTTTTAACTTCTTCCAAAATAGGAAAAAAAGGATTACAATAGGAAATTAGGAGACTTGTACAGATTTTAGATCAAATATCGCAGGTAACCTTAAAATTTCCTGTAATAAAGTACTAAGTGTTACGTAGTTACCCTATTTGAACCCAACAACTTGTATAGTAACATATAACTCCCAGAAATGGAAAGACATCGTATAAGAGGCATAAAGCACTGCCATTTTACTCCAGTGGTTAATCATCCTTTTAGTTAAAATGTGTATCTAATTTTGTATTTGCATTTTTAGCTATATTCTTCAGCTACTGTTTCTTGCTGAGGTTCTGCTAGCATGAAAATTCTTCTGTTTTTCTCCTGTGTGAAGGTACATGTACTTTCTAATCAAATATTTCCATCAGCTGCATCTGCAGTTGATGGGAAGGGATTGACAAATGATTTTCCCCAAGCTCAATTCAGCAATAAAATACCATTTCTCACTTTCAATTTTTGGTGTCATTTTCTTTCCTCCTTCCCATTCCCAGGTTTCGTCTTCTTCAAAAACAAAAAAAGAGCAAGAGGAAGCTTCAGCATTTTTTCTTTCATTGGGAATTTACATATTATGCATCAAAATATGCTCAAATTATTTACTTAAGAAAAATAGGCTTTAGCTCAGATAGATGTAAGCATCAAAGATGAAGGAAGATTGGAAGAAAACTGTCAGATAATTCTTATAATTGCAAATTCATACTTAAGTAAATAGATATCTCTTTTTATTTGAGAATTTTTAAAGATTTTGTATTTTTTCTATACGAATTAGAAGCTACACAGCTGTAACCACCATTCAGAACAATGACCTCTGCAGTTCACAGGGAATATAGACTGCAGCTGCTAAATTTCCAGTCAAAAATCTTACACTGCTTTAAAAAGGAGCTCGTCATTGGTTTTCCTGGAATGCAGAAAGGAGCACCACATAGCCTGCAGTTTAGTATTGCTAACAAAGAATTTGAAACAATCAACTACGGATGGAATATGCAATTCTCAAGAAAGCTGGTACCGGTAAGTATAAATGAAGTGTAAGCTCACGGTCATTCTCAAGGAAAGATGCTGAAGGTGTTTAAAGTCAGAAAAAAGTCAGTTAGGGATTCTGATACAGCAGGCTGGAATCATTTTAGAGATGGATACTGACTGAAGACTGATAGACTGTCGTGGTTTAACCTGGCAGGTAGCCAAATACCACACAGCCGCTCACTCACTCCCCCCGCCCCCCCAGTGGGACGGAGAGAGAATCGGAAGGGTAGGAGTGAGCAAAACTCGTGGGTTGAGATAAAGACAGTTTAATAGAACAGAAAAGGGAAAATAATGATAATAAATAATGATAGAATATACAAAATGAGTGATGCACAATACAATTGCTCACCACCCACGCTGACCGATAACCAAGTAGCGATCGGTACTTCCTGGATCACGCCTACCGTTCATATACTGAGCACGACGTCACATGGTATGGAATACCCCATTGGCCAGCTGGGCTGGCTGTCCTGATTATGTTCCCTCCCATCTTGTGTACCTAGCTCAGTCAGTAGGCATGGGAGCTGTCCTTGGACTAGGAGGGCACTTAGCAACAACTGAAACCATCAGTGTGTTATCAACATTCTCCTCGTACTAAATCCAAAACACAGCACTAGGAAGAAATTTAACCCTATACCAGCCAAACCCAGGACAGTATCCATCCCTTATTGTATACCATTTACGTTATGCTTAGGTCTCACATTTTTCGATACCTTTCAATTAATCACCACTATCTTTTTTATATATATACATATATAACACATATACATACATATATACATATAATACATATATACACATAAATACATAAAAATGTCCATTGAGTTAATTTAGTCCACAACTTTGGGCTCCATTTGTCATAATAGTCTTCCAGGGCCAGAAGGATGGTGTGTGGTGTTGGGCTGTTGCGTCCTGAAGCCAGTTCTCATTTCGGTACTGCTGCGCTCGTTCAGTTCTATCATCGTTGCACTTCGCTCGGTTTCATCAGAGTTAGTTCATTCTTCGTTAATCTGGGTGATTCTCACTGCTATACCATTGATAGCAACCATAGAAATGATGATATACAATATCATATAACAATTGACATCGTAAAATTCAGTTCATAGGCTATTTTCACCCAAAATCAAATCCCCTTGAGGTACACACCGGACCTCCCCATCCTTTCGCATCACCCACCAAGTGCACCCAGGTCCTTGAGCAAAAGCAATCCCACGAATGGGTTTTCCCTTGCCAGAGGCAGGAGTAACCCAGACTGTCTTCCCCAGCATATTTCTTATGTGCACGACAGGGACTTTATCTCCATCTACAGTACGTAAGAGTCTTGATTGGGCAGGGCCAGCTCGATTAACAGACCCCCTAGTGTTGACTAACCAGGTGGCTTTTGCTACATGTGTGTCCCAATGCTTGAATGTCCCACCACCCATTGCCCTCAGTGTTGTCTTTAGCAGCCCATTGTATCATTCGATTTTCCCGGAGGCTGGTGCGTGGTAGGGGATGTGATAGACCCACTCAATGCCATGCTCGTTGGCCCAGGTGTCTATGAGGGTGTTTCGGAAATGAGTCCCGTTGTCTGACTCAATTCTTTCTGGGGTGCCATGTCGCCATAGGACTTGCTTTTCAAGGCCCAGGATGGTGTTCCGGGCAGTGGCATGGGGCACAGGGTATGTTTCTAGCCAGCCGGTGGTTGCTTCCACCATGGTGAGCACATAGCGCTTGCCCTGGCAGGTTTGTGGGAGTGTGATATAATCAATCTGCCAGGCCTCCCCATATTTGTATTTCAACCATCGTCCCCCATACCAAAGAGGCTTTACCCGCTTGGCTTGTTTGATTGCAGCGCATGTTTCACATTCATGGATAACCTGTGCAATAGTGTCCATGGTCAAGTCCACCCCTCAATCACAAGCCCATCTGTATGTTGCATCTCGTCCTTGATGGCCTGAGGCATCATGGGCCCACCGAGCTATAAATAATTCACCCTTATGTTGCCAGTCCAGATCCACCTGAGCCACTTCAATCTTAGCAGCCTGATGCACCGGCTGGTTGTTTTGATGTTCTTCAGTGGCCCGACTCTTGGGTACGTGAGCATCTACGTGACGTACTTTTACAGTCAGGTTCTCTACTCGGGCAGCAATATCTTGCTACAATGCGGCAGCCCAGATGGGTTTACCTCTGCGCTGCCAGTTGTTCTGCTTCCACTGCTGCAACCACCCCCACAGGGCATTTGCCACCATCCATGAGTCAGTATAGAGATAAAGTACTGGCCATTTTTCTCATTCAGCAATGTCCAAGGCCAGCTGGGTGGCTTTCACCTCTGCAAACTGGCTCGATTCACCTTCTCCTTCAGCAGTTTCTGCAACTTGGCGTATAGGACTCCATACCACAGCTTTCCACCTCCGATGCTTTCCCACAAGGCGACAGGACCCATCAGTGAACAGGGCATATTGCTTCTCGTTTTCTGGTAGCTTGTTATACAGTGGGGCCTCTTCAGCACGCGTCACCTCCTCCTCTGGGGATATTCCAAAATCTTTTCCTTCTGGCCAGTTCGTGATCACCTCCAAGATTCCTGGGCGACTGGGGTTTCCTATTCGGGCCCGTTGTGTGATCAGTGCGACCCACTTACTCCACGTAGCATCGGTTGCATGGTGTGTGGAGGGGACCCTCCCTTTGAACATCCAGCCCAGCACCGGCAGTCGGGGTGCCAGGAGGAGCTGTGCTTCAGTGCCAACCACTTCCGAAGCAGCTCGAATCCCTTCATATGCTGCCAATATCTCCTTCTCAGTTGGAGTGTAGCGGGCCTCGGATCCTCTGTATCCCCGACTCCAGAACCCTAAGGGTCGACCTCGAGTCTCCCCTGGTGCCTTCTGCCAGAGGCTCCAGGTAGGGCCATTCTCCCCGGCTGCAGTGTAGAGCACATTCTTCACATCTTGTCCTGCCCGGACTGGCCCAAGGGCTACTGCCTGAACTATCTCCTGTTTAATTTGTTCAAAGGCTTGTCGTTGCTCAGGGCCCCATTTGAAGTCGTTCTTCTTCCTGGTCACGTGATAGAGGGGGCTTACGATCAGGCTGTAATTTGGAATATGCATTCTCCAAAAGCCCACAACGCCTAAGAAAGCTTGTGTTTCCCTTTTGCTAGTTGGTGGGGACATGGCTGTTATTTTGTTGATCACATCCATTGGGATCTGACGACGTCCATCTTGCCATTTTATTCCTAAAAACTGGATCTCCTGTGCAGGTCCCTTGACCTTACTTTGTTTTATGGCAAAACCAGCCTTCAGAAGGATTTGGACTATTCTCTCCCCTTTCTCAAAAACTTCTTCTGCTGTGTTGCCCCACACAATGATGTCATCAATGTATTGCAGGTGTTCCGGAGCCTCATCCTGTTCCAGTGCGGTGTGGATCAGTCCATGGCAAATGGTAGGGCTGTGTTTCCAGCCCTGGGGCAGTCGGTTCCAGGTGTACTGGACGCCCCTCCAAGTGAAAGCAAACTGTGGCCTGCACTCTGCCGCCAAAGGGATTGAGAAGAACGCATTAGCGATGTCAGTTGTGGTGTACCACTTGGCTGCTTTTGACTCCAGTTCATATTGAAGCTCTTGCATGTCCGGCACGGCAGCATTCAGTGCTGGCGTGACATCGTTCAGGCCACGGTAGTCTACTGTTAGTCTCCACTCTCCATTGGACTTTCGCACTGGCCATATGGGACTGTTAAAGGGTGAGCGAGTCTTGCTGATCACTCCTTGGCTCTCCAGTCGACGAATCAGCTCACGGATAGGGATCAGGGAATCTCGGTTGGTGCGATATTGTCGACGGTGCACTGTTGTGGTAGTGATTGGTACCTGTTGTTCTTCAACCCTCAACAACCCCACAACAGAAGGGTCTTCTGAGAGACCGGGCAAGGTGGACAGCTGTTTAATTTCCTCCGTCTCCAGGGCAGCTATACCAAAAGCCCACCGGTACCCTTTTGGATCCTTGAAATACCCTCTCCTGAGGTAGTCTATGCCAAGGATGCACGGAGCCTCTGGGCCAGTCACAATGGGGTGCTTCTGCCAGTCATTCCCGGTTAGGGTCACTTCGGCCTCCAATACAGTTAACTCTTGGGATCTCCCTGTCGCTCCAGAAATACAAATGGGTTCTGCCCCTTTATAGTTTGATGGCATCAGGGTACACTGTGCACCTGTGTCTACGAGAGCCTTATACTCCTGTGGCTCTGATGTGCCAGGCCATCGAATCCACACAGTCCAGTAAACCCAGTTGTCCCTTTCCTCCACCTGGCCGGAGGCAGGGCCCCTCTAGTTCTGGTCATAGTATCCGCTTCTCACTTCGTGCAAACGTGAGTCAAGAATTCCTTCATTACAGTCCAAAGTAAGATCAGCCCTTCTACTCTGTCTGGGGAACTGTTCACTGGAAACTGGACCGTCGTGAGACAGGTTTTTCCTGAAAACTGGAGCAGCATTTTTCCTGAGAGAACCCCCTTGTGTGATTGTTTTTCCTTGCAACTCACGTACACGTGCCTCTAGGGTCAAGGTAGGTTTTCCATCCCACTGCCTCATGTCCTCTCCGTGGTCACACAGGTAAAACCACAGGGTGCCCCGTGGTGTGTACTTTCGATATCCTCTCTCTTGAGGAGAAAAATGCTGACTCCTAATGGCTGAGATACTGGTCCGTACAGGTGGAGAATAGGACCTATCGTCTTTGAGTTGCTGGACCTCCCGGGACAGTTTCTCCACAGCCGAGACAAGGGAGGAGGAGACAGTTTCTTTGAAATCCCGGAGTCTGCTAACTAAGACATCCACCGTTGGTGCTTCTTCCTCTGCCCTGGACAGTACTGCCAACGAACTGGCATACGACACTGGTGTGCTCCGTACCAACTTCCGCCACATGGGTCGCGTGCACTGGACGTCATCTGGATCTTTGGGCGTTTGGTCGCTGTCCAGGTCACTATAAACCACCTCCAGCACGCCTAGTTCTCTCAGGTACTGGATACCTCTCTCCATAGTGGTCCATTTGCCTAGGCGATATATAACATCTTCCTTGAAGGGATACCTTTCCTTCACGCCTGACAGCAGTCGCCTCCAGAGGCTGAGGGCCTGTGTCCCTTTTCCAATTGCTTTGTCAATGCCTCCTTCCCTAGCAAGGGATCCCAGCTGTTTGGCTTCCTTCCCCTCTAATTCCAGGCTACTGGCCCCATTATCCCAGCATCGGAGCAGCCAGGTAACAATATGCTCGCCTGGGTGACGGCTGAAATCTTTCCGCATATCTCGCAGCTCACTCAGGGATAGGGATCGGGTGGTTTCCGTCTCATTTATGAGTTCTTCCTCTTCCTCCTCCTCTCCTCTTTCATCATCCCTTTCTAAACAACCTGACCTCCACTTCCAAGATTTCCTCTTCTGCACAGGGGCAACGGATACCAGCAAGGGTTGGTCCTCTGGTTCAGCTGTAGTGCCTGTTGCTGGGGTTTGGGTAGCTGCAGTGCTTGTCATGGGGGTTGGAGTAACTGTCGTGCCTGTTGCCGGAGTTTGAGCGGCTGCAGTGCCTGTCGCAGGGGTTGGAGAAGCTACGGTGACTGTTGCCGGGGTTTGAGTAGCCACAGGGGTTGTCGTGGGGGTTGAAGTAGCCGCAGTACCTGTCGTGGGGTTTTGAGTAGCTACCGTGTCTGTTGTCGGGGTTGATCTCCCGCTGCCCACCGCCCCTGAGACTCGCCGCTCCGCCCGCCCCGACAAGGCACCGCCGTTTGCCCTCCCTCTTTTCTTGTTGCTGAGGGTTGATCTCTGGACAGTATTCCTGAATAGTTGTTTAACCCTAAACAAGGCCTGAACCACATTCAGGAGACATAGCAATATGAACATGCTTGTTTGAACATCCCAAGGATATTCAAAATTCTCAGGGAATAGTGTGGACATCTTTGTGAAGAGGATAGAAGAAAAAGGAGTTTCTGACAATATGGAAGGGAAGATGAACAAGTGGGAGAGAGTGTCCCATCCTGTCTCCCCCTTAAATTCATTCTCCGAGGAGAAAAAAGTGCAATTACTAATAATTTCTAAGAGGTGGTTCCCGATGTACAGAAATGACGGCAGTACCGAGTACAGATACCAGATTAGACTTACGACCAATGATTTTATCACCTCATAAAACAGCAGCAAAATTATAATCTTGGCCCAGTTCCGACTGATGATAAACAGCACAAAAGGGAACACATACTGCAAGCAAGGTATTTCATGACCCAACATTGAGAGCCAGCCCCACAACTTTTGACAGCCAATACATCAATATTGTGACCAATCAATATAACGAATGCTTATAACAATTTTTCCTTAACACACTTTGGTCAGATCTATCGTTATCTCAACCCTTCGAGCCCCACGTTGGGCGCCAAAAGGGACTGTTGTGGTTTAACCTGGCAGGTAGCCAAATACCACGCAGCCGCTCACTCACTCCCCCCGCCCCCCCAGTGGGACGGAGAGAGAATCGGAAGGGTAGGAGTGAGCAAAACTCGTGGGTTGAGATAAAGACAGTTTAATAGAACAGAAAAGGGAGAATAATGATAATAAATAATGATAGAATATACAAAATGAGTGATGCACAATGCAATTGCTCATCACCCGCGCTGACCGATAACCAAGAAGCGATCGGTACTTCCTGGATCACGCCTACCGTTCATATACTGAGCATGATGTCACATGGTATGGAATACCCCGTTGGCCAGCTGGGCTGGCTGTCCTGATTATGTTCCCTCCCATCTTGTGTACCTAGCTCAGTCAGTAGGCACGGGAGCTGTCCTTGGACTAGGAGGGCACTTAGCAACAACTGAAAACATCAGTGTGTTATCAACATTCTCCTCATACTAAATCCAAAACACAGCACTAGGAAGAAATTTAACCCTATCCCAGCCAAAACCAGGACATAGACATAATTTGTGCCTATTTTCTATCTTCGTAAAAAGTCTGGATATGTCAAGTTCAGCAGCAATCATTTTGTATTCCCCCTAAGCACATGGGGAATAAGTGCAAGGCATTGGTTCCACTGTTTCTCAATCCTAAATACACCAGAACACTCTGAAGACATACCTTGAAAATAATTAAATTCCTTGTTTCCCATGCCTCTGGGGATTTGGAAAGGAGCTAATTTATCCATCTCAGGAAGGACAACATTCCTCCAGGCTGCTGCTGATACAACTACACAGTGTCTTTATTATTTAGATGGCATTTTTAATGCTTTTACAATTATTATTATAATTTTTAAAGAAAAACAACCAATCATTCTTCAGAATAGTTTTTTAGAATGCGTCACTAAATCCAAGTAAAATTGATAGAAGAGAAGAAACATATGTTCCGATGCTAGAGAGAGTAAGTGTGATACAAAATTTAATTGGATATCAGAATAAGCTTGCATTCTACGTTTCTTTATTATAAGTACAATATATTATAAATAAATGCACTATGTAAATTATTTTAGATGTTATAGTAACATTTCCATACATCATTAGAAAGCTATTTTCCTTTAATAAGTGGTACCATGATCAGACAGAATGAGAGCAAAGACCAGGAAAAATTCAGAACACTTTAGAAGAGATGGTTGGGAGCATGAAATATGTCCCAGTAAGGATTCCCTCCCCTACACTTATATTTTTCATTAAAGGTTGAAATTACTGCATGTTCCTTCAAAGTCTTTATACCATGATTTCTTAAATATTATGCTGTTGGTATATAGTACCCAAGAGTGAAATCTTAATACAAAGGCAAATATCCCACTGACTTCAACAGGGAGAAGGATTTAATTCAGGGTATTTCACTCTGCAACAGCATTACTTGACAGCTCTACCATCCACAGAGAAGTTCCCTTTGCATACTAACAGCATCCAATTAAGCTGCAAAACCCAAAAAGTTTCAGTGTAGTTCTTGTCATCTAAAAGAGATGATTAAAGAACTTCTGAGGCATGCAGAGATACAAATTAGCAAAAAAAAGGATGTTAACAAGGCCAACATTATACAGATAAAGCACAAGCCACGTATCTAGCAAAGATTTGATCTAACTCCTCAGCAGATTATAATTATGGTAAAAAAGCCATACACATTGCTGATTTTAAAAGTTGGTTTAGTATTGTAAGCTTCAGAGTAAAATAAGAGCCTACTGTAAAAAGAAAAAGTAGTCATTAAGGAGCAGCCCCACACACATACTTTCACTTCAAAATAATTTCAAAATAAGTCAATTAAACACACAATTAGGACAAAAATAACAGTTCGTGCAGTATTTTTTACTCAAGCCATGGTACCATTGAAATGAATGGGAACTTTAGGTGTGTACTAGTTTTGACTTGCATTGAGTTAATTTTTTTCATAGTAGCTAGTATGGGGCTATGTTTGGATTTGTGCTGCAGACAGTGTTGATAACACAGGAATGTTTTTGCTGAGCAGTGCTCACACAGTGTCAAGGCTTTTTGTTCTTCAAAGTACAGTGAGTAGGATGGGGGTGCACAGGAAGTTGGGAGGGGACACAGCTGGGACCCCTACTGACCAAAGGGATATTCCACACCATACGATGTCGTGCTCAGCAATGAAAGCTTGGGAAGGAGGAGGAAGGAGGGATGTTTGGAGATACGGCATTTGTCTTCTCCAGTAACCATTATGCGTGACGGAGCCCTGCTTTCCTGGAGGTGGGGGAACACCTGCCTGCTGATGGGAAGCAGTGAATGAATTCCTTGTTCTGCTTCGCTTGTGTGTGCGGCTGTTGCTTTACCTATTAGACTGTCTTTATCTCAACCCACAAGTTTTTTCACTTTTCCCCTTCCAATTCTCTCCCCCATGCCACTGGGGCGAGCGAGCGAGTGGCTCGGTGGGGCTCAGCTGCTGGCTGAGACTAATCCACAACAAGGTGTCATATATGAAGTTTCCTCTGACTACTTATTCTCTCAACCAGAAAAACGGAGCTGGCCCAAACCTAGACACTTCTTTTTTTGCCAATAAAATTCCCCATGACAGAATAAAACAAAATAGATCTCTTGTCATGCCATTTCTAATCAGCACATGGTATTACCTTGCTTTTGATCCCTCAGAGCATCACCTTAAACCTCCCTAACTTAACTGCATTGCAATAAACCCAGGAACAAACAAATACTAAAGGATATCTCTCACTAAGGAAGAATTAACAAAACTGAAGCTAGGCCCCGAGTAATTACACGGAAGGAGCAGGCTATGCTCAAAACTAAAGAGAAGTCTATGTGGAATTACATACACTTTTGGAAAGGGCAATCAGATTCCACAAGGTGTCTGGCTATATTACATCCTTTAGGGACTACGAGAGGACTAGTTGCAAGAACAGTCATAGGTACAATTAAAGAATTTTTAATAAATAACTAAGAGCCTTTCATAGTTGAAGTCTTACACAGGCTTTGAGAAGTCTTTTATACCCATATATGCATCTTTTTCCCCCAACATTACAGTAGAAAATGCATAAAGAATGAATGACCACTGCTTGGGCTTGATTTTATTAAATATTTCATTTTAGTGACATGCTTTTATTTATATTGAAATCTACCACATAGAAATTTCCTTAAGATCACAGTATATTTATACAGGGATATATTCTTGAATATTCTGGTATTATAATATATTCATATGTAAATTGTATGAACATGGAAGCTATGTAAAACCTACTATTTAGTCATGAAATCAAGTACCAAAATGAAAAAAAGCAATATATGCTAATGATAAAAAATTGTTTTGCTTACCACTACAGTCTCTTAAGTTCACATTATAACCCTCCTGTTTATACAATGTGAATTGTGCTTGAAATTAAAACAACTTTTTCTTATAAGCACCAGCTTGCAGCTACAACTCCCTTTTCTTCTCAGCAACTGCACCTACAGCTTATAACATTCTCAAACCAGGAAAAAGATAAGTTGGGCTTCTTATTTCTATTGTTTGCACTGAACCTTGCTGAAAACAGAAACGGAACCATAGCGATAGACTGGAGGTTCTCCTGCAAAAATTTTTCATACCACAAACCTTTAACAAAAGCAGAACTACTTTGCACAGGAATACTGCTTGCTTGATGGCACAGTCTTACATCAGACGTGGGTGTTATTACTACTCTACTCTGTTATAAGAAAGATCGCTGCTTGGCTTGAGCACTGTACCCTCCCGGCTGTTTTGGAACAGGATTAAGACAGCAAACCATCAGGAAAAGAAAAAAAGAAACTTGTCAAATACCTTATTTTGGAAAGATAAAATTCACTAGTTACCTCTATGATTGATTTTAAAGTCCTATTAAAGCTATTCAAGTCATATTTCCATATATGGAAACCGCCCCATCTAAGCAGCATGGTATCTTTCTCCTTCGTTTGCCTCACCTAATGCAGAAACCAGGCATTCCTATACTTACGCCCTTGAAGGGGCTGATAACAACGCTCTAACAATATCATAGTGCAACTGGGCTCCAAAAAGAAGGTGTATTTTATTTTATTTTTTTACTAAAAGACTTGCCTATGAATCTTAGAAAAAGAAATTCTAAAACTACAGAATTTCACTTATCCAGGGAAAGATTATTCCAGGAAGTTAAATCCCCTAATTTCAAGCCCTTCTTGAGTTGGAGCGAACTCAATTTTACTGCCTTACTTACTCATTTAGCCTTTATTGGGATAAAGATAATTGCAGCTCTTCCTGCCAAATCACTGTCACATGGCAGAAATGAATGCAGAAGTAATACAAGAAGAAAAGAGAGAGCACCAGAAGCATCGCTGTAAAGCATGCCTACTTGTGCAGGCTCCTCTTTGCTTTTTGTTTGGTTTTAAACAAATTTTTAGAGGCAGTACCAACTCAGCTTCAGACACAGCAGAGATCACTAAATCTAATTGAGAAAAACAGTCTGAAGAGCTTCAGACACATACAGCAAGGAGTGAATTGCACTAAATATTATTTTCTTTAGGGTAGCAGAAAAACACAGGTGAAGTCACTTCCATTTGAAAGAAAAAAAACAAGTCTTGATCACATTTTAGAAGGAAAGTTTGTCTTCATCAGGGAGAAGATTCTGCGTCCCAGCTAAACTCAGGTGTCTCAATCCCCTTTAAGAGCAGTTACATACATGCTGTATTTTCTCAGGGCTTTCTGGGGGCTATTTTAGCTATGTATGCCGGCAGCATGGGATTTAAATCTCATGCTAAGGTGTTCACCTTTCCTCATGCTCTGTCTGGAGTTTAGGATCCAAAAATCTTTCACAACACAATCCAAAACCTAACTTGTACAGATGACTCCTCCAGAGGTTTTAGCCCTAACTGTATGCTGGCTCAAAAGTAAGCCCATCTCAGGCAAGTGTTTTTGGAGAAGCTTCACAACATCTCCACAGGTAGATGCTGCCCCTTCATCTCAGGGCACCTTCTCTTGGCACTGCTACTGCACCCCCCATAGTCCCAAATGGCACCTGACTGCTCACCACCACGCGGCTCACTTCAGATCACAAATAACTCAAACTCTTTCAAGAGTCAGTACTATTTTCCTACATGTTCCTCATCGGAAACATACTTCCTTAGGAATTTACTCTGATTTGTTTGGGGTTAGGGTTCCCCCCCTCCTTTTTTTTTTAATGGAAACTAATTTAGGTAAGATATTGATATAGATAAAATTTGGGGAATTCAGAATAACTAATTTTACAGCTGTATATGCATACACACGTGTATGAGCCTCTCCTGAGTCTCTTTTGAAACCAGTTTAATCTTCAATTTCATTCCTGTAGTCTGTTCTTCACCGCCAGGAGACTGGATCTCTACTGACCAATTACAGAGCCAGCAAGTTTGTTTATAGTGAGAGGTCCAATTAGCACACAGCTTCTCCTCTAAAAGTTTTATATCAATAGCATTGAATATTGATAAAATTTTAAGTGTTTCACTTGCTTAATGAAGCACCAGTGTATTTTATTATTCCAGTTTATACTTTTGAGATCAAAAGCTCCTTCTCTTGATCTTACATTCACAAACTTCTAACTGCGTATTACAGAGGGAACAGCAGCAGCAAAGACATGTTTTCTTTATTTCCTCCCTCAATATGAGGCCCATACAAGAGCTTTATACTTTCTTCTGTACCCACTGTTGAGGTTTGACATTGGTAATTTAATGTGCTAACCCCACCGAAGCTGGCTCAGATTGTTTCTGTCACAACATGTTTAAAGAGCTCTGTGGTCAATCCCGTCCGGATATGAGAACTGTCAGTCATGCAGTGGCATTCTTTGCTGAACAGATGACTGACACCAAGAAGTTCAACTGCTGAAAGTTGAGGTTCAACTCTTCAGGAGGTTACAATGCAATCTTGGCCGGCATACAGATTATTTTGAAGTTTTTAATCACTCCAAAAAATGAAATCTATTCCCTGGTTCCAGGTTGGACTCTACGGCTTTCATCAAAGGAGTAAATAGAAATAGTTACTTTCTAACTTTCTCATTTTCAAACAGCTGTTTTAACCAGAATGACTCTGAACATTTTTTTGTCCTTTTTTTCCTTCCTCTTTTACAATACATAACAGATATAGTGTTAAGGGATGTTATAAGTTGCTGCTGCCTCCAGCAGCTCCATGACCTGGGGGTTCCTCTGTCCCGGACCGATGGACACAGCTGCCGCTTTCCCATTTGCAGGTTCAACCAGCAGGAAAGCCGACCGCATATCCCCGGGGCAGAGGCAAACGCCACCACCAGGGCCTGCCACAGAGAAGACACCCACAGCTCAGCAGTGCCCAGCCTCACACAAGCACAGAGAGCCCCGTCCCCTCCTCCTCTTGGGCTGGCAGAGACAGGAGGTCGCTCGTGAGGGCACACACACGACACTCTCCTGCCCCATGGGTCCCCGACTTGCCAGCTGGTCCAGCCCAGTGCTCACTGCCAACAGACACACGCTCGTCCCACAGGCATCCCACACCTGCAGGTGCCCCCAGATACCTGCACAGACTTTCCATCGCCTCATACCCCTGCCCAGACCTGGGGCCTCCTACTTGCTGGTGAGTTCAGCTTGGAGTTTTCTGGCAAATACACATGAACACCAGTTTGGGGGTGATACAGACACTCGCCACCCCTGCAGCCAGCACCAGGCACACGGGCTGTGACCCGCAGTCCCGCTCCAGTCACCAGCGCTGAGCCCCTCACTTGTCCTGGTCCCTCCAGTAGGGAGGGACACACACTGTTCCTCCCCAGCAGCTGGAAGTTAAAGACCCGCACCCACCCAGTTGCTGCCACCATAGTGCCCTGGTCTGGCTCCAGTAGCTGGTGCCCAGTCCACTCAGCCAGGCCCCCCAGTAGCTGGCACTCACACACACAGGATGGAGGGTGAGATCATGCAGACACAGAGTTAAGAGAGGCTGTAAATAAGACAGGACAGCCTGTGGTGATCAGGCACAGGGCTCGGTCAGACAAGCGCACCGGTCTTTTACACAAGACCAGCTCTTTTATACCCCTCTCTGCCTGCCCCGGCTTTGTTCCTCCCCAATTCCCTTCCCCTAAACATTCCTTTGTAAACTCTGCACAGTTGCTCAGGCCACCCCTGAGCATCCCAAATCCTCACATTCCTTGTCTCCCCCTTCTTATCAATCACAAAGTCCAAGAGGCCCTCTTCAAAGCTCTGCCTGCATTTTTTGATGGTCCTTCAAAAAATGGTACTAATGTACGTCGAGACTTTTGGTCTTTGGTGTTGTCTCCCTTGTGTCCTTGAGTAGGGTATCTGTGTTCCTGTTTATCGCCTCCCCCTTCAGCATCAAAATATCCTTGATCATATAATCTCAGTGAAGCCGATACTCCCATCTTCCACATACAGGACATAAGTCTTGGTATCTATTTATATATTTATGTAATACCTACAGCATGATTTTCTTTTATGAAGCTCTGAAAACACTTTAATCCATAAGTTGTTACAAAGAGCATCACCCATTTCTTACAAATTGTATGTTACGCTTCTAATGGCTGCTTACCCAAGATCTGCCTTTCAGATTTATTAGCTCCTTCATACAGTTTAGAAATTATTTTAATTCTTCATTCTCTCATAGCTTTATTATAATACCAATCAGAAAGCATGGGAGAATATTAAGTTAAGAATTAGCTAAGTGCTTTCCAATACTACTAGGGCTATATATACAAGCAAATTAAGCATGCCAGAGCTTATTTTTATGGCCCTTAAGTTAAGTAGCACAATACAAAAGAAGATGATAACCTCCAAACTGCCTCTGAAGTGCCCTTCTGAACTGTGCCAGGAATTATTTGACTGGAGCCAGAAATCACACGAGGGACCACTGTATCACTCTAACTGTACAGACAATCAAGGCTCAGTACCGAGATCTCTGCACCATTTAATTCACTGGTACTGAGATAAGCCCGAGGTGTCCATCTTCAGCCAGTAACTATCTTTTACAAACATAGGCTCTGGACAGTCATTCTGCTATACATACTTTATCCATACTTTATCTTGCTGCACATACTTTTAATGTAAAAAATTGCAAATATTTATATATAAATAATTTAACTAGCACATAAGTTAATTTACTTTTTGAAGTTTGTCTTATTACTACGCTTAATCACAGCCAAAGATAGGGAAAAAGATACAGTAAACTTTGCTAATAAAAATTTGTTATATTCTATAAGTAATTTCTATGGCTTGAAGTAGCTCTAACATTTGTATAGCTGCAGAATTTCTTTATTTTAGAGAAGAGGCATAGTTTTGCTAAGATGCAGTTCAAGGGAGCTCAATCATTTCTGACCTCTTCCCCACTCTTGGGGTATGTCATCTCCTGCCGTAAGATGCAAAGACATTAGTACACCTGCTATATTTAATCCAACATATCTTCACTCAGGCAAAAATAGTATTAAACACCTGGGCCAAAAGTAGGAAAGAACTGCAGTGCATAATGTGCCTTTATAAACAGCATTTCCAGGAATCACCCATTTTGCTTGCCTGAAGGCAGTTATTGAAATATCTGACTATCGCTTCCATCAGCTATGCAAAGATCTTCAGCTTTAATGGGAGACTTCAATAAATCATACACTTAAAAAATGCACAAACTGAAGTAAGAGAAGTAAGTATTATTGGAATAATACACTATTTTCAAAAGGCCTCTGCCAGTACCTACTTCATATATCATGATCAAGTACGGCACAGTAACTCCACTGTCACTTTTAATCCTTTTTTCCCATCACAGCCTAAAAGCCTCACCAGAATCAGCCCACACCGTTCACATACCACCGTCACTTATTCTTCCTTCCTTGTGTACAAAGCCACCAGTTCATCTTCGATAAACAAAAGGAGGTAAAGTGCTCAGGTCTGTCCTCATTGCTTGCTTCAGGACTCCATATATGAAACAACATTAAATTAGACTTCCCTCCTTCCCATTTATTATGTCATTCCTTTTGCAGATTTAAAAAGGTTTTTCACCTGGCTCAGCTGAGGAGGAACAGGGCCTGGGGTGGAGTGAAGCAGGGGGTTCACAGTTTTGGAGCCGCTATTTCTGATCAGGCACATCTATTATCTATATTCTGATGTATGACAAAGCTCTGTGACATTGCTGTTTCTCTTCCTTTTAAAAGTAATGCCTTTTTTTTCAATGTAGTAACATGTATGCTCTTCTGCAAAGTTAACTCATCATTCCCCAGTAAATGATTTGTGGCAGACAATACATGTTTCATTTGTTTGCTCATGGTGTCAGAAGTCTGTGGCTATTCAGCAGGCTACTGGCATGCTGCCTTGCTGCTGTCTGCTCTGGAATAGAAAAAGAGAAATTGCTGAAGTGTTCTCAGGAAAATACCAGGCTCAACTGGAAGCAGCTTCTAGGGAGCCGACAAAGACTGGGAGGCAACAAGCAGAAATTATCTGCAGGACAAGTGGGAACTGTGAAACTCCTGAGAAGAGAGGGAAGCAGACTGGAAGAGAGAAGTTGGATTTCACACCTTTTATTTCCATTTGCTTTACCCCACAGATCTGGTTATTATATCCTAATTTGCTTCTAATAAACAGAACTTCAGAGCTAAGAAGCTAAATAGCTTTTTTAGTCACTGCCTGTAAAGAAAACTGAGGCGTTCCTGTCTCCAGGCTCTGTCCAGCATACAAATATCTAACATGATGTCCCATCATACTTTTCTCCACTATAAATAATAATCTAAAGGTAAAACTTCAAATGAACAATGTTAAAGTGATAAAGCTTCATGCAGGTCTTAATAGACTGTATCTGAGTTTCTTGGGTTTACATCTTAAAGAGCTAAATATTAAGAACCTTTGTGGCATCTTAATTAGTACATTAATTTTCCATTGCATTTCCATTACAATCACACACAGCAGGAAACTCTATTATTGCTTCTGCATTTTTAGTGTATTGCACTGGCTCAGGCACTAACATATAGACATCTGTATTGCTAACTTGTTAACATGCTCAGGTTTTGGCTAGGGTTTTGGCCCTAGTACTGCCCCAGGCACTGAAGCGACCTCTATACTAGAAAGCGGTATGGAGGGTAACGTGGCCCCGGAGCCAGCTCTCTGCAGTACATACGTAGCAAGACCACAGATTTCCCTTGACCCCAGGGCAGGAGCATCCAGGCTGCCTGCCGGGAGCAGGTCCCAGTGTGTGGGATTTCCCGGACTGTGCTTTGGCATTGTCTGGCAGAGTGCTATGACAAAAGTGTGCCAGGGACTAATCTAGTCATTTAACAGCCTAGGTGACCGAGTTCCATTGCCTTGGCAATATCACCTTTTAATTTACTAGTATAGATGCACTCTTCTTGGACATAGCTCAGTGGATGGTGAAAGATTCTCCCCAGCAGGCAGCCGCTGTGTGAATCCTCCCTGCTAGGGGGGGGATAACAGTTTAGCTGTACATCGTGTGAGCCATGACACGCCACTTGTCCTCAGAGCCATAAGCTGTACCCTGGCCTGATTTATTTGATGGTATACACATAACCTTTGAAGTTCACAAAATTTCTTTTTGCTATATTTAAATACACCTGAAATGGAAGAAATAAAATTGTGCTTTGAAACATAATATTTTATATTTCAATGAAGAGGAAAAAATATAAAAGAGTGACAAACATTTTTAAACCAAAACAAACACCTCAGATAAATACAATAGAAAACAGGTGGGTCTGACAAATCAGGAGGAACAAAAAATACATATTTATTCAAGCAAAGCTATTTTTAGTAATCATTGATCCTCAAATGAGCATCTTGACTGTAAGGAAAAATATGATAGAAATGGATCAGTCAGCAGACAATGCCCTCTTTGAGCTTCAAATTCTTTTAAGTGAGAGTTTACAATACTAGATTCATATGAGATTGTCATTACAAGCTAAAACTGATACATCAGCTGTCCTAGGAGGAATGGACTATAAAGTAACCAATATCGATACTGTTTTAGAACAAAGACAGCACTGGCTGAATTGTAATTATGGTCAGAAATTTCCAATGAGTGGATGTAAGGAATGTGCAATTTAGTACTGTATACAATGAACAAATATTGAAAGCTTATTTGGAGTAGTAATCCATCATTTGTGTCAAACATGACAGTGCAATCATGCAGTAAATGTATGCTGTGTCATATGCTACTGATTAAACAGACAAGACTGCTGCTGAATCACACGATTATGTTCCTCTCTATCCCATCTGCTATTAATAACAGATGCAAATGCCCAAGAATAAAAGTAGTGAAGAATTGCAGTAAATACAAACAAGAATAGATGGGTAAGCATACAAAAGCAAAGTGTCAGCATCAAAGTCAGCAAGAAAAGAAGATAAAACTCAAAAAAATAAAATTGATAAGGTTGTAATGTGAAATGAGCCAGATTATCAGAAAAAATCCCACATTAATAACCTGTTGTAGAAGTTTACACTGTGTACTTCTTTTCATCACTTTTCCCTCTAGCTGCTGAACTGATATTTATGGTTCAGATTTCATTAAAATACTGGCATGATAGAATGCCATTTTACAATCAGACTTGTTTGCTTGCTAAAATATGATTTAAAGACCCGTATCTGCCTAACAACACATATCAGCAGGGGTTTCAGTGCCAAGATGCTTTTAAAAATTCACCAGGTTCTTGTGAATGCAACTTGCACAAAGATCGCTAAAACAGAGTTCATAATGCTCTGAATCCATGCAGAGAAAAAAATATGCCCAAATTGGCAACAGTTTCTAAAATACAGTCTACAGCTGGGGGGGGAAAAGTGACCTTTAGCTACATTTTCTCTTCTTAGCCTTTCAAGTGTCCTTTTTCAGGTGATGTGAAAAAAGAGACTAGATTGCTGCCTTCCTAAGTCTTTGCACAGCTCATTCTCACAGCAGAGGTCCATAGCCAGTTCTGTCCTATACAAAGAGAATAATGTATCCCTTTAGATCATACCTCTTGCTGTAAATATACTGAATTACTCGTTGGGTTGAATACTGGGAGTGGCATCAGCTTCTCAACGACTCCATTTAGTTTTGTATTTGGGAACAGTATAAGACAAACAAGAGAGCATCTGAGAAACCCCTGAAAAAACCTGGTTGTTTGCCAAATGCCAATTTACTTACAGAGCGTACAGAAGGGAAAGCGAGAACAAACGTATTTGATGTTGCTTGTGGATGCCACCATAACACAGTATGTGGGTGCTGCTTGCCATGATTGGGTTACAGATGTACATTTCTGAGGCCAAATCAAAATCCTTAATTTTACATGTTTTTTTTTCTGGACAAGGCTATTATTTCTGAGACTGTGGTGCTCACAGAAGTAATTTACACTGGTCTCTGCCCAGATATCTTTTTCAATGTATACCTGTACTACAAAAGAACCACTCCCCTGGTTTTCACTTGCCGCAGGCACCACTAAACCTCTTCACTGATCTGCTAGCAGAGCTGACTACTGAGTTTGTCGTAATTACTTCTGAAAAAAAAAGAAGAAAAAAAAAATCAAAGTATCAGATTCAGATAATCTATTTAAGCTGTGTAAACTTAAATAGGGTTTTTTTGTTGTTTTGTTTTTCAAGACTTAATTGAAATCTGAGATGAAGTGCCCATATCTCTTATCCTTCAATGGGGGGTAAAAAGGGCAGCAACAACAATAGCTGTGAGTTGTAGTTTTGAATCTGTCCGTGTTAATGTGGAAGAGGAGGATACCTGCCCGTGGAGCCACACGCTGACACAGTCATGTAAATAAATTACTGGGTTATAAAATAACAACAAAAAGCAGACAATGTTTAAATTCATGAAACTGAATGGTAAGATGTTCATATATTTGACTTTTCCTTTTTTATATAAAAACCACAATCAAATGCTGTTTTTAATAGAAGACTCCACTCTTCTGTAACAGCGGTTATCACTGTTAGTCAAGATAAAGACAAACAGAAATATTTTAAAAATCTTAGCCAGCATGTGATAGTTCTACAGGTGGATGTTTTTGAAACTGAGGGTATTGTAGTCCATCTGTACAGAACTGTCACTTTAATGGAAACAGCCTCCAAATTACAAGACATTGTGACAGAAGAAATTGCATCACCTTTGAAAATTGCACAGTTTATGTATAATTTAGAACGCATTAGACAGAAAATTTAGTTTTCAGTCTGAGGAATTTTCATTTGAGAAATCTTGTTGCATAATAGTAGCACATATAGTAGTAGTGACCTAGCAAATAAATAAAATGTTCCTGTTTTAAGACAGCAGCTTTACGCTGGAATTTAATTCCTATGTGAACCACTCGATAAAATCAAATTGTCATATCTCAGACATACCACAGAAATGATTTGTGATAATGATTCAATTTCAGTTCATCACTAAGAACTGAAACTGCTCGGTGGAGATAAATTCAATCCGAGAGCATTGCACTATGGACTGTTTGTTTGAGTCAAGAACTTCCTAAAAGCCTCTCAAGGAACAGCTCAGACACTCTTTGTCTTCCCGTAGGGATGTGTAAGGTCCAGCATTCCCATTAGCACAGTCACATAATCTGTGACACCAAAGAAACCAGGTCAACATGTATATGAGCAGAAAAAAAAACAATCAGAAGGGTCCTCAGGAAAGGTTCCACGTCTCTGCAATTGCAAGTAACAGTGCAATGGCCATTTAATCTGGAACAGTCCACAGAGCACTTCCTGCGATCAAGTTGAAGTCTCTAGTATCAAACATCAGTAGTGACAAAAAAAATAGTAGGCCATAGGGTGAGAGAAGAAAAGTTCAGGTATGTCCCTTCGGGGGCTAATGTCCTAAAGGCATGTGTTTAGCTAGTATTTCCTCATGATGGTAAGAGATCATGTGTTGCAGGAAAAGGCAAACAATTTCAGTATTCCCAATTTCTGCTCATCTTAGCTCTCCTTTCTTGAGCACAGAAGAAGATGGCTGTGCACTTGATAGGCTTTGCAACAACACTACA
Organism: Calonectris borealis; assembly: GCF_964195595.1. NCBI lineage: Eukaryota > Metazoa > Chordata > Aves > Procellariiformes > Procellariidae > Calonectris > Calonectris borealis. Next base: position 25,408,755 of record NC_134314.1, read on the forward strand.
CATCTCATTTTCAGTTGTCAGTACTCTCCAGAGCTTCAAGTACAGAAAATAAGGGAAAAACAAGACGAAACCAAACCAACCAACCAACCAAAAAGCTCAGGAAAAAGATTAAGCCACAGAAGGGAAACGTTCTGGTGTCAGAATGTGAGGAGCAAAAGCCCTGAAGCATGGAGATTAATTAAAATATGGTACCAAAACCCAGAATCAACAAATTTTAGTCCCCTTTTTGAAAATACCTCCTGATCAACACCAATGTATCACAAATGTCAACATATTAACACTGGTCTTATCCTTATCTTGTCACGCAATCCAACAAACTGGGCTTACAACCAGTTATACGCTCCAGATAATATCTGTGATCTTATCTGCTCATCCTCTTGTAGGATGACACATGTACCTCCTAAAACATGCTCTCTCCTCTATCCATAACCAGGTATTATCTTGGCTTGTCCAATTTTTTTCTCGGCTCTTCCAAGAGTATGTCATACTACTGGCTCTTTCCAGAAGTATGTCTATGCATATTGCTGTGTCTTTCTCTTTCCTTTCTGCTCTTCATCACCACGTATTTATTCCTTGGCAAACTAATTCACAGCTTTACCATAGTTAAAATCATCCAGTTAATAAATGTGGTCTCTACAATGTGTAGTCTCACTGAATACCGCACAGTTTCCTTAGGAGAATAAGTCTTTTTCCTATGGCACTGGGGGCAATTCTGGAATATTTCAAACAATAGTGTCAAGGATAGCAGTCAACAGCAGTGGTAGCAGCTGCTCTCAAAAGAGAAAACCGATCCTGTATCAGTTTTCCTTTTCAGAAAAGAAGTTCCTTCAGAGTTTCCCTTCAGAATTAATGGGAAGACAAAGTATTTCTAAACCAAGTATTACCAAACACCCCTCTATCCTGTATCAGAAGCTACCTAACTTATTTATATGTTGGGTATTGCTAAGGACTCTAGTATATCTTAAATCAAGTATCTCCAGGATTTAGGATTCTTCCTTGGCTCACGATTCACAGATTAGAGCCCTTCCTTTCATAGTCTTCAACAAGCTGGTGGGGATCCTGGTTGCTAAACCTACAGATTAGGAGACTGAATACAGAGACATTATTTATGCACCAGGGTGTCTTTTTATGTATCCAAGTGTAAGAAGTTGTACATAGCAGGATTTCAAAATTCTCCAAGGGGTCTTCAGAAAATTTACCTGGTGTTTTTTCTATATATTTAACCAGAGAGAAATCTTTACAAATTCCATCCAAGGTCACAAAAGAACCTGAAAAAATATAATCTCTAACTCCCACATATCAGAATAGTTAATCCTAGCAGTAAAGAAATACCCTGCTTTCCTTTGGTGCTTTTTACTTCCAGTTTAAGATCTTTGGAACAGATAGATACAGACAGAGAGAGAGGTATATATTCAGGTCATGGTACAGACCTGATATAATGGATTCCTGGTATATGACAAAAAATAAATGCTAAAATTGATGCTGGCTCAAGGGGCATTGTGAGAGATGGAAGACATTTCTACTGTTCTCGAAGCTTCTTTGCCCTTTTTTAGACCGTTGTAAGTAGTGAGTTCCGTTTCTTTCACAAACTGTTCTCTGTAAATCCCTTCCTATATGCCATGATCCTGCCACCACAACATATTTAAAAGCAACTATAAACTGAAAAAGGTTTTCTGTTGGCTGTGTCTCTACCTACAAGAAAATAAATGAAAGCAGGAGCAATGTACTGTAATATCAGTATTATGATTGTTTTAATAAACAATGCACTTGAAAAAGTATAAATCATTTTCACCTGAACGACTCTCATGGCAACCCATTACAATACTCACTGATTGTAACAACTGACAGCAGTCTTCATAAGCAGTTATTTTTACAATGGACTAGTATTATTTTGTAGTTTCTAGTTGTAGAATGGTTATCACATGGTCTAAGGTCTTATTGGAAACAAAGCATCTTATACCAGTGGTCAACTTCTGGTGACGTCAGCTGTGAATCATGAACCATTTGAGTGGGGCTTGTCCTGAGAATAGATGGAAAACAAGAATCCTGAGAGGCAAAACACCCTACCTGTCCGTTAGATGTTTAGTAACTCACTCCCTAGAAAAGACAGCCTGTACACTACGCCACACAATGCATGGACTAGTGTTTCCTCATAGCAGAACCTCACCTAGCCTTGGCGTTGTGGCAGCAGAGGTTAGAGGTCCATAACTGTTCTCTGACAATAAGCTTAACTCATCTTAAAAGCTTTCTCCAGCCAGCTTATTAACTCTGAAACGAGATTAAAGTGAGGTTCAGGGAGTCATGGAGCCTATCTTTTGATGAAACATTCCTAATAACACTCTGATGTCATTGTCCATTAATGCACAGTGAGGTTTTGGTTCTGCTGAGAGGGAGAGAGCATCACTATTTTATTTCTAAAGTTACGCAATTTAAAATGTTTCTTCATCTATTTGGCTTCTGCAATGATATTTTTTTCATGTTGCTGGCTATAGTTATGTTATAAATAGTGAGGCATATGACCAGAAAATGAGTAAAAACATATTTCACTTATAGAGCCTTTCTTTATATGATTAGATATAGAAAATGCATGTAATAATTATGTATTTATTTTAGTAATTGTTCTGTGCTCAAAGGTGGCGTATAAGCAGTATTTCGATTGTACAAGCCTACCCAGCATATGAAAATGCCTCTCCTACCTAGTTGTGCAAGGAAATCATGCAGTAATAGACATCTTCTTGCTGACCTAACGTGATTGCCCTAAACCAGGTTGGAAAGCAGGACCTATGGTCCTATTCCCTTTCCTGTGCAGATCAGTGCGAGGCAAAAGTGGGCACATACTGGATGGTAAATTTATTTCTCTGTGTTACTGACCTCTGCAAACTGGTGTGTTTTGTAGAAGGCATTAGATATGCTCTGCTGGTATAGATGAGTAATAAATGATTCTCCCTTGAACTAAGGTGGCAACCAGAGATATTTGTGGGGAACAGGAAGCATAAACACAACATGCAGCTAAAACAGGACTTGCTGTTCTAAGAGATGGTCACCACAGAGAAGTTAGCAGGATATAAATTTAGATGATGTTTGTAACTGTAGACTTAATTATCACATAGGCACTTAACATGCAATATGCATAACCATACGCACTAAAATCACTTGCAAACCAGAAAAAAGTAATCAGTGAATTCACACCCAAATGTATACCCTAAAGAAGACCTTCTAGTCACAATCAGCTGACTAAGGTAGCTTAGCCTGCCTTTTCCAGCCATGCTGTGGTATTTACAATTTCCAATACCAGTATCTGATTTTTGCTTCCCAACCCCTTTTCAGTCATTTTAAGTATTGCCAAGGGCGCTACACTGATCACTGCCTGGAAACAAGAGCCCACTCATGCATGGGGCTGTAACACAAACAAGCAGGAAAAGTGTCAGCTGGTGGAAAGCCCTCGATGAAAACAAAATTAAAGTGTTAGCGCATTGCAGCTATCTGGAACGCTGAAGTAGTACGGCCATCTCTGACTTAAATCAGGAACTATCACTTCGGACTCATAGCATTAGTAAAATGTATCCTTGTTTAATCTTTTGATAAAATGGTAACTGAAAAGTAACCTGCAATGGATTGTTTCTTTGTGTCTAAACCCTCCATTTGAGTATCTTTTCCAGACTCCAAACCCCACCACTGAGCTCTCAAACACTGAGCACTTGCTTCCCTCAGATGGATCTGGAAGATATTGCCAGGTTATACACCTGCATCTTTAATGAATACGTCAGTGAATGGGAGCGCAGAGAAAGGCAATGGTGGGGATTAGTGAACCAATTTCAGCCTTTGCAACAACCATCTGGAAGCCTCAGCTCCAGCACCCAACTGCTAACAAGGCAGCCCCTGCAAAATGGATCATCTGTGGGCATTACACTTATACTGGTTACTATTACACTTCTCCATGATGTATTGCAAGGCACTTGAATTAATTTTGTTGACTTGATAAAAGGATATATAGGCACACTTAATTGGTATACATTCTGCACAGTAATTTTCACTTCTCATGCTTTGATTTTATCTTCCTAATATTACAAAGGTATTGTTGTAACTTGGTCATTTTATTCTCAATTTGTTTGATACTGAATTTTCCAATAGGTTTGAAGATAGGTTCCTTATTCATGTTTTGGGGTAAAGAGGGTAGTTAGATGGGCCACATATTTCAGTCGTGGCAAGCAGAAACAGACTTACTTGTTGTAAACCACGGAACTTTTGTGTCAGGAAATCGGGTGAAATAATGAAGGAGACAGAATAGCCACAGCACTTCAACCGGCTTCTACACGCTTGTTTAAAGAACTCTCGTTAGTTGTCTACAATTGGTTTTACATGTCTATTTCAATTACATGTCTTCCAACGATAAAAGTATTTCCTTTTTTAATGATTTTTGTGAAAAAATCTATGAAACTTTGAAAATACATTCCCATCTTATCATTTGTGTTTATTTGACTCAGTGTGCCTTGTGTCTTCACTTTGAACTGGCTCATACTCCACTGCAGTTTCTTTTAAACCTGCTCTCTGAAATTTTCTGTTTTCATGTGCTGAACTCCTTGTGAGAGCAGTCTTACTATAGCTGATTGATCCTTTGAATATAAGGAAAAAAATGATGCTGATAAACTTCAGGAAGAATGTTAAAATGATGGTACTTTATATATAGATATGGCTTATGCACATATGAAGATAGAGAAAAGCAGAGGAAATTGCGTTTGCTGCTGAACTGTGAAAGGTAACAGAAATAGCTGTGGGGATGAATCATGTCATGAAGAAATAATTTTCTAAAAGTTTAGAATTTAAAAAAAAAAAAAAAAAAGAAGCAGCCAATCACCAGAAGCAATTATTACAATTAATGTAAGAGTCTTTTCCTACTGGCCACTGAAATTACAGACACAAACCAGTGTTTTTACCTCCTCCATCAAGTCTTTTAAAACTCTCTCTGTGAAAGGACAAAGTTTTCCTTTACTAAGTTGTTTATATGAAAAATTACAGTATTCTGGGATTTCTGAAAAGCATATCAATCACTTAAGTCTCATCCCATAGCTAATGGCCTTTCCAGAAAAGAATAGCTACTTCTTGAGCCTATGCAGCATATCAAGTAATTCTGGGATACTAGCCATAACTGCAACCTGCAGGTTATATCTCCAAGCTACATCAGTTGCTCAAAATATTTAGGAAAATACTGTTTTAATTCTGTACCCTTCTTCTCAGTTTGGTTTTCACAAGACTGCAAGAAGTTCTCAGTAGCTGCTGATTGAAACAGTTGCAGACAACATGCATCGTGGTTCTAGTCATCCTCATGAGATGCTACTAGCACTTTTTACATATTGTCCTGGACCACCAAGTTAATTAGTATTCTAGCTTAGACAAAATGTTACATTAGGAATTTAAAGGAATGCTCTTCTGCCATATTAACCGTCATATTCAAAACAAAAACTTCTTCCATTTCTAAAGCACAATGTATATGAAATTATATGTATACATAATGTATACATATACAAAATGAAAATGTTCTTTTAGTTATTGCCTCCCCGCTTATTTGCATTAAGCTTCACTTCTTGATTTGCCTATAAATGCTTGAGGGGGTTTAAGAAGCCAGCTGACATCTTAAGCCTAAACTGGAATAGGACCTAAAGCTAACTATTCCTTCATCTACTTTCTTAAATGTACAATGGTTTTATTTTTTTATTTTTAAAGCAGGCTACACAGACTTGAACCAAGCATCAAGGATCATTCCCTGAAGATTGAGTAAGTGGCGAGAATTAAAGACATACTGTTATGCTCAAAGTTTCTTACTGAATAGATAGAGCTAATGCCACTTCATTTTTGGATCAAGCTCCAAATATTTAAGTGATGTATTGCTCTGGCAGCTAGGAGCAACTTGTCATTTTGGCAACAATAGAAGTTCTGCCATTACCTTCAAAAGTGGCAGATCATCAAGCTTTTTTTTTATCATCTTAAACACACAAGAAACTGAGTTTGAAATTGTAATATTTTAGAAAGCAAAACACCTTTCCCTGGCACTAATAAACTTTTTCTGTGTTCTAGGGGATTGTTCTTTGGAATTTGTTATGCTTAATATGTTTTTCCGTTTACTCTGTTAATCCAATGTTTTAAAGGTTTTCTTGCTCTTTGTATCAGTAACAGATCAGGATCAAAACAGTTTTCATTTAAAAGTTCTGGCTCTGAAAAAAACTATAATAAGTGTCTGCTTAAGTTGGTTGGACCTGTGTTTTCTTTAGGATAATTGTCTTTTGTTCTTTATTTCCCTTTATTTCCCCTGCAAAGAAATATTTCCTCTTAGGGTTCTTATGACTTTTCCCTCAACATTAAAATATTAATCTCACATTAACTACAGCAGTGTAATAATAAAATATACTCCTTTTGATTCTCATCAGTTGTTCTTACATATATAGCACTTCAGAGATTCCTAAAATACCTACAAAGTATTCCCTTGCTTTTCCTCAGAGCACATTAGTTTTGCTAGGTTGCACCTCTGGCTTGCTATATCTGTGTTTCAGGTCTGACTGAGAAATTACAAAATGTGATACAATAAACCTCACATATATGCTGTTTATATTCCACCTAAAAAAAGCACAGTAACAAAAAAGAATGCTGAATAAACTGTGTCGATCCATAACAACAAATTCTCTCTACCAATACAAGAAGAGCCTCTACTATCAAGAGAAAACAATTTTAATAATTTGTAAGAAATCAAGAATAAAGATACTATTAAACATCAATGTTGAGACAAGGTAAAGTTTTTTTTTTTATTCTGCTCTGATCTGTATTAGACTTGAATTCATATGTAATTAAGTTCCTAAACTGCCTAATATGGCCTTCTGTCTCCCTAAACAAGATTTATACCTCAGTCTGCTCTGCATTTAACCTGGAAAAGCAGACAATAGACCTTCACAATTGCGCCCTTTTCACTTTTGTGCTGCTTTTTGCACTACGCCAAAACAAGAATTTGGGCAGCTGCACTATGGCAAGGGAGGATACCTGATTTAGCCTTTTGCTGGAAAGATACTGTTCATTTTTTGCTGGATATCTGGTTTCAGCCAGACTGGTTCACCAATTCAGTTTCTTTTGACTACTTGTCTTTGACTAATTTCTTCAGCTGACTAATACATGTGGTTGAAAAAAGAGAGCGATGTACTGCAAAAGGAAATCTGAATAATTTTCATACTTTTTCCACTGTTCCTATGAGTAAACGGGCTTCTTTTACATCTCAGTTGGTTCATATTGGCCCTGATACCTAAGTGGGAGTAAATAATAATAATTTTAAATATATTCTTTTTCATAAATAAGCTTCCTGTTTTCCAAAATTGAGAAATTACCTAGTTCTCTTGTGATCCAAGATTTTCTCTTTTACCCATACTTAACGGAATATGTCAATTAACTAGTCCATTAAAAGCACTGCTTACAAAAGCGTCATGAATACACAGCTGAAGAAACTAAAGCAAAAACTTATAACATTCATAGAGCAAAGTAAGGAACAAAATTTCCAGATCCTGCTATTAGAAAAGTACAGGTTTTATGTATATTTTAAAAATTAAGATTATGAGACAAATTACACCTAACTCTTAATGAGTATTCATTCCACCTAAGTCTGTAGCTGCCCATTGACATAGATAACTCTATGGGGTTTTGTAAACTTCAGTGTATGGGTAAGCACGTAAATATTGCAATATTGAATGCTAATAACCCACACAAAGAGAAATAGGACAATTGACAAGAATTTAATAAAGCACGTGAATTACACTGAAAGGAATATTTCTGCCCAACGAATTTCACTGAAAAAACCACTGGATTTTGCTTGTCTACACCTGTTCTATCTTCTGTTGCTTTATAGTCTGCTTTTGGCTCCACTTAAAATTGCACAGGTGACTGCAGCATGCTTAGTAAATCATAAATGTTATCAAAACACCTCATTGGTTTCCTTATTGTATAAGAATGACACCACCGCCCAACCAGTTTATACTGAGATTAAACTGTTGTCTGTCAAAATTTGCCATTGTTCAATTACAATTTTATGCTCTTACACTCTGATCCTGTAAAGATTTTAGCCTGGAAAAATGTAAGTCAGTTATGAAAGGAATAAACTAGTGTGTTCACATAATAAATACTAAGTAAATTGTACTTTTTCCCAGTTTAGACCAAACATGGAATAAATTTAGTAAGTTCAAAGATGATTGCATGTAAATGAATGAGCTCAAATTCTTTGTGTGGTTTTTTTTTCCCAAACTTCTTACTGTCTTAATGTAATTATACATCTGCAAAATGGAAAATAATTATATTGCTGAAAAGCTGAGGAGGAACAGTTGTGCTCTATGTTGAGGAGTGGCTCAAATAAACACAGCTTTGCCTTGGATCAGAGGACAGACTAACATGGGGGACACTGTGGTAGGCGTCTGCTATAAACCACCGGATCAAGAGGAGGCAGATAAAGCCTTCTTTAGACAGTGGTGAGAAACGTCATATCATAACTGCTACTCATGGGGAACTTCAACCACCATGATATCTGCTGAGAAGGGAATAAGCTTGGGTGTGAACAACCCAGGAGGCCTCTGCAGTGTGTTGATGACCATTTCTTGATGCAGGTGATTGACAAATTGACTAGGGAGATGCTCTGCTGGACCTGTTTGTTAATCACAGAACAGAAGAACTGGTCAAGGATGTGAAGGCCAAGGGCAGCCTGAGCTGCAATGACTATGAAAAACCATGACGTTTAAAGTCTTGAGAAAAATAAGCAAGAAAAGTAGTAGAATTATAACTAATAGAATTACAACCCTGTATTTCAGGAAAACGGATTTTGAGTTGTCCAGGGATCTGCTTGGCAGGATCCCACTGCAGACTACCTTGGAAGGTAAAGAGGCCCAGCAAAGCTGCTTGATCTCCAAGGGCAACTTCCTCTATGCAGAAGACCATCCATTCGGACATGCGGAGCAAGCATAGCAGAAGGCCAACAAGGATAAACACAGACTTCCTCACTAAGTTTAAATGATAAAAAAGAAGTACCCAGCAAGTGGGGGCAGGGGTAAACTACTCATGACAGATATAGAAATGTTGCCCTGCATGCAGGGATGGAGTTAAGAAAGTCATAGCACAGCTAGAATTGGAAAAAGTGAGGGAGGTGAAATGCGGGAAGAGGCACTTCTATACTTCCATATATACTCAGGCAGCAAAAGACAAGGCTAAAGAATATGTCGCACAATGTTCAATGGGACAAGGGATCTAATGATGAAGGACATAGATATGTCTTTCAACTAATGATGAAAGACCAAAGTACTCAAAGGCCTTTTTGCCTTAATTTCACTGGAAAGGTCGGCCCTCTGGCCTTCCAGTTCCCCAAGCGTGGTAGAGGTCTGTGGGAGTGAAGCATTATCCTCAGTAGAGGAAGACAGAGGTATGGAGGGCATGGGGTCTGATGGGATGTACGCCAGTGTGCTGAGGGAGCTCTTCAGTGTCACTGCGAGGCCACCTCTATCAACTTTGAAACATCATAGTGACAGAGGGAGGTTCTTAATGACTGCAAATACGAAAAAATTACTCACTTCAGCGAGGGCAAAGAAATACAGAGGGAAATACTGGCCAGTCAGACTCACCTCAGTACATGGGAAGGTTATGGAGCAAATTCTTTTCAAAGCCACGTCTACTTTGAGTGGAGGCTGAGCTGTATATTCGCCAAAGATCCCTTCCTACCTAAATTATTCTATGGGTATTATTTGTGCCTGCAGCCAGCATTGTAAGTTCATGCTCACAGGTGGAAAGAGGAACTGTCAGTGGTCCCTGGACTCCAAATTAGAGATCAGATATGTCCACACTGTTTAGTAGCCATGAGAAACCGCAATGTGATAGGTGAAGTAACAGAAATAGGAGACAAAAAGCTTATGTTTGCTAAGTGTGAACAGAGATAGTTGTATTTTCATGTTGTACATTCCTATTATTCCTAATGTAAATACCTCTTGGTATATATATCTGTGACTAAATCTGATCATATCAAAAATATATCAGAATCCATCTTCCTTATTTGTTCTCCAAATGAAATTACTCCAAAGACTAGAAATTGGAAGTGAACCAAAGCAACAATAAATGAGAAATGTTTACATGGTGTGATAGGTAATAAAATAAGCCCTTTAAGCAAGTATGTCTCTAAATTACAAGTTCAGGTTCTACATTAAATAAAAAGGAGCCATTATATGAAGTGATCTTCACTATCAGAGCGCTAACAAATAAAACACTACAAATAGCTCATTCTCACATAAGTCCTTCTGAAGGAGCTTCATCAACTATAGAAAGCTATACAAGTGCCCATATTTAATCCAATCTCCTTTGAACTTCTAATTAACTCAAAAAAATAATGCGTTCACTCCATAGATCACACTGGATCAGCAACCATGAAATATTTGCTCTGTCTGCGAACAAAGCAAGCAACATATCAATAAACTAAGAGATCAGTCAATTGAAATTAATTACATGAAAGTTGGTTCACAGCAAAATTTTCACTTAAGAGAATTGTCTATTTATGTGTGTCCCAGTTAAGTGGATTATATTATAATAGTGTCTGTTTCTCTGCATGTTACTAATTTAGCAATATTTTTCAGGCAAACTGCAATATATACTGTAAACACGCAAAATCATTTAGATAGTAACATAATTTTAAAATTCCAGTCAAATATAATCAATCAATCCCAATTTCAGGGGATGTTTTGAAATTCCACATTGTAAAATATTGGATTTTAATTGTAAATTGTAAAATATGTAATTGTAAAATATGTATTTTAATGCCTGAAGTTGAACAAATTGTGGCGCTTAGGTGGTTTAGCGGGTGTGGTAGTGTTGGGTTGATGGTTGGACCCAATGATCTTAGAGGTCTTTTCCAACCTTAATGATTCTATGATTCTATGAAATTAGATTGCTATTGTGTTTTATGAGAATAGACTGTATAGTGTTATGGTTTTCAGCCTTACAGAGTGTTACAATGAAAACTGGAGAAAATTTTGTTGGAAGTGATAAGCAACCCTTCATTTAGAATGTCAATGGAGGAAGTAGTTAAATTCCTTTTCAGCATAATGACTAAAACAAAAGTTACTTCAAGTTGCAGGCTATATTCCAGGCCACGCAGTAGTTAAACTCAGGAATTAGGAAGGGCAGATGAAACTGTTGCGCCAAGGGAGGTTTAGACTGGACATTAGGAGAAATTTCTTTACTGAAAGAGTGGTCAGGCCTTGGAACAGGCTGCCCAGGGAAGTGGTTGAGTCGCCATCCCTGGAAGTATTTAAAGGACGTGTAGATGAGGCCCTTAGGGACAGGGTTTAGTGGGCATGGTAGTATTGGGTTCATGGTTGGACTCGATGATCTTAGAGGTCTTTTCCAACCTTAATGATTTTATGATTCTATGATTCTAAACTAATTGTAAACCTAAGAAGGTACTTAGAAAATTTCTGAGAAGAGGTCTGAGTGCAAACAGACTTGGATATGTGAGCAAAGACAAGACAAAATGACCCTTCTTTGTAAAGGATGGTAGGGAAATGTTCTTTGGAGACATATCCGATTCATCTCTTCCATTTCTCCTTCCATTAACAACAGTTTGCCAATCCCCTCGATATTGGTGTTTCTTTAAATCACATACATGAATATATATTAGAATATTCTGGCCAGCTGTCTTGAACTGAAATTCCAGAATAACATGCGAAGCACTGAAATCCATTTAGGATATAATTTGTTTACACTAAAAAAGTGATTGTCTCCCGTGTTATCCTATTTTGTGGCTCTGTCATTTCATCTTCATTTCTTCTCAAGTAAATTACTTATTCTCATACTATAATCACAGCTTCTGCCTGAGATCAGAGCTAACATTCTGCTGAAGCACGTTTCCATTGAAGGCTTCATGTTTTGTTCTCTTAGATTACTTTTTTTCCTTTGAATTTCTCTCAGTTAACCAACTCCCTCTCTTGCATCTGTCAACTCACAAGATCAGGACCAGCCACTTTCATGCTCTTTATTCTCTCTGCAAAACAGACATTTCTTGGGTGATTCACAGAAGTGCTGGGAAGCAGCAGGAAACCCTATCACCCTGCTTCAGCGTCCCCCCCACGTCTTCTGCGGCACAGCGATGTCACTGGGCCAACACTTGTGCAAGAGAACAGCACAAGAAGAATTCTGCAAAAGGCCCCAGCAGGTTCCTTCATAAAATCCTCTAATTTTTTTTCCCCATGAGAAAAGTCTTACAATGAGCTTTTGGAAAAGAAGAAAATGCTTTACTGCAGCAGATATGACAGTTAAATGAATCACTCAGTCTAGAAGTTCAAGTACTTTAATTCTTCTGGGATGCCTTTCATGATTTCCATATATGAATTTTACATTTCTCCCTATCACAAAACTCCTGGAGCTGGTGACTGAGTAATCATATTAGCAAATCTCACAGATCTCAGGAATTGACATTCACTGTATTACCAAATTTAAACAAACAAACAAGCCAAACAAACAAAAAGGGAAAAAATTGAGTTCATGAAAGATAATTACATTTTAGGATTATTTTCATCAAGAAATCAATGCCTGTTCAGTTCTGCAAATTATTTCCTGGCATATTGCTTTTTTGGAAATTAACTCAGACTACTGCTATGTTTTACAAACCAAGTAGATTTTGTGAATCTGCTGCAAAATGCCTTGGGTATGATATATCAATCTTTTTGCTAAAATGAATGCAAATTTCTCTTATATTTCACTTTTATTGAACCCTGGAAAGGTGAAATGTGAAAGAAACAAAGCAACTTTAGGACTTCAGCCACTGAAATCAAAACAGCAAGAACACTATATATGTCCTTATGTGGTTATATAGCCATTTATAGCTGTCATGACAGCCCTTGATCCTTTTATTATTGTTATTACTGCTGTCCCTGGAAAGGTAAATGGAATGTGGGAATTTAAGTGTCAACATCATTTTTGAAAATGGTATTTAATCATCTACAAAAAAGGAACAGACATAAAACAAAACTCGATGTCTAGCAGAAGAGCACACGGAATCGGGGTAGCTAACTTCCTAATTTTGACCCTGAAAACTTTCCGCAGAGATGCTGCTTAACACACAGCATCTAACCCTGCAGGAGGCTCAGCAGCTCAAGCCTTGATAGGGTTGCACAACTCAGTTGTGCATCCATAAACTATTCTATATTCAACCACTAAGGAGCCTGAACCAAATGATAGCAGAGCAGTTGCTGTTGTGCTCCCTCTTTTTGATATTCAGGAGCTAATGATGTGTGCACTCCACAGGATATGGAAAACACAACTTTATTCTATCCTCTGCGTGACAGAATTCAAACAATTTCCATAGTACTCAACACTGACTTCATGACTGAGCTGTTGGCAGTTTTTGCTTCTTCTGTTGAAGATGTATCCCTGTGCAGGAAAAATATGAGATTCATTCACATTCATTTTGTTTATTTTGGTCAGGTCTTCAACATAATGCCCATTGATTTATGTTTAGAAAGATAAGGCCACTGGCAATTACCAAGTTTCTATCCTTGCAAGCAGTACAGCAGTCGCTCTGTTTACATGCAGTTCATGCCTGAATAGGTATTGTTAAAGAAGAGCTTGCTAAATTAGTCCAGGGAATCACATAGCAATTTCATGTAATTGCCATTTGTCAGAACTTTATTACAATCACTGAATATTTTTAATTATATTAAGAAAGGGAAGATGTCAACTCATGATTTCATAATATGTCGGAGACTCCATAAAAAGAATCAGTAATTCCATGATTTATCATTTCAAACTACGCTTGCAGTAGCAAATATTGCTTGCTGTTGAAAATTACCATCAGTTAAAAAAAAGTGTTTGTTGCCTCTTGTGTTATTGCTTTATTATTTATTATTGGTTTAAATATATCAAATTTGACCTGATTATTTCATTTCCCTATGTTCAGCTGTACAAAGAATGCAGACAGCTAGCTTTACTAACTTTTGAATTTTTAGACAGTTCAACTAAAGTGAGATGAATTATATGAAAGTGGAACATCATCCACACCTCCTTTTTCACCTGTGTTTTAAAAGAAAGCTTCAGTAACTGAAACTTCTGTACTGTATGTACTCCTAAAAATCCCAATGGATCACGTTGGGACATCAGGGATTTAGGCAGAGGGGTACTTTTTCTGGATTATGATCAAGTTAATGGGAATGACAGGCATCAGGCAGGAAAAAGATAATACAGTACATAAAACTCATGCATTGCAGCATCCAGTGTTGACATTAGCCTCATACCCTAGCCATTTTTTCTGACCTATATATTGCAGATGAATAATTCCTACACAGCAGTGCATTAAGGTATTGCACAGTTTGGTTTTCGGGTTTTTTTTAACATCACACAGTACTGAACTGACATTATACCCTAGTAAAATTCTCCGAAAATATACTAGTAGGTATTTCAATGTTCATTCACTGCAAGGTTATTTGACACTGTACATGGTAGGAAATGTAAATTTGGAACTAGTCGGGCCTGAGATCCTGCAGATATAGGAGCAGATCTGTAGCTCAGTCTTTAGAGATGACAACAGTGATTTCAGTCACCTTTTCCTCATATGCTGCCAGTTTAATAATTAGTATATTCTGTTGTATGCAGTAAAAGATTCTGGTGGGTTCAGTTTGGATGTGTGAATTTTATTTACGAGTTGATGAAACCACCTTCAAAATGCAAATGCTTCACTCAGAAATGATTTATAAATCACCTCCCAGTCAGTAATGATTGTAATGAAGTAGTAATTAAATAGAGATACTGCTCTGTGGAGATCATTGTACTGTTCTGTTGAGACACTTGAGGTTGGAAATAAAGTTTACATAAAACATCATGGCTATCTGTCTTACAAATATTGTGTTAAATAACCAAGTTCGTATATAAACTCTTCAATTTCTCTGCTATGGAGTAGCTTGATAATTCAAGGAATTCTCGTACACTTCCACCCCCCCCGCCCCAGAATATTGTCAGTATATCCACTGGCAGAAAAGACTGTTCCTGTCGTCAAGATATAATGAACCCCACCTGAGACAGGGATCCACTTTGCTTCAGTTCATTTGATGATGAGGTGGAAAGATACTTGATCCCACCCTAATCTAGAAGTGCGCACAGCCTCCCTGGTGTTGTGCCTCGGTATTCTGTTTACACTTTGCTTTGTCGCTGCCTGGGCTTGTTGGCCCCTGGGGAAGAACTGGCTCGGTGGTGCTGCTGACCACATGCTGGACCACACGACCTGGCACATGCGCTGCAACATCCCGTCCCACCCTGGGCTTTTTCCGCTTGGAAGAGAAGCTGAGCAGAGGCAGAGCAACCCTTTCTCCATCAAGTCAAATAGCTTTGCATGTGAAACCAAGTTTCACTAAATTTGCAGTTTATCTACCATTTTGCCCTCTTTTCCTTCCTTTGCGCTTTTCCAATTTGCAGGAAAATAAGCTCAGGCATTTCATTCTGCATCTAGCATTTATTTACAGAGGAACACTTTAAGTGTAATTATTGAATTACAGAAGAGACACCGAAGTTGCACATTTACTCTCAATTGCACTTTTCAAATACCAGTTGGTCTAAATACCAGCCTTGATGTTTATTGACTACTGTATGCCCATCACTGATAATTTAGTAAAACGGTTCCCTGGCACACAGTTGTTTAGGGTTTTTTTCAGCTTTCTAAAATAAATTATTTTATCTCAGAGTCGGGGAGAATATAACATTTTGCCAGATGACTTCATGGAAAGGAATATGAATGGTAACCAAACAGTTTCCCTAATACATTCTGCCTTGGTTTCCCTTTTTTAAGGGTCTCTAGTTCATTATGACTTCTTTTACTAAAAGGTTGATTCATTTTAACAATGTTTGATTTTTTACAAGAAGAGTACACAAAAGAATAAGGGACAGAATACAGACAAGAATGACAACCAAATTAACCTCATTAAAGTAAGATGTATGTCACCGTTCTTACTGAAGTATTGTAAGATGAAAAATAGAAATCATCATTACTATTTAAAATGTTAATGTTTCACTTGAGTCTACCATTTTGCTGTTCACAGAGATTACTCAAATTAAACTATGTCTGGTACCGGATAACTTTTTTAAGAAATCCCAAGTGAAAAAGCCTCAACAAGCAATGTTCTCATAGACTGAAATAAAATTGAGACCTATTAAAAATGTACATTACTACAGACAAAATTACAATCATATGCTATGCAGACACAAAAAGGGAGTTGGCCTGTTCCAGCGTGCCCATATAAAAGTGAATTGTGTTCCTTCCTGCATTCAAAACAGTGTCACAGCCTCTTTTGTCTCATGTTTAATATCTGCATTTCCATTCTGCCCTTCCATTTTGCTTCCTTCTCCCATACCATCTCATACTCCTTCATCAGCCTTGGGGGCGGAATGTCTTTCACCTTTCCTTCCCTTTTCTCTTATCCCTATGGTAGCTTCTTCCCTTTATATTTTTTTTCCACTTTCACTCTTCACATTCCCTTTGGTCTCGCTTTCCTCTCTTATCAGACCGTATATGAACTTTGCCGCAAGCACAGTTGTATGAAATGATTTTTAGTGCTGCCAGCAGCTGGGAGAGTATTGCTTTAATGATCCTTCATGCGAACCAGATTAAAAGCCTCGAGCACAAGTGACCTGTAGTCCAGAACAAACCTTCTGTTACAGCCATCAGACTCCACACCTTAGCTTTTCCATGCTGTACAGTCTACATATAACAGGACATACAGATGTTGTATATTGACAGAGATAAATTGCATCACTTTATTTACACTAAATTTTAAGCTCTATATGTCATCCTTGTGTATACCAAACCCATTTTTTTAGGAGTTTGGTTTCACAGAGCTCAATCAAGAGCTTCTCATCTTCTTTCAGAGAAAACAGTATTTTGTCAGTCTTCCGATTCTGAAGATAGATTCCCGCTCACACAATTCCCCACGGGCACGTCTAGCAATATCCTATTTTCCCACAACCTAGCACTACCGGAAGTGACCGTGCCACATCATTCATTTGTAAATCAGAACATTAAACTTTTCTCAGCTGATAAATCAAAGGATTTACAGAGCAGAGAACAAAATAACTCCAGTTGCAAGCATTCCCCTAAGGACTGAAACACCATGTGCTAGCAGATACTAGATATTTAAACAAATGTAAAAAAGGATAATGGTGCATAAAATCATAATAACTCAAGATAAGCACCAAATTAACACAAGTCTTTTATAAATTAGCTATCTTTATAAAGGCACTCCATTTAGTAACAGCTCAGAGTCTATACCCCTTTTCTGATGCCAAACAATGGTTTTAATTTCCCAGGAGGCTGCTCACTCTATCTGCTCAGTTCAATAGGACACCTTGGCAGCTCTGCTCTACTGGGGTTATGACAGTCTTGTTCAGGCAAACAGCAGAAGCCTGAGCAAGGGAACCATTTTCTGCAGGTAAATATTTCTCTGTATATACATGCAGTTTCAGTTGCCTTTTACTTACAGGATTCTTGTTATTTGCTACATTTGCAAGGAAAGCTGCTACAAAAGAAAAGCTACACTTAGCAATCTTTTCAGACAGTTAGACAGCCATTTTCGTAAGGTAGAAAATAATTTTCTTCAGATGATTTTCCTAATAGTGCTGTAGTTAATTCCAAATGAGGAGCGTGGTGGATTTTGATCCCAGCTCCCTTATACTTAATTGGATGGCTGAGGCTAAAAATATTCCCAGTGGTCAACCATGCCACAGTGTAAGATTACATTAAATATGCCAATCATTGGGTTCAGGCAGAAGGGCACAAAGAGCAGCAGAACTTAAGTTCTATTATTAATGCTAAACTGAATGTCGCATCAGAATAACGATACTCCATGAGTTGCCTGAAATAATAATGCATTTCCTAATATGAACTTTTATTAATATGATTAGGAGGTGATGAAGTACAAATTAATGCCCAAAGTGAATTCATGATAATTTCCTGTACTAAGCCAAACTGAAAAATTAATGTTTATAAACTGATTAGACATCCTGCTCCAAAATATTGTGTTCTTAATAAATTCCATACATACAAACGCATATAAGTAAAATGGAAACATTTATTAAAGGTTCCTTATTCAATTTTTACAATAGCTTGGTAAATCTATCAAATACTAAGTGGAAACAGCAGAGAAAGAAGTCATTAAAACACAAACATTTCTTTAAAAGGTACAACAGTTCTGACTGATATTGCAGTATGAATTGCGGTATGGCATGTCAACTTTTGGAAACAGTGTGTTGAGGAGAGGTAATGACAGGCTTCCTAACTGTCTTTAAATGGGTAATCAGGGCCATAGCAATGCTTTGGATCAGAGCTTTATGAAAACAAGCATATACAAAAGCTTTTTCAAATTTGTATATTCTTAACAGAGAAATACACATCAATGCAGGTAAATTTTCTAACAATATGTTATAGATTATTGTAAGTGTTCCATGCAGTAGTTTCATTTATTAGCATACTGATAATACTTACAGACATACTGAATGTGTAAGCTGCTGTATTGCTAAAAACAACAGCATATTTTATTATGGAACTTGAGAAAGCTTTTTTTTTTTAACTAAACTTTCCCTTCACCTCCCTTCTTAGTATAGCGAAGATCTGTTAACTGCACCTCTCCTTGAGAGCTCAGAGTGTAGGCAGGAGGTTGGCGTTTCGTTTCCCTGGGTGAACTGGGCAGCCTGGGGAAATGAAAAACACCGCGTCCCTCTGACAAGTCGCTTGGCTCATACAGCAGCCTGATCATGCTTTTGCACTTAGTTACTGAACTAAGGTTGATGTTATCTTATATACTTCTTATAAGGAATAAATCTTTCTTAAATACTCCAGAGAATTGTTTTTGGCTGAGTATGAGAGGCTTTTCCAAAACAAACCTCCTGAATGTGTAAATTTGGTTGGAGACATATTTTTTTTATACAAGGTGGACCAGAAGGCCAAGCTTTGAAGAGAAAGTAAGAAAGATTTCTGTTATCTCCATAGAAGAAATAAGAAGAAACATTGCCAAAATACATAAGCTTTTGTATTCTTGCTCTTTAAGCTTCTCACTTTCTGTTAAAGTACTAAGTTTTAGTAATACAAAATTATTTGAGATGGTCTGACCAGCATCCTACTTATTTAATGAAGCACTTAACAGAAATACGCATTCAGCAAGCTAACTAGCCAATTATCTATTCAGAAAACTGCAATTCAAATTGCTAAAAGCAATCTATATATACATATATAGATAAAAATGTGTTCTTCTCTTGTATGCTTTAAGACACTTTGTTTCATTCTTCTCTGTGATATTCAAACAACTGGCTTCAGTATACAAAGAGAAAAACTACAGCTACATCTGTGACCCTTGATCGCAGACCAACTTTAACATATAGGTAGTTGCCCCAGGCAAGAAAATCTAAATTATTCAATGCCTGTGGGCTGCAAGACTGAACTAATTTTGGTTTGCCTAGGGCAGTAAAATCTAAAGAGTGTTTTATGACTGTCATCGTCCTATTCACAACTATAAATTTACAATAAATTATTTGCTTTGCATTAAAAAAATATATTTATCAGCATCAGAAGCTTGGTTTCAATTATTATTCAGGCTGAAATATGAATGTCAGTGTACTGGTTTTGGCTGGAGTAGATTTAATTTTTTTCAGAACAGCTTGCATGGTGCTGTGTTTTGGATTTCTGCTGAAAACAGTGTTGATAACACAGGGATGTTTTAGCTATTGCTGAGCAGTGCTTACACTTTTACGTTTCCAATTCTCTCCCCCATCCCGCCGGGGAGAGAAGTGAGCGAGCGGCTGGGTGGGACACAGCTGCCGGCCGGGGCTAACCCACAGCAGTCAGTATAACATTTTTGCTGCTCACAACTTTCTCTGATCTCCTTTTTTTAATTACAAATTATGACATCACATCTTTTCAGATACTAAGAGGATCTTTTTAGTTTTTTTTTTTCAATTCAAATTAACAAGTTAAAATAAATGGTCTCAGAAACTCTGTTTATCCCCGTTTTAGTACAAATGGAACACATTTCTCTAAGACCATTCTGTTGATCTCTTATATTGCAGAAACAAATGTTTGACGAAAACGTTGATGAAAGCTTGATCATTCCTAGTTGAAAGGAAGTTCAGTTGATCATTCTTTCATCTTGCAGCAGTAACATTTTTTTCAACATATGATCTGGAAGAACCTGTCTTCTATGCTTTCCACTACAGTGCTAAAACAACCAGTTCTGAGAGAATACAGAAGACTTTGGTATTCACATTTTTACCAAATGCAAGCAAGGTGAAAATGCTGAGAAGCCTTCTCATTCCTGTGAGCCTGCAAAGCCATGAAATAAACTCTGTTTATGCCTACGAATTTATAGTGGGCAACAGTGGACGTTATCTTTTTCTAGTTCAGCGAAAAAATCCATGCACGGACAGATTGTCTCCAAGGAATGAGAATAAACAGAAACTGGAGATACTGGCTACTGTGAAACACATAATTGAACACCACAGGAAAGATGATCGCTGTAGAAATTGTTAAAGTAAAACTGTATTCTGTACACCTTTTATCTGCTAAATCACATCGTGCTGAGAAGCACCTACTGGCTGAGCCTCACACAGACCCCTGAGGCACTTCACAAATGAGCAAGTCCAGTCGGAGACAGTGGAATGCGAGTTCCAGATCAGACGACAAACCTTAAGCTACAGGTCCTCCTTTCAGTTGCATTCGGATCATCATTCAATCACTGATCAACCTGAATGCTTTCAGCGCTGTGAGAAGCCATGAAACATATGGCAAAGGATCACAACATAAGGTTCTCGCATTGTTTTATAAAATATCTGCTCCCAGCCTATGGTTGAAATCATGCCCTTGAATTTGCACTGGAACTGAATGGAAAGAATAATTGCGTAAGATTAGGGATCTCTTGTTATGATCATCCACATTGCTGGTGCAGCTCTCGGGAAATATTAGGAAGTCCCTAATCTAGCACCCCTGCCTTCATCAGTGGGGTTGTGACAATCCCTGCACACCAAGGAAAGTATCTTTGACTTTATCTGATTCTCTAAGTGACTCTTCTTCTCAACGGATCTTTGGTTTAAGTTTTGCTAATCACGGTTCTTAATATCCTTCTTCTTTAATTAGTTCACTGTGGAAATCGCTATTTGTCACATTCTTATGATAGAAGAGAATATATGATAAAATGAGTATAATAACCCTTATACAAACTGTGGTTTGTACAGTAATGATTGACAACCTTATTTATATATGTGTTCTATATACCATGTAATTTTATTTTCATTTTAGGTAAAACAATATCTACTGTTTTTCCATATCATATACCTTTTGCAATCTATTTTTATCTTTTATATTTAATATGAAATAATAATTTTAAAAGATGCCTACCCAAAGCTCTAAGCTTCCTAACACATCATTAATAACAATACCACAGAAGCTCAGCAGCATACAAATAATCTAATCTAATAAATAAATTTTCTTAGTTGTTGAGTTTTCTTGTATTGTAAGGCCTGTGTCATGAAAGAGTCTAGAAACTGTTGTATCTGCTACACTGATATACCTTAAGCAACAAACCTGCCTTCACCTAAGTACAGGAGTAAACCACTAGTGATAACACCAAAATAAATTCTGGTTGAGGATGAAGGTGACTGCATTCTTACGGCAGCTTTTATTGGTACAAGTACGTGGGCAATATTTTTCAAGCCAATCTGTCAAAACCAGCCAAGTCTCCCCACCCCCTTCCCACAGCCACCTCAGCTAACATAAGACCAACTGTGCTGGATCCAGACCAACCATCCGCTACTTCAGTATTCTGGCTCAGACAGTGGCCAATAACAGATATCCAGGGAGACGTGTAGGAATAGAGCAAGCATTCTGTGAAAAAATTTCCTTTATACTCTTTTAGCTTCCAACAATTGGTCAGGGACTTCCTAAGTCATGGGTAGTTTCTGTGTATTTAGCGGTCATCGGGGTTTTTTGCTATGATTTTGTTGGGAATTTTAGACCCCTTTGCAGTACACATAAAGTTCCATGGACAAAGTCTGGGTTTTTTTATACAGATTAAGCCTTGGTTAGATACTAGAAAAAAACAGTGAGACAAGCATTTTTGTCAATTTTTAAATATTCTGAAAGTTGCCTCTAGTCGCCATGCGATAGTCTATTAGTGTCGAATTAATGACCACGGTCTGCTTCTTAAAGGTAGTCTGCATTGGGAGGTTTGTGCAAAGTAAGAATTCTTATGTGAATTACAATTTGCTAGCAATTGTGTGCTAACTCCCTCTGTGAATACTGCTAGTAAGGCATTAGCACACCTGAAACTTGTATTAATAAAGCTAAGCTGTAAAATGGAATGAGTGTAGTTTTATCATTAGTTGTGGAAATTGTGTTGATTGAGTTGGCATTTTATATTTTATTTCATAGTTAAAAAATTTAAAAGCATTCATATATCTTAATTTAAAGTGTATTTTTGATCTTATGCTCTAAATTCCTTCAGATTTTATATATTCAAAAGTAATTTATGCATCACTGAGGAGTTATCATAGTCTGTTGTGTCAAGGTCTGCGTGGGAAGAATTTTGTTTTCAGATTGAAGCCATTACCCTTTCCAAATTGCTGTGGACCTTAATCTCACTGTGTTTGCTACGTATGCAGACCAGTCTTAAACCAAAAGAAACTGATGGCAAGTGTTTCTGGATATTTCCTGACAGCTAATAATGTTCTTAAATGCAGTTTCTCACATCCACATTTCATAAGGCACTAATCTGTGTTATAGTATTTGTTATATGTAAGCATTTCTTTAAGTTTAAAAACTAAGTCTTTGTTGCAGCAAGGAATAAGTACTATAAAGTCACAACACCTGGAACTAGCTTCCAGAAATTACTGTATATAGACATGGTTAGAAAGGAGAAGTGACATACATATATTTTTACAGTAACTGTTTTTTTTTAACCACAATAATTTCTTAACATAACGGCATGGAGCTGTTAGCTCCTAGAATGCACTTTCTCAGTTCACACAAACATGAAACACTTTGATTTTAGTTTAATAGGAAATACGATATTTATCTTTGCAGGAGTGTGAAGTCACATATTTGCTTTCAGAAAATAAATATGAGCGAGCATGCATGCAATTAAGGCATTCACAATCTCTTATCAATATATCGACTTGGACAAACTCTCTCTGGCTGAGTAATTCAGTTTTGATACCCATTTAATATTTTGGCCACTGCTGAGATTCCAACAGGGGTGTTAATTAGTGCCAATTGTGAAGCTGGTTTCTGTGCTACAGCCATCTGTCTTACAGAGACTGAATCATTTAATTATTTTAAGGTGTAATTATAGGTGTCTCAAATCATTTAAGACCAACCATTTATTATTTTAAAAAACACAATGTTGCAGTCAGATACTAAAGAGGTTTTTTTCCCAGATAATATGGTTTAAATGAGACACACTAGTAGCGAAGTAGAGCCATTACACTTACAACCTTATAGTAAAAGTCAGAGATGAGCAAAACCATGTTTGTCTAAGAGTACCCATAAAATGCAAATTTGCAGATAAAACAAACTCAGAGTACTTTTTGTTTATCATTTTAAAATTTCCTGAGAGAATGCTGAAACTTAATTTTGTAATATGGATTTTACGTGCAACTATTTTGAGTGTTTACACTATTTTTATGTAGTAGTGGAACAGTATGTAATTATAACATATTAACAACATGCCATGATAATATAACTGAACCATACCTGAAAAAAAAAAATGAAAACTCAAAATGCATAACTCAGTCCTGGCCTTGGATATGTAGGCATAAAACGATTTATCTTTACTTGTTTTTTGTCTTTCTCTCTCAGTCTTTCCCTCTCATCCCTCCCTTTGCACTGGCCGGATCTGCTGCAATGGAGCGAAACCTCCCCCTGCAGCCCACGCAGCAGTGAGCGCCCCACACGGGCTTGATTATATTAGGCACACGCTGCACATCCTTTAAATGGATAACTTTTACACTATAAACACCAATATCTAGAATTTTTATCCTATACTAATGCAAATGTCAAGGAAACAATATATTCCCAGGGTTTTACTGTTCTTTTTACATGAAATAGCCAATGTCGATATGTAATGGACACACACTATATTTTGCTGCATGAAGCAATGTTTCAGAGATGTGATGAACTACTGCTGCGGCTTTTCCCATGCATTAATTTGTGATTTGCAAACAAAGCAATTAGGAAATTATTACATTACTTGGAAATACTAGAGACTGAAGGAAAAAATGGTATCGCTAATTCTATAGAGGAACAAAATAAGATGTGATTTACCAAATTCTCTCTCCTCTTTTATCTGAAGATAGGTGGCACCAAAGGGATTCCCCTTAACCTTTTAAAAATCAATTGAAAAGTAACATGTATTACAAAAAGAGCTTTTATCTCTTGTTAAAGTAATAAAAAACATCTGTGGCCGAGTTTTAGGAAATTCAAAGCCAATTAGAGATGATGCTATGAGACACTATAAAGCAATAAAAATTTCCTTAAAATAAAAACCAGAGTTTAAAATTTTAAACGAGGAATAATTTCATACAGTCAGCATAATAATTAGCCTATTTCTATGTAAATCAATTCATAATTATTAATATCTCTTCACTCCTGAGTACAATTTTGCAGCAAACATTTTTTCCAAAACATCGCAGAGGGGGAAAAAAAGAATTATTAATAAGTACCTCTTTTAACCTCTTTTGTTAAATTAGATAAATGAGGGGAAATTAAAATCTGTAGTGAAATATGAAATTCCAAAACAAAAACTCTGACAAAGGAAGACAGCAATTTTGATACTGAATTAAATGGACTCAGACTAAGCATATACCACCATAATCTCCTTTTCTCCGGGGTCAGAAAACTGCCCATATAGACATGACCCTTCTAATACAACACATTGATAGGGTTACTTGGATAATTTTGTGACAACTAGTACTTAAGCATTTTGGTGCTTTTTTCTGTTCTAATCATTGAATAATGCCCTGGCCTGTGATGTTATTCCCTGGACTTCATGCCTGAGTTATCCCATTGAAGGCAATGGGCTATTTTATACTATAAAAAATTAACCGCCAAGTCACCATACAAATTTACGTTTTATTTGCATAGCACAAGTCTTTCAGCTTAGCCTGAAGCATATACAGAGTTTTATAGCTCACTGCATCTCACGGCTGCCTGCAATATTTCGTATTTTCTATAATATGAATATACAATATATATTCAACACATTTTTCCTTGACTTCATTGATTAGCATCTGTATACCTTGTCTCACATAGCTCCTAGTCCCACAGACCAAGTAAATACTTCCCGTGGGGTGTTTTCCCTATTTGATGGAAATAGAGGATGGTATACATCCGATTAAAGGCTGTTGTGCACAATGTAAATTAATCTAAACTCCCTCAAAGGCAATGGATAGAAAGAAGCACTTTCACAATATGATTCCTCTTAAATTGAGGCAAACATCTGAAATAGGTTGGATGAATTGTACCTTTTCCTATCTACTGAATATAAAGCAATTCTAGGATCATGTAGGCAGCTGTACTACACATGTCTATGGTTACCTGAGGTTAAGTCTAACTGGGGGATTGGCAGGTCAATAAAAAAGGTGCATGTTATTCGGCGCACAAAACTAGAACCTGGATCGAGGGAAGTTTGCTCCAGAGTGAATGGGCAGAGTTCAACAGACCTGAGTTGGGATCCAACAGTTTATGGAGCAATCTAAGGCAGCAGACACAGCTGCCTGGAGATAGTAATGTGTAAATGCCACACGCAAAGTTGAATCCTTCTGTCTCCAGACACGGTGCTCAGGGCAGCAAGTCGCTGCGTCCATCCTTTGGCATTCCTAGGCCTGAGAAACATCCTGAAAGTCACCTGTGACTTTTCTATAAAGACCTGGGTATGCTCCAGGCTGGCAAATGGAGAAGGCTGGAGACTCATTCTCTTAGGTCCCACACCTTTATACCAAAATCTGGGTTATCGATCTTTAAATATTTTGGACTGCAGAACTTTGTCAGTCATCAAATATCTTGCAAAGTACCATCTTTTAAACTGAAAACTTCATGAGGATTATACAGTTTTATAGATCTTGAAGGATTCTGAATAGATGATGACCCAACTAATTTGGTTCCATGATTTGCACAGTAATAAAAATGCAGACTACAATGGCTCAGCTTGCTCTTCATTGCACAGATACGTATATTTCTCATGAGAAAGGCAGTCCTAGCCACCAGGCTTTGGAGTACTCTGGGGTGGGGGACATCTGTCATTCTTCTTATTGAAACTCTACAACCATACAGGCAAGAACTTAAAAAAGAAGAAAACAAACAAAAAAACCCACCCCCAAAACACAACCAACCACCTTCCCCCAAACTAAACAAAACAAAAAAAGGACAGGAGGAAAAATGACACAGGGGCTTTATGTTTGGGCAAAAATCACATTCTAGTCCATATTACTACATTTTTGTACCTTATCAAATTGATTGTTAATGCAGGTATGTAACTTCCCATTCCCCAGTGACCAGACGCACAGTCATTTTCGGTTTCCGTACTTTTTGTTTTAAACCAGTAAACCTTGGACTCCCTTATACACTATTAAAAAACTTCACAAAAGGGATGTGGATATGAAGAGAACTAAGAGGTATCTGAGGTAGTTCTGAACAGGCTCACACATACCAGAAGCAAAATAGCAATACAGCATGACGGAGCTAATTGCTTGCGGTAGCAGGGCTGGTTGATTCAGAAGTCAGAGCAAGCTCAGAAATCGCTCTGTATTATTACACAGCCCACAGCAAGAAGGAAAAAAAAGTACCCAGTTTCTAAGCAGTGGGGTTTTTACATAAGTATCATGGAGTATGATATAAACACTGTAAATCTACTAGAAGAAAGATGTAAATATTCTGTTTCAAAATAATCTTGATAAGATGGTGATAAACTTAGATTTCAGGAAATGCTGCTTATAAGTACTGGCACAAAAGTATTCCACAGATCTGAAGCAGAATATTAAATTCATTTTCACTCATACTAGAAATAGAGTGGAAGTTATTTATGTATTTCCCAGCAGCAAAGGTAGGAGGTCTGAATTTTTATACAGATTCCTTCCAGTGATGGTCTGCTCCTTTTTCACGTGAAGGAATAGGTTGTTAGACCTCTATTTCACCAGACTTAATAATGTTTAAATATTACTACACTACATGAAGGCTTCATCAGTTAGTTTCTATTTGGTAATGTTCAATAAAGAAAAAAAAAAACCCTCTTTTTTTTCTAAGTAGTTTTATTTAAAATAATTCTGACTCCAAGTGTCATATGGAGGCAAAGCAGAATTTGCTTATTTGGTAATCACTTTTTGCTTGAACTGTTTGCTATACACTGTTGTTATTGACAATTGTAAAAAAACCACTTCAATTTTAAAACAATATTCTAGCAATTAAAACTAAGTAAGCTTAAAGAGCCAGAGAACACACTTTAATTAGCTCATATACACTATACTCATTAAAAAAATTGAGATCTCAGTATTGTACTTACTAAGTCTCTTTCAATTAGTTGGGGAATTACAGTATTGAAATAATCGCACTGGATCATTTCCAGGTGTTAAAAAAACCCTAGAAACTTCACACAACACACCATCTATTTGAATAATTCCTTTGATTATATCTGATTTGTTTTACAAATATATGCCTATTCTCTATGTGACTTTTACTTACCTACTCTGGGTACATTTGAAAATGAGAGTTAGGAAAGTCAACCTCCAGAATTTTCCAGTTCCCTCTAGGAAACAAGTGGCTGAGGTTACTGTCTCTGCCACGAGTAAAATGTTAATTGCCACATAATCTGTAGTGTATCTCCTCTCTGCTTTATCAAAGAGGACCAAAGGAGCCTATAGGAGCTAAACATCCAGCTCATCTCCAATGGCAACAAAAAAGGTGACAGAAAATGGGGTGTATGCCAAAGCCATGGAAGATATAATGAGTCTCTATGTAGAACATCCAACATTTGGCTGAGAATGACACTATTGACAGGAACTGAATGTTTGGTTGGGTAGATTTTAAAAGTAGGTTATGTCTCTGTAGGTGTTCTGGCAAACTAGCAAGGAAGATGCTGTATGTATTAATTAGAAAAAAATTATTGACAATTCAGCTATGATGATGCTTAGGCACTTTTCTAGTACAGTGAGAGATCAGCTTTAATATCTAACATAAGACGGAGCTTATCACAATCATGCCGCCCTTTCATGAAGAGAAAAGGTGGTTTGTCACAGCTGCCTGAGTGTACATAACTCTGAGTTGCATCTTTGATACATCTGGATCATTGTCACTGGCTAAATATTCATATTGCAAGTCTCTTCTGGATAGCTGTTAGATGTTATTTGCTCAGGATAAATTATAGTTAAAAAATTAAAACAGTGAGGATCTGCTAACAGCTCTCAACCCCAATGCTGATATGTAAATGCTTGGACACTATTACTAACTGTCCTGATAATACAAGCAGCTTCTATTTCCATAGGAAACTAACACTGTCTTAATCATACTGAATTAGGATTTCACTTCAATATTTTTACACAAGCTGTTACATGTCATTGTTGACCATTAGTAGTAACAGTATGAGGGACATGATTTCTGGAAATGAATGCCATCATATCCAAAAGAGAAATCATTTGTGGATAACAACGCCTAGCATTCTCGCCCTTAGTTCTATCCCTGATAGCTTGATTTTATCAAATATCAGCATTTTGTTTTGATGAAGTCTTTATTTTATTCTATTTTTCAGGGAAGTCATTTTCATTGTGTCCACTTCTAAGGAGTGAAAGAGGTGATCTGATGATTCAAATCGAGAACATTTGTCAAGGTTCATATAGCAGAATACGAATGCCAGTGGGGAAAGACCAGTTGTGTCTCATTTTATTATCTAGTAGAGAAATCTATTAGACCCAAGTTCAGCTGCTGCTTTTGTAGGTATATTCCTCTACGATTTCATTGGGAGGGGAACCAATTACACTGAAAATCATTTTCAGTGTCTTTATTTCTGATTCAGTTATAACAAGACAAAGTACATATTAAACCTGAATATGCTGATGTAGAAAAATATTAGTATTCCCTGTGCAATTTATTATTCATGTTTGAACAGATACATGTGCTGAACTACTTTGCTTCAGGCTATTCGATTTTCTTGATCATTCTGTATTCACCCTAGACTATTCAACATAAGTAAAGGAGCACCTTCAAACTAAAAATAAGTTACTTGAGTGTTGCTTTCTTAAGTACAATGAGTAATAAAATAATTGAAAGTGGAAAATACACATTAAAAAAGTCTCAGCTTCATGTAGAGTATTTTCGGAAAGTTTTTTTGAGTATTGTTGGTTTAATTTGTCGGTCTGAAAATGTGGGTAATTGATAGTTAATGTATGAATACATGTAACAGAATTAAATTCTGCATTTTGACAATGTCTCTATGCATGTCTAAAACAATTTACTGTCTGTACTATGAGATGTACTCTCCAGATCTGAAAGAATACTGAATTAATCTTACTGTAGTTAATGACTGAACAATGCCTGTGATAAAGAAAACTCTCTTGACTGGGAGAGTAGCTTGAAAAAGTATAATGGAGGAAGAAGGAACAGAGAGTGGAACATTTTTGAGGCCTAAACCAAAACAAAAGTCTGGTAATAAAACCTGTGGAAGTATCCACATGAAGACTATGGGAGAACTCACAGAGCAGGAGACAGACTGTAGAGAAAGAAGCAAAGCTCCTTTTCAAAGCAGGCAACCAGGCAAAGTCTAGGACAGCAGAACTGGTCAGAGAAAATAAATGTTTTCTCCAGAGAAAATGAGTGTCTGAAGTTATCCCTAAAATCTTTTAAAGTGTAAGAGGGAGCAGTTTGTTACAAAAGAGTAAAAAAAAAAAAAAAAAAAAAAAAAGAGAAGATGTGACTGTGAAATCACAAAAGTTAGGATATGAATTCAGGAATAGGTGAATTGTACAAACTTCATTTAACTAACTCTAAATACTGCGTTTGCATTTCAAGGTGACGTCTTTACAGTATACATAAACTGAAGATGTCAGGTTAATGAAGAATGATATTGGGAAAATACAATCAAATCTGAGAGTTACAGATTTATAAGTATGATTGTATTTATTTGTGATTGCTACAGGACTCTGAGACTGAAGTCGTGATAAGCTATCTGTTTTGTTTTAATTGTCTTTGAAATTGTGGTTCTTTTATGTTATGTAATCAAATATAAATGAATGTAAATTGTAATAGCAGTTCTAAAATTGACAAGTATAATTTAATTTAAAAAGTTATTTTCTTCCATGGGAAAACATTTTCTGCATTAATCTAGACCAGCACTGCATTTGAAGAGATTTGCAATGAATCATAACTTTTAAACAGATATCATGGTGGTAGCATGCTTTAGCAGTAGTGTACATTCAGCATTCACAAGTCTTTATAGATGTGATGCCATTCATTGGGTATCTGCTATTTAAAAGCTGGACTGATGCTGACAACATCAATTATGTATAATTTTTACAGACTTTGTGGTCCAAGCATCATCTTACGTATTATTGAAGAGAGCATTCTTTTTACTCACATGTGCATTTACATAAAAAAGCTGAAATCCATGTAAATAAAAATATGAAAAATGCTTATGCTGATGACGCATCCAACAAAGAAAAAATGCATACACACATGCTTAAAAGTGATCTCTAAAAATCAAGAAACAGCATAAAATAACATCTAATTAAAGCTGTTACCCAAAATCAGGACATTTATAGGTGTGGCAATTAAAGTCAGCAAAGTATTACTCTTATTTAAGTACCCCTCAAAGAGCCATTCCATTTCAAACTCCGATTACAAAGAAGTTGTCTCAGCAGTTGATGAGTCATTTGGTAACTAATAAGGTTTAGTTCCCAAACCACACAATTAGCATCGCGGAGCTCAGTCTATCATTTTTTCAGACTACAGTTGCAGATCAAATTCAAGAAACTTGCTGGTTTTGTTAAGAACCTGGAAACCATTTTTCTAGGATGAAGTAGTGGCCAGATAGTCAGAAACAACCTGAAGGAAATGTGTTTGTTAATATAACACATGGAGAGAAAATTACCCATGATTATCCAGCTGAACAAAATGATGAAATGTAAACCATATATATGTTGGACTTACTTTGTGGGTTTTTTTTTGTTTATCTACTAATAAAAATTACATTGAATCTTATTATCTTAATACTTTCTTTATTTCATTATAAGTTTTGCTCTACTGCAAATAGTAAAATATGGTCCTCTGTTTTCATTTTTGATGGAATACTGGCACAAAGTTGTTACCATAAATGCATCCATCATTGTTCAACACTATTTAAGTAAATTAGATTTGGGTTTTAAAGACCTTAATCTGCTATCTAAACTACGACAATAACATTGCTGAATGTTTTAAACGATTAATATGGACAAGGGGAGAGGAACAGTTAAGGCCTTGAAAATACAATGAAATAACTCAAGTTCTCTTTTAATGATATAGCTTAGCTATTTATTTCCTGTAAAGAGGGTTAATTCTTTTTAATAAGTTCTCTGCCTGTATGCCCTTTAGACTAGACTGAAATTGTACTGGGGTGGTGGGAGAAAATGAATAAACACCAAAACAAGGTGAATTACTGGTAAAACTGCATCTACCATCTGATTCAGTATTTTTTAAAACAAAAGACACATCAAAAGGGAAAAGTACAAATGGCAAAGACTGATTTTAACTACTTCTGGTTTTAACAACTGCACCACTTGTGATGGAAAAAAGTACAGATGACCCACAATTGTATGAACCACTTATTCACCACGTTTTGCAAAAGAAAAAGCTAGATGGTTTAATGAAAGAAGGTGTGACTGGTGGGTGAGCCCCTAGGGTGGCAGGAGGCCCCCGAGGGGGTAAGGGTGTGGGGAAGAGCGGGGCTGTTGTGAAGGGAGCCTAGCTTTGCTCAGTGCTGAGGGCACCCAGGAGACTTTGGTCTGGATGAACGGCTAGATCACTTGGGTGGATACGCTGAATGGATGAACTGCTTGTGTAAATGCTTCTCTCTGAGTTAATCAAAAGAGTGTGAATGTCTGGCTGAGCTAGGCAGACCGGCATGGGAGACACGAAACACCAGGCTCTACGGTGGGACTTCAGCCCATAAAGGTTGTTAAACCCAGCCACAATACCCTTCGACTGCACCCAAAAATACTAAAGGCAAACACCCTCCAGACGGTGCGTCCAGGGAGCACAGCTGTGTTTGGCAGAAATGTTTAGCCAAAGGACTAATGAGGCGGCCATGGAATGGGCTACCCACCGCCGTGCTGGGAGAGCTGGTGGTGAGGACCAGGCTCAGGCAGCAGAACCCCTGGCTCCTGCATCCCACGAGCAGTAGTGGAGAGGAGACACAGCGTGGAAAGCCATTGAAACCTGCAGGGAAGCGGCTTGGCCCCCACCACTATTTCAACAAGCTGTGAGGTGAGGATGGCCTGCGAGAAAACCTCTGCCAAAACAAATCGTAGACTGACGCTGTTTTTCTGAAACAATGGTACAGCACATGTCAAAAGGACAACACTCTGATAATCTGTTCCGGAAACTTGGCGTGGATCATCCTGTAGTGGTCCCTCAAAGCGAGGACCAGAAGGCTGGAAATACATTGTTACGTCAGTAGAGGGAGTCTGTACCCCAAACAAGCTGCATTGCTGGTTTAAATCAATGGTTTGCTACTTCGCCTGAGAAATGCAGTTTTATAACGGCTCACCTAAAGAAGTGCAAACGGTGTGTTTCAATGAACAAAGGACTTTTCAACCTCAAAGTAATGGGACAGTAGAATGGTGGAATGGACTAATAAATAATAGCTACAAAAGAGTGAATCTGTTAATATCCCCAGGAGGAGATCCCACCTGTAGGAAGTTGTAAATTCACTAAATAAACAAACCCCACGGTAACTCCCATCCATAACGGGTTCATGTCAGCAGCTGCACAGATTCCTATTAAAATAGAGGTAAAACCGTATCAAAGTGCTGGAGATGAGATTGTGGTTAAACATTCAAATGGGGAACTATCTGGGTGATCGTTTCATAAAGGAAGAAGAGTATGGGATGCTGTAGACACTGAATGGAGTAATTTAACAGAAACTGAGGCTTGGATTATGTCCAACACCTGGTCGTCTTCTCTTGAAGGAAAATGTGATGTTATGTGATCACAATGGGAACACTGAAAGTTGGAACATATACCTGAAATCTGTCTCTAGCAGGTTCTATACTTACATTAGGATTTAAGTGTGTTGCTACATCACTCTGCTAAATCAAAATCCCATGTAATGTCAAGTAACTTTGAAAAAGTAACTTTGGTATTAAAAATTAAAGCCTCTATGTGTGGAATATCTAAAAGACCCTGGGCAGAAAGTATTGGACTCTGATATAAGGAAGGAAAGACAAAAGTTACCTAATGTTGATTGTCACAGAATTATACTCTCAGTTTCTAGATAAAGAAAAAATGGAAGAGGGTCATGAAGTATACCTTTGTGACCTGTTCTAGATAACCTTTCAAGGTGATGATGATGCTGAAGTGCAACCAATGTCACGGTAGATTCCAAGGTTTTAGAAGAGTGTAGATAGAAGACAAGATGATAAATCCTTCTTCAAGTTTGTTTTACGTGGTATCAGTGCCAAATTATGATGTCTCATTGGGTCTTTAATTACCCTCTAAAATGGAGTGATAGTGGAATTGTCTTCCTCTCATTACTCATACACCACAGGAGACCAGGACTCATCTTGCTTATCAGACAAGAGCTCTGTGTGGGTTTTACATTCCAACAGATTTTTTCAGTCCTTCCTTTCTAATTAGCCTTTCCTAGCTCTTCAAGAAAATTTTGTATAATATGCCAAATTTAGCTCTTATTATTTTGAACAACTTGTTCAAAAGACAGCATGTTGGAAAAATAATAAATATGTTCTTGACCATATGATAGGTGTGAGATAATAACTGTCCTGGAAACATAAAAAGTAGATACATTTTAAGTGTACTCGTAGACTGACTATCTTTATGGTGTTTTGTGTATGTCTGACTAGACTCAGTTATATTTATCAATAAAACATGGAAAGAAATTTCATTTTAATTTATCTCTTTATTATTATAAATTTCATTAGTGGCAACTGCCTTTCAGTATGAAAACGTAGAGGATGTTTCATTCATCTTACTGATTAGCACTGCTAACGAAGAAGCTGCCTTATGTATGAAGTTGCCCATTTATAAGAAAAAGAAAGGATCTTTGTGAACCTTACAGAAACATCCCTAAAAACATCCCCTACTGTGTGTTTGTTTGTTTTTAAGGAATATAAATACAGATTTTTGTAGGAGAACCGATGAATCTGGTCAGTGTCATAAACCTGCACTGAAGATGGAAATTAAAGGTGTGGGGAGAAGGGCTCCATACTGACAGGAGCTCTGCTGGAAATCTGAAGTTGAGAGTCCTCTTAAAAGATTCAATGTAGGGGTTTTATCATCCCTCTGACATAACTTTCTGGGATTCCTACTCTCATCACGTGATCTTCTGCATAAAAGATTTATTGAACTGCAGGAAAATGGAAGAGTGCAGAAGGCTTCAGTAGTTAACAAGTTACTTTAGCAGTGCTAGTGAGAAGCAAGTGTTTACCTTGTTTAAACATTGACTTGTAAGGATTTCGTCATTTGTAAGATCTCAAGGTCAAGAAATAACAACTATGTGAAAGACTAGAATAACCGCAGAATCTCTTGTTGACGTTTCTTTCTTAGCATATATAAATAACACCTAAAACAATTCAAAAAGTGCAAAGAGTTTACAGGGCAATATATTTTTTCAAACTACTATTTTTCAAATCCTTTTAAGTAAACGCATTCAAAAATCAAGTTCAGTTTTGTGTAATTCACTCGTTGTTTTAATGGCAAAATTTGAATGGATTTCTACAAACCATGTAAAATCAGAGCACAAAATCAATACCATAGTGGCAAGTCCACAGTCACATGTGAGACAAAGAACTTAACAGAGAGAGTCCTCGAAAAGTACTATACTGTTTTGAAAAGTAATATACCCATCCTGTCATCCATCCCCAAATCAAATCACATGAAATTTGTACCCTTAAATGGCATTAGGATAGCAGATGGTTGATTTTTGACATTAAAATGGGTGTTACAGCTCTTGTAGACTGACCTTTAGCATGTAAAAATGTTTAGGTATTTTTAAGAAGATGAACCCTGAAAGCTTCTAAAAATAGTGAAATCAAGAAACCACATGGTAGCAAAACAAATAACAGAGGTCACAGTGTATGGTCTATTCATTATTACTATGCATATAAAGATGGGGAGCTAGGAATTTCCTAGAGAAATTACATTGGCCTTAAGGAAGGAGATGTTCAAACATGTAATTTTTTTTTTTTTTTATTCTCAGGAGCCTAAATCTTATTTCCACTCCAAACTTGCCCCAGTGTAATTAAAGGTAATTCTCAAACTATTCGGTGATACCAGTCAAAGTCCTTCATGAATAGTCATAACTCAGGTATTTCAGGTTAGTTTTTAACTCCTTAGGGAGCAATACATAGTAAGCTAGAATAAACTGCTCTTAAACTGACACTATAGCTCTCAATGATATTCACACATACTGAAAAGAAAAACTGCTGTCAAATCTGTTTCAACATACATTTGCCATAAGATTGAGCCTATTATATAGCCAGTGCACTCAATGGAAAAGTTTACTGTCTTGTCTGGAGAGAAGTGTGTAGTGTTCAGCGTTTTATGACTGTTTTCCCACTCTTGAACAAATTAAGTATTTATTTGAAGTAACAGACCTATGAGCATAAAAGATAAACAGGAAAGTATATTTAAAATTTAAAAAGCTTAAATTTAAAATTTAAAAAGCTTAATTACAAAGAAAACATACTCAACTAAAAAGTAGTTGAGGGTAGTGTAGTATATTTTTGTCTTTTATGAAGAAAAATTTCTTCATATACATAACCATATTATACCATTTATATTTATGCCTCTAAAAGTATAAAAAATGTCAAATCTTTTCAATTACTTGTATTCTTTTTCCTCTTTATTACAGTTATTATCATACACTGCAATTTTAAATATAAACATCCATATGTGTGTGTGTGCGCATGCGCATGCCTTGGAGATAATTAAGCAATAATATTATTGCCATTCTAGAGATCATAAAATGAAGCGCAGAGATTCTCAAACCAAGATGTTCAAAAAGTATTGAGATATCTAACTCAGAAATAAGAGTTTAGCATTTCCATTTCTTTGACAACCTACATCAAAGTTCCATATACTTTACAACTAGTAGAAATCATCAAACTACCATATTTTCAGAAGTAAACTCTAGAATTGTTTTTGCAATTTTTCAGGACTCAGGTTTGCCTTTTATCAAAATTGGAGCACGGTTCTGACCATGGAAATTAATTAATGTAGCTTTGAAGATACTAACAGGTTTATCAGTCCTGTAATTCCACTGAACTCATGAATAACTTAACCTTTTCTCTCCTATTTTATGTTTTATATTTTCTCTTCCTCATCCAGCTTTCCCTGTAATCTAGCACTACTAGATTAAATGATCATTAAACATTAAAGATATCAAAAATCTTTTATAGGTCTAATTCAGTAGGATGTAGGAGTGGATTTGTAAGAAAAAACATATCCTAGGTAAGCATTTGAGAAGGTGTAGCTGTACATGCTTTCTCCAGAGCATACCATACACGTCTAAGGGTGCCTCTCTCCCGAGTGACTGGAACTTTTCATGTGCTGCTCTTCCTTCCAGTCCCAGTTAGGTTTCACAACTTCAATGTCCTGAAAGTTAAAATCCCCAGAGGGACTTCTCACAGTACATCTAACGTGTACAGGTGAGCTTGAATTCATCACAGGCACAGCAGCAACATGTCCGGAAGGAAAAGGAGAGATGGCACAGTGCAGTCAAATAAGTGTAGGAATCACTCTGGGGATATAATCATAGCCGTGCCTACATACATAAATCTATATATATAGATACATATACGTATCTCATTCAGAATTTTAGCTATACATTCTTTTTATGTTTTCTACTGGTTGGTATAACCGTCCCTAATTCAAGTGCTAAATACTCTGAATTTCATTTCTGTAATACATTGAATCTTGTTCACTATATACGGAATTAAAGTCCAAACATATGTTCATAAATTTCACACTTAGGAATTGTACACCTGATGTTTAATATCACAGTATCTAAGT
This sequence comes from Calonectris borealis, assembly GCF_964195595.1. NCBI lineage: Eukaryota > Metazoa > Chordata > Aves > Procellariiformes > Procellariidae > Calonectris > Calonectris borealis. The sequence continues at coordinate 25,446,037 of NC_134314.1, forward strand.
TCCTTACTAAAGCAGGTAAAAAGCCTAATAAAGTCAGAAAGATCTTCCCCTTGCTTACCGAAAATTCTGATTTGCACTCGGAGCGAGCTTTCAGCCCCTCAGAGTAAACAGTCACATGCCGCTATTTGCAGTTACATTGCACTACGAGTTCTCTCCCAGACATCCTTCATTTTCCATTTCACATCTATCTTCACATCTCCTTTCCTTCCTGGCCAGTAAAAGCAGAATTTTTCCTCCCATCTATGCCCTGCTGTTCTTTATTAGACTGAGGAACAGTTCACACTTCTGAAAGGGAAAGGTTCTGCTCACTATGATAACAAATATTCAGGCTTTCTTTAAACATAATTACTCGGACATACTGTAGGTAGAGTTTACCATCATACTAAGTCAGAAGTTAATTTTGAAATGTGTTCTACACTATAAAATAAATGACCTTTTCAGAAGAGATTAAAATACCATCAAAAATGCTTCCAAGCTAACTTTCTCCATCCAGTTTCAATATTCTTGACTTTCCTAATAATCACCTTTTTCTTTTCCTTGCCTCTTAAGTTATATATTGCCTTAAAATAAGGACAGAATCTAGCTGACTGGTGGCAACTATGTTTGAAATACACTTGAAAATAACAGGCCATTTTAACAAAGAACTGTTTTTCAACAGAGCTTTGTATGCAAGAAATTTTTAAATCTGCATAACATGCATTGAGGAAATTCAAAAAGAGATTAGCAACACCTGAGAGATGAAATAAGTAGTCAGTAAATTAATTACGTGAGGATAAAAATTGTGTGTGAGTCAAGCTATGGGCTGGAGCATACCCTACCCTAGAGTTGCTTTCCCAGTTATTTTATCAGAGATTAGTTTAACTCCTCATAACCCAAATTCATGTAACCCAAGAGAGGTTGGGAAAGAAAAAAAAAAAAGCCCACCGGTACCCTTTTGGGTCCTTGAAATACCCTCTCCTGAGGTAGTCTATGCCAAGGATGCACGGAGCCTCTGGGCCAGTCACAATGGGGTGCTTCTGCCACTCATTCCCCGTTAGGCTCACTTCGGCCTCCAATACAGTTAACTCTTGGGATCCCCCTGTCACTCCAGAAATACAGATGGGTTCTGCCCCTCTATAGTTTGATGGCATCAGGGTACACTGTGCACCGGTGTCTATGAGAGCCTTATACTCCTGTGGCTCTGATGTGCCAGGCCATCGGATCCACACAGTCCAGTAAACCCGGTTGTCCCCTTCCTCCACCTGGCCTGATTCTGGTCATAGTATCCGTTTCTCACTTCTTGCAAACGTGAGTCAAGAATTCCTTCATTACAACCCAAAGTAAGATCAGCCCTTCTACTCTGTCTGGGGAACTGTTCACTGGAAACTGGACCGTCGTGAGACAGGTTTTTCCTGAAAACTGGAGCAGCATTTTTCCTGGGAGAACCCCCTTGTGTGATTGTTTTTCCTTGCAACTCACGTACACGTGCCTCTAGGGTCAAGGTAGGTTTTCCATCCCACTGCCTCATGTCCTCTCCGTGGTCACGCAGGTAAAACCACAGGGTGCCCTGTGGTGTGTACTTTCTATATCCTCTCTCTTGAGCAGAAGAACGCTGACTCGTAATGGCTGAGATACTGGTCCATACAGGTGGAGAATAGGACCTATCGTCTTTGAGTTGCTGGACCTCCTGGGACAGTTTCTCCACAGCCGAGACAAGGGAGGAGGAGACAGTTTCTTTGAAATCCCGGAGTCTGCTAACCACCTCATCCACCGTTGGTGCTTCTTCCTCTTTCCAGCACAGTACTGCCAATGAACTGGCATACGACAGTGGTGCGCTCCGTACCAACTTCCGCCACATGGGTTGCGTGCACTGGACTTCATCTGGATCTTTGGGTGTTTGGTCATCGTCCACGTCACTATAAACCACCTCCAGCACACCTAGTTCTCTCAGGTACTGGATACCTCTCTCCATAGTGGTCCATTTGCCTGGGCGATATATAACATCTTCCTTGAAGGGATACCTTTCCTTCACGCCTGACAGCAGTCGCCTCCAGAGGCTGAGGGCCTGTGTCCCTTTTCCAATTGCTTTGTCAATGCCTCCTTCCCTAGCAAGGGATCCCAGCTGTTTGGCTTCCTTCCCCTCTAATTCCAGGCTACTGGCCCCATTATCCCAGCATCGGAGCAGCCAGGTAACAATATGCTCGCCTGGACAACAGCTGAAATCTTTCTGCATATCTCACAGCTCACTCAGGGATAGGGATCGGGTGGTTTCCGTCTCGTTTATGAGTTCTTCCTCTTCCTCCTCCTCTCCTCGTGATGGCCCTGCTCTTCCATCATCCCTTTCTAAACAACCTGACCTCCGCTTCCAAGATTTCCTCTTCTGCACAGGGGCAACGGATACCAGCAAGGGTTGGTCCTCTGGTTCAGCTGTAGTGCCTGTTGCTGGGGTTTGGGTAGCTGCAGTGCTTGTCATGGGGGTTGGAGTAACTGTAGTGCCTGTTGCCGGAGTTTGAGCGGCTGCAGTGCTTGTCGCAGGGGTTGGAGAAGCTACGGTGACTGTTGCCGGGGTTTGAGTAGCCACAGGGGTTGTCGTGGGGGTTGAAGTAGCCGCAGTGCCTGTCGTGGGGTTTTGAGTGGCCACTGTGTCTGTTGCCAGGGTTGATCTCCCGCTGCTCGCCGCCCCTGGAACCCGCCGCTCCTCCCGCCCCGACAAGGCACTGCCGTTTGCCCTCCCTCTTTTCTTGTTGCTGAGGGTTGATCTCTGGACAGTATTCCTGAATAACTGTTTAACCCTAAACAAGGCCTGAACCACATTCAGGAGACATAGCAATATGAACATGCTTGTTTGAACATCCCAAGGATATTCAAAATTCTCAGGGAATAGTGTGGACATCTTTGTGAAGAGGATAGAAGAAAAAGGAGTTTCTGACAATATGGAAGGGAAGATGAACAAGTGGGAGAGAGTGTCCCATCCTGTCTCCCCCTTAAATTCATTCTCCGAGGAGAAAAAAGTGCAATTACTAATAATTTCTAAGAGGTGGTTCCCGATGTACAGAAATGACGGCAGTACCGAGTACAGATACCAGATTAGACTTATGACCAATGATTTTATCACCTCATAAAACAGCAGCAAAATTATAATCTTGGCCCAGTTCCGAATAATGATAAACAGCACAAAAGGGAACATATACTGCAAGCAAGGTATTTCATGACCCAACATTGAGAGCCAGCCCCACAACTTTGACAGCCAATACCTCAACATTGTGCCCAATCAATATAATGGATGCTTATAACAATTTTGCCTTAACACACTTTGGTCAGAACTATCATTATCTCAACCCTTCGAGCCCCACGTTGAGCGCCAAAAACGACTGCCGTGGTTTAATCTGGCAGGCAGCCAAATACCACGCAGCCGCTTACTCACTTCCCCTGCCCCCTCTGTGGGACGGGGAGAGAATCGGAAGGGTAAGAGTGAGAAAAACTTGTGGGTTGAGATAAAGACAGTTTAATAAAACAGAAAAGGGAAAATAATAATGATAATGATAGAATATACAAAATGAGTGATGCACAATGCAATTGCTCACCACCTGTGCTGACCGATAACCAAGCAGTGATCGGTACTTCCTGGATCATGCCTACCCTTCATATACTGAGCATGACGCCACATGGTATGGAATACCCCATTAGCCAGCTGGGCTGGCTGTCCTGATTATGTTCCCTCCCATCTTGTGTACCTAGCTCAGTCAGTAGGCATGGGAGCTGTCCTTGGACTAGGAGGGCACTTAGCAACAACTGAAAACATCAGTGTGTTATCAACAGTCTCCTCATACTAAATCCAAACCACAGCACTAGGAAGAAATTTAACTCTATCCCAGCTGAAACCAGTACACTGTCTCAGATACACCATATTTACTAATATCCTCATATATTGGTTCAAGCACAGACACATCACAAGAAACTTTGGCTACAAATATGCTCCTAATATTTAAAGCTGTGCTCTACTGAATGTTGAGTATAGCATTTTCATTTTCCCTAAAGAAATCACGAAAATGCTGGGAAGTGAAAGCCTATGTGTTGGAGTGGAGACGATTACTGAGGAAACCCTTACAACTTGTTCTGGTAATGTCAGCTCCTCATAACCGGGCCTGCTCCTGAAAAAGTGTATGTTCTCTAACACCTCCTCTGCAAATTCCTCTTTCTGATGCATCTTTTCTCTTTTCAGCTCCCGTTTACCAGAAAAACTTATTTATTCTCATTGACTAATACCAACATTTTCATCTGAGGGAAGCTGGCAGGTCCCATTTCAATAAGCAAAACAGTTTTTCAGTCTGCAATAATATTAGCATAGTTTGTCGACTATGAGAGACATTTAGATTATCATGCTGTTCTAAAATCCACTAGTAATTTAAGTCCTCTAAACAACATCTTAGTATGAGAAAAGTACACAGCAAAGCAAAGCTTCAGTGGCTGCCTCAAAAACAGAGACTGCTGTTGTGAAAGTGTGTTAGGCATTATTACAGTTTACAAATTTTGTAAATATACAGCAGTGAATCAAACTGAGAGAGCTTACTTATATGAAAGGATGCTACCAATGTGTTTTGGCCATGAAAAGTAGCCTCCTTAAAGAAGGTACATCAAATATGGCAACTTTGGGGGTTTCAGTATATACATTTCTCTGTGTGAATACAGAGAAATAGAGAATTCTCCAGGGACGGAAGGCTCATCATGGACCTTAGCAACTGAAAAGATAAACCTTCCTTGTAGCAGGTTTATATTTTATTTATCATTTATGGGAATGTCTCCCATCAGAAGTGCTGGAGCCACAGATAACGTGTCACTATTGCCCCAGGGCTGCAGTAACTGTAGGTTTTGCATAGCCCAGGAAGAAGAAAGAGACCAAGAACAGATTACCACATAATTGCTATCCATGAAATATATTGCTTTTTCCTTCAATAGTTTGTATCTTGTCCTGACACAGATGTCTAGCATTCACTAGTCTGGTTCTCAGTTAGAGATGCAGCCTCAAATCACACAATTGTAATATACTCCTGAAAACACTAAAATTAAACTGTAAATGATTGGGTGAAGGGGATAATGCATTAAGTCAGTATTAGGTGCATGTAAAAAGAAGAGTTCTGAAGACTTTATTTATTAGGTGAGCCATCCTGTGATTTCCATGTGCCATACCATCCCCTGTAATTTCTCCCTATTCCATACCATGTCTCATAATTTCTAGTAGATTTACTTTAGATCGGATACTGAGTATCTGACAGAAAAAGAAGGATGCTACACACCTCCCTAGCCATACTCCGTGCTTTGTGTAACTGGGCTTTTGGTAGGACTCTACAGGTAAGGTGCATTCCCTGTTGCTGAGGCATCACAGTGAAATGCACCCAGCTGAAGAAAGGAAGCAGAGGAGAAGCTACACCCTCCTTCCCTACCACACCAGCACCTCTCTTTCTGTCAGTAAAGCTCTGTTGAGCCAAGACTGGACCCTAAAAAGGCCTCCCAAAGATTGATTCATTAATTGCTCCAAAGGTCCTATCAAATACTGAAGCAACTCTGTCTCTGGCATCTTGAACAGTTGTTGGAATGGAGTACGTACTACGTCAAAAATATACTCCCCTAAGGTGAACCAAAAGGCATCATGCAATGTTTCTAAACTTTACAAATACACTATAAAAGACATGGATTTCTTCCTGTAACTCTCTGATAAACTAACTGATAAAGCATTACACCTCATTTTTTTTTTAAATTCTTGTAGTATTTCTCCACCTAAATTGAAAGTTGTATGAGATACAATGTGAAGCAGAAGAGCTGCAATCATATAGCAAATAAGGTAAGTGAAGAAATACATCATGTTCCTAAGAGAACTGATGTGCCTCAAACACCCTTTACTTATGGACTTTGGATAAAATATTTTTCTAAATGAAAAGAGCTGTGTTCTAAAAACTGGTTTCTAAACCACTCGGAAACCCTGCTAGTTAGAAGTCTAGCATCACTGACGAGGCTATTAGCCAACTGCCTCGGTATACAATTCCTACAAACATACTCTCACAAAAACTGAAAAATGCTCTTGGCTTGGCTCTGACTTTTATATAAGTGGTCTATATAAATGGTGGTAAAGATTATTTAAATCAGCATAGCATAAAGCACTTTTAGTGAAATTAGCAGTAATCTCCCGAAACTAAAAGCCTGATTCTTTGGGGATGAAGCACAAATACTCCAGTTCTGATGATCACTCTTTTAGATACCGTATAAATTCCTGCAAGAATCAAGTTCAACTGGTTTTTTTTGGTTTATAACTGATGAAATTTTGCTCAGCTAAAAGAAAGGTGTTGGAGAAGAGCATGGGACAACGGATATTATCAGTGCTATGCAACAAACACAACAGAAATGTAGACAAAAAACCCTGGGTCACAACTTTGCCTTTACTGATATAACAAAGGCATTTAATACCAGTGGGTATGAAGGCTTGTGTACAATGTCGACATTGTTTTTTTTAGTGAAGCTACTAAAATCATTAGCTTATTTCATAAAAAGATGATGTGAACAGACATAAATGAAAGAAATCTCTCTAATGCATTTTTTTATCTCAATGCAAGTAAGCCCCTAGCTGTCATATCCACGCTACCTTGTTTGCTCCCAGTCTGCTAACAGGTCCCTGTCGTGTTCTTAAAGGAAATTCAGTTTGGGGTTACAGTAATCATTCACTTCCCCTGATGACTTTCTCTCTGTTTCAGTGGCCATAAGAAAAATCTATCTTTCCTCTCAGAATATGTGCCTCTGACAAGCAGGCTGTGAAGAGATTTGGTGAAACAGCTTCCGAGTTTGTAAGGTAATGTAACCAGCAAAAAAAGTAATAAAAGGTGAATTTAAATTTTTTTTCCCTGTTTTCTAGTGTGCCCTCTCATCTCCTTCAGCTTTGTCAAGCATCTTTGAACAACTGTAATACACAAAGTATTTACTATTCTGCAGCACCTATGTAAGATATGCAAGAAAAAATGTAGTTCTGGCAGTCTACGCAGAGAATCATTCAAGTATGGAAAAGATGCATTCACACAACCAATAAGGCAATATGTCAAATTCATTCCCAATACAATTTGGAAGTCAGTATTTTACACTCTTTAAGGCCAGTATACTGAATTAGTCAAACTTTTGTTTTGATCTTTAAAATTACATACACTGTAATTTATTATAGTAATATGTTCAGAAGTGCTGAGTTGTAGCTATCAGAAAGCTGATTCCCATTCTGGAATTAATTACAAATTTCTGTAAAATCTATGGATTTCTCACTTTTTCCTTCTATGGATTTCATTAGAGTATGAAAGGTATGAAAGCAAGGAAAGGTTACTCTTGAAAAGATTTTGGAAGTGGAAAACACATTGTAATGTTTTGTTGTTAGTTCATAATGAAAGGAGAGATTTCTGGAAGCGTGATTTTCCCTTCAACTGCAATATAACGTTCTTGGGAGACTTGGGTTCATTTTTCTCTCAGAAAGCAGCAGGAGGATTATGGGAAGAAAACAATTCTGATTTTCAAATTCTCCAGCATGAGGGATTTGGGGGAAAGTTCAGCAGGAGAAGAAATATTAAAGGTTGGCACTCATAGCTTAAGCAGTTTAGCACACATAACATTGCCCCTGCAAAGGTACAGGAAATGCTGCCAACTTCTATAGCCGTATTATATGAGATAACTGAGATTACTGATCTCCTTCATAAAAGGCTAAAAGCTAGATTAAAATGTTTGTGTAAGAATGATAACTACATTTAAAATGTTCTTGAAATGCTTTTTCAAAAAGTCTCAGAAAGCAGACAGTAAGTAAACCAGACAAGGTATTTAAGATTCCTTATAATATGTCTATGAGTAAATATAGCTGTAACTATGATTATTCTGTTAATAAGAGTGTGTATCGATTTCAAATCTGTCATGCACTAAGTGGGACAGACGTGTACCTTTAATAAATGCTAATGTGAAAAACAGTATTTTTTTATATAACTCATGTTGCTTGCTGACCACAGTTTTACTTTTAATACTCAACACAAATAAAAATGCTTCTGCTACAGCCATACAATTTATCTCAGAGGCAATATTTCACATTTGCAAAGTGTTTAAACCCCACTGATTCTTAAAGAACATCTCTGTAATTAACTAAAGATTGTTTATCTTTCTTTTACAGAACTGAGGCAGAGAGGAAAAATTATTTGTCCAGGATTTCATAGTTAATCAATATTAGTTAATAAATTAAAAAATATATATTACTGTTCCTCCCTTACAATTCTAAAATAAATGTACTATACTACCAGTATACTCATCCTCAATACAAAAAAAAAACCACGAAAAAATACTGCTGATACACTGGAATTGAATCTGACAACGTCTTTACGTGCATCTTTCTTAACAGAACACAGTAAACCAACCTTGATTAAATAGTTACTCCTGTTGGTATCATCACATGCCAATGCAGCAGCAAAAGTGAAATCTAAGGGCGTTATGTCTAAGTAAATAAAAACTTAGTTTAATTTAACACCAAACCCACATAAAAAAGCAGAGTCAGACATAAAAGCTTTAGCCAGGAAAGGCTAAAACTCAAGACTGCCCTCATTCAACCATGTTTCCTAATCACTGAGTTTCCTTTCTTCTTTTCAACAGATTAAATTCATGTTCTTCAATACACAAATAAAGAGATTCAACAGGGGATATGGCAAAGTACTCTTGCATGCAATATCCAAAAGCTTGATGATTAATAACTGCTAAATTATGTATTAATTATTTCCTGCTCATGAACAATTTTGTTGAAGGTCAGGTCCCACACAAGAGAGAACAGGTTTTCACATATCACAAAATACGTTAGTTTCCTTAGACAAAAGCTTGATCCTGCAGACCTTTGTTACAAATGCCCTTAGTCATCTTAGAATCTGGTTAAATTCAAGTGAAACCATTTCCAAGAAACATTTAATCACATGAGCTTTTGTAAAATGTCTGGAAACAATTTCACAGTAGCAAAGTGGCGACTGGCATCCCAGTGAAGATGAAGGCAAAGTTACTGAGAGGGTCATTCTAATCGTCTAAATAAGCTAGTTCCCTTTTTTTTTTTTGCAGTGTGTCTCCTTTGGGAAATTTCATTAAAAGGCGAAGTTGACAGATGGCCCTGCCTCACTTCTCCAAGTAACGAATGGTGTTTTATTGACCTTCTTATGACCAATGATTCAGGCTTGGCTGCCTCTAACACAGGAAACAAATGGGATGTACTCTATTGAAATTCTTCACTTCACAATTTCTGAACTTCTAAATGTGTAATTTCATACAGGATGCCCTTAGGTTGCTTTTTAAAAAAATTGTTGTGTGCAAATTGAATTTTCTAATAATTTGCTTCTCTCACAATCCTTTAGGAAATCCCTGAAATGAGAAATAGATGATAAAGCAGAAAAAGAAAAATCATGAGGCACGGAAAATATCCCTATATCACAGGTTCCTAAAGATATAAAAGAGAACGACAGAAAAAATAGTTTTCTTTATAGTCTTCAGATTTGCCAAAGGAAAACGTTGAAGAGAACTATCCTAGAATAAAGATGCAAGAAAGCTCCTTAGTCCTTTTGCTTGATATGTAACAACTCTGATTATGGAAACATAGAGAAAGAGACTCCAGATCCATCAAGCAACAGCTCATCGCACAACAGCAAAGGGATTTATTTTCCTGAAACTGCCTGTAAATAATCTACTAACATTAATGAACATTAAATATAATCACCGAGGAGTAAACTACTCTCTAAAAAGACCTTTTGTTACAAGACAAGCCCAATTCAGAAACAATTTCAATATATATTAGAACAAAACAATTTCAAGGTAACTTTATCTTTACAGGCAGACTTCCCTGAATGCTATTGATGTAGGTGATGTTTGACTTGATGTTTTGAATTAGACTGCATTTATCATCAACGCCATTTGTAATACCATAATCTCAGCAACAAAGAAAGGATTTATCTGGGATCAAGTAGTTTGCTGGTTAAAACTACTTGGTTTTTGTGAGGCTTCATGTATTGTTTAAATTACAAAGTCCTATATTTTAAAACTCCTAGAGCTATCTACTGTACTTATTTTGTACTGTAAAAACGGGCAATGTCAAGTGACCACCTTCAAAAGACTGAAGTAGAGGTTTTTTTCCTGAAATAAATTTTAATTATTTTTATTTTTTTAAGGTGAGGTAGCAAAATATTAATGATATTTATCATCCTTTGGCAATTGTTCCGGCTAGCAAATGTGTAAGTGCTATTTTGGGAGGGAAAGCAAAGGAGACTAAATAAGCATATGGAAACCCATTTTCTGAAGATGTATGTGCATAATTTTGCTTATATGCATATGTAGGCAGGGTATAACACATTTCATCTTGAAACTGATATACAAACTTAAACCCCTTCCATTTGCAATATTTGAGATAGTACTTTCCTTTTTCTCTATTTATGCTTTTGTCGTATTTATTGTTAGGGAGTAAAGAATGTTTCCTTTGAACCCAACGAAATCTTTCCTAGTTCTTCTAAAAATTTATATTCTTAGCATCTACCTCAGACAAATATCTGAAAGCACAGAATCGTTGTCATTCTTTCTCTCTCCAAATGGAAAATTAGCAGTTGAACTTCCAAAATAACAAAAACAAACAAAACCAAATTTAAAATGTCTCTCTAAATCCATCTCAGTTCTCAACTTTTATCTTTGAATTTTGTATATTCAAAATTATAGCAGCTTACTGGCATCTATAAGATGCATCTGCACAACAAAGATAGCTTCCTTCCTACAAAAACTCAACAGACACCTTATATTGTGATTGACAAACCTGATAAGTAAAAACTCCTGAAGACACTCAACATAAACATTTCTGGGGTGGTTTCTGTAACACAAGGTAGAGCATACAGAAATAACAAGGACTCCATAGCACATGTCTGCTCTAAGAACACTCGCACCCAGGCACAACCACCAGATATACTCAGATGCTGGAAATCACTCAAGTTAACTGCGGATCAAAGGCATAGCTACAGAATTTCTTATACTAAATTGGAATTTCTAATGGAAAACCAAACCAAACAAAAGCAGAACCAAGTCCTTATAAAAAAATAAAAGGTTATGGCAATATTATTAAATTTAAAAGACCTAAATAGGTCTAAATACCAGCACATGATCATTCACATTGTTAGCACAGTGCCAGGCAGAGTTTTGACCCAAGCCAAATGGCAGTCTCCAAGCTGTGTCTCCACACATCTCAGGGGTTAATAAGGAAAATTCCCAGGCCAAGGAACATTCCCAGCAGGTACTTTCAATGTGGTCACCCTGCTTTGGAGACGGAAGAGAGCTTAGCTTTATGGAAGAAGCCATACGGTACCAGCTGGTCCCAAAGCCAGAGAACAGCTTCAGAAACTGTTTTCTGGCACATTTTAATGTACTAATGTAGTAGCAATCAGAGGTAATAAGAACTCTGAGGAATTATCAGACAGAAAAGTGCTGGGATCCATTGTTTCCTCTTTGCAAGTCATCCTTAATTAAACAACAAAGGCTATTTAATTAAAGCTTTGATGATCTGCACTGTCAATCTTTAACACAGCTTTTAGCCTTGATGTTTGCTACTTCAGATTTTAAAAAGTTGACTGGCCAGCTTCCTTTCCTTTCAAAGTAAAAGGGATGAAAGAATCAGTAGTGAAATCATGCAAAAGAAATAGCTCTCTTTTGTAATCAAGAGCAACTCCATCCTGGATTTTTACATCAAAACAGTCATCTTAAGCGTCACTCAGAAATCAGCTGGAGCACAGAGAAGAGGAATGATGTGATTTCTAGAAAACTTCTACTTAATTAACAAATTCACAACAGTGAACACTTAAGAATTTTTCTTAAAGTACAGCATGTCAGTAGTCCAGAATATGTCAAGCAAGGCTTGAGAAAAGGGATGTGATTTTATAGCTGCAAATATGTTTGCCAAATGCTCTGAGCAGATCCTCCTTGATATCTATATTCTCCATATGTTCACTGGGACAGGACCTGGACACTGCTCTGTGGGAGCTCTGCCTGCAAGACCTGACCTGTCAGCAAAACGGGAAATGACAGCAGCAAACACACTGCCCCTTTGGCAGGTAATGCTGATGCTTTTGATGCCAGGGACACGCCACAGTACTTCTCGGTCAAGTGAGCAGATCCATCCAGGCACACAAAAAACCAACTAGACAGCCAGGTAACTCTGCTGTTCTCTGAACCCCTGGACTATGACTGGCAGCAACAGCCTTCAGGAGAAACAGCCAGCTGACAGGTACAATTTGCTTAAAATCTAACCTCTTCTTCACTTACCTGATTTAAGAAGATTTCATTGCAACCAAGCTATTTTAGAACTGCAATACACTGCGCTATTTTCCTCGTATCCTAATATATCATAGAGCTTAGTGTGATGATTACGTGTGTTCCCAAAGTATGACCAGTTTAAAAGTGGAATTAACAGTGCTGTTAGTTCAGCAAAACAGTACATGGGGAAAAAAGCATTAACAGTGTTTCCTCCACTTCTTAATTCATTTATATACATTTTACGCTTTTATTTACCAAAGCACTGTAAAAGTGAATTACCATTGATATTTGTCATAAATTGCTTTCCCCAATAATGATATACTATATCCTGCATGATGAAGAAAAGCATTCTTGACAAGACAAAAGTCATCTAGGAATTAAAGCAAATTGTTTCTTTCACAGAAAACTTCAATATCACACACACAAAACATTCTCAGCTATGTAATTAACTATCTAATTAAAAGTCTCAGTCAAGAAACAAATTCATTTTGTTATGCCTGTGCAAAAGAGAAACGAGTCCACATAAATCATTAAAACATAGTATGATATAGTACTGCTTGGTTCTAGTTGATATTCACCATAAATCAATAGTAGTAATCTTATTCATGTACATTCAGTGCAGTTGAATCCAATGAATACAATATTTCAATGTAGGATACACGGGATATTTTATGCAAGTATTCTAATGAAAGAGATCTGTTTTCTTTGCATTCTGTCGAATCCCAGGAAAGATAGATAACTACGATCAATAAAGTAAGATTATCTCTATTCAATACCAAGAAATTTTCAATACGACTGTCCAGAAGATTAATATCTGGAGATTACTCCAGCAGTATGACAAAACCAAAGTATCAGATGCCAAGCTCTAAATAAGGAGAGCAGTGTGCTTTCTGCATTACTGCTTCTGTTACTATCGATTCTTGTGAATGACAAACTTCCACAGATTCATTTATTTTCATTACCTGTGACCTTACAAAGCATTTATTAACATGTGTATCTGTGTGAATTACTGAGTACCTTTTTAGTCATTCACAATTTTGCACTCTGTACCATTCAAAAAGTCTGTCCAATTCCCACCCATTTTCAAAAGCACTTCTTCATATTTCATGTATACAATATACAAGCTATATTTATCTACCAACTGTACAAAGCAAACAGCAAACATATTTGCATATTTTTTCTATGGCTAAGCTAGCAAATAAGTTTTTTCTTAATAAAAAAAATTCTTTGTCAATTCCTGTGCTCCATCTTAAGTGAAGGCTGTTTATTTAAAGAACATAAAACTAGAAAAATATATCCTTAATCTTCATGACATTACTTCCTTTTTAAACTGAATTGGAAATAAATTACAAAACTGTATGTATGTAAAAAAGAAAAAGATAAAATGGGAATTAGTCACTTCCTCAATAAAATTCTTATCCAGTTTACAAGCTACTAAGCCATTTTCACTTGAAATAATACTTAAGTTCACATCAGTGCCTTCGATTTCTGGCACTTAAATCTACCTATGTAGCAGAGATACAGAAAGTAGATGATTTGGCTTCTTTTCATCTACATTTTTACTTTCTCCAGAAAAAAAAAAAAACATGAATAGGTGCACTTATTTTCTTTATATTTAGTGTCTAAACAATTATATAGCTACTGCTTGTCTTTTGAAAGTTGATTGCCTCGGTGTACTGTATTAATACTTACTAGAACAATCTTCAGTCAATAAGTATTCGATTAGAATTGAGCAAAGAGTGTATAAACAATTTTAGGAAAACCCTCTTAGGCACTAAAAGGATACTGAAATACTTTACAAGAAGCCATTTTGCAGAACTCCCTCCACAGGATGTGTTTCATATGGTGTGCTATGCAATCTGTATAAAACTTAAGAAAATTTGATATAATATTTGAAATAAATATGAAGTTTTTTAAAATTTTTCTACATTTACATTTATTTATCTTATGAAAACATCTGTATTTAAATTACTTACTATTTTGAAAGTGTTCTACTGTGTGAGGCATTTAAGCAACTAGGTATTATATATCTTACTAACAAGTAACTGTATACTTGCATAACATGAAGAAGCCCCTTCTGCAGACTTTATCTACATGAACACACTTTAGTTGTGTAAATAAGTCCCACTGAAAGGGAGTTCAGATAAATAATGTTTAATATTATAAGAATAGCAAGACGAGGTTTAGAGGGAAGATGACAATTTTATTTAAGTATTAAATAAGCATCCTGTCACCTTAGAACTTCAAAAACTTACCAAGCCGATTTAGTACTTACCTAAGGATCTACAGACAGACTGTTAATACAGATAATAAACAGAGTATTACTGATATACTGACTGGCCTTCTACTCCCTTTTATGAAACTTTTTAAGTCTTCTATCTCACTCTTTGTCACACCTAGACATCTAGGCCTTTGGCACAAATAGAAAACACACATACCAAAAACCTTTAGAAATAATATCAATTTCATATCATAATTTGAATATATTGCTGCTAGCATACATGATATTTAAAATGCCATAATATTTGAATAGTTTTAGACAATGGAAAGTAATTTGAAATCTTTCAGAGTATAAAGCTTAATAAAGTTGTTTCTTACTGTGCTCCAACAGATTAAATCTGCAGGCAGGCAGATGGAAGGATTTGGTTTTTCAAAAACTATTCCTTTTTTTTCTTCTAATGATTGCACTGCTATCAAGTTGTATTTTTAAAGTTTTTTAAAAATATTAGTTACCAAAATCATTAATCTATAGTGGCATGACTTCTGGTAGAGGGGCCATGATGCTAATTTTTATTGAATCTCAGTGCTCTAAAAAAGGTGAGAACTATGCAAGTATAACCAGACTTAATTTTTTTGAAGCATGGATTTTAACTCATGTAGTCTTATTACTTCTGCTTAAGTTTAAATAAAGCTCTAAATTATCCCTTTGAAGAAAGCAAAACATAAGCACAGATTTAAGTGTTCTGCTGATTCAGCAGCTGTTCAACTGTGCATAGCTTTCTCTGTTAGAATCCTGATAATGATGTCTTCTTGCAAAGATAAAATAATTATGGTATTTACTGAATAAACAGTATGTATAATACTAGCCATCCTGTATTATTACACATCTCTAGTAATAAGAACTACTGTACTGTGAAACTATCCTCCTCCTTCTGTTTTCCTTACAAGACTAACACCGTAATTTTTGCAGTCACTGCACTCCAAAGTGGTTTTGCATTGAAGGTTGAGGACTACTCTTTTTCTCCTAGCATAAAGGAGGATATGACAGTGTATATGCTTCACTTTAAAGAGGGCGAGGGGCAGCACACAAGCCAAGAGGAGCAGTTTTATATGTACATCTCCATCCAGATGCAGGCTGTTGATGAGAATTTGTGAGGGGAAAGTACGACCCTTTGTTTACTCAAATTCTGCTTCAACCTCTAGCTCCATCCGCCCCCTGCTCCAGAAGGACCTAAAATTTCTCAAAGACCAGATAAACAAAATTAAGCATCTACCTGGAAATTCTTGTCATTTCATGTCTTATATTTGTCTATATAAACAATCCATTAAATAATTACTTAAAAAGAAAAATGGGACTCGGAGACAATGCATGTGTCTGCTCTGGTCAGTATAATAACTACTGCATATACTGAATGAGTTGACAGAACCTGTTTAAACTTTTCCTGGAGAAAGAACATTTACATACAGGATACTGCATAAGTGCAACTGTAGTTACTAAAAAGCAAAACTAGATGAGCTTTTCTGGGCTATAGAAATATACTTCATTTATGGAGGTCTATAACAATGGCTAGGTGGCATTTTAGATGACCACAAATATTCTGATGAAATATTTCAGAGACGGAAATCACATTTAAAATATGTGGCTCAATCCACTCATACACAAGCTGTCATATGAACGGACAGATGCAGGGGCTTTTTCATGAAGATAACTTTTGTGCACTTTACAGTTTTCTTAAATGTAGAACAGTTTGACTATCAAATGTGATTGAAGATACTTGTCATATTTCTAATGTAAGAGCTGTCTAGTGCTATGTTTGACATAACTTTATTAAATACTTTGAATATTCAAGAGTAGCAGTGAGAAATACTGTAGATTTACATTCTCAACTGTTCACTGTTTCACTTCATGGTACTTAATATAATTTTGATGTTATTCAAGGAGGACGAGTGTTGCCCTTGAGTAAAATTCAAATCTAGATTACAATCCATTAAGTTTACAGTAGCAGAAGACAGTAAATATATGCTTTAGTAATGAATTTTATTATATATTCTGTTTGTTTGAAAATAAAAAGAAAACAGATTAACAGATTATTGAGTTAGCTGAACACCAAGATATTTTTCAGTTTCCTTTTTTCTGAAGGTAGCTGATACTTCATCTGCTATTTTTACTTTACACTTGTTGGAGATTTAAGGCATAAAGTCAAGTGTGGGGCCCGATATTACAAAGCTTATTTAATATTCACGCTCCAAACTGTCAAAAAAAATCTTCAAAATGAGATAATGAATTGAGAATTGTTATTTATTTCATTTAATGTGGTTTTTGTTACCTTATTTTTGAGCAACTAAGCATTTTTTTCCCCAGCGTATGTGAGGAATGGCATTTTTCTGTTTTAAAAAATGAGAACTAGTAAGATTCTAACATATCTATTTGATTCATAGAGTAAAAGCTTTAAGAAAATACTAGATATCATTCAACTCACAACCCAGCCATAAGAGCTGGAGCACTATATCTATAATAGGATTCAAAATATATTCTAATCACAGAGGAAATAATCACCCACTGGAATTCAGCTCTTACCATCAGAAAGAATGCTTTTACAAGAATAGGTTGTACTGAGCCAATTATATCATACAGCATACTTGGCTCACTTTCATATAGATTTTCACATTAAAATAAGCACTAGTTGCAGTGTCTTGATATATGCAGTCATTTGGTACTTCTTCATGGTACGTGCCACAGATTGTCAAGCATTGCATAGGCCTTTCAATTTGCTCGAGGCGCTGGCTTATAGCAAATGACCATAAAAGTAAGAAAGAGAAGTCAGTAATACTTTTATCTCAATATGAAACATGAAAAGTCATGAAATATATATTGTCACTGATGCAAAACAGGAGAATCTCTCTGAGCTTGATTTCCAAAAGAAAAGATGTCCTATGCTGCTTGCTAAATTGATGACTAGGAAAAGACAAAATCTATTTAAAATTCATGTCCTGCACAGTCAATCAAGTCATAAGCAATACTCTCTTTTTTTAGGCAGAAAAGGAATTTTAAGGGCATCACTGAACTATGAATTTCATTTTTCCCTGTCTTAGATATCCCAACAGGCTCCAGAATTGAACTATGCAGTACAAAACATATGCATATATATGAACATTCATCTGTCTTATGTGTTACAAATCTGAATCTCTGAGAGACTGAATAAATGGATTCTTTCTCAGCATCTCATTTTCCTTTCTGGCTTGGCTTGTATCACACACTGAATGTTCACTCACTTGTATTACAGCTCATATTTATTAGGCAGTATGATTAACACTTTTTAAAAAATATCAGTATATCAAAAAGAGTTTGAAATGTTTGGAAAAAAAACTTTTTGAAAGGATCACACGTATTTCTCTCTAACAGTAAAAAAGGAAGACATGCCTGTTGAATGAAACAGTTTTACCAAAATAAAAGTTGGGTAGTATTTGGCAGATGGAGTTCCAAACCAAATTAATAAGAAGCCTGAACAATAGGCATTCTGTTCCCTTTTCTTAGGTTTCTTCAATTTAACATGCATAATTTCCATCATTTAACAAGTATCTGCGCAGAACGGATCACTCTGCAGTACATTTGGAACTGATCCATTTCACCAATCTTTCAAAGAAGTAAAGTGTATGATTCTAGCCATGAACCACATCACATAGCTCTTAAAGCTTCATCGTTGTGTTTGGTTTTACATTTCTCCCGATGTGTGTGAAGGCAAAAATGCATGCCACTTCTCAAGTTCATTCTAAAGGCACCATCATTTGAAGCTCAATCCTTGAGTAGGTAAGATGATAACCTGTCCTTTTTATACAACTCACACACTTCTTGTACTACTTCTTGTTCACCTTGTCTTGAGCACTTGTATACTTACAAATGCATATAATGTGTTCATACAAATACATAAATGTCTATGGTATGCACACTTACAGTTAATAGCAAATAGAAAGATATCCGATTCCAAATATGATGTTCAGTCAGATTTGTTTAGCCTTTACTTAGAAGTTACATTTCATTCTGTAATTACAAGGAGAATGTAATCACTGCATCAATGTCACCAAAAACAGAAGAAAGATGTAGTGTATAGTGAAGAGTTTACTAAAGAAGAATTAAGAAAAACTTTGATAAACTCATTTAAGATCATAATTTTTAGAAGATATAGTGATGAAACTAGTATTTTAACTAGAGCACTAATTCTGATGATAGTTAAAAGACTGTAACTTCACAGATATTAGAGTAAAATCTGATTTGAATGGAAGACAATCAGCCCACCATAGATTTGGGGTTCCATTCATTTGTTGCTACCAAATAACTACTTAAATATGACACTTTAATCCAGTAATGATTTAAACAGAATATGACATTTAAAAAAGCAAGCCAATAGATATTTAAAAGGAGAACCTCTAGAAATTTGCAAGTCTTTAATAAAGTGGGATAAACAGTTAAATATGCTGTGTTAATATCGATTTATTGAAAGTTTCACCAGCTAAAGTACTATTGCAGTATCAATGTGTTGGTTTAATTTGTACTCCTTATGAAAAAGACAGTGGGAAGAGGATGGGCTTATGAAAGAAAAAATCAGCAACCTAAAACTGTATTAAATCATGTTTGAAGAGTTATTTTACTCTAACTCCTTTACATCAGCTAAGTCTTTCCTTACGTATGGAATGTCTGTCTAGGCAACAGGGGGCCAAGTGGAGGGGAGCGCTGCTGCAGCACACTCCCTCCAGCGCTCCTGGGAAGAGGACTCTTCGCAGACCTGAGAAAACAGTTTCATCACCATTATAGGCTTTTGCAGAGATTTACTCCAGACTAACTCTATCCTAGTTTGGTGGACCAACTACTTATGCATAGTTGAACAGCAGTTTAATCTGTGCCTGATAAAACTGATTTTAGTGTCTGAAAATAGTTTGCATGCTTTAGGACTGCTCCGAAAGGTAAAGGAAAGCTCTATACGTGTGGGCAATAGGGAGAGTCACTCCAGAAGTGCATTTCTGATCCAAACTAAAATGTTCACATGCAAATTAAATACCTTTTTCAAAACGCAGCAGTATTTAATCTTAATATAGCACAGAAGATAAAAAGTAGCTGAACTAATACATTTTTAAAATATCTGATTTCTTTTTCTACCACGGCCCTCCCATGCCCAACAAAAATGGCTAGTGGACCTCACTGAAAAGAGGCATGGGATTTTCAATACGTTTCAGATTGATACACTTTACCTCTACAGATTATTTAATAGAGGTTAACAGAGGTCTTTCTACGGTCTGCAATCTACAACTATCCACAAGTCCTCTTGAAACTATGTGCTTTGTGATCAGCTGCAATTAGACACATCATGAAATCAATTTAATAAGTCTGTAATACTTTTCAAAGTATACAAGCATCCTTACAAGTATGTTTTAGATCCTTCAGTTATGGGGATAATATCCAAATGTCATCCACTTACTTAATTTTTTTATTTAAGCATTTCATATCTTTTAAATTCAAATAATGGAAGCATAAGACCAGTTAAAAAATATTCTAACTCATCATACTATTTTAGAGGAATCTGCATATGTTTTCACCTTCTGCGGGAAAGAAAAAGAGTGGCAACCTTATTCTAAGAATGATAAATTCATGAGTAGAACATTATCTGTTCTTCATCCATGTGATACCATTTTTCACATACGTGGCTGGGTAGAAAGAGAATTCCTTAATTAGAAGAAGAATGAAAACACGGCCAGCCTTTTCCTCATCCTTTGTCACTATGTTTCCCCCTGCTTCCAATAAAGGATGGAAATTCTCCTTAGCTCTCCTTTTGCTGCTAATGTATTTATAGAAACATTTTTTATTGTCTTTTACGGCAGAAGCCAGATTAAGTTCTACTGGGGCTTTGGCTCTTCTGATTTTCTCCCTGCATAACCTCACAACATCCTTGTAGTCATCCTGAGTTGCCCGTTCCTTCTTCCAAAGGTCATAAACTCTCCTGTTTTCTCTTGAGTTCCAGCCAGAGCTCTCTGTTCAGCCAGGCCGGTCTTCTTCCCCATCGGCTCGTCTTTCGGCACATGGGGACGGCCTGCTCCTGCGCCTTTAAGAGTTCCTTCTTGAAGAATGTCCAGCCTTCCTGGACTCCTTTGCCCTTCTGGAATGCCTCCCAAGGGACTCTGTCAACCAGTCTCCTAAACAGGCCAAAGTCTGCCCTTTGGAAGTCCAAGGTAGCAGTTCTGCTGACCCCCCTCCTTACTTCTCCAAGAATCAAAAACTCTTTATCATTTCACGATCGCTATGCCCAAGACAGCCTCCAACCCCCCATCACCCACAAGTCCTTCTCTGTTCACAAACAACAAGTCCAGCAGGGCGCTTTCCCTAGGCTGGCTCACTCACTCACCAGCGGTGTCAGGAAGTTATCTTCCACACACTTCAGGAACCTCCTCGACTGTTTCCTCTCTGTTGTATTGTATTTCCAGCAGACATCTGGTAAGTTGAAGTCCCCCACGAGAACAAGGGCTAGCAATTGTGAGACTTCTCCCAGCTGCTTATAGAATATTTCGTCTGCCTCTTCATCCTGGTTGGGTGGTCTATAACAGACTCCTACCATGATATCTGCCCTGCTGACCTTCCCCTGGTTCTTACCCATAAACACTCAACCCTATCGTCACCATCATTAAGCTCTAGACAATCAAAACACTCCCTAACATACAGGGCTACCCCACCGCCTCTCCTTCCTCGCCTATCCCTTCTGAAGAGTTTATAGCCATCCATTGCAGTTCTCCAGTTGTGCGAGTCATCCCACCATGTTTCCGTGATGGCAACTATATCATAGTTTTCCTGCAGCACAATGGCTTCCAGCTCCTCCTGCTTGTGGCCCATGCTGCGTGCATTGGTGTAGATGCACTTCAGTTGGGTTATTGATCCTGCCACCTTTTTGCGGGGAGAAGCCCTAATTCCTACGTGATCATTTTCAGGCGCTTCCATGGTTTCTAACACATCCATAACCCTTGCGTCTTTGCTGCCACATGGATCTCCATCCCCTACCTTCACTTAAATGACAGACCGAAGGACCTCGTTAGCACACCGTCCCTTAAACACTGGCATGCTGCCCCCAGGCTTATCTCTAGCAAGCCTGGTTTTATCTCTTTCCCCCTTCAAATCTAGTTTAAAGCTCTTTCAATGAGCCCTGCTAACTCCTGTGCAAAGATCCTTTTCCCCCTTCGAGACAGGTGTACTCTGTCTGTCGCCAGCAGGCCTGGTGTCCTGTAGACCGACCCATGATCAAAAAACCCAGAATTCTGCTGGGGACACGAGACTCGGAGCCAGATATTGATCTGCGGGCTCTTCCCGTTTCTTCCCTCATCATTCCCTGCAACTGGAAGGATAGAAGAGAACATTACTTGTGCTCCTGATTCTTTTACCAGTTGCCCCAAGGCCCTGAAGTCTCTCTTGATTGCCCTCAGACTTCTTGTTGCGACTTCATCGCTGCCTATCTGAAAAATCAATAATGGATAGTAATCTGAGGGCCATACCAGGCTAGGAAGCTTTCTCTTCACATCTTTAACCTGGGTCCCAGGGAGGCAGCAGACTTCCCTAAGAAGTGGGTCCAGTCTGCATAGTATGCCTTCTGTTCCCTTCAGAAGGGAGTCTCCTATGACAATGACCCGTCTTTTTTTCTTTTTGGAAGCCGTTTTAACACAAGACCGTAGGCCTACTTAGCCTCGGCAACACATCCAAGCTAGATGAACGATTGTCCTTGTTATTGTTTGGTTCCACTTGCAGAGCCTCATATCTATTATACAAGGGCACCTGGGAAGGTGGGGTAGTCACAGAGGAGACACATCTGCTGCGCTGGGCAGGAACTTGTCGCCATTGCCCCCTATCCCTATCACTGCGTTCAGCCAGGTGGAGAGAGGATAGGGAATCCTCCGTATCATGCGTCCTGTCTGTCTGTGGGGCCTGTCTCGGGGAAGGTAGGGTGTGATTCCAGTAGTCTTTCTCTCTCTCACTCTCCCCGATATTCCTCAACCTACTCACCTCCTCCTGGAGCTCTGTCACTAAGCAGAGGAGTTCCTCTACCTGGGCGCACCTCCCACAGGCGTGCTCACTGCTGCCGGCCGGTACTGGCACAAGAGCAGGGCACAGCCTGCAGTGTGACACCTGGGCGGCAGCGCGTGCCCCCCAGAGCTCTGTCTGGGAAGCTGCGTCAGTTGTGGTGGGTGCAGAGCTTAGAGAGGCCATGGCTTTCTGCCGGGTGGATACCACTGCTCCCTGCTTGAGCTGGCAGAGCTTCAGCGCCCTTCCTGCACCCCCTTCAGTGCAAACTGCCACGCCACGCCCTTGCAGACATGCCACGCCCTGTTTGCCCGCTCTGTTTGCGGCGCTCCTGGTCACTAGCGCTCCCTAAAGGCTTCTTTTATATGGGGGAGGAGGGCTTGGCCGCCATTGCTTCTGGCCCCGCCCAGGTCTCATCAGCTGCTGTCACGTGACTTGGGGGCACTGGTATATGAAAAGCTGGACACAAGCCAGCAATGTGCGCTCGCAGCCCAGAAGGCCAACCGTATCCTGGGCTGCATCAAAAGCAGCGTGGCCAGCAGGTCGAGGGAGGTGATTCTGCCCCTCTACTCTGCTCTGGAGCCCTCAGCACAAGAAAGACGTGGACCTGTTGGAGCGGGTCCAGAGGAGGGCCACAAAAATGATCAGGGGGATGGAACACCTCTCCTATGAAGGAAGGCTGAGAGAGTTGGGGCTGTTCAGCCTGGAGAAGAGAAGGCTTCGGGGAGACCTTACTGCAGCCTTTCAGTACTTAAAGGGGGCTTATAAGAAAGATGGCAGCAAACTTTTTAGCAGCGCCTGTTGCGACAGGGCAGAGGGGAATTGTTTTAAACTAAAAGAGGGTAGACTTAGACTAGATATAACGAAGAAATTTTTTACAATGAGGGTGGTGAAATACTGGAGCAGGTTGCCCGGAGAGGTGGTAGATGCCCCATCCCTGGAAACATTCAAGGTCAGGTTGGACGGGGCTCTGAGCAACCTGATCTAGTTGAAGATGTCCCTGCCCACAGCAGGGGGGTTTGGACTAGATGACCTTTAAAGGTCCCTTCCAACCCCAACTATTCTATGATTCTATGATAATCCTCCATAGATCCCAGGTCAGGTCCCCAGCAGTGCTGTTTCTTGAGATCTGCCTGGCTATTGCTAGCACAGTTCTCCAAGCTTGCCAGAGCTCTACTAGTCAGAGAGGTACGTCTGGAAGTGAAGATAGCAAACATGTACACTCTCACTAGAACCTAGGGATGTGCAATACATTCCAGAGTTGTCCAGACCTGACTTTAGGAGACATCTGCAGTCTAAGGTCAAATTTGTGTGTCTGGATGAGTTGGACATACTCGTTCTTCATCTCAATGTAACTCCTTGGGAAAAAGCTCTTATCACAATGCCATGCAACTATTGTGTACACCAAGGACATAAGGGCCCTATGGCCTTTGTGAGTGCGCAATGTCTTCTCAATAGACCACAATCTGGGCTGCAGACGAAAGAGTTCAAACAAGAATGAGCAAGAGGGGTCACAGGGCGAGGGCTGGTGGGGCTGGCTGTTGCAAGAGACATCTTACTGCTGTTGCTTCCCTGGCATGTCTTAATAGTTTACTCTGACTGAATAATCATTGCTTTTCCTACTGTGAAGATTTCTTGAATCTTTTTGGAAGCTGTAATTATATTACTTTTCTTGAAGAGTTACCCATCTCTTTTGCAGAGAGAATGTTGCATTTTGTAGTGATGGTTTTACAGTATTTGGTATTTTTAGAACAGAAAATAAACAGCTTAACTCATTACGTGTTACGAGTTCACAAGTATGCTTTATTTGAAGTGACTAGGCCAGATCCTGCTCTCACCTCTATTCTCACTCTTCCAGATTTGTACCAAGCTTGTTAAAGAAATTGCTTCAGCAATTTGATAGAAAAAAATGAACTTGCAGTTTAGTACAGGTAAAAAATTCAGATACAGGTGCATAATGCAGGAGATAAAACTCTCAGAAACTCAAACAATAGCGTCACTTTCTAACTAAAAAACGCACTGGAAACGTTTCAAATTTGAAAATTGCTTCAGTAACAGTCCTGTCCTATAGTAGTCCTGTCTGTACCACAAAAATTTACCAAGTCATTTAATACCATTTAGGATTTATTCACAGTATTTATAGAGGATGACATAATTTCTAAGAACTAAAAAAATCTCTAAGAACTTCTTAGGCCAATAGTAATTATGCTTCCTCTGTTTGGTTCAGATAATAATTACTGTAGTCTTTCCATACTAAAAATAAAGTCAGACTATAATCTTCTGGAAAAATTAGTATAAAATTCAAAACCCATCATGAAAACATAGCTGGATTTCAGTGGTCAAATACGCACACTAGTCACTGCTTGCTGATACAAATAAACATAAATATTAGTAAAGAAATAATAAGTGATTTTGGCATTTTGGTTAGGGACACCCATGGTACCTAGGGAACTGTGGCAATCAGTAATGTTCAGAATGCTCCAAGATGTAAACCAGAAAGGTGGCAAACCAGGCTGTTATCCATCTGTGGTCTGTAAACCACTGTTATCCCAGTGAAACTGACCTGTTCACTGGGCCAGGAACTGGAACTTCCTTCCCAATGACCATGAATCTCAGCTTCCTCATTATAACATGTGAGT
Source organism: Calonectris borealis (assembly GCF_964195595.1). Lineage (NCBI taxonomy): Eukaryota > Metazoa > Chordata > Aves > Procellariiformes > Procellariidae > Calonectris > Calonectris borealis. Next base: position 25,471,243 of record NC_134314.1, read on the forward strand.
GTCATCTGCCAGTTTGAAGGAATAAACTCAACAAAGGAAATTTGTATACCCACCCCCATGAGTTCTAAAACAAGGAAAATAAAAGTTCATCACTGATCTAATTATTTGAACAATGTTAAAAGGTAGCCAATCTTTTAAAGGAGTTTGACTAACTCATACTTCTACGTGTTCGCTGAAGTTCTGATAGTGTCTTATGTTCGGCTTTTTCATGAAATCCCGGCATTGTTCATTTTGTAATTTTTTTCCTAGATCATTTTCTATCACTATTATTTTTTATTACTTTTAATTACAATAAATCCTTTAAAGAATTATGCCCATATGAACATAAGGAAATCATGATCAGACTAAAGTGTTCTGTATCTGACCTTATAAATTTCCATGTACTTATGTATTCAAAAGTTAAATATTTATTCTACAAGACAGACAGCAAAGATAAACTGTAGTACTGCAAATGCTGAGGGGCATGTGAGTATCACTCAGGTCACGTGAGTATTTAAACTCTATTCTCTCAACAACAACTGTGTAATCCAAATGACTTCAATTACAACTGCTTATATTATGAAATTAACGCAGAGATGAGCTACTTTTAAACTGTGCTAATGCTATGCTGTATTACCTGTTACATATTAAAAGGACGTTCACAGTTTGTCTGTTATTGTACAGACTTATTTCCCACCTCCCTGGCATTCTGTTTTTTCGGTGTTTTTTGTTTGGGTGGTTAGTTTGTTGTTGTTGTTGTTGTTGTTTGTTTAGTTCATGTTTTGTTTTCTTTACACTGCATTAGGACCATATCTTTTTTTGAAGTCTTGAAACTAACATAGATGAATTAATGAAAAAAATTGAACTTTAAAGCTATCTATGGTCAAGTAGGATAACTACTTCATTAAAAATGGAATTCTAACTTCAAATGCATTCATCATCAAAATAGTGAAGTATTAGAAATGAACTTGAGATAGTGCAGTGTTAACTTCTTGCAGTAAACAGACACATTAAAAACATTCTCTGTTTCATTAACTTGGCACACCAATCCATATAACACCTATTTATGTTGTTACTCAACATATATTGAAATATTTATGAACATTATTTAGAAAGTAAGATCATTAATAAATCAGCATTGTGTCTTAATTTCTGTCTTTACCATCCAGCATACTGCTAACACAAAAATAACAGACAGAAATAATAAGACACATTTTGTGAGGACTGTCTCAAAATAGGGCTGTCGGCATTTTGAGCCAAAGATGCCACAAAAGAAAATAAACAGCTGAAAATAAAAAGTAGCAATGAATGAGGAGAAAATGTTCAGAACACAGGAAAAAGGAAATTATATTTCTTTCTCCTTCCCTGCTGCAGAATATTCCCCTTTTAAATTATTTTGAACATTTTGTCTTCTGCTGCTTAATAAATCTGCCCTGAGGAAATGAATATAGACTTAATCTGAACTGTGCATTTTATTTGGGCTTCTCTGGGAAGTACATATGGTTAATGGAGGAACAATATTTTTAAGAAAAATGATATGGAATGCACTGGAAAATAGCAACCTTTACATTAAATGGTCTTACTAATGAAGCGACAACAGCACATTGAACTTAAAAAAGTCTAAATTCAGCCCTAAGTCAGAATCATTATCTGATTTATTTCAATATGTATTTACATTTATTTCCTGCACTTTTTCCCGAGTTTGCTGGAAGTGTTAAATACTATGGGGATTTTGCACCTGTCCATTATAAAGTGGGACCAAGACTATATTCTTCAGAGATCGCTGAACAGTCAATAGATATTAAGAATTGTAAGAATTTCTGACCTTAGCTAGATTAATTTCAAAAACTCCGTTTAACTTCTTTTAAAAGGGTCTACTTTATTGTGAAATAACAGTTGAGGTGAAAGGTTCTTTATCACATTTCCAGTGCCTGGATTCATCCAGCCCTTCCTCTATTACTTCATTTCTACCTTTTCTCACTGAATTTAGTGTTCATTAAAGTACAAGACTAACAGCACTGACCAAGCTAAACAGAGCATCCAGGCTGTGCAAGTTTCTTACTCCAACTCTACCGATTCACCCTTTTCTCTTGACCTACAAACTACCTAGTTATTCTAGCCCTTGGCCTCTCTTGGGCAGAGACTGCCAATCATATCACATTTGCAGTGTTCTTTATAAGCTGCGAAAAAAATCAAGACGAAGGTGAGACTACCCAACTGATTTTTGCTGCTAGGTCTCCTGTGTAGAAAGAGAATTTTTTTTAATTGGCTCCACACACTTGGGAAATGATAACAAGTTCCTGTGAATTTTTCATTCAAATTGCAGATTTCTTCTGTACAGCATTTCCCCCCGCCCCCCCCACAAAAAAAAAAAAAAATTACATTCTTAAAAGTATCTTTCAAAGGGAATATAGACCTTTTATGATATTTCCTTCTTTGTCCAGGGCTTTCTAGACACCTAAATCATTAAATAGCAATTACAACAGCTATGCTTAATTCTCTAAGCTTTCAGTCAGTAGCATGCTGATAGCATGTTTGTGCATATTTACACAATATGCACACTGCACAAAATGTTCCTTTTTTAAATATGTATCAACAGGAATGGATTTACCTAAGATAAGAGTGGGCAGATGCCATAGGACAGAAATCTAAAAATAAAATCTGCTATCCATTTTGCTTTGCCTATCCAGCCAAGTACTGAGGGATAGGGTTCTGTTCTTGAAGCCACCCCACCTAAAATTCCCACGGCAAGGCTAAGTTTTCATCTCTCGTTAGCTGGCTGCAGTGCTGGCAACCAGTTTTCCAGACCAGAGCACAATTTAGGCTTATCTTGGTCTCTTCTACCTGCCAAGCCACATTCAGGAAACTATGCACCTCTCCTTGTCTGCAACCCAACCAAGAAAGCACATGTCCTAACGCATAGGAAAGGTTGGCTGGGTTTCTTGTCACTTGATAAAATCTAGTGGGCTCTCCCACTCATATCAGGCTCATATCCACCAATACACACTTGCAGGCACAACTCCTCTCTGGAAGACAGCTGAGCTGTAGCGCTCCCGAGGATATTCAGCCAACTCTAGATTTCAGAATTCGGATGACAAGAATGAAAACATATGAAACAGTTAAGTTCTTGGGATAACGCTTGTCACGTTAGCTCAAAAAAATTTGCATCTAATGTTATCCTAGCAAATCAATGTCTCTAAACCAACACCATTCAGAAAATTCTTTCTTGCACATACTTAACCACAACTATGAAGTACCCGCTGAATAAACAGACAGTGAGGTAAACTGGAAAGTAACTCAATGGCCAGGCTCAGAGTATGGTGATCAGCCCCACAAACTCTGGTTGGAGGCCAGTGACTAGCGGTGTACCCATGGGGTCAATACTGGGTCCAGTCCTGTTTAACATCTTCATTAAGGATCTGGATGATAGAGCAGAGTCTACCCTCAGCAAGTTTGCAGGTGACACTAAACTGGGAGGAGTGGCTGATATGCTAGAGGGTCATGCTGCCATCCAGAGGGACCACGACAGGCTGGAGAAATGGGCTGACAGGAACCTCATGAAGCTCAACAAGGAGAAGCGCAAAGTCCTGCACCTAGGGAGGAACAACTCCATGCACCACTACCGGCTGGGGGCCAACTCAGCTGGAAAGCAGCTTGGCAGAAAAGGACCTGGTGGACATCAGGTTGAACATAAGCCAGCTATGTGCCCTTGCAGAAAAGGTGAATGGTAGGCTGGGCTGCATCAGGAGGAGTGTTGCCAGCAGACTGAGGGACGTGATTCTTCTCCTTTATTCAGCACTGGGGAGGCCACCTCTGGAGTGCTGGGGTTGGACCAGATGATCTCCAGAGGTCCCTTCCAACCTCAACCCACTCTGTGAACTAATGTGTACTAAAGGTATACTGTACCAAATAATTGTTATTTTCCAAACTGATGTAGTTTGTGAGTGATAATGGTGAAGAAAAGAAAAGAAAGGAAAAGAAAGGAAGAGAAAAGAAGAGAAAGGAAGAGAAAAGAAGAGAAAAGAAAAAAGCAAAGAAAAGCAAATAAAAGAAAGAAAAGACAAGAAAAGAAAAAAAAGAAAAGACAAGAAAAGACAAGAGAAGACAAGACAAGACAAGAAGAAAAGAAAACCGGGAAGCTAGTCTGTACTATTTTTTCCTGTTTTCAATTACACTTTTCAATAATGTGCATAGCTTGCAAAGGCACAGCAACAATTCCAGTTTCATTTATCAGATGAATTTATAATGTGTTTCTGCTAGAAGTAGATCCCGAACTGCAGAATTACCTGGCAGTATCTGCCCCATCCTGTAGAGCTGCAGTTTAAAGAGTCAAAGACACTCTCTTTGTGCTAGAGAGAACTTTATAAGGCTTGGTGAGAACTGTGCTGATATTAATTAATTCTGGAACACAAAACTTTCTGAAACCTAAACTTTGAACCTGCATAAGGAGGCTCCAAAGTTTCATCAAGCAGTAAGATTTGAGAATTTTCAGCAATTCCTTCCCCGTCAGCTGTAAGCCACTCTATGCCCCAAAAAAATGGTTTTAGTACAACAGTAGTAGATAATTATCAGTGACTCCATAGTGGAGGAAGGAGGCAGTGGGAAGAGTACTTGTGTAGGCACACCTCCCACATGATTCACCCTGCAGTATTTGATTTTTTTGCTCTCCAGTCTGGCTCAAAGAAGAAAGAAGGTACAGGGAAGAGACATGGATTTAAAAAAAAATACTCTGTGGTATTATACGATGAATGTATTAAGAATTAATGATGAATAGCTGCATAAGAGATATTTGATTGTAAACGGTCAGACTGAAAGGATCCACACATCCACAAGGATGTGTGACCAATAGCAGATATCTAGGAAAGGTATAAAACCAGAGAAAGCAAGTAGTAACATCTTCTCAGTACGTTAACACTTTCTCAACCCCAATAACTTGTAGTTCAGAAGCTTCCAGAACCAAAGACCCTAACTGATTTCTCTTCCATTAATTCTGTTTTCCTTTAAACTTCTGTAAATTTTTAGCATCTATTAACTTAACTTAGCTTAACTACGCACTGTACACAGAACAATCTTTTTGTGTGTTATGAACCTCCCTCTCACTTTTGAGTCTGGTCTCATGTTCCCTAAGTATTTCTAATAAAACAGATGATTTTACTATATCGGACATTCCCTATGTATCTTTTTCTTGCTAGTTACAATTTATGGATATTCCCCTGATATTCCCTTTTTTGTTGATTTATGTTTCTGACTGAAGCATGCTAGTCTACCTAGCTGTTTTTTTGTCTTGGAAGCCAGCCCCATACTTTCAATAGACCTTATTTCCTACAATTTTAGCAGTACCCATTTTTGAGATGAATATGTAGACTCTATGTGTGATCAAGCAAATGAGGTTGGAAAACTCCAAAATACCCAGAAGTCAGGCAATATTAGTGTCCAGAATTGCTCAGCAGCTACTTGCAAAACAATCAGAAATTTGTCATTTAAATAATGTTAGAGGAATTAAAAACATGTACTCCAGATGCCAGACTGAGTCATTTCTTCATGTAGATTTGTATATAATGCCACCTGTGAAAGACCTGAGTTGGGCCCCATGTCTGCTACTGAGATACACACTAACGATAATAATGCAATAATTCATAATGATCCTTTGAATCACATGCAAGTAAGTGATTTGGGTAAAGAATCCTTAAACAAAAGAGATACTGAAGGCAACTATTAGAGACTAAGGAATATTATTATTCTCCTTCCGATAGTTTGAAAATCAGCTTCAGAAGATCAGAAAAAAGCCATACTAAAACCGCCATCAATGAAAGTAAGTCAACAAAACAGTACACTGGCATCTGGTATTTGAGTTGGAGATTCGTGCTCTTGAGTTAGTGTTGCAAGTCTGCCAGTATCTGATTTCCCTTATGTTTGTACTGTGCTCAGGTCCCCTGCTGGTTTATATCTCATTAGTTCAAAATTGTAGTGGTTTAAACTTACTTAGGCTCATCGCCAGGACTTTTGAGGTTTGGCCACCGCTACCTTAAATTACAAGTGAAGTTAAGTTCTTTGTGGATGCATGGTCACATCACATCACTATCACATAGTACAGAAAGATTTGTAACAATTGACAATTCTTCTATTAAAAGGGCTACAATTGGAAGACAAACAAATATATTCCTGGTCAAGAATGAGGTACGTTGGCAGAGCTATTTAAGAAATGCTTGCATGATTGGAGGATGCAAATAAACCTACTTCAGCCATTACTAATGACTGAAACACTTCAAGAAAATGTTACATACAGATTAAAAGGTGTTTGAAGCTAACCAAATTTGGCTCATGTGCTTTATTTATATTAGTACATAAATCACATAAATGTTCTGTGAATAACCTGACAATGTAGAAGTTCCTTTCAGTCTCCTTAAATGTGTTTAAAATATCATGAGAATTTAATAAGAGAAGCAAGATAACACAATGAGCTCAATGTCTCTCCTGTCTCCCCCATTGACTTGCATCCAAACAAAATCAAATAACATCTGCCAAATGCCAGCCTGTTCAGCTTGCTAATGAGTTTAAAAATTCAGAGTATGCCCGTTGCTCAGCAACTGATAAAGAATACCAATCACATGGCGCTATAGTTAATATACAAGAGACCTTTACCCCTCATTTTCTAAAACCCAATGAAAAACGGATTATTGGAAATACTATTTTTTCAATTGAATTTACTTGCTGCTTTTTTAGCATTGTGCTGTAATTTGTTCTAATGCTCACAAACGCCAGTATTCAGGTGACTGAAGGGGTGCTTAAGTTTTTCAATCACATATCTTTTAGTTCATGCATTTGCATGGTGGTGGAATTCTATTCAATTCAGTTGTTTGCTGACCATTTCAATAGATAACAAGAGCCAAAAGCTGAAAGCACTTTAAGCCTCAAGAACATGCCAGTGAATTTGGCTGACAGGCTGTTAAGCTAAAACTAAATTGAAAACTATAATCAGGAGTGGAAGAGGGGGATCAGAGGACTTAGAAACCATGGTTTGTGCAGCAGAGATGCAATCAATCTCTGAGAGGAAAAGACAGGAAGGTAACAGTCACCCTGTCAAGACTGTTTCCTCATCTGGGCTGGTCCACTGGAAAATCTGAAATTGACCATTAATCAATCCGTCAATCATTCAGGCAGTAATCATCAGTTACAGGAGGTTATAATGGGAAAAATTTAAACAATGAGACACAATAGCATGTTATTCCACCTGACACATGAAAGAAAGACTGCAGTTATGGAAATGCTCTGTGCCAGACGAGACTAACATGCCGAAGTTGCATAATTAACTATATTGCTATTTCTCCAATGGTGTTTATGCAGTAGTTAAAATACATTGCTATTGTTAACATCATTAAGTGTCAATATTTCTACCTTAATGGACTTAGACACAATACTAATGCAGATGCAGAACAAGGCTAGGAATTCCATAGTGGTATTTAATTTCCGAAAGAGACAACGTTTAAAAAAGACAAAGCTCATCAAAAAGAAACCAAAAGGGGCAACCTGGAAAATTAAATCTTTCATGACAGCATGGAGTTTTCATAAAGAAACCACGTTGGAAACATAGTGCCAATGCGCACCACCTCTTTAGAATAGACTGAAAAGGCACAAAAGGACTGAAAAGCCTGGTTAACTAGCAGGGTAAAGGAGGTTATTAGAAGCAGGAAGGCATTTAAAAAAAGCCAAAGCTGAGTTTAAATGAAGAAAATAACCGTGGCAGATAAGGCAGACCAAAAAATAAGTTTGAGAAATAGCTAGTAAAAGAGATTCAGAGGTAATAATAAGTCTTTTTTTCAAACAAATCGAGATCAGAAAGCCTGGCAGAGAGCCTGCAGGTCCTTTTAATGATCAGGGTATAAAAGGAACACTTAGAAAGGACACGCAATTGCACAGGAGCTAAATGACTTTTTGGCATCAATGTCTGCTTTGAAAAACTGGGGAGATTCCCACCTCAATACCATTTTTTGCACAGAGATTCATCAGAGGATCCATCTAAAACAAAATTGACTGTAGAAGGGATTACAGAACAAGCTGACAAAATTAGCAGCAGAATGTCACCAGGATTAAATGGTATACGCAGGATTTAATGGTTCCTATATATCTCAAGGATGAAATAGCTGAATAACTGTGTGTGGCAAATGTCAAGCCATTTCACTTAAAAGAAAAGGGTTCTGGGGAAGATCCAGGGTATTGCAAGCCTCTAACCCTGACACTGGCACTGGACAAAGGAGCAGAAACTATACTAAATAATAGGTTTAAGGGACATTTGCATAAATATTAAGAAGAGTCAAGAAGGCTTTTATAATGGAAAATCTGACTTTAGAAAAGTACTGTTTTGGTGGTTTTTTTTTTTTAAGAGGTCAACAAAATCTCAGTAATAAACAACAATTCTTTCCATACCAGCAATAGTGCCCCTACAGCTAAAAGCACTGCAACTTTCTGAGGAAAACAGAGTTTGAAACTGAAGTTATTTAGAAATACAAAGGATAGTTCCTGAAGCCTCCAGCAATATTCATTACTCCCTTTTCCCTGCATGGCTGTAAGAAATCCAAGTTTAATACCATGACTTTGCTGTGTACAGTAATTCTGGCTTGAGCGTCAACTCTTATCAATTCTTAGAGTTTCTCTAAGCACTCTGCAGCTGAAATCCCTGTAACTGTGGCACCAGGTTTTGCAGGTGGAATTAAAGCCTATGCAGATTGCAAAGGTGAAATACTGTATGAAGATTTTATTAAAATCATGTATAATTTGACTGCTGCTTGTCATTAAATGAATCTCAACCTTGAGTAATGAAAATAAAATCTGAAATCTAGAATGGCATTATATTTTACCTCTCAAATTCACACATAATTTATCCATATTTCCTTTAACCCTCAACATATAAAGCTGAATATATTGAATTGGAAAAGATCTCCTGCTAACAAACCCAACACGCACAATGACCTAAAGAAACCATAGGTCTACTGCAAAGGATGACTTATAGAATAGAATCATAGAATCATAGAACAGTTTGGGTTGGAAGGCACCTTTAAAGGTCATCTAGTCCAACCCCCCTGCTGTGGGCAGGGACATCTTCAACTAGATCAGGTTGCTCAGAGCCCCATCCAACCTGACCTTGAATGTTTCCAGGGATGGGGCATCTACCACCTCTCTGGGCAACCTGTTCCAGTGTTTCACCACCCTCATCGTAAAAAATTTCTTCCTTATATCTAGTCTAAATCTACCCTCTTTTAGTTTAAAACCATTACCCCTTGTCCTGTTGCAACAGGCCCTGCTAAAAAGTTTGCTGCCATCTTTCTTATAAGCCCCCTTTAAGCACTGAAAGGCTGCAATAAGGTCTCCCCGAAGCCTTCTCTTCTCCAGGCTGAACAGCCCCAACTCTCTCGGCCTTTCTTCACAGGAGAGGCGTTCCATCCCCCTGATCATTTTCATGGCCCCTCTAGACCCGCTCCAACAGGTCCACGTCTTTCTTGTGCTGAGGGCCCCAGAGCTGGACTTACAATCCTGTAAAATCAGTTGCCATCATAAATTAGGTTTGACAGGTCATTGGCAAACTTCTAGCCGAAACATTTTTTTCAGAGAATATAGTTTCTTACCTATTGCACATCTTTAAGAGTTAGTAATTCTGCATTGCACTAGTATCGTGCTTTGTCCTCTGACTGAGATTTTGTCCAGAGGTACTGTCTAGCACCTATTTTATAGCTTAGTAGCACCTGGCATCTTCCCTACTGCTCTCTGGTGCACTTAAGGCAGAAGCTGCTACGATGTCCCCAAGACACAAACACTACTGACAAAAGAAGAAAGAAAAAGATTGCATTAATTTTATTAGAACCCCCAGCTTAATAGCCAGTGAAACAAAAACCAAATAGAGCTTTCCTACTGAAAAGAGAATTACTGGAACTTTCGCAGTAGAGAAACGTTCGGTTACTTGGAAATACAGTTAATTTGATGTAATTTAAACTTTCAAATCAAATGTCTTTGTAGGCTGTTCGTCAATGTAAGGAAATAGATCCCTACAGAGATCAATCCTGCCTATTTCAGACACCTGATTTAGGATGAAAAGAATTACCTTTCAGGAGTTCATGATGACTAGATTAGACTTAGACACCTTAAATTCTGGCTATCTAAGTTAGATTATATGAACTGCACCCTGAGCAAAAAGTGAGTTTGTGGTAACTTGTGCCAAGCTGGCCACTTTTGGGTGAGAGTTTCATCAAATTTTAGTCTGAGCAATAACATTCTACCTCTGACCAATTTAATCTGATGTTTCATCTGGGTACAATATTTTTCATTCACTAACTTAAATTAAGTTAGGAAAGGCTGCTGGCCACTATTACGCTGGTTCTCTGTGTCACCTTGTGAGTGACTGCCTTGAACCTTTATGAAATATCAATATGCATTAGGAAATGAAAAGCAGGTAGTATGGCAGACAATAGCTTGCTGCACTTATTCAGGGGAAGAGAAAAAAAAGGGAAGAGCTTTCCAAAGGAACACTTACACTTCAGAAAATTTTCTGTGGAAGACTTCCTCCACATTTCTTTTAAAAAAGTTGCAAAAATGTAGGAAAACAAATGGCAGTGGGTTCCCCTGAAAGAAGAATTACTCAGTGAATTGGCCTCAGAAAGATTATCAAAACTCTAGAAAATTCTGAGAAACATTATATAATATCAGTTTCAAAAGCTCATAAGAAATTTACAGCCAGAAAGACATCTACAAAGAGATGTGGTATGAATACATGAAAAATTGTCATATTTCTTCCAGTATTTTAACATAACTTCACAAGCTGGCAATTTTTACAGCTGTACTCTTATATAACTATTTATAAAAATACTGTTTACATGCAGCGCTACATCTGCTACACATTACCTATTTTTAGATGCTTTATCTATTTAATACAGAGAATTTTACAGTAATTCAAACACTTCCAAGTATTTGTCCAAAAATTGTGTAAGCATTTTTGAAAACAGTATGCAGAAATTGCGGAAAACTTAAAATGACTTCCCGACGGCTGAAGCTTGTAGAGAATACAATGCACTTTCTCTTCTAAGGATGACTATCTTTCTCCGCTCCTTTTCATGAACACAAACAAGCAATACTTCAAGTGCGACTTCAGGGACAGGGCCTACTCTGTCGGCATTACCGAGGAAGCCAAATGCAATTCTGATTCAGTTCTGTAGCTTTCTGCTGGATTGGCACAGGGAAAACCATGAAGGCAGCAAAATAACAATACTGCTGTTCCAGATACGTGAATAGAAGCTCAGTTCTTTGGATGCAAACCTCGCTTTGAGTGCTGGAGGATCTGAGCAGCATCCAAAAAGAGAACTACAGTAACCTTGTGTCAACAGCACAATAGTGCTAGCAAACCACAGCCTGGAGGGGGACCCCTCTTCTCACCGAATTTGCTCTTGTAACTTCTGTCTGTCCCCCTGAATATTTTCAGTTGGGTTTTCAGCATACATGTGTTTTTTGAGATCTATTTAGGAAGAAAACGAAATCTCCGTATCTTGTAAAGTGAGATTATATCTCAACTACAATTCGTCTTAATGGAAATTAATATATTCTTCTTCTTCGGTTTTAGCATTAGTTCTTATCTTAGTTCTTATCTTCCTCATTTCCTGCTGTTCAAAATGATTTATAAGCTGAAGGCTCATGTTAGAACATTTCTTGTTGCTTTTTCATACCCAATATTTTTTCAAGTGATTTGGATTATTCGTTTTAAATTGACTAGTTAGAAGTCTTCGTGTTTTAGGGGCAGGCGTTAGTTGGGTTTTTTTTGAAATATGAACACATGGATGTTTTATCACTACATACATACACCTTCACTCTCCTACAGAGGTTGTCTGCGGTGCCTGACGTCAGAGCTGGGGCTCTCTTCTTTCCCCATGTCCTGTATTCACTTGATACAAGGATTAGCCTAGCTTGTTTGGGGGGACTGCAGAAATCTAGAGGGGAAGGATTTGGAAAAACGAAGTCATTTAAGTACCTTTGGATCATTAGAGAGACGATATAAAAAATCCAAATTATCTAAAAAAAAATTGTTCAAGAGTAACAATAATAAGTGAAGAAATAAGAGATCTCGGAGTACAATCTTAACAAGTTAGCTAAGGAATGTTGAGAAATGAAGAAAAATTTCCAGGAGCACAAGTCAATAAAGTTTTGATCTTTCATGTCAGCACAATCCAAAAATCTTTCAGGAAATGCTCAATATCTTAAGATTAACGTTAGAGTTTGGGGGTGAAAGAGAAGTAATTTGGTTATGGTCACCTGAAACATTTCTCTGAGCACTCGCATTGGCTATATAAGATCGTAGTAGCAGTTAGAGAGCTCTTTCTTCATTCCTGGGAGTGAATGTTTTATACATTCAACAACTGATCAGATTTAGAAGATTTGAGACTGCTATTTTCAAACTGTTACAGAAAAGACTGCATCAGGAATCTCGTAAAAGACTCACTGAAACATCCTCCAAATAGGCTGGACAGGAGAAACAAGTCAAAATTATAGTCTTGGAAAGAAAGTGCAGGCACAGCCAATATATGCTGACTTGGGTGATCTGAAAGTTGTGAAGGCAATCTGAGAACATATACTCAACATCATGTGTCCTGCGCTCATAATTCCACCTTGCAAAATATTGTTTTCAGCCAAAAGCAGAAGCTATAAAGCTGAGAAACTCCTCTCTTGCCAAATAATAACTCAGAGCATTATTATGATCACAGGATATTATTTCCTCTTCAATTTTAATTTTCAGCTGTCCAGCTTTTCTCCCATTTCCTAAAACATATGCCTAGTTTCCAGACACAAGCAGGTAGTAGCTACAGGATGGAAAATGTAAGATCATATGGCAACATAAACACTCAAAAGAATACTTCTTACTCTCAATTAGACTATTAACGTTCCCACAATAAACAACACCAAGGTTAAACAACACTTTAGTGAGGATTTTAACACTTACCTTTTCCAGCATTTACCTGTGTATTCCAGCATGGAACATTAAAATCATACTATGTGCATACATAGCTACCTGGTTTTCTGCATTATCTTGAACTTAAAATCCACATGAAAGATGATTCCTGGCTTCAGAAGGCATCAACAGAAAATTACTCAGAAGTTCACAAATCAGTTCCCTTCACATTCCGTATGAGGAACACAGTTGTTCATCTTATACTGCATGCCTTTCCCCCACACTATTGTCTCTGTTGGCCTTAAATCCTTCCCAATGAACATTATCTGCTATGTGCCACTATTACCTCCTTGACTTGTTTTGAGTCACCTTCTGGATGTGCTTTCTTAAGTTTCAAATCATTGAAACTTGCATTTTTTATCTTTATCTTGAACCTCCTGCATTACTGCTGCTCCTTTTTCTTTATCCCCGCTCACATATCCCATTACCTATTTCACCTGTCATGAGTCAGAAAACTATTTCCTCTTCTTTCCATATCAGAGACATATTTGTTCTCAAGCCATTTTTCATCTTCCTCATTTTCACCTGAATTAAACTGTATTTACAGAGGGAGTATATACTTCCCTCAGCACAACCCAAGGCTAAGTCACTTCATATTAATACCCTGACATTTTCCTTACCACAATGAGCAGTGAATGATAGACACTATTGATTGATTTATATAAATGCTAATAGGAAGCTTCAAGATACTCATTGTCTAAATAATATTAAGGTATGTTGGTGGCAGTATAAATATTTTAATCCTTTTAAGTATCAAAGATTATCATGTCATGCACACCCTTGTTACTGTGTACTTGAATTATGAGTAATAATTTTATATTGTGAGTGCTTGCCCCTATATTGATAGTATATTTTCATTTTTGTTAAGCTGCCTAGAATATTTGCATCAATACTTTATTAATATACTTTTAAGTAAATAAATATATTAAATACATCTTTTATTCATGTTTAATATTAGTTACAGCACACAGCCACCCTAGTCAAAATATCAATAGATAATCTATATCTATCGGCATACATCCCTCTATCTGCATGTCATTCTACTAAATTTAACTGAAATCCATATTTCTGCTGAAATTTGTGCAGTTATTTCATGCTACACAGATGACAAAATAGTAGTTTATTATGCTAACTCTCTTGGGGACAGGATTGGATCACTTATGTTGTTCACATTTGACTTTGCTACTCACAAATAATGTCATCCCACACCCACGTCACAGACACCTTTGAGCTATTCACATTACTGCTATCCTGACAGACAGGTAAGAGCAATCTCACGATGAGAAACCCAATGGTTAATAAAGAAATACATAGGCTTCTAATAGGGTTTAAGTCCTTAAAAACTGATTGCAATTCAAATTTGTAACCACGCTAGCAGTTATGAATTTCTGAAATGCCATTCCACAAATGGATATATTTTCAGATATCTTATTTTTAAAGACTAGATATAAATGCCTGGTGCCAATAAAGAAAACAGTCCACAATCATCAAACAATGTGTTACCAAGTGTATGTTACCAATATTTCTGTGTCACACCTACTATTGATCTTGTTATATATTTAAAGTATAGCAGGGATGCTCCAGTTATTCCAGGTTTCTAACACATTTGACATTTAAAGATCAAAGTTAGAAATCTGAGCAAGCCATACATTACCCTACATTTAGATTCAAATTTTTATTTTTCTCTTCATTTTTAATCAGTCCAAGCCTTCCTGGCATTGATTCTTGAATGAGTTTTGCAAAGGCTGTCACAGACAGAATTACTGTAGAAATGGGGAATAAATCTTTCATTATCTAAAAGAATGAAATTTGAATGGGTAATTGTTAGTATCTTAATTATTACATTGAATATTCAGGCATTTTCACAGCACAAATGAACATAAATAATGTATATATGTGCATGAGCTTAGGAGTATATGCGCACTTGGGCATGTAAAATGCACATACATGTGCACAAGACAAAACCTGTGCAAAGATTCTGTCATTTATAATTATACTTAAATGCATTTCTGATGAGATAGCTTTATCACTTCTGATATTAACATTCATCAGAACTAATTGTATTTGTTAAAATGAGTCAAATTTCTTTTCTGTGATTAACAACAGTATTTTCAGTTCACATAATTTTAATTAGTGGGAGCAGATGAGTCAAAACTCCTGGAAGAAAGATCATTTCCTTTGAAATAAGAGTAAGCAATTATTTAATCATGTTTTAAACATATTTGTGAATCATCAGCACCAAGAAGTTGATATTTTAAAATTTGCCCACAAGCGAGTAACACAATGTTGTTACTCCAAGTGATCAGAGGTATATGTCAGACCTATTTAAAAGTTCCTATCTTCAGGCTCTTTTCAGAAAAATAGATGTGTAATCTTATATGAACACAGGTTTAGCTTTAGTGCTTTTAAATGTCTGCTTAGTATTTAATTGAAAAGCTGAATAACATTTTACTTAGAAATAAAGCCAATTTTAAGGCAGGTAAATGTTTTCTTGATTTTTTGTCTGCTAAAATTAGTAATATGACTCTTTATTTTCTCATAATTGCCTTTTTTTCCCCCCCTCTTTCAAATATACCTATAAGGTATCACTATTTGCCACTGAAGGAAACATTAAGAAAATACAGCATGAAGTAAGCATTTAGCATCACATAATCGGTTCCACGTGTAAATTGCCACTAGATGGCAATGTTTCAGAAAACTATCTTCATAAATGCAGAGGCAGCTATAGAATATACATTATTTAAAGGTTCGTTGAGTCGTTCTAAATGGATCTGTCAATCAGTAAGGAGACAATTCTTATGCATTTCTTGTAGCCTCTATAACGTTCCTCTGAAGAAGTGAAAATATTGGAGGACTTGAGAAAACTGAGCATCTCCAGAAACCCAAATCAAGATAGATATAAGAAGAGATGAGGGGTCAAACTGCTTGTGCCAGGCAGGGCAAACCCAGGCTGCTCCTGAAAGAGGAGTAAGATGCATCCTCAGGGATTTTGCAGCTGCTGAGTGCTGCACAATTACAAAAATCATTCTCAGCTGTGAAGAACTGATACCCACCCACTGCTGCAGGGGATAATTTTAACTAAATCAGGCTCTAAGTGTCCATATTCTCAGCCCTTTAATTTGCAAAGATGAGGAGCATGTTCTGTGAATCTGACATGTAGATACTATAGATGAATTTTAAAAGTCTTTTGTAAATTATAAAGTTGTTATAAAATATTTTACTTATACAGATAGTAATTTTAGAAATATATTAAAATAAAACATGCTTAGTGATTTTTTTCATGGTATAAAAATACATAAAATAGGATTAGACTCTCCAAGATGCTTAGATAACTGGAAACATTCTAGGTATGCTCCTAGACTGCTCCTATTCAATTTACAAAGTGTTTTGCATCTGTTTATACATCAGGAATTAGAATAAAACAAGTAAAAAAAAACCAAAGCCTATGACAGTAAAGTTTTTCCACTGACACTTCTTGTGTCACCAGGGAAGTTCCCCACAGTAGAAAGCAAAGAAAGGAAACGTCTCAAGAGCTGATTCTCTAAGGGCAGCACTGGCAGGAGAGGACTGAAGTATCAAAATTGTATTGCAAGGTAACTCCAAACAACAACGTCCCTTTATCGTATTTTGTTCCAATGACTGTGTGTTCCACACAGTCCCTTCCAGAGCTCACATGAAAGGAGATCTTCTCCAAACTTCAAATTAGAGTTAGCCAACATACCTAGAGAAAACACCTCATTAATACATAGGTAACACATTCAGAAGCATTTGTGAATGTTTTCAATCACGTTCAAGGTAAAGAGGATGAACTTAAACCCATAAAACAGATACACATATACATATACAGAATATTTATATAAAGAGTGTAGAATACATAGAGGGTACATTCTTCTGTACTTTGTGTGACTTGACCATCTTTCTGACTTAAGAATCCTTCACTAGTTACTCAGCTAAAATTAAAGTGCTTTAAACTCGTCAATAAAACCACCGTGTATGTTACATATGCCATCTCCATTACTGAAAATAATCTTTAAGGACTTTTTAGATTATTTATTAAAGAAAAAATTCCACTTGTGTTTATTAGGTGCTTCTTCTTAACTGGGGTGGTCAATCAATGAAAAGTACTTTTTCGGGAATCCAAGCTGACCACCTCTACACTGAATAAGAAAGCTACCATTGAATTTAACAGGGAGAAAAAACATAATCTCGCAGTAGCATTCAGGGTGTCCTTTGACACCGCATATCCTCAGTGTTCCCCCGTATTTTGGAGACAGTGCTCAAGCAAATCACTCCTGTTCATTCAGAGCAGGGTTAGCAGGCACTCTTGGTACGAGCTTTGCATCTCCGTTTCTGAGAGCAGAAACCGGCTGCATGACAGCTTCCCTCTCAGAAACTTGATATAGGGAAGGAATCCCAGCTCACCAAAATATACCCCATGATCAGATCTTTGTCCCTCTGTCTGCCTTCGGTCATTCTTAGGAACTATGCCTACCCAACAGCTTGTGAAACAGAAAATGCTTGAGAACTTTCCTCTGTTGTTTGAAAACAGACTTGCTCAGGTGGATACGGGTGTCTTCCACTCTGACTGTATTTGCAGTAATGGCTTTCTGCTTTCAGCTGTTTGTGCACCCTCACTATAGGGACATCTGAAGTAACCATCAGCTCCAAAATCGTCACAGGTTACTACCCAGCTTTTTAAAGTGAACAAAAATTTGTAGTTAATTTAAAATTTTCCACTGTGAGCTGCAATAATTCAAGAGGTGACAGATGAATAGTTCAGGTAGTCCTACAGAAGGGACAGGACGAATTGGTTGTGGTGGCTAGACTACTGTCCCAAATTCTCTTGCATTCCTCAGTCAGAATCTTATTACTAATGTCAGCAAAAAAGAGCCTCTTTTTATTCACATGTGAGTCATCACCTTGTTCTTTTCTGACCAGTGCTTGTTCTGTGGTCTGAATCAAGTCAGTCTGAGAAAGACCTAAAACCTCAGGCTTTGCTTTAAAAAAAGTACTTAAACAGGAAAATGCTGTAATTATAAAGAAGTTCTGCAAAACGGCATGAATGAGAATGCACACCTCTGTTTTGTTTTTTGCAGAACTTAATATTATCAATGTATTAAATATAGTCTGAATATGCATAAGAGATTGGAGATTTAGGTGGAGTCTGTGTCTCTTCCTACTCAGTTTCTATATCGGAGTAAAGGTGGGAGGTGATGCCCGTTTTCTCAGAGCCAAACATTTCTGAGCACATGCAAGTTTAGATGTTTAGTCCAACTGCAGGAGCTGAAGAAGTAGAAGTGCTACCAGAGTAGGCAGTGTCTGAGGACAGGATCCTGAATTTCTCTTTCAAGTCGAGGTGCCTACCTAGATCCCTATTTTAGCAGAGTATGGGTAGTCTGAATTTCAATGCATGCATATATATATATTTTATATAGTTACGTAAAATTTACAAAAATATGCAAAAAAATCACAGTACTGCATCAGATGGTGAAAATAATAACTGCTATTAAAGATCCTCAAACCATTTACCATTTTGAAAAATGCAGTGTTGTTGATAGAACTAGTAAATAGGTTTACAAACAGAAATACAATAATTTTTAGGCATTTGAAACGAAATATAAATAACCTCACACTTAGTTATACATAACGATAAAGTAAAATATACATTTAACTATAGAGAACACTCAAACCAGGCTTCGTGCTGAAAACCACCGCCAGCAATGCAAAGTGCCTAATTTGCATTGTTTTCTTTTTTCACCTCTTTATAATTGTTCATAATACCAAATTTTCAAAGGTAACCGAGGTTATTAGAAGTAATTTTCACATTGCTTTTGTATTCCCTGAAATACATCATAAGTAACAGAAAGCTGACTCAACTGAGATTCCTTAAAACAAAACGTTACAACAACTTAGCATAAAATTTTCCATACAAGCTGCAAGACAGAAATTCTTCTTAGCTGAAATCAAAAAACATTTCAAGAAGTCAATTAAGAATAATTAAGAATTTTTCAAAAAACCCTCTGATACTTTTGGTCAGAATAATCTCTGAGTACACTAAAGCCATATTTCTAATGTCTTGTTTAGGTGATATTAACTGGCTTGTATTTCAATTTCAGTAATGTTTGTGCTACTGGTATATAAATCCATTGCCAACCAAGGTGGACATGAAAACAGTTAACTCCTGTGACCGTGAGGTGTATTGTAAATGTCACGTCAAACAGGTCAAATGACTGTCAAACTTTCCCATGCTGATGACATGCACATCTCTATGTATCTGTAAGGTTTTTTGAAAGTAATCCAACTCTGATGCACACTTTATAGATGAATACAGACTATAATTTAAACTTTAGCCATTTGTTTCACAACTGGCATTTCCTTCAACACGCATTACTACATGTAATGAAGTCAACGGCAATCGTAGCGTATCAAATGGAATCCTTCCTGTTCTCAAACAGTGGGATTTCATATCAGGATTCCATGTGATAAAAAGCAAACAAACAAACAAACAAAGCATGATAGCCAGTATAACCACTAAACCCCAGCTGATATACTCTGCAAGAATGCATGTGTTGCCAACTCCAACGCCAGAAAATTTTAGTGGGATACTGGGATATTTTAAGGCCTGTGATGAAAATCTGACAGGAAAAATATCTCCTAACATACTTCCTTTTATAATTGGAAAGTATCTTAAGAAACAGACAGGAAACAAATTCTGTCACTCAGTCATTTAAATAGAGGAGCAGCAGTATGATGCAACCGCCAGTATTATGCCCTGCAATCTTGCTAATTCAACCAGCCAGAGCTATTTGTGTTGTCAGTGCTATCATACTGGGAACCAGAGAACAAGGCAGTTGCGAAAGCAGTATAGTCACTGATTAGTGATAATGAACTTGAGCAAAAAAGCAAATATGAAGGATTTTTTCTTTGGAATTCTCCTACCATTCAGTACATAATGTGATGTGTTCAAAAGGTTGCTCTCTGCATCAAAACAGTAGCAAGTATTAAATCTGTAAGCAAATTTTGCTAGTCCTGGCTTTTCGTGCTGCCACTCATTCGGGCTGCTAAGGGAAAGATCCTGTGGTGCACACTTTCCCCTCCCATCCCACATGGTGACACTGGCTTTGGGGGCATTTAACTTCCTATGAATGAAGCAAAACCAGTAACAGAGACCCAGGGAAGATTCTGCATTGCTCCAAACTGCATTGGATAGCAGGGGTGTTGGAGAGTGAGATCGCAGAGTCTCACTACTAGGATTTGTTTGTTTATTTGGGGTAGGTACAGCAGAAACAATTACTGGGCAGTAAAGTAACAGAAAAAACAAACCACACTGACTAAAGCCTGAAAGGTCACAATTCAGTGTTTGTTCTCCTTTGAACTCAGGAGGAATGGAGAGGAAAAAGAGAGGTGAGAAAGACGGAACAGCCAAAGAATCTATGACGAGCGCTTTCCTTTTTTTTGACCATTCAGGGAAACTAAGAAAGTCTGATTTTAATTTGGTTTTCTCTAGATTTAGAAGCCTGCTAAATTGGTTGTTTGTTTTAAAGTCAGTTAACCTTCCAGGTGGGATTTCACCAGTCTCTTTCAGCTCTTTCTGAGATTGATTTTTGCTTGCTTGTTTTGGCAAAAAGAAAGGAACTCCACTGATGAATTAAGAAAAAAAAGAGACAATTCAGGAATATTTCTGAAAGCTGTCGCCTCTCACACAGGAAAATCTGTGTCCTTTTAATTTTTCATAGTATGCATGTGAAAAAACTTGCTTTCACTTCAGAAGATGAAATGCTTATTTGGATGTCAGCTTATTTCCTATGCCTGAAACTCTTCAGATAATGGCTTTAGAAGTGAATCCTTTTATTTATACAAGGCACTTTTCCACATTTTGGGAAGCTGACACACGTACTTGCTTGAATTACGACTGCTTTTTTTTGAAACAGAAAAAAGGCGACAAGTAGTTTATTCCCTGGAACAGCCAGAAAGGATATTATTCATTTACTATAGATTAATTCAGCCATTAGCTAGAGTTTACGACCACTACAGACAAAGCCATCTGCAAGTGCATTCATCATGTTGTGAACACAATGGCTCTGAATGTTCAAAAGATGCAGTTATAAGCAATCAATAGCTCCATACTTTACACTGCTGCGTTTAATGCCAGGGTGAGGGAATGTTCTCACGAGCTTCCTTTTTAGGTGTTTGAAAGATGTGACCAAAAGAACCACTGGGGGGGGAAAAAGCTCAGGGCACATTGTAATAAATAGAAATAACCTGACAATTCAGGATGCATAAATGGGCAAGAAAGATAAACATATTTAAATCACGAACAGAGGAGTAAATGCATTGTGCTATTAAAAGGCAGTAAATGC
Source organism: Calonectris borealis (assembly GCF_964195595.1). Classification (NCBI taxonomy): domain Eukaryota; kingdom Metazoa; phylum Chordata; class Aves; order Procellariiformes; family Procellariidae; genus Calonectris; species Calonectris borealis. The sequence continues at coordinate 25,492,564 of NC_134314.1, forward strand.
TGCAATACATTGCTCCCATTTTGGAATTTCTCATTTGCCACTTTCCAAGTCACTGAATTAAGCCTCTACTGCAGCCAGTTTAGTTCTGCATCTCAATTTTCAGCAGAACCAGTCAATAATTTTAAAAGACTGATGGTGGGATGCATCTGTCCAAATTTGGGTGTTTAGATACCATGCAGACAGTTCTGAGCTAAACACCCATGGCTCCTTACGTGAGCAATAAGCAGAAACAGGGCTTTTTAAGGAGCTATTCTTACCCTAAAGTAGATGTTTAAATTAGATCAGATGAATGTCTCTCTAGAAGTGTCCATTTTTTCTCTACTGACTATAAAAGGAGCATAGGGTAACATCAGCTAATAGTTATCTATACTGCAAATACCTAAAGGTAGGTGAGATGAATGCATCCTGATGCTATAGTTACATTTTGCAGGCAAATCATCAGTAAGGCAGTCACTTATCTAACAAAATTCTCCTTTTCTAATAGGGGGTTAGTGAAAACAATTTCAACATTAAAGCTTATGCAAATATTGAATTAAAATTGGAATGTTCCTTTCCTACATAAACAGATACTAAATAAATATATAACAATCTATATAGACAGACACAATGTGCAGTGTATGAGTACTGGGCATCTTTCTACCATTTATGGTGGAGTGATATCCAAATATTTCACCTTTTCAGGAAATGTGTGGAGCAAAGATGATGACCTATTTTGTATACATCTAGAGATGCATGTTGCTTTGTCTCAAGACGCATCAACCATCTTCCTTATATTTTCACTTGCAGCTGTCCCTTAGCCATCCCCCAAAGTTCACCAGGCTACAACAGGATCTTTTTGAGGACTGAGCCTATGACACCTTGGGGATTTAATGTGTCTGGCCAACCTTGGGCCCAACAAAATTTCTACAAGAATCTCCTAGGAAAGGACAGAAATAGCTTACCTGGGAACAGTCCTATCCATATCCCCTCTTTGCAAAAATGAAACCCTAAGCAGTACAGCAGAATGGAAGCATTTTGCTTGATCTATAGAGGAACATACTACTATATTTTCTGAAAGTTTGCATTTGTTTATAAACATTTGTTACGTATAACAATGTTGAAGACTTTAACAAAGCAACATTATATGCAAAGGCTCAGCAACATTGGCTTTTAAATTAAATAGAATTAAAAGGTTAATCAATCTATACAGATTTATATGTCTATGGTCTAGATTTCCAGATCTGAGATCATTTATGTCATCTCCCCCATGGAAAGAAATATAGGTTTATAGAATGTTTCTAGACTAAAAAAGGTTTTTTGGAAGACACTCCATCAATATTAAGACACATAAACTCAGCTAGGTGTCATCCATAGTCCATATGCTGGCTTTCCATAATCAATAGAGAAACTCAATACAGTCATGAGAGTCTAAAGAGTAATTTAACTGACAAGGCTGTAGATATTTATTTTAGAGTGAGTTTTTTAATTATTCTCTTTGTCTAGTGTACTGCTGTGTTGGTACAATTCAAAATCGAATTTTACTAAAGTGTCTTTCACAACAAAATTATGTTTGGCCCTGGACTGCATGTTAGCTAACTGTTCAGCTTATCAAGACGATAAAGTTGCACTTGAGAAACACAACCAAAACAATTGTAAATGCATAGTTAGGTAATTAAACAATGTGTATTAGCATTAATATTAATTATATATAGTTTTGTGTGAGTGACCTTCTACAATCAAAAAGTTGCTGAATTATCCCAAAGACAGTTTACCTATTGAAACAAAATTTGGCACTTCCTCTGCATCATGTGCTGAATCACTGTCACTTCAGGTTTACAATAGCCAGATATTGTATAAAACCCAGCTCTTAACTGTACTTTAAAACAGAGCTACCTAATCATCTATTAAAAACGTAATACAGAAAAAAATTCTTTTAAGACATATTTTAAATTGATGCGAACAGTTGATCATATAAGTGTTTTCCTTAAAACAACCATCATGCCATACATGAAAAACAATCACAACTGATCTTTAAATTTAGGAATATGAAGAATTACAGAGAAGGGATATTAACCATCAACTTTTTTACTATAGTATTGAAATGAATTAAGAAGCACCCCTTCTTGACTACACTATCAGGGGTTCTCTATGTGTAAATTTTAATAAGCAAAGATAATTTATGTTAGGAAGCAGTCATTCATTTATGTAGGCTGTTACACAGATGACAGAAGATTCAATCACTTAACTTTAACCATCTAATACACAGGAATCCAATCAAATTTAGTCAATAGCCTCCCTCTAAAAAAATGCAGCAGGCACCTCCAGAGTAACATTTGTCCTATTCTAAAATATGTGGGATCAATTTCCAAATGACCATATAAAGAACTCACTCCACTAGTTTAAACTTGACACATGACTTTCAGGGGGCTAAAATATTTTTCTATGTATTATTTTCTCTGAAGCATCAATGTAAGAATTTTACACATACACAGTCAATGTCTAGGCTTACTGTTACACTTCAGCAGACTCTGAGAATAGAAACAAGCCTCAGTGTAAGCAGAACTCAACAGAAATGTAGTTTTCATAACCTTGTCCTGGTTCCATTCATAGAATCACAAGATGGTTGAGGTTGGAAGAGACCTCTGGAGGTTATCTGGTCCAACACTCCAGCTCAGGCAGGGCCACCTAGAGCCCCATTGCCCAGGACCGTGTCCAGATGGCTTTTGAATATCTCTATGCATGTATCTCCACAACCTCTTTGGGTAACATGCCACCACCAGTTGGCCATATACCACCACTAGCTGGACCTGGGATACCAGCACAGAATCAACACATAGCAGATCCTTGATATAGATACACTACTGTAAAATATAAAAAGATGAACATTTTTTCCCAAACAAAAAATTCTTTCTTCCCTAGGAATAATACATCTTCCACAAGCATATCTTCAAATAACCTCACAGGTTTAAGACAATTAAAATAGCCATGGACCTATCTGCCTTGTTGTCCTTCCCCCTCATCCTTACCCACAAGCACTCGACCTCGTCATCACTACCATTGAGCTCTAGACAGTCAAAGTACTCCCTAACATACAGGGCTACCCCACCGCCTCTCCTTCCTTGCCTGTCCCTTCTGAAGAGCTTATAGCCATCCATTGCAGCACTCCAGTTGTGAGACTCATCCCACCACGTTTCCGTGATGGCGACTAAGTCATAGCTACCCCGCTGCACAATGGCTTCCAGCTCCTCCTGTTTGCCGCCCATGCTGCGTGCATTGGTATAGATGCACTTCAGCTGGGCTGCAGATTTCTTCCCCGACATTGGTCTGCGGTCCAATGTCACACCTCGAAGGACGAGGGAACTGGGGTTGTTTAGCCTGGAGAAGAGGAGGCTGAGGGGAGACCTCATCGCGCTCTACAACTACCTGAAAGGAGGTTGTAGTGAGGTGGGTGTTGGTCTCTTCTGCCAAGTAACTAGCGATAGGACAAGAGGAAATGGCCTCAAGTTGCGCCAAGGGAGGTTTAGATTGGATATTAGGAGAAACTTCTATACTGAAAGAGTGGTCAGGCCTTGGAACAGGCTGCCCAGGGAAGTGGTGGAGTCACCATCCCTGGAGGTATTTAAAAGACGTGTAGATGAGGCCCTTAGGGACATGGTGTAGTGGGCATGGTGTGTTGGGTTGACGGTTGGACACGATGATCTTAGAGGTCTTTTCCAACCTTGATGATTCTATGATTCTATGATTCTATATAGTTGGAGCTTGCTCCTGACTACCAGTGAGTCCTGTAATTAAAAAGGAAAGAATTTATGACTTGAGTTTTTTTCCTAGGGACTTTCAGATTTCCTATACATAAAAAACATCCTACTTGTGATGATTGGCAAAATATTTAATAACAAATTTGACAATAAATCACAGTGTATATTTTACATTTGTCATCTAATCAGGTCATCTATTTTGCTGAAACAGATACAAGCTATCCACATGTGATTATATTTGAAAGAAGAAAACATCATCAGAAAAGCCCAGTGGTGGCTGCCCACTGAATTTCATATGCACTATCTCAGTGCTTTAGTTCATGATAATTTTCTTGCATTTGAATTTCATCTTGTTTATAGATTCTTAATATAAATCTATCTATCAATCAAGAGTAGAAATTGGACACACATTCACTGGAAAGGTTAATGGGGCTACCAATGTATCTGAACTGAGATTAGAGGATATGATGAAACGTCATGTGATGAAAGCCACATGCTGCAACTCTATTAGGCATGAGAAATTGCTTTCCAGCTTAAATGCAACATAGAAAATACGATCCAATACAAAGTGAACTAACTGGACATTAGTGCAATTTCATGGAGCTGGCTCCAGCTCCCTCTCAGAGGGATAAAGGAGAGAGAGAAGAATAAGAGGGAAAGGTGTAAATAAAAACTGAATTGACATACAGTGAAGAAAAGAGTGAAGAATATAGACAGCACAGAGAAGAGGAAGTTTTAGTCCTGTCATTAAAATTACAGGAAGTATTCTTGATCTCCAAAGACCTCTTCTCTTTCCTTAGCCCACTTTCGTTCAGTGTCTTCTCTTGCCTTACAATAACTTCTGATTAAATTTGCTGTTAATTTAGCAATTCCAAATTAAGAAATACACGTATGTGAAAGAAATACAGTTTGCTATTATTACACTGCTCACTCTGCCTGCGTGTTGTAGACCAACTATGTCTGTCTGACCTTTTAAATTCTACGTTCTTTAACTCCATTTAAAAGGAAAGCTATTCCTGATTCATGCTTCACTGCTCCTTTAAAATATTTTTTAAAATATCTTCATGAACAAAAGGGTTAAATAGTCTCATGTTTATCAAGCACACATTAAAAAATGTCTCCCCTTTCCCTCAAGTACTGCCATTTTTTTGTTGTTTCGTAGTAAGTTTTGAAATAGTTGAAATGGCTAGATCTATAGTCTGATCTATGTCATCACTTCTCTAAGAAGGCTACCTTGTGACAACTGAAGTGCTACTATAACTTCCTCTGCAAGAACTGAGAAAACCTTCACTGAATGCAACAGTAAGATATTTGAATGCATAAAGAACCACAGTAGTTTGAAATCTTCTTGATGTAATCATTAAAACATTTGTAAACCCACTAGGACCAAGTGCGTTTGATATTAATATTCTTTTGATTATAATAATTGCTTTAATGGCAAAATAACATGTATTTTCATACCTACTTTGATCACATTTCAAGTGTCTCTTGTTTTCATTTTTGTTGTGTTGCAATCCCTTGTTCATATATTGGATAAATTTGGGAAGTCTCTGGTAGTTCAAAACACAAGATAGATATTAGTAGTTATATGAAAGAGGACAGGGAATTTAAGGTTATTTATTCATATCTATTAAACAGTGTTTTCTTCAGCACAAAGAAACATTGCATGGTTTTAGTTTCCAAATATCTTGCTTGGCTTTATAAAGAAAATATATGATAAGCTCCACTGTGTTTAAACTACTTTGGCATTGAACTTGGACAGAAATCTAAGTGGCCTGCTTTTCAGGGCCAAATTATTTAGGTGGCTTCCAAGAACATCCCGTAGCCAGTTAAAAAGGCCTCTTTTAAAGAGCTGTGGTACCTATGTTCTGCAGAGGGATCTCCTGTGACCCTAATTTAGGCAGAAAGTATGTGTGCATGTTCCTTGGAGAAGTCTAAAGAGCCAGATGTGTTCAGACCATCAACTAATGTGGTATTGCTGTTATCCTGGTGGATTTGGTCCTGTCCACTTTATACTTCACAGTCTAGAGCCTTCATTCGGAGAAAACATGATCTGCTGGCCCCTTTCAGTGTCAGAGACTTCAAGCCTCCCACCTCTCTAGCAAGTGTCCTAATCCCACAGCCAGGAGCACTTTTCATCTCTGTCTCTCTCCTTTGGAAACTAAACCAGCGAACAGCCAGAAGCAGGAGAGCAGGCAGCCAGAGGAAGAACAAGCCAGAGGCAGAGGCAGGATTTGGGAATTCAGCTACTCTCAGACTGAGTAAGAGTGATCAAATGCTACTTCAGGAGTGCTCTGGCACCATTGGACTATTATACCAGTGGGAACTATCACTCCTACAGACATGTCCTGAGAAGAGTACAATCCAAGTAGCGGGAGATGCCTGATGTTTCTTATATTCGCCATAGGAGAGACAGATACGAAACTTCACTGAAACAGTTTTCTAAACAACAGCCAGCTATTTTTCACCCATAATTGCATCTTCTGTACCAGAATTATATGTGCCAATTTTAAACATGCACTTGAGGTTCTAAGGAGTTTGTTTCTTCTAGAAATTCTGCTTCATTTGGATGTAACTTTTGATATATTGGTTCTAAACACATTTGAAACACATCTTCAATTCAAAATTTTGAAACTACTTCTTGATAACTAAAATTCAAATATTATACAGTCCTAATACAATTATAATGGACTTTTTCTCTGTAATGTATTTCATCATTTAAGCTGACAAATTAATTAGATTTTATTAAAGATATTTTGAACCCTTTTTTTAAGTTTTAAGTTTTCTTGCCAATATATTCACCTTCATCATTTTTTGTACTTTATTTGTATAGCCATCGTTACTATTAAGCAGTTATGAATAACTGTTTGTAGAATTTTGAAAAGAAGGTTCCTAGGATAGATGTAGAGAAGAGTTTCTGTACCAAACCTAATAATACAGGATCAAGGAATAAAATTTACTGATTTTTCCTGATATAGGGAAAAAGACTGATTCCTTTTGCAATTAGTCAATGGTCTGCAAGACCGTAACCTTTTTACCTACCTTTGATTTACAATTATTGCTGTCATAGAGAATACACTCTACTTTATTTTTTATCGCGTAAGTAGCGCAGTCATTTGAAATTTTACAGTGCTTGTTTAAAGAGTTAATACGTAAGGTCATCATGAACATCAATACAGTATTATGTGCCCACTTTAAACAACCTCTCTAAAAGATAACAAAGAAAGGATTCAATAAAGCACAACAACTTTGGGACTAAATAAGGAGACAAAGTAGTTCATTTTAATGGAATATATGAAAATCCTAGATTATATAGAACTAATTATTAGACCATTCTCACTATAAGTGGAAATAACACTTTGTCTACAGATTTCTACTCAACAAGAGACTGTTAATTTTGTAGCATTTAGAACACCTTATCCTCTCTAATGCCTAATACTTCGTTTACGTCCATGCTCTAAATCGTACTGACTTCTTGTTTCTTTTCATGGAAAGGACAAGATCCCACGGATCAGTGGAATGTGAACTAAAAGTGATGCAGCAGGAGAGAAGATTGGACCAATATGTGATTCAGAACGTGGCATAAAAAAATACAGAAGGGTATGAAAACAGGAAAATACACTCTACTGCCTGCAGAATGATAATATGTGGATATAAATGGTTGGTGTTTAAACTGTTAAAATAAGAACAGCTTAAAATGAGATACAGAAAGCAACAGGAACTCAGAAATAAGACATCTTAGAATTAAGATGTATATCCTAATTCAGTTAAATGTAACTCCAGAAAGAAACATTCTGTAAAATAGGAAGTAGCTGTTCAAAAGCAAAGGGATTTCTGTGCTGCATGAAGGTACAGAAACAACCCAGTTTCTGAGAGGATATATGCGAGATTAGAGGACAGAAAGATGGGACTGTCCGATCTATTTGAGATTTCTGAGTTCTTGCATGCAGAAAGATAGTGAAATTGAAATAAGAGATGAGGTCATACTCAGGAGCAATTTTGGATGTTGGGATCACAGAGAAGGAGATACTATGGCAGCAGCAACCTAATGAATCCTAAATAGGTCAAATTCCCACTTATGTATATCTTCAGCTTGGAAGAAGCAGCAGGTCTGAGGAAACAATTATAGGACTAGACACTGCCATAGTCCTGCAATAAAAGTAATTTATTTCAAAGGTACTAGAACAGGCTGTAACTTGTTATGATTAATGTAAACACATGCAGTAATGAATGAGATGAGAGCTCTATTTAATGGATGGATTATCCCGTCTAGTGCGGGTAATATATGGAACTCCGGTAGGATAATATCAGATGCACTGTTGCTGTAGTTAGTTAAGAAGGGACCTGCCTTTTACTGTGATGGAAAGTTTGTGCTGCAGACATCAGAGAGTCCTAAATACTCGAAGAAAAAAGTTACTGCATACGTCAATAATGCAGTGTTGCATCACCCTTATCATGTGCACTGACGGTTATAAATTATTTTCTCCAATCTGACTCATAACTAATATAGAGAAATCAGTGCTGACTACTTCTTACTCTCATAAAGCACTCAGAAAGTTCTTTTTGCTAGCTTTTTGCTAACTAATGCATGCTAATATAGCTCCACTATAGCAAAAATTAATATGATTTGAGAATATATTCCTGTGTAAGGACAGAACTGTCTCTTTACCATGTCATACTATTCAGATATAACTTATTCTCCATAGAAATCAGAACTGTGTGGGAATCCATTTTCTAGCAATACCATATTTTGAGATTTCAAGTATTTCCACAGTCTGCATCAACATGACACCAAACTCTTTTGATGTTTTGTAGAAAAATAAGAGGAAAATTCAGAATAGCCCACGTCTAGAGGTGAGGACACAGAAACTAAACTTGCATCTGTCATAGCCCATCTGAGTATTCAGACAAAACTCTGCTGAGAAACTTCATTTTGGAGTTGCCAAATCTTCCATTATAAACATTATAAATCTTCCATTATAAAAGGTATATTTTTGACAAGCACTTTTCTAACACAGCCCCCTCTGTTGTATGGAAATGCTTCTTCCCACCTTGACCAAGATTACTGGTGTTGGAAAAACATTCTAGAGTTTAAATGGATAATCTAGCTCATTCTGCATTCACGAAACCTGCTTAAGTCTCTTGGCATTGTTTATAAGAAAAACCATGGGCAGACAGTTCCCCATCATAGCGAACACCTCTTTTCTAATTTTCAGAGGACCTAGCACAGCAAGTCAATGCTTGCAAGAATAGTACATTACAACCATTTTATCTCTCTCTTTTCTAACCATTCTCAATCCTGAAGTCAATAAAACCTTGATAAAACAAATCTCTTTCTTTTCAGAGATAATTTAACTAGAGATATTTAATTTAATGGGCATGAAAAGAGATTCAAACTGTAAATGAGATACGGAAAAATAAAGAATTTAAATAATTTGTAGCTAACAGTTGATTTAACTTTGGCTTGGTATACTGGTATTCAAACATAATTGCATTTATAACTGTCAGGTTAATAAACGTTCATAAATGTCAATTTATAATGTGCTATTGAAGAAAAAAAGTTGTCTCATTTCATGCCCTTAAATTTGCTTCAAATAATCACTAGCTGCAAGAACATAACTCATACAATCATAAAACAGTGTGGCATTTTATCAGAGAAGTAAACTGACAGGAAAGAATGTATTAATCGTATACTAAAAATAGTTATTTCACATTAGCTTTAACAACTGTGTTTGTGTAGAATACCTTAAAAAGAAGATATTTGATAAAACTAGGAAGTGCCTGTCACACCCTTGATTTAGTTTAGCATAGCAGTCTGATCAGTTGAGTTGAAGACATTCATCAAATGCCAGTATTCTCAACAGTCTAATATTGGAGAATTCTGTCCAAACTCATATATATCTGCTTCTTCAAGAAAAACACATACCTACAGGTCAGATTTTACACTGTATAAATTTTTCCTTAAATTCAAACGAACTCCTATGACAGTAAAACAGCTTCGTGCCTATTACGGGATTCTGCAAGAGTCTAAAGGCATGGATTCTACTCTATGTAAAAAGAGGTGATGAGAAAGGCCATGGAAGACTAGGCCTTGGGAATCATTCATTTGGATTTGCATTAATTCATAAGTGTGTGTGTGTTTGAACTGAATTTGAATTGACTCCGTTCTAAAAAAAGTTCCATAAATTAGCTTTGGCATTGTATAGATCCATTAGGCCTACCTTTTAGTTCACAGTTGATTAAAAGCTCCTGTTTTATTATAACTTTTTTTTCCTTTGGATGAACATAGTGGTTTTTGTAGACAGGAAAAAATAATCCACAAAAACTTGCTTTGAAAATATTTTTAGAAATGGCTAGAAAGAGGCAATCTTAGAGGCATTGGTATTTCTAGTCTATTTCACACAATATTATCCTGAAGATGAATGGAAAGCAATACCACAAATGTTCAAATGCCTCATAGCCCAGCACCTGGATTTGTCAGCTGCTAATCATTCCCGATGCGTTTTTACAACAGATGACTGCTCCTCAGTAAGGCAGAATCATGTAAAAATTCAGCAACGGGAGTCCTAACAGCAGGATTATGTAGCACCCAAGTAACCTATTAAATGCACACAGACGTTTCAAGAGTTTCAGTTAAGATGTATTTTCCCTGTAGCATTAACCACAGTAGCAAGGTACTGCCACTAGTCCAGCTCTCATTCACACATTGAAAGCCTCTGACCTACTTTCAGAGGTATTTTCAGCCTAAATTTGTTAATCTAACTAAGGGTATAGCCAAATCCCCAAGTGAGACTTTTGCTCAAGCTGGCCACCTGTCCAATTTGCATCGCAAAGGTAGGCTAAATGCACATAAAGAGCTGCTAATCCTGCAACGCCTTTTCTGGAAAACCAACTCAAAACAAAACAGGAATGTTCCCATTTATTACAACGTTACCCCGCCATTCTTTGCTGCGCAGCAGCTCAGACAAAAATAGCACCGATATGAACAAAAAGGGCTGAGCCCACACGGCTGTATAGAACCACACTGGGACATGAGGAGGTATCAGGACTTTCTGAGAATTAAATTATTTCCTTTTGGTTTGTGCTATTCCAAATGTTAGCAAATCTGAATAAGCAAATCAGCTATTGGCCAGGTACTCACTTGCTTTTTGCTGAAATAGGGCTATATAGATTATAGTGTGAATCAGAACGTGAAGACGACTGACAGATAATAGTGCACCCAACAGAAAACAAATCAGATGACAAAAAAAAAAATTCCATCACTGAAAGTTGCTTAATGGCCTTTATTACTAACCCTAACTGAATTTCTTCCAGGCCACATTTAAACCACAATTTTTAAATTGAACAATAGTTTGCAAAGTCAGATTTATGACATACAAGTTGTATTATTAATTTCAAATTACTGTAGAATTCATTTCTTGAGGAAAACTATTTTGTGAACTGATTTTCCTACCTTACATTGCAATGACTAGCTTTTCGGTAAACATTGTTACATGAGCTTTATGAGTGTCTGTGCTTCTTCCATGTTACCCAGATTTTCCTTCCTATTTCTTCAGACAGACCACTTCTAAAGAATTCTCCAGGGCAGCGCAGCTCCCTGTTGGCAGGATGTACTTTGCATAGATGAAAAGAGTCACTCGCAACAAGGAGGTCATAATCACTGCTCCTTCTCTTTAGCTGTCCTCTCTCAGGGTTCCAGCCTGCACTGATGATACACTGATAGCTCTTAAATCACTGTTAATGGCAAGCATATTTTTAGCAATTGGAATAAAATTCACAACAGGAAAGTGCAGGTGGTTGTGAAATACTGTTCTAACAATTTCTCTGCCAAATTTCCTAGGCCCTAGGCTAATTTTAACATATGCATGATAGGTTCAAGCCTTCTGCAAAAGAAAACACATAGAGGGAAATTGCAATAATTTGACACATTTTTCTCTGTGTTTTTAATAACAAAGTTGTTAAAAATACACTACATGAATACTATACAATTTCTTTCAATGACTGTTTTTGCTTTGAAACTACAGGAAATATGTTATATTAAATGAGACACGATGAACTCTAACAATAGAATTTTTCATGGAGATAAGATGCAAATGAGTTGATAAACAAAGATCAGAAATTATAAAACATACTCTAAATAGACTCTTAATCTCTTTTTTTTCCCAATACAAATTAGTAGCAATTCCATTGGGCTGAACACAAATACTCCTCTCATTTAACACAACATCAAAACCTGTTTTTTGTTCAAGGGCCAAATCCCATATCTTAAATGAGAAATCCCTGGCTCATGCAAATAACAAGATAAATTACAGCCAAATGAAGATTGGACCTTTACTTCTTTCATTCTAAGCGTATTTCATGGTTTGTCTGTGTATGGCGCATAGGATATATTTAAATTTGCAGTACCGGAAAGGGAAACTGACTGACAAATCTGCATTGTTGCTTCAAAATGCGAGGGCAGATATGTCCTTCTAGTCTGTAATAAAGTGATACCAAAGAATTTATAAAGGCTTGTAACAAAAAAATAAGGCATCCACCAAGTCCAGCAGAAATACCAACTGGTAGCAACAAAAAAGAACTTAAAAGATATTGTGTTCCAAAAGCCACAATATTTTATGAACACAACAAATTGCACATCTATTGGAGAAATAATGGGGAATAATGGTATAATGTAACTTGTTCCTCTGTCTCTTCAAGTCTTCATTCCAAAAGTTATGAGGTTAAAATTATTTTAATATGATCCTACTGTTATTGCTCATAATCTGCTGATGAAAAGAGAATGAATATCAGAATTAAAAAACAAATGTGTCTGAGAACCTTTATTCCCTATTGTTTTTAAGTAGCATTTTCTATTTCTTTCTTGACCTGCAGAATTAAACTGCTTGCAATTGGTTACTTCTCAGGTTTACTCCATCTCTGTGTAGATAAATGCTATCACTTTCATTGTATTTCATCTGAAGAAAGTAACAAGAGGGAAGTGACATTTTCAAATTGTTTTATTGGATTTATAATATTGCCATTGTAAGCTAACAATAAAATATTATTATTTTGCATTTACTATATTAAAATGATAATAAACTACTCAATGATGTTCTGTGATAGCAATGTTATATTTACCTTGATTTTGGGGGCAGTCTGGTTGTGTGATTCTATAGGCATGAAAATTATTTTTCCATGACCATTTTCTCCCCCACTATTTTTTTAAATCAAAATCTCCCATGACTGTATTCTCTGTAGAGAACTTTTTATCCTGTCAGCACACTAATTTTTCATGTTGCTGTCATAGTTCATTTGACCTTTTTTTTGGCTTCTAGGTCTCATAGCTCTTGAAATCAAAGCATAAAGTCTGGTGCTGTTTGATTTTCTTTCTTCCAAATAAAATAAAGGTGGTTCTTGTCATGTCTTATCATAGTTTAATTGTGAACACATGACAAAATTTTAAAAGGTGTCTTAAAGTGGTCATGATGACTTGAATTTCCCTTTTTAACTGCATTCATTAAGTTATCAAGACAAAGTTGCTAGCATTGTGCATTGTTTTAAAAGGTATGAAGTTTGTCGCAATGACAAATGAGGGAGGATATGTCTTATGAATAAGATTCAGCTGGTCCTAAAAGTTTAAAAGAACAAAATTATCCTTACTATTACTAACCTCAGAGGGGGTAAACTTCTGAAACCAGCTAAAGTAAAAGTAATGTTTCATAAATCAAGTCCAAATATTTACGTTAAATAATGATTTCTGTAAGTAAATTGCAAGTTTTAATTATTTTCAAAGCATTTAAATACACGAACTCATCTTAACAATTCCAACAGTATCAGAAATATGACTTTCAACATGGCTGCAATTTACACTGTAGAAAACCTTTCGAACCTTGTGATTTATACTTCTGAGCTAACATAGGCACTTTTACCTCAATAATCATATTCTGTCACTCTTTAGCCCAGTCTGTAACAAAGCTTAAATTCTATTAAAAAATTTGATCTCTGTTATAACTGGGAAGGGGAGATACTGATCCCTCTTAGCTGTTTTGTATAGATTGTCTTCAGTTAAGTATGGAGTCTGCAAAAGATCTTGATTATGCTTAACATAAAATATATAATTTATTTACATCTTAAGATCACCTATCCTTTAAGTGGTTGCATTAAACAAATTCTCACAGTGCTGTAGTGATTATTTGCAATAAGATAAATCTTAATTTCCACAATTTGAGGGATTAGAACCTATTCCACATCTCCCTTTCTTGCTATTTTCTACTGGAGAATAAGATAATGAATAGCTTGGTTTTTGATGATATTGCAGCTGGTTCCTTTGGCCCTTTGTTTACTGACATGATTATCTAAAGGAATAAAAGGGTACTACTGCAGCCTCACAGTAAACTCCAAACTTGAAAGGTTAGCATTTTATAACCACATATTGAAACAACATGAAAATCAAAAGGTTTTCAGATGTTTTCAACATAGCCTGCTAAAATAATATGAATAACAAAGCTTGTTCCAAGGTCACAATCTTTTTATAACAACAATTTATTTTACACTCCTCTAAGAAAAAATCAAGTGGAAGTCGCTATTAGGAATGTAAACCAAAACATCCATGGAACATAGCAATCTGTCACTTCCATTTGTACCTTTCATTGTGGGTCAGCTGCACTGTGGATGGCTTCAGTAGCTCCTGCAGTTTCTATCAGGCTAACATGGGAATCTAGAAATATTTTCTACATTTGGCGTGAGGGATATAGGTTTCCAGAATGTTTTATGGATTTTGAATATTGAGACAGTGGTTTTTAGCTGTCTTCTCCATGTAATTTGGCTGATTAAATAACAGAACTTCTATTTCCTTTTCATTGCTAACATATATTTATATGAGAAAAATCAGAATAGCCAAAGAACACTGTCCAAGGATACTTTAATTATGCTTACATCACACTTTAATTAGGGGGATGAGCTAACTGATCTTTCTTGAAACTCACTAACAACAAACATACTAACATTGCTATGATTCATGAAACGTTGAGTTAAACATCATGAGAATTAGCAATGCATAGACACCCATGGATCTTATATTTTTCTGCTTTTGAATTCCCAATTCCTGAAATAACTTTTAAAAACACTTTTTAAACACTTTTTAAAAAACTTTTAAAAACTTTTAAAACCTAAAAGTCATCATAAGGTTATCATATTAAGTCACCATATTGCAAAGTTAAAATCAGACGAAGTATGTTCTGTTTGACACCTATAATTATGTCTGTATCCCTGTATATTCCCATTGTCTGAATGATATAAAGAAAACCAAGAACTCTATTTTTACGAATTATACTAGTAACTCCACAACATATCATTGTTAGAGAAGTAACAATCTAATTATATCAAAGCCCCAAAATTTTTTTTCCAAATATAATACATTACTGAATTTAATTTGCCTATGACTTACATTGAATATTTCTGTCATAGAGAAGTTTGAAATAGACAGTAAGGATTACTGACCAGTAACTGTTCTCAGTTTATGTTATTCTGATTTCAGTCAATCTGGGTAAGGGATATTTTGATCTATTGCTTGATAAAACACTCATGAGGCCCCACTATCTGACAACAAGGTTAGAGGTTATTTTCTATCTATATACACTTCCCAAAGAAGCATTAACAGTTGCAATAAAACTTGCTTTATGCTTGTATAAATACGAGTTTGGATTTACCCACAGTCTTCCACAAAAAAAAAGTTATCTTGTCAGAACTCATTTGGTAAGCAAGGTTTGATGTTGGCTGTATTTAGATGAAAAAAAAACATAAAAATGAAGAGCTGCAAGAAGCAGTGATGTGAATTCAGCACTGACTTTCTCTGAGGCAGGAATTTTATCAAGTGGCACTAGATCACAATGTTTCCTTTCTGTGTAATGTAAAACTGAGATCTTGATACTAAATGGCAGGGTTCTGCCACAGAAAGGATTGTATTCTAAATCCACGGGCCACAAGAATTGCAATTCAGATAATTATGTTCCAGTGAGCTAGGAAATTATTTCCTCTTTTGACTTAAGCTGTTAGCAAACAATTCAGAGCCTTTGATATTAACTTAATCAGGAGGAGAAACTGAATCCTGAATCAGGTATCTACGATGCAAACCTATTCATTTATTAGCAGTCTCATTATCTCTACCAAAGGACAATCTGAATAAACAAGCCACTTTCTATGTTTACGTATCAAAAAAAAAGGAGGGGTTGTTTTATTTCTTTTTTCTTTGCCATACAGGTTATCTGCCTTTCATTTGCCTTTAATGCAGAAAGTTTAGTCCAATCAACACATTATTTTGAATTTCTAGGCTATAAATGTTTTGTAGGATTACTGAATAACAGAAAGGGCTGACGTGTTTTACTAAACCACTGGGTGTAAATGAGAACCAAGCCCTTTAACTACTTGTAAGTCACTTGCTCCCTACCGTAAATGAGTAAAGAGGATGTACGACAAACTACTCCACTTTTCTGACCTTGGGATATAAACTATAAGGTAGAATTCTACCTTTAGGTCTCAAAGGTTTTATTGGAAGTGCCTGGCATTATTGTGTCATTTATTTGAAGTTTATGATTCTGTTTTTATTGTTAGTATTCTCTTCTGGCATATTATTCTGTAGTCCTGTTTAAATTGCAGTTATTTTTAATATCTCTTAGATTTGACTAAGTTCTCTTCAAAAAAAATCTTTATCACAGATATTACTTATCTGATATAACTCGGATGTCACTAATCTGCTTCTTCATTACTTGAAGACTATTTACTTCTTAATTGGAAAATCCAACACTGCACACATTTTCCATCTTCTATTAATCTTGGAATTACAGAAATGTTAATTTAATAAATTATTACACCACCACTGTGATTATAATTTTTTCTTAACTACCTCTTACTGCAGAGCAATCTATTTCATCAATTTCATCATATTTAAATGAAAATTAAAAAATCTTCTGTACACATCTATGTTGTGCCTACCCCACCCTGAGCACACATCAGTGTTTTGTGAAGTTGCTGTTCAGTGTTTTGGAAAATCAATGTTAAAGTGCACAATAGCTTTTAAGTGTCTGGGTTGAACCATTTGAGTACAGCTTTAAATGCTGGCAAACGTTTTTGTTGGGTCTTTTTTTTTTTTCTCCATGAGGGAAAAGCCCATTTGGAAAATACTACCTGGCACTTCCATTTGGCAAGCGAGACAGAGTTGCCATGAGGGGACAGTATATACAACAGCACAGTCTGCGCATGGTTTTAGCCCAAGCAATCTGCACAGACCAAGGCTTTTGAGGCTGGTACTAAATGGCCCCATTTCACCAGGGACCCACAACTACAATCAGCCCATAACTTTCAACAAAGCTCATTTAAAAGCTAAATCACTAAGTCACTAAATAAGGGACTCAGTTTTTAGAAGGGCTTAAGCACTGCAGCTGGTCAAAACACAGAAATGAATTGTTCAAAATTTTGAAATACATTTATTTTTCTAAACAAAGCAAAATATTGACATTATTTTGGCATCACTGTTTGCTATATAAGATACAGCAGAAAAATATGACTTTCAAAGTAATGAACTAGAAGAATTAAGAATAAATTATTATCAAAATAGTTACCAATATAGTTATGATTTGTTATGAAAAAGCAAATGATTTTTCATTAACAGCTTTATTTCAAATATATTCTTAATTCATAAAATTTTCACCATCCATTCTTGTCAGATTGGTTACTAACTTCTTTTTCAAAATGCAAACAGTTGAAAATCTGTCCCTAGGCTTTAAAGAATGACATCACTTTTTTCTTTATTTCTTTTGAAAAAACAGAAATATCTGAGAAACATATTCATTTTCTTCGTTCCTACCACAGCTGGAAACAAAAGACAAACTAGAAACCAATTTTTTAAAAATACATCATTTCTATTTCCCATTTCTAGATCTTGTTTGAATTCTGACAGGTCACGTCAGGTGAGCTTTCTAGAGGATTTGTGAATCGTTTGTTAGTCTGCTGTTGAGCCCCTCCCTCTTTCCTCCTCCTTTCAAGGGGAAGGGTCTATCTTTATCACAAAGGGGTGTTTTTTTGTTTGTTTTAGTTTTTAGAGCTGAGTATCCGTAGATGTAGTGTAGGAATGAACTTGGTACCAGTACAAGTTTTCACCAAACCAAACAAAGTCCCTTCACTATTGCTACAAAAACAGCACCCTATCCTATTTACTTTAACAAGTTTCTCATCTATTTTCCAGTCTGCAGTACTGCAGCACTAAGATTTTTCAAGCAACATTTCCACTGTAATTTAAATGTAATTTTTGTAACAACTATATGGAACTGCTATCATTTACAAAATTGCACATTGATAAAATTAAGAATGGAATTTTAAATGGCTATAAAGAGCACAGAACATTTAAAACATCTTATTCCCAAAGCCAAAGCTATTATTATGGTCTTTTACCAAAGCATACCTAAAACGAAGAACAAAATGTCAAGAGAAAAGAATTAACAGATCAAAACTTTCTCAAAGGAGAGTGAGATGTTTTTGTATAGAGTTAAGTACAGCGTGCCTGCTGAACGATAGCAACCACTCAAATACTATGAACCATCAGCAAAGATTTGACAGTACCTTTGGGAGCTTAAAATTTCTTTGCCAAAAATAAAGAAAAAAAAGATTAAATCTCTTTTTAAAACCTTTTTAGAGTTTTTTCTTAAAAAGATTAAGAATAAATTATTCCACAGTTTGCGTAATAACAGTAATATATATCAGATTGCAGTGAGTGTGTTTTATACAGTGTTGAAATAGTGTCAATTCCTGCTTGCAGGAACCATATTTCTGCTGTACAAGCCTTTTATTTTTATAGTATAAATTCCCAAATGTCTAAAAACCAAACCAACCCCTCTCCCCAAATTACTATTTCCCTATTGTACCCCAAAAAGCTCTGTACACTTCTAAGCCTGAAACTGGAACCGTATGTGTGGAAATTTTTTTCATTGCTTTCTGAGGGATCCTTCAGGGATTCAGAGATCAGCCTGAATCAGCAGATCTGACTGCCTTCAGGTGAATTTCTGTCTAATACTCGCAAAGAAGTTAAACAACTCTCCCATTTCACTGGATATCTCCCTCTACCTATCTACAATATTTGTGTTACCTTCAGTGAGGTCCATGACCGGCAAGAAAGATCACACCAAGAATCTCCACCTTGGTTCGACCATCGGCTGCAGGTTTTGTGACTGTTACATACTGAGGATACTACAGGTGAAAACGTATTATAATCTATAATATCCGATCTTTCTTCCTGCTTAATGTTTTTGTATGCTAGCAGGTCAAAGCAAGGTCATCTATATTGTACCATATAGGGTTTTTTAGAATGTAGATGGGTTTTGCCATTTCTACCAACTGCAGGGAAACAACCTTTTAATCTTTTGCTTTCTGAAGTCTCTTCTTATTGATTATTATAATATATTTTATGAAGTTCCATATATGAACTAATATTTACCTGCTGTATTTGAGACAGATAATTTAAATTTGTACCACAAAAATCAATGTTTTAATCATGCAAGGAAAACCAAACCATACTATTTCAGT
Organism: Calonectris borealis; assembly: GCF_964195595.1. Lineage (NCBI taxonomy): Eukaryota > Metazoa > Chordata > Aves > Procellariiformes > Procellariidae > Calonectris > Calonectris borealis. Next base: position 25,511,850 of record NC_134314.1, read on the forward strand.
GATAAATTGACAGATTTTAGATATAGATGAACCTTCATTTCTTAATAATGCAGCATGAAATTTGTAATTGGGTTTCCTCAGGAGCTCAAGGGCATCTCAAATATTTGAAAGTTTTGGTTTGTTGTTTTGGTTGTTTTTTTTTCTGATGGATGTACATTTAATGCCTAGGTGTTGCTTAACACTGCAGTGTTTTTTGACTCCAGCACATCCTCTGAACACTGGCATGTTTATTACTAAGATCTATTATCACCTGTGAAATATTTTGGGATTTAAAACATCTCTACGTGTCGAATACAGAGAAGCTCATTCATGTCTTTATCTCTCACAGAATAGACTGCCCTACTATTCTGCTCAGCGATCTGCCAGACAGATTGCTGAGCTTCACAAACGTATATCACAAAGAAACACAAGCATACTTCCTTGATGATAGTGTCACTACATAGCCTTCCCATAAAACAAAGGGAGGAATTTAACATTTTTATGTTGGACTATAAAGGAAAAGCCTGTAGTAGCTAGGAACGTCAGTATATGTAGGAGTTGTCTTTTCAGTTCTACAAATGTGATTGAATCTCTCTACAACCAGACCAAATTCACACAATGAATTCATAATATCTCATGACGGAATGACATTTTTTTCTGTACACAACACTAGTAATGTTTAATTCTTCCCAATGCAATTAACTTGCTTCCTACTGAGTAATTTGTCATAGAGATAACTGCTCTATGAAGACAAACATAAGACTGCATTAAATATAAAACTGATTTGTGAATGTTCATTGTAACTACATTTTCATAAAAAGTTGGGCTCAGTCCTCCCAGGCTGGACTCCTATTAGCTAATTATGTAATCCTTCCTAAGTAAGGTTCGCTCCCACAGAATTCTGCAGACTGTCATTGCGGTTTAAATGTTTAAAATAAGTGAATTTTAATATCTTCTCATAAATTAGGACTAATCTCCACTGACTCATGAAGATCCTGGACACTTGCTTCAGGACATTTCTCAAAAAACCAAACGTAGATTCCTCTAAATAAAACTACCAAAATTGGTAACCGTTTTTATTTTTATTTTATTAATATTTATTATTAATACTAATTAATGATTAATGAGCAAGGAATACTTTATTAATAACTTTACGAATTATTTTTGAAAGCCAAACAGAATTACTCAAACTGAAGATTTTACTGAAGAATATGAAAAATTTTTCATGTGAGAATCCTTAAAATCAATACTTTTACAGAAGATTAAAATTTTAAATTAGTGTGGTTTTCCCCCCTTAATTTCAATTTAGACACTGAATTGAAATAATAATCTCCGTGCCCTCTGCTTACAACAGCAAAAGTAAAAAATCTTACGATACATTCAGTGGTGAAACTTGTAATTGTACCCACTATGCTATAGAGTTTATTTGGTTCTTTGATGGAAGATAAACATCCCTTCCTCCCCATTTTAATATTTGAATAGAAAAAATAAAGATTTTTTTCTATATTCTCTTATTTGCCTATATTACATTCCATATATGAACAATATCACGATGCAATTTAATGGATGTGCACTCTGTGCTCAGATTAAATGTCTCAAAATTTGAGACATTATTAATAATGTGGCTTAAAATATTTTTTTCCTCCATTTTTTAAATCTTTCAAACAAGAAAGATTATTTCACAGTGATAATCTCTGATGATAGTCATAGGGCACAAATTAACACATAGGTCAGGCTTACTTCTAAGAGTAGGTACAGCATAATCAAAGCAATCTCTCTTTAGGTAGATATACATTCATTCACCACTTGCACAAGATTTTGAAAAGGTTCTAGTTTTTAATGCTCAGAACGTGGCCCATGGTTTCTCAGGTATTTGTGGCACAAGATCATATAGATCAAGAGCCTGGCTGCAAACTTTGAGCATTACTATAATACCAGAATTCTTAACTGTAAATATACAATTAAAATCAGAAAAACTTTAATTAAATTATTCCTTGTAACATAATTTTGACCCTTAACAACTCTTAAACTGTAGTTAACTCGAAAACACGTGACATATCTAGATGTCTAGCTGTAAGGAATGTATTTGGGGGGCGAAATCACCATTTCCCCCAAATTTCAAGCTTCTAAAGCAACCAAAACAATCTGTTAATTTGAACATAATACAACAAATAGTTTTAGCTGGGTAGAAAAACATAGAGAAGAAAATTTTTTTTAAATGCTGAAATAATTTCAAATACGTTGTTGGAAACATTGCTTTAAATTTTTTGAAATGGATTTTATTTCTAATTTGGGTTTTTTAAAAATTTTATTTCAGAAAGATAACACTTCCTTTTCTGAATGAACTAAATTTAAAGACAAAACATAAACAAATTTAAATTACCAGATTTCTTTTTCAACAAAGATACAAACATGGACATTTTTAGCTGTTTTTTTTTTTCCTTATCAAAATTAAGCTGCTGTCCTCTTTTTTTCAGTGTTGGCACAAAAATAAAAATCCATTCTTAATTCAGTTTTAAATCTTTCTACTTGAAGGTTACCAGTTTCTTAAAGTTGTTAGCAAGAGATGATCTGCTGACTAAGGGAAATGGTTAGATGACCCAAAGATACCAATTTCTAAGGGTCTTCTGAGTGGTCCCAACAAAAACATGATTCTGATGATGATTTAACTGTTTTCTGATTCTTGTGATGAACAGGATTCAGTAAAACCTTGCTAGAGCTGTATATGTTGTTTCCCTAACACTTTTCAAATATACCAGAAATTTAACACCTTTTGCTAAATACAGGAAAAAAGAGAGTGGGACACAAAACGTGAAAGAACTACATATAAGCATGAGGGACATGCCTTTTTCCTATAAATTATGGTCTTATTCAAATTGGTAACAGTACACATTGTTTTGTCACTTACTTTGACAGTAGCATACATTGCTTCCCATGAAATGCAGACACAAAGCAGACATAATTTGCATTTTCAGTTTTTTTCCTTGTTCTAAATGTGTTCCATACATTTTTGGTGTGCGTGTGTCACTGGGGCTGGGAAGAGAAGAAGGTATACTATAGTGGACTTTGGGGTGGGGTTGTAGGAGGAAAAGTTGACCATCTTTTGCCTTAGAAATCTTTCTCATAAAGATTTTGGATTGAAAATGGCTGTCTGCAGATTTTATTTATAGACTCATTGTATAAACCAATGAAAAATATCCCTTGAAAACCATATTGGTGATTGCAGTATTATGAGGTTCCATCCTTAGCAAAACCTTTTTTCTATGGCAGCCCTACAACCTACCCTGAACATCCCGTCCAGCTGTGATGTCTCATGTAGAAAGGGGAGCATAGTGACTGCTGGGCTGCTTTGAAAAATAATTGTTTCTATTTGCTGTGACTTTTTTACCTATCATAATTGAAATAGGAAGAATAATATTAGAAAACCGAAATCAATAAGCCTGGGAAGATGATGTATCTGAAAACTCGGCAGCTGCCTCTTCTGCCACAAAATCTTTCCACTGGAAAGAAATTAATAGGGAGGCTCACATTCTGAAAAAATTTAAATCCATTTGATAAGACATTACAATAAAAGCAGTTTCAGTGAATGTCTGTGTCTGTATATATCAATAAATAATAAGATCCAACCTTGTAAGGCTGTAAGCATCTGTAAAATACCGTAAGTCAGATTCAATAAAGAATCTAAGCAGGTAAAATGGGATACAACTGGTTTAAATTAGACATACAGTCCTAAAATGTAATAAAGAAGTCCCTACTGAGTTGCATCATGCTACACTACAGTGACTTCTAAAACTCCATAGGTGCAACAGTCACCTACCGTATAGTTCCTTAGTCCCATGCACAAACATTTTAGCTTTGACAGGATTCAGAAGCTTACACCCAAGCCTAACTAAATATATAAATTATTAATTTCCTGAATTCAATGAAAAGTTCGACCTAATAAATACTTTCCAACATATAAGATGTGTGATAGGACTAAATGCAAAGAATGCAACTTTTTTCTTTTTTTAAATAGCAGTGAGATGTGGAAATGAAACTGCTTTTCTTTTCAAAACATTCATGTTCTGATTTGGTTAGTTAAAGTACTAATTCACATAGTAGGATATCAGAGCAAACATCATCTCCACATCTGCCCATCCCTGGCCTGCCATTCCCAAATCCTTTCTTTTCCAGAGTTCCCATAGCAACTTATACCAGTCATACCTTCAGTAATTCTGACCTCACATCAGAGAAACAAACTAAGCTTTCTCATTTTATCTTTCCTGATTGTTTCTAAGCCTTTGTTTACAGATTTTTGCATTCCTATGCAGCACTGTGCAGCACCCAGAGATTATACTTCCAGTCTTTTTTCCGATTCTTTTGAATCTCTCTACATGGCAATTACTTGTTTCTTCCCCCATAAAGGTCTAATTACTGAAATGGTCTACATTTAGAAGAAATAATAGTTAGTCTTCCACTCTTGTAAATTGCTAGCGCATCAAGTCAGGTACCTCGGAATGGGAGGACCATGTGAGTATGCAGAAGTACTGCTAGCATGCTAAGTGTGCAGCTGTTTAGAGCTAGTTAATAGGAAACACTGATGGTACAAGTATCTTCACTCCTGCCTCTAAGACATCTTATCAGGAACTGCAGGGAGGTACCTCTACTCACTAAGTATTTACAGCCTGAAATTAGAAGGCTATACCTTTTTAAATAATTCTTGTGAAATGCAGTCCATCGTACTGGAAATCTTTTGATAAAAGTGTTTCATCCACAAAAAAGCGCTAATCCATTATGGATTAGACGAACAATTGAAGAGGTGGTTTAGTAACTTCCCTGAATATTTTCAACAAACCCAGATACAAGTACTGCAATAGAAGTCTTGTAAAATAATTATGAAAACAATAGAAACTATCCATTTTTGACATTACACATTGCTTTTAATACTGAGTTAAGAACACTTTGTTAATTTTTTTTCCTTTTTCATTTTCTCAAATGTTGATCAGTCAGCCAGTGTAAATTAGTCCTGTTTCATTGATACCAATGAATCTTAAGAAATATCCACTGTATCACTACCATCTATGATATTTTATTTTTACATATTTATATTGCCAGATAACTAAGACTTTGTTACCTTTAAATTACTTTAACTGGATAATCAACTGCCTTCTTCCTATACAATATTTAATTTCCACCTTCCCCATTTTGTGCTATTTCTTTTCTTCTTCTTTTTGGTGATAAGCATGTGGAATGAAGAAAACACCACACACTACACAGAACCAATTCAATTCAAGTTTCTCATTCTCCCTTCGGGGATTTTCTGAAGAGTTGGGATTCCTGAGCCTTCCCCTCACCGCAGAAAGGATCGGTGTCTGGTACCTCTCTGAACCCATCATTAATCCTGTGCTCACAATAGGGGCTAACAAATTCTGTCCTGAAGAGGCTTTGAGACCACAGTGGGGTCAGGGGTGATTTGATAAAGCTTTTTGTTCTCTACAAGGGACATCGTGCCATTTGAAGAAGGGACATAAGGGTGAGAAAATAGAACAGAAAATATGTACAAGTAGATGTTTGCTGAGTACATAAAACCGTTAGCAGAGGCCAGGTCAGAAGCAAATAATTTTAATAGCTAGACCGTCTGAACCATACATTTGAAGCAAGTAGGAAAATGTAGGGCTCATATGCCAGCTAAAGAAATTCTGAGTATGCCAGATAACCTTCTGGAAAACAAATGAGACAAAACAGGAAACAAAACATGAAATAGCCCTGACTTCTTGGAGCACATACCAGGATGTATTAAAAGGGCCACCCAATCCACTAGACAAGCACCACTTCTTACAAAGAGAGGCCGCTGATTCTGGTAGCAATTGACAGGAATAAACTCCGTGTCCTTCGAAAAATGCAGACTACCATCTAATTATGGCTCTCAGCCAGCATTCTGCTGTTTTCTCATGGGACTTATAATATCTCTGCAGATTGTGAACAGGTTGTTGAACTGTTCTGTAGTGCTGCACCAGTTTTGCAGTTTCTATTTTAACATTTCTAACCAAGACCAAAACCGGGTTTGCCAAGAGAAGTGAAATGTCTGAACTGTAGAAAATGTCTCATGCCAAAAAATCAGGTCGTTTTGCAAAATCTGTTTTAACAGTTGGTAAGATTACACTGAAAATTGAGCTGTTATTCATTTATTAGTATTATTTCATTTTATTGTTATTCATTCTGTTCCTGGAACAGCCAATGTGCAGGATATAATCTATGCCTACAGTGTACACTACCTAAGAGAACAAGTTACACAGGAAGAGTGGGAGAGGAGGACATAGCCTATGTATAATAGCTTTTAGACCATAAATACATACTTCTCATCTCCATATACTGCTTCCAACCTACTGTTATTAATTTGCTATTTTTTCTCAGACACCATAAACTAAGTGACTCTTTAGGGGAGATCTGAAAAAAATACAGAGGTTGATTACAATGGATCATATCAAAAGGAAGTGTCTCTAGGCATAGGGGAAAAACAAGCATGAATGAAGATGATGTCTATGTGAAGAGTGGAAAAGTGAGTAGGCAAGACCATACGTTTCATGAATGCAAAATGGCAGTAACATTATAAAGCACAGATAGAAGAATACACCTTTTTTATTTTGCACTATGCTAAGCAACCTCCCCTGAACTAAGCCCCAATATCCTACTTCATACAGCGCAGGGATTGGGAAAAAAACAATTCCTCAAACGATGGAAAACTTCAGAAAGTGCTTCTAACTTCTTGTTGAACCCCAAGTCTAAATGTACATCCCATTACATACGTATATGTGTGGATGGTTTATGTGCACATTTATGTATACATGCACACAAACACACACTCTTCTTTCTATAGTGGTGCATGAAAATGAAAGATACTGTAGTACAGATAGAGAGAATTGAGTCATACTACTAACAGTCAAATACTTGGCTGCTTCTAAACTATTCTGTCTCTTATAACAAATGACAGATAAATATTCTGACATATCTATGTAGATATGCATAGATATTCTATAATCTTCAAAATGGGATTAAACGCTTAGACATTGCCAAGGGTTACTTAGCATTATTACACTTGTTATGATAACTTCTCAATAAATTCTAGCATTGTTTAAAAATTATAATTAGGAAACTTAAAATGCATATTCTGTAATGCTTGTCATCCATCACAGGTTTTAGTGCAGTACATCTGATGAAGAACTCTAGTGTAGAATAAAAAGCAATGGCAGGAATGCCAGTCTCTGTATTTTTGATGATAAAAAGGCTGAGTGCTCGCCAGCAGCAGCTTGCTGTCAGTAAAAATGAATCTGAAACAGATGCCAACCGTGTCAACAGCTTGAGCCATATACATTTTTTATTAGACAAAGACATAAATCATGACAGAAGTACATAGGTGCAAGGCACATCAAAGAATACCACCATTACACCTCAAATTCAAAATATAAAGTTATCTTGTACTATATTTCCCAACTAGTCAGTTCATATCTAAGTCTGTAAAACCAGCATGTTTAGTGTTAAAAATATGAATTCAAACAGAACTTGGAAAAGGCTGTTGTATTTTTATATTTTATCTCTGTCAATCTTGGACATCTTTTTACTAACACATGAACGCAAAGATCTATCTACTCGCATTGGAGCACCATTTTCTGTTTTTTTTTGTTTTCTTTTCTATTTAAAGTTTATATCAAAGTAATGTGCATATACTCCTGTATATATGGCTAAAAATCACTAAGTTCTTTCCCTCATACCCACCTCCCATGGAAATCACAAGCCTCTAGCTTTGGTTAATGGTGTGCAAGGGAAAAAAAAATCCTTACAACTGCAGAAACAAAAAATTGACTTCTCAAAGTATTTTGTCTTAAAAACTGAGTATTTTGGAATAAGACTTGTTTAATCATGTTTCAGTGTCTATTTCAAAATTTTCTTGTGAGTTTTATTTTCCATGTTACTACCCACTTACTGAGATGTTCCATTGAGCTAGATACCAATATCTGTTTAGAGGTCTCTGAAAATGTGCAGTTCCATTTCAAGAGAGAAGTGCCTAAAGACTGGAGGGAAGCAAATGCGACCCACATCTTCAAGATGGGGAAGAAGGAGGACCCAGGCAGCCTCAGGCCAGTAAGTCTCACCTTGATCCCTGGGAAGGTGATGGGCAGCTAATCCTGGAAACCATTCCCAGGCATATTAAGGACAAGAAAATCATCAGGAGTGGTCAAGCACGGCTTCACAAAGGGGAAGTCATGCTTGACTAACTTGATAAACTTCAATGATGAAGTGATTGGTCTCTAGATGAGGGGAGAGCAGTGGACTTCAGTAAGGCCTTTGAAACTGTCTCACATAAGATCCTCATAGACAAGCTGTATGGGCTAGTTGAGCAGACAGTGAGGTGGATTGAAAACTGACTGAGTCTCAGTCCTGTTTAACATCTTCATTAAGGATCTGGATGATGGGGCAGAGTCTACCTTCAGCAAGTTTGCAGGTGACACCAAACTGGGAGGAGTGGCTGATATGCTAGAGGGTCATGCTGCCATCCAGAGGGACCTCAACAGGCTGGAGAAATGGGCTGACAGGAGCTTCATGAAGCTCAACAAGGAAAAGTCCTGCACCTGGGGAGGAACAACCCCATGCACCAGTACATGCTGGGGGCCACTCAGCTGGTAAACAGCTTGGCAGAAAAGGACCTGGGGGTCCTGGTGGACACCAGGTTGAACATGAGCCCGTGTGCTGGTTTTGGCTGGGATGGAGTTCATTTTCTCCACAGTAGCTAGTATGGGGCTATGTTTTGGATTTGTGCTGAAAACAGTGTTGATAACACAGGGATGTTTTAATTACTGCTGAGCAGGGCTTACACAGAGTCAAGGCCTTTTCTGCTTCTCACACCACCCCACCAGCCAGTAGGCTGGGGGTGCACAAGAAGGTGGGAGGGGACACAGCTGGGACAGCTGACCCCAACTGACCAAAGGGATATTCCACATCATATGACGTCATGCTCAGCATATAAAGCTGGGGGAAGAGGAAAGAAGGGGCGGATGTTCGGAGTGATGGCGTTTTGTCTTCCCAAGTAACTGTTATGCATGATGGAGCCGTGCTTTCCTGGAGATGGCTGAATACCTGCCTGCCGATGGGAAGTAGGGAATGAATTCCTTGTTTTGCTTTGCTTGCGTGCGTGGCTTTTGCTTTACCTATTAAACTGTCTTTATCTCAACCCATGAGTTTTCTCACTTTTACTCTTCTGATTCTCTCCCCCATCCCACCAGGGGGGAGTGAGAAAGCAGCTGTGTGGTGCTTAGTAGCCGGCTGGGGTTAACCCACAACAGCCAGCAACATGCCTTTGCGGAAAAGAAGGTGAATAGTAGGCTGGGCTGCATTGGGCTAAGTATTGCCAGCAGGTTGAGGGAGGCAATTCTTCCCTTTTATTCAGCCCACACCTGGGTTCCCAGTACAAGAGAGACAAGGACATACTGGAGAGAGTCCAGCAAAGGGCCACAAAGATGACTAAGAGACTGGAGCACTTCACATATAAGGAAATGCTGAGAGCTTGGACTTTTCAGCCTGGAGAAGAGAAGGCTCAGGGGGACCTTATTAATGTATACAAGTACCTGAAGAGAGGGTGGAAAGAAAACAGGGACAGGCTCTTCTGAGTAGTGCTCAGTGACAGCACCAGAGGCAATGGGCACAAACTGAAACACGAGCGGTGCCGTCTGAACAGCAGGAAACACTTTTTTACCATGAGGGTGACTAAGCACTGGCACAGGTTGTCCAAAGAGGTTGTGGAGTCTCCATCCTTGGAGACTCCTGTACACAAAAACTCCTCTAGACATGGTCCTGGGCAACTGGCTCTTGGTGGCCCTGCTTAAACAGGGGGGTTGGACAAGATGACCTCCAAAGGTCCCTTCCAACCTCAACCATTCTGTGTGATTCTGTGTGATTCAAGAATATGTTGGGGTTTATGAAATCTAATTTAAGTTCAAATGGGTTTGCATTTCTTCATTTCATGTACTTAATTTAGTTCCAGGGTTTCATATTCCCAAAGATTCTGAAGTACCTAGAAGGGAATGCAAAGGACAGAATGGAATAAAAATTTTGAATCTAAACCAAAAATATGGAAACAGTTCTGTTATGTTTAAATAAGAAAGCTGTTGAAATTGCATGTGTGCATGTGTTTGCATTTTCCAAGAGTTAGTAAGGATTTTGTTTGTTTTTAGTATTCCCTCTACACCTAATCAGTTTTACCCCCTAATTGCTACCATTTGAGCATAGATGGCATAATGCACCCTTTCTGTAGCCTGCAAAATGAGCTATACTAACATTTCAACAATTTTCATTTGTGTTTTTTTCCCTGAAATTCTAAAGAAATGTTAAAAAGAGAACTTCTAGCTGAATTACTTGTTACATGCAGTTTATCTTGTCATACTGCATATTTTTCCATTCCAAGTTGTCTATAAAACATAATTTTAAGAATTATTCTAAGTATCCACTCAGAGTGACTGAATGAATACTAATTACAGATGTACTTGAATTTTTCTTAAATTATTCAAAGGAAATATACAGTATTTCCTATCTACAATGCAGTACTAGTAGCTAAATTTAAGTTACATAATTTTGTCTTTTTCCCTTGAGGGGATGACCTACTCTTTATAAACATGGACACGAAGTGTTAATTATATCCAAGCTTCCAATTCATTTATTTGTTTGCAGATTTGTTATATATAGAAGTTTCACCTGACCATGATTGGTTGCTATCAGCCTGTGTCTTCTCCACAACTTCACCTACTCATCTAGACTATCTTATGAACATTCCTATCAAAGAACAAGAAGAATATTAAATCATTGTTCTCATGAGGCTTATTTTATCTTGCACAAGAGCATATTTCAATTTACGGAGAACTGGTCTATTTCTGCTCTTAGTTATCCTACTATAACAACTTTAACTAATTTAACTGCTTATACCAAAAGGCATAACAAATGAGCTCAGAAGCACTCAACTCTGATTTGGGGAAAATAACAGTTTCTACTGAAGTTGGTAGTAAACATAGACCTAGAATTTAGCTCCTTGCTGCACCTGAGCTTAGTATAGTTTAGCTGCACATGGACTTCTAACTCTAAGTGTGTGAGAAAAGAGTTCAAAATGCTGTCAGCTTCTCTTACCCTGGAATCAGAACACTTGTTACAAGGAAGATAATATCACACTATGGAAGATGGAACGTAAAAAGTAGCATTATACTTTATTACGGCCTACACTGGTGACCAAGATCAGTTCATTCCAACAAGGGAGGGAAAGATTTAAGCTTTCCCTTTAAAACCACAATGCATAGAAGTCTTTCAAAGTTACTGTCCTGTCAGAACTGGATAAAATAGGTCAGGAGAAAGACAGAAAAAGGAAACAAAAAAGAAGGTTAATGTGCCTTTTCCTTTCTTTTTTTTTTTTTTTAACGTACAAAGGATTGGTGTCCTTTTGGTATTTTTTTGTATTGTGGAGTATTGTGCTTAACTTCATTAATTAGGCAGGATGTTAGACTATCAGAAGAAAATGTAAATAGAAGGACTAACAAGGAATCTGTAATTCAAAACTGCTATCATATTCAAACTTGCGGAGGTCCCAGTGCCACCCTTAAGAATCAGCAGAAATTAAAACTCAGCCCCTAGGTCTCTTTCTCTCTGATTTCTTTGAGGGTCTGAGACTCTGAAGAGATAACCATAACCCTGGTATTTAAAACAGAAAGTCTCTCTCCAGTTTGCCCAGATCACACATTTATGCTAACACAAACACCTTCTCATTTCAAAGCACCTGTGAGCAGGAGGTCCCTCTGAAGCACTAGCCTTCCAAAGTAGCTGAGGCCTCTGATGAGAACCAGAGGGGTGATGAAAATATTCAAGGGCAAAGATACCCACAAAATGGGTTACTTTGTTGATTTCATATGCAAGCTGTCTGTTCATAAGATGAGAAACTATGCTTAATTAGAATTAGGTAAAGGAATCAAAGCCAAAGTAAAATAATTTTGTCCAGAAAGAAAACTAATTAGCATGAGTCAGAAGGGAGTCTTGGGATGCAAGGCTGACCTGTCTAGAAAACTGTATCAGAAAATACCATATTGGGTCAAATCACCTCAGTAACAGCCTTGGAAACACCAAATTTGTGTACAAATGTAGCAGAATTAGCTACAAAATTATTGTTAAATACCATATAAGTGTAGCTGGTCCTTGAAAGGGGTTAGTATTCGACAGCACTGACTATTTGGTTGAGATCCGTTGTAGGCAGAATGTGGTCATAACCTTGAAGACAGATTAAGTCTGTGTGTCTCTCTTTCTTTGTCATTAGCTTTCCCTCAATGTCTTTAACGTATCTGTTGATTTGAGACATAACAACCCCTAAAAATATTAATAATTGCTATTGAGGAGGAAAGCATCTCTATCCTTGCTATTTTGGGGGAAAATGGATACATATTTAATTGTTTTCTCTGAACTAAAGATAAGCCATACAAACCTGAAACACCCTCCTTGAGATGATTTAAGTGGTAACGTAGTGCAGTCATGCTGCAAAACCATGGGCCACAATTTATATGGTTCTAATATAAGTCTATAAATGTTTAATTAAGGTTTATTATGGAGTTTCAAACTAAAATCTATTAGTCATTTCTCAGAGATGTACATCGAATGTCACTCTAAGATAATTCAGCGAGATCCTAAATGATAGACATAAGTGAGCATTATTTTATATAAAGTAAACAATTCCTGATTTTTTTAAAACATACTTGTTGAAGGCATGTGAAGTTGTAAAGACAAATGCAAGGCAAACAATAGTCAAAGGAAGGAGTACAGTTCATGGCTCACTTTTTTTATTAGCTTCCTATATTTTATCATTCTTAGCTGCTTTGCCTACCAAAATACAGTATTGCTTACATAAATGTTTCTGATCTTGTTTTGCACCCCTCTAAATGTATTCATAGTTCTGAAAGGCAAACAGAAATCTACCAGTTTGCAGCTACTTTTGCCTATGAGAAAATTTACATAAAAACATTCAAAGTTAAGACGATAACAGGACTGACTAAAGGAGTAACGATACAAAGATCATATAAAATGTAAAGAAATTATGAGATCAGTATTTTCATGAAACCTGTATCAGAAATAGTGTGGCCAGCAGGAGCAGGGAGGTGATCGTCCCCCTGTACTCGGCACTGGTGAGGCCGCACCTCGAATCCTGTGTTCAGTTTTGGGCCCCTCACTACAAGAAGGACATGGAGGTGCTGGAGCGTGTCCAGAGAAGGGCAACGAAGCTGGTGAAGGGTCTGGAGCACAAGTCTTATGAGGAGCGGCTGAGGGAACTGGGACTGTTTAGCCTGGAGAAGAGGAGACTGAGGGGAGACCTCATCGCGCTCTACAACTACCTGAAAGGAGGTTGTAGTGAGGTGGGTGTTGGTCTCTTCTGCCAAGTAACAAGTGATAGGACGAGAGGAAATGGCCTCAAGTTGTGCCAAGGGAGGTTTAGACTGGACATTAGGAAAAATTTCTTTACTGAAAGAGTGGTCAGGCCTTGGAACAGGCTGCCCAGGGAAGTGGTTGAGTCACCATCCCTGGAAGTATTTAAAAGATGTGTAGATGAGGTGCATAGGGACATGGTGTAGTGGGCATGGTGGTGTTGGGTTGATGGGGACTCGATGATCTTAGAGGTCTTTTCCAACCTTAATGATTCTATAATTGTATGATTTAGTTTTCCTTCCCAATGCAAAGTTTTCTTTTTATTTGTGTCTGTGTATGGTAAAAAACATACAGACTAGCCTATCTCAGTATGGATTCAAAACTGTACTGAACTGCCCTTTATGCCATGGAATAAAGTTTATTTATTCCATGATAGGTCTTGATCTTGATGATTGAAACTCTGTAGAGCAAAGCAAAAACATGAAGCAATGATATCCACTTTGTAGGAACTGCCTCAACTACAGAATAGAGACAGAGTCCATCACACTCTGCCTCCAACCACAGAAGACTGAATTATTTATGCAGAGTGGAGATATTCAGTGCAATCATGTGCGAGAGATTCTGTAATGATCTATTTTTCAGAGAGGACCTGGTTTAAGGTCTTGGCTATAATTGAGCACAGATGAATTTTGAACTTCTCATGTGAGTGAGTAATCCAATGTTAAGTCTTTTGTCTTTTGTCTTTGGTTCCAGAGACCTTTTTCTCTCCTATTTTTTTTCTTCCCCTCCTCCAGTATCCTGGACAATAAGAATTATTTTGACAAAATTTCCAATGAAATTGGTATATTCATAAGAAAAATTTCTATTTTGACAAAGGCTGCATTCTTTTGACTACAGATTTTAAATCCCAAAATTCCTGATCTCTCCTATCAATGTGAAGAATGTTTTGCAGATAGTTATAAGAGTAACAGAGAAAATATGTTTGAGAGCACACAACAGTGATTAAGTCACAAACCCACTATATTAAAAGTGTTGCTACTTTCAATATGGATACACACTGTCACAATGTAGTGGACATTAAACAAAAACACGCAATTCCTTGAATGTGTTTTTTTTTGCTCCAGTCCTTCATATTTTGGCTAAAAAGTGGTCTTTGTGCTAGCAGTTCCAAAAGGCTACAGTAACCTTTCTTCAGGCTCTTTCTAGAAATCAAAGATAGCACTGAACTTTGGGAGCCCCTGTTTCAGAGAACACAAGCCATGAGGCAAGTTGAGACTGAACTCAGCTGGTGTGTCACAGAGCTAATATGTTTCGTCAGGACTGCGTTACTTCTGCTTTTTGAATGAATAACACAAATCAAATATCTTCTTTCAGTTTCTATTTTCACTGAAAATCCAAGCATTTTTATATGGCACTACAAACAATTTGGTGTTGAAAGGTTTTCCCTTGAGGGAAATACAATCTTCCAAAAAGACTGTCACATGGCTTCTCTGAAAGACATTTTATATTTGCCTGCAGAGCACTTTGGATGACAGAATTAAGTAGACAGTTCTACAGAAAAAGACAGAGAAAATAAACTTCTCTGCCACATTCACTCCAAGACAACAAACATTGTGAGTTGCCGTGAACAAGAATTTCTTCCATGACTAGACAAACTATGAAATGCTTAATCTTTCCATTGCTGTTTAAGGCACAGAAAAGCCTCTCATTAAAATGAAAAAAAAAAAAAAAAAACGTTGTTCTTGATCACTTTCTGCCTCTTACAAAAATTAGCAGGCCAATGATATATTTGTTTAAAGTAATTAACACCTAATTCCTAGAGGCTGATATATAATTTGATTTGCAATCTATTTATTGAAAGTAGGAGTCTTTCTGAGAACTAAGAGATGAGATTAATGGAAAGTTAGTCCAGAGCAATGATTATGACAGAATATAATTTATAAAGACTTTCTGGTAATGGAAACAGTATTTCACTTGGCTGTGATTTCACATTTTTTGTCCTTTTCTCTTATTTTCCGCAGAACTGGATGCACTGTGCCTTTCAGCTGAGATGGCCCACCTACACAATTTAAACAAAAGATTTTTAAAATAATGTCTACAAAGACATTACAGTGAAATTTCTCAGAAGCGAATTCTTTAGAGCTCATTTTGAATAGAATTTTGAACCTGAAACTCCTAAAGCCAAATTCATCCCACCTCAGGTAAAGCCAGGACTACTTAAATTAAATGTGGATTACATCAGGTGGCATAAGAAATCAATTGGTCTTTATGCTTGTATATAGGTAGTCAAGGAGGAAAGTACAATATTTTTAAAGTTAAGAAATGCAGATTCCAAAAATGAAATAACATAGAGGTATTATTATTGCATTACAAATCTATTTTAGAAATAGATTTGTATATTTAAGAAAAAGTTGAGAAGGCTGAATTGAAATATTCTGTTTCAGGCAGAATGATACAAAATGTATGAGAAACAAAGGCTAATTGCTGGGTTTCAGAAAATATTATGTCCTACATTTTCAGTAGACCAGGAAGTAGAGCAATAATTGAGCCATTAAAAATCACAGTAGACTACAGGGAAGACAAAGAGACATCATGATTAGTTGTTATCTTCAGGAGCTATAAAACAGACTACATTTTCAGCTACATTAGGAGTAACATAGCATAGTAATCTAGATGATTATTAGTATTTTAAAGATAAAAAATTCTGGAAAGTAAGTTTAAAAAAAAAAACCTTTTTCAAGTAAATGGTCTAGTTTTTCATTTTCAAGGTGATGAGGACTTCAATCAATACAGTAATTAATCTTAAAACTTCACATATAATCTGAGCATTTCAGAACATGACTGTAGATCAGTTAATACATTGGTAAAATCTTCACCCCCCTCAGAATTTCTTAAAGAATTGAGATCTCCAAATTTCTAAATACAGTGCCAAATTAGAGTAAACCATTTATAGCAAGCTGTTAAGGAATGCCTCATGTAATTTGAACAGAGGGGGTATCAATTCCTTTTTAAATATTACTCTGTGTTTTCTGTAGCAATAATCATTCTGCCATCATACAGAAACAGCATAAATGCAATATATGACAGCAGGTCTTTTTGTTTGGAGTTGGATAAGGGAAAGGATTTAATAGGAACATCTTGATGATACAAGCCTATCCTTCTGTGTGTTTGCCCTCTCCAGACAAATAAACAAATTACAAAAATCTACAGGGAATAAAAAAATCTTCATGTTTTCAAGAGAAAATGTCAAAATGGCAGACAAGACAGCTTGCAGTTTACTAACATAAACCAATTACTACAGGACACAGTAGCGTTACATGTATGGCTGCTCAGACAGGGGAAAGCAGTATCCGAGAGTTCTTTGCTACCACGTTCTTTCTCTTGAAGGGCAATTTATTGTTCCCCAGACTTTGTGAACTACTGTGAAACTGCAAATAAACCAAAAAATAGTGAAATAAAAAAAAAAAAAAGAAGGAAGTCAGAGGCAAATAAACTGAGCCCTGCCCCAGTCACCTATCAGCACGGTCCCTTGCACTGCTCTTGGCAGCAATCTGACAACAATTTATCCCCACAATGTATGTCTTTATTACTCTTTCTCCACTTCCTGGGAAGAGTGCACTAATATTTTAAAAATAATTTTGTATAATGATTGGTGGAACATTTTGCCTCATATCAAGTATGGTCTAAAACCTTTGTTTCCATACTGTTCACTGTTCATCATCTTCTGATCATGTGGCACCTTCAGAAAACAAATTAAAAAAGCAAGGCAAAAAGCAAAAGTATATTGAATTTTGCAGTATATTTCAAATATTATAAGAAAGCAGAAAGTGAAGGCAGATAAAGTTATCTCAGTAACAGTAACACAGCTCTATGTATCTTTGCTGTTATTTATTCTTCAGAGAAGACAATCCTATCAGTTTGAAAAGAGCCGCAGAATGGAAGCACTGTCTTTGCCTCCTACTAGCGCGTAACAGCTTAACAGACCAGCTCACTTGCGACTTCCTAGCCCTGCTACCAACCTGATACACAACGTAGGGCACATAATTTCCCTGTTCTGTGTCTGGTTTTCTCTTTCTTGTTTATCTTTGTCATCTTGGTTCAGTCTTTGAAGCAAGTTTTTTTCTGAAATATATATTCATACAGCATCTCAGACAGTGAAGTCCAAAATTCAATGGGGACTTCTACTCTTTGACCAGTAATTATACAAGTACATTGCATGCAGTACAGTTTCCTTTACTTCAGAGAGCAAAAAGCTTTGTCAGTAGGAAACAAACAGTAAATTCCTTGTATCTTCACTCTAATACGGCACTGACATTGTTTCACTTGGGATTCTCATTGACAAATCAGGAAAAGACTACAGGATCTACAAAATACAAAGAAAAAATGAATTAACTGTGTTTACATGTCTCAAAGAAGGCAGTTCTGTTGGAAGACAGTAACAATTTCCAGAAACACAGAAATCTGAATCATAATAATTCATTCTCTATTGTGAGTGTAGACAGAACAGGAAGAATTGGGTTTAAATTACGGTAAGAACAATTAAGATATTGGAAAACCTTTCTGTACAGAAGGTACTCAAAAGCTGATTGAGGAGACTGTGAATTTAAAAATGATTAGGTGAGCATTTCCTAGCACATACATTTAGCGCTCTCTCTTGGATCATGGAAAGGTCTAGATAACTTCAATTCCCTTGCAGCCTTATTTTACATGATTCTGTAATCTATTCGTTATTTTCTGTTATTTTGAACAAGAATGTCTCAGAAAAGCCATATTCGTTATTTTCCAATTTTCTGATGTATTTCAAAATTCACATATTCTGGAAACTCATATGCATTCTAGGACACAGAGCAGATGAGCAGATAATGGAATTAAATGTGAGGTTTAATTATTATCACTTTGTTAACTCCAAAAGAATAAGAAATTGACTGCCTAGGTAGTAGGTAGAATTAAAACCCCTGCAAATAAATAAAAGATTATTGTGCTTTTTTTCTCTTTTTAAGCTGTACACTTCTAGAGCTATATAAATTTCCAAGGTATTCCTCTTCCAAATGCTTCCCTAGCATGCTCCAATGACATTTTTAAACAGTGATAAATATGTGGATTTAAGTAAATTAAGTTAACAATACTAGAAACTTGTATAGTACTTTTCCACACCAATTTTGAAGTGCGAAGACCAGCTATTGCTGTTTTGCAGAAACAGTTTTAAATAAAAAATAGTATTTTTAAAATTGCAGACATCAAAGTAATAGTTAGAACTGTTCCTCCATTGTTTTCAAACAAACAAACAAAACTTTTGAAATAAAATCAAGCCTTTTTAGTTTCATATGTAAAGAAAGATCTGAAATAGCCATCTTTTTCCACCTAAAAAGTCTATGTGAAACACGGCTTAGGATGATAGCTTAACTATTTAACTTAATTCCTGTAAACACTATAATGGATCTCTCAATGGTAATCTAATTCACCCAAATTAGACATCTGTCCTTCCCTGCTGATTGTGCATGGAACCAACAGAAACTGCTAGATGCTCTCATTAATTTAGGAACCAACCTGCCTAATCCTAGCTTGAGACTGTTGCCCACCAGAGAACGGCTGGCTTTCAAAAGACCTGAAAGCTTTTCTGTGGCTGGTTATTGTGAGCATTGAAAACTAAGTATGAAGTTACACTATCTTAAATTCTGCATTATGACTTTGCTCCAAGGAAGGAGAGGATAAGCTTTGACAAAAGAAAAAAAAAATTATTAAAGGCAAATGTTTGGACTAAGCTGTAATTTCCTAATACGCTTTCTGCAAGGACAGAGACCTGGGTACAACATAGAATCTTTGCAGCTGATGTATTTTGAAGGATTTTTTTCTACTGGAATAGTTCTTCTGTGCATGAAAAAATAAAGACTATGTATATATTACTTCTTAAACACTCATTACTGAATTACATTTTGAAAATCTGTGAGGATGTAGAAAATGAGTATTTTTTTCTAGTCTTATATACAGGAAAATGAAAAAGGGAAATTATGCTATGTTTTCCAAAGTAATAGGATTAAGACTCAAAAGTTCTTGGTTTTGGTATCTGTGATGAGATTATTCTCTCTTTACTGATAAATTTAACTTCATTTGAAGAAAAAACCAACAGTGATGCTATTTATAACTAGTAATTTTAACATAAAACTAATTTATTCAAATCTTTATTGGACGATAGTATCTATGAAACAAATGGTAGTAAAACCTGCTGCAGTCAGGTCTGACATAAAGCAGTTTGGTCTGCTTCATAGGGCTCCTCCATTTTACAGTATTGATTACTGTTACCGTCTTTCAACACATCTGCTTTGCAAGACTTTGGAGCACAGAACATATGGAGTGCAAAAATACGCAGTTAGTTAGAAAAAGATTTAATGAAAATATGAGAACCATTCTGCCATATTTTACTGTGCAAATTACAGATTCTTGGTTTTGTTTTCAAAATCAGTAAGGAAGTTGGCATTTTCAACATCACTACTTTGTTGGTAAGTGGCAATTAAACCATTTTACATACCACCTGAATCACAGACCATTTGTTCGTGAGTGCTCAGTTAAGTCTCCTGTTGGTCAATCACATTGTAAAGATCAGGTGTAAAACTGCAGTGACAACGATTTCCCACCTGTTCCTTTTACAGCAACATAAGTGTATGATTAGGTTAAATCTCCAGTAGAAAAGGGGTAAAAATGCTAATGATGCCAATGGATTGCAATCATATCTTCAGCTAAAGAAAGGCCTGTGGCTGCACTGCCTTGGAAAAATTAATTCTCTGACCACATTTATTCAGCGCAAGGAGAATGTGTGTTTTAAGATAATTATATTTCTTAATCTTTGCCTATGCTTTTGGGTATCACTTTGCTTTGCCAGCTCATTCAGATTCTTTACTCTTCTGAACATACATTCATCAGATTCTGATTTTCTATTTTTTGCTCATGAGATCTAATTTTATTCAGTTTGAAATTTTTCAGATACATTAGAGAGTATATCACACAAACTAACTTTTTAGACTCTTAAGTTGGAAGGTTAGTCTCCTTAAGCTCCCTGGATCAGCAAAAGAGAGCTAGTTTTCTTTAGAGAGTGATTTTTATCATAATGTGCGTGCTACAGAGGATCTTAATGTACATGCTTCAAATCACCCTCTCTCTACTGACTGTACGGAGTGCCCATGCAGCCTGGCTGTCCTGGACATCTAAGTGTGGTTGTCATCTTCACCCTTTTATCTAGCCATCTCCTTGTATAGCTACTACTGTTAATTCTATTCCTGTCTTAGAAATCCTGCAATTTGTTTTCCTGGTATTGCTAGTTCATCTGTATGCTAGAGAAAGAAGGCTTAAACAAGCTCATCTAAACTGAGACCAGTCTAACAGCCTGTTGATACTAAAAGGGTCGGTCCACCTTTGCCAGCTGCTAGCCATGCAGTTCTTCATTGTGTTGGACTCAATACAAGTCACACTTCAGACTTTTGCTATCTTACCTTCCCATTGGATTGGCAAACTGAATGGCTCACTGAGAGAGCAAGCATGATTTATGCACAGGAAGGTGCAGGAATACACGACTCAAAGTTGGGCAAGCAGAACTACTTAGAGGCAATAAGCTGTTAAATCATTTCAGCCTATTTTGTTTGCCTGCCCTAGTAAATACAAATGATCAGTGTGTTTAACAATTTTATTATGATAAATTAATTTATCAGTTTTAACAACAAAGATGTGAAAAAGGGAAGCCTACATTTAAACTCAAAATAGAAAATATGCTTCCTAAAATCTTGGAATTTTGAAACCTCATATCCTGTTAGTCCACGTGAGAAAAGTTCAGAAAGTTGCAGACTAGAATGAGGTCTTTGTACTTGCCTGGCATCTCTGCATTCCTACTTACAGCTCTAAGACACTGTCTCCTAGGGGTTCCTTCCTCAATCTCCCTTCATCCCCCATAGTCTATAGCATGCTCAGTTCCTGGGCCTGGTTCTGTAGCATGTCAACCATAGCTGGTTGACTGGCCAAACAGAGAGGCAAAATTTGGCTCACATTAAATAAGGGACAGTAATTAGGTGGGTTTTTTTCCCTCCACCACTCACCAATTTTCACAACACATAGAAACTCAGTATCTTTTTATATCCTTAACACTGTACTGGGTCTGGCTGAGCTGGAGTAACCCTCTTCATAGCAGCCCGCATGGTGCTGTGTTTTGGATTTGAATGTGTTTGAAACTGTTCAGTGGATTCAAAGTTATTGATGTGGAGACCAACAGAAAAAGTCTTGTTCTTAAGGAAAAAACCTACAATAAGCATCTCCACAGCTAATATGAACAAATTCACACAAATTCCAGTCCTCTAAACACATGCAAAGAAATAAAATAAAACTTTAATTATGTATTTGCAATTTTAGAGAGACGGAGAGCTAGAAGAATAACAATAAATAAAAATTCTACACCTCTGCCAGTTCCTTTCCTAATGTACTAAGGATTTTATCTAACACTTTCAGATTCAAAGAACAAAATTCTATTTTTGTGTGTTACGTTTGCATTTTTATAGCATCTGAAGCTGCACTTGCCAACCATCTTGAGCTAACATTATTTACTATTTTTGTAAGAGTCTTTCTTTACTTCAGAAAAGAAAACAAAACTGATAACGCACTTTTTCTTTATAATAAAGTTCCGAAACAACATCACTGCAGTTTTAGAAGTTAAAGCATTTTTCCTATAAGTAATCAAAATTCTAACCAGGTTCTTGAAGCCAACAGTTTCTCAAATATGGTTTTACTGTTTTGGCATTTGTGTTAGAAGTTATACAGTCTCACACTGTGTTGACTGGTATTATAAGGCAATTGGCAAATACCTGTAGTATGACAAAACACCCTCATTTTGTTTGTAAATAATCATCTGTACCTTGACAAATGTTTAATAGAATTAACAAATCACTGGAATGATTCACAGAAGACCAAAAAGTCCAGATGTGCCAAGATATGCATGCAAGTTAATATTATTCAAGCATATCACTAAGAGAGAACAAGCCAGCCAGGAAGTTTTTATCAGGTGTATGCCTTTTTAGCAATAACATGATCAACACTAGCAGCTGTGTTTAAATATCAATTACAAATGATTGACAGTGTTAAAAAGACCTGTTTCTCCATATAAATGGAGAAAAAGTATGCACACAGTATGCACAATGGAAATCCAAATTACATGTTACTATTTCACCTACATGTGCTCCAGCATCTGTATACAAGCAAGTCACTCTGCGTTCTTTTTTTCTGCCTGAGTTTGCTAATTAATGTAATAGGGGAATCCTAGACT
Source organism: Calonectris borealis (assembly GCF_964195595.1). Lineage (NCBI taxonomy): Eukaryota > Metazoa > Chordata > Aves > Procellariiformes > Procellariidae > Calonectris > Calonectris borealis. The sequence continues at coordinate 25,534,543 of NC_134314.1, forward strand.
GGTATGTCAGGAATTCAGTTGAAATCACTATCATACTTGCAAGCCATAATCATAAAGCAATGAATAAAACTAGTGCTATCTTCATATACATAATAATTTGAACTTTCAATTTTGAGCAATCCAAAGAATTCCTGCACTTTAATCTTCCATTCCAATATTATTTTCTATACAAATGACAACTGATGTAATCATTGAAAAGTATACTGGTTTAGTTTTTAATCTTGTCAGGAGTAAAATCTAAGTAATGTTACAATTTTTTGAATAAAGAACAGGGAACATTTTTCTGTGACAAAAAGGTACCGTAAGTTTTCAGCACCCTGTTTAATTCTTGATGCACACTGGAGTCCCTCTTGTTTGTGAAGCAAAGCTTCAGTAGAATCCAAGTGTTCAAATTCAAGATCTGTAAATGCCATACTGTGCTGTTTTAGCTAAAATAAGCACATCTTTTAACACATATTGCATCATTCATCACTCTCCTTTCATCTCAACACTAAACTGAGAATGCATGGTTTGTTTTGGAAAAAGAAAAACCCAAAGAAATACATGAAATTTTTGACCAATTCCCAATGTGCAAGTTTCATAGAGTTATTCTGAATGCACAAGCCTTAAAAACAGAAATTTAAACAAAATTTCCATAATATTCACTTCTATGTTTCTGTTCTTATTATGAATAAAACAGCATAATAACAACTTCCAGAATTAGTTCATTATAAATACTTTATATAAAGACCTAAATGTGAATGAGACTATATTTAACTAGAAATAATTGAATCATTGCTTCCTCTTGTCATACTGGTTAATAACATGAAAGGCTCCAAAATATGAAATCAGCTCCACAGAACTTGCATTTTAACAGGTGTATTCCATGATCCATCTGTTACAAAAGTTATTCAGCTATAGCAACTAAAGGCATATGCTGTCACTTTTACAAAAATTTCATTCAGTCAAGATGCTATTCTTCCTCTCTTTTTACACACATACGCACCCCTCCTGAAATAAGCTGTGACAAAGCAGTAAGTGAACCAGGATTTTCAGCAAATGTTTCTGCAGTTTTTTCTTAAACCAAGCACCCCCGTGCTGACAAACAGTAATTTCTGGAGGAGGGCTTTACTACCACAGACACTAGAACCCGGGACTTCTCCAGCAAGAGAACCCAAAACTGAGACTGACCACAGAAATGTGTTTATAACCATGCAGAACCTACTCTGTCTCTCTCCTGAGAGAGTGTGCAGCATTAGTGTGCTGCAATGATTAGTGCAGAGTCTCCTCTGAATCCCTCTCGCATTCTCTCTCACCTCTGAGCACTAGCCTCTTAAGTCTGCTGTTCTCAAGTCTCCCACTCTGTACTTGCGCTGCACATCTCTTTGTTTCTTGCTTTTGTTCTCCCTTATTCTCAGCCCACCCTGCCCTATATTCCAGAAACTTCCTTGCTGAATGTGCAGTTACTGTGAGGAGAGGCATGGTCTTGTGGGGACGCCGCAAATATGAGATGCTCTCTACTCTTCCACAGTCTTTAAATGGAATATATACATATATATATTCCATGTATATATATGTAGATACATAATATACAATGTGTATACATTACACATAAATCAGATACCAAATGACCTGTAGAATGAGACAGGAGAATATTTGCTAGACAAACTAATGAATTTTAAATAAAATCTAAACAGTCTAGTGAAGTTTTAAGAATGTTTAAAACCAGTGACATTTATAGAGCATGAAAACTATAACTTGCTTCAGTTACTTTGGCTTGCTAAGCTTCCCTTAGTCTCTACTTACCCCTTTAACCATTATAAAAATGGTCTTAATAAGGTAGACTGGAACAGACAAAAAATACCTGCAAACAGCTACTAGAAACATTAGTGTAAGAGTGCCAAAAAAATATGGAAAATGTACTATATAGTGTACATCTCATTAGCAAATCCAATAGCTTTTCTCTCAACAAACTACACCTACATACCAAATAATGATCTATTTCTCAAAAGGAGGGAAAAATATTTTAATGTGTTATTACCCCATATTTTGAACTTTTCTTTCCTACTAATGTCCTTCCTCTGATTATGCTTTTTGTTCCATTATTTATCTTAATAGCCAGCTGTTGAAAAGCTGACATAAAACCTGGGTTGCTCTCACAGACTTCAAGACTTCAAAGCGCTACTTGGGAATGGATCCAGACTCAGTTTGTCTACTCCCATTGAAAAAATACCTAGGTAGCAATTTTGTATAAAAACACTCTGTTTTTCTGTTGGTGATGGAAACCCACTTGTATACACAGTACCAGAGTTTACACCTGGGCTTACATGACTGTATTTTTTAAGACATTAAATAAATATATATTAATTAAACATTATGATTGTGTGTTTCAGTGAAAAAAAAAAACACCCCAAAACTTTAAGGCATTAAAACTTAAGAGATTTCCATAAAGTCAATATCCAAACTAAAAATATATCATAGATCATCATGAATATAGAACTTGACCACAAAATATAGCACTTCCTTAACTATTTGTGCATGCAAATATCTGTTTGGTAAATAAAACTCACAGTTACTGTGAATCTAAATTAGTGAGAACAATAATTTTGCACAGTCCTGGACGGCTAATGTTTTCAAAATTAGCATGAATATCTATATTAATGTATTAAATGCAAGTATCACTATTAAATAAAAAAAAAACAAAACAATTTACAAACAAAAAGTACATTTTAAATGTACCTATTGTATTAGAAGAAAGACTTTTTCAATAATTTTGACAATTAATTGCAAAGATAGAAATAAGTATCTTTTTAGGAAAACTGAAATTTTTCCATTTTCCCACAGATTACTATTCTGTAAAAGTTATCATTTACTATCCACAGAGTAGAGCTATACTTTACAAATGTGTAACAAAAAGCTATCCGCATATATTTCACCAATATATAGCAGTAATTGGCAGTGTGGCTGGAGTGTGGCCAGATGCCAATGTCTTGAGTTATTTGATACCTTAAAGATACTATGACATGAAAATAGTGCAGGTAATGAAAGAAAGCAGGGAATATAGAGTAAATAAATAGGTAATAAGACTTAGCCTGATGCTTTATATTCTTAGGCAGTGGAAATAGTCCCGTTTTCTTTCCAGGGTAACATAGTACTTGTTTATCTTTAATGGTTGTAGGCACTTAACTGGAATGTCAAAGTCATCCTAGGCACTTTTTTGATCACAAGAGGGGAAAAAAGGACCTTCAGAACATGATTCGGGTGTTAGGATTGAGTGATTCTCTGTATTTTTCCATCAACTATGAAAACAGTCTACAGCAACTATGTTCCTGCCTTAGCCATTTCGGTTTTGTGCCTGTGGGATGAACATAGTTGTATCTACGCTAAACACATAAATAAATGTTAATGTTTTTAGCTTCTGCAGGCCTGCCATGGCATATGCATCTTCTTGATCTTCAAAAGAATAAAATGAAAGTAAGTTAAAACATTCCTCAGGGAAAGCACAGGGGTTGTAGAAATGTCAATAAAAAACTAATTTGGTCTACAGAATTTTTATTACAAGTCACCCTTCACAAAATGTCCTGAAAACAAAGAAAAAAAAAGTTTCCCTGCATATAAATAGCAAAGTATGGAACCCCATTTATACTCACAGATGCATACAAGGTTACTCAAAGTGAAGATACACAGGGCTCTCTTAACCTGTATCAGCATGTTGTGCTCCCAATTCAACAGATGTCTCCTGTGAGCTCAGCATCATTGAATGCATCTCAAAGGCACAACAGGGGTCTCTGTGCAGACAACTGACCAATCTTTTCTCAAAATAGCCTGAGAAACAGAAGCAGTATGCTGACAGCAGCATCACTGGCATATCAGCTATCGCACTCTGTTAACTCAGTGACACTATTTCCAAAAGGAGAGCTACTTCACTCATTCTTCTTTGCTGTCTGCCAACTGTCTGGAGAGCTCGCACCACCAACAAACTCCTTTTTCTTTTTTTTTTTTCTTTTTTTTTTCAGAAAAAATGCCAAAAATTCCTTTGCTCTTTTTCCACAATACTAAATTAGTCCACTGCTTGTATGTTTATGGGTGTTCTGCACACTGAAGTCTGTTTTTCATGGTTTCATTACAACCCTCAATCTCACCATTACTTGTGAAAAAAAACTGAATTGTTTTGTTTTTCCAGACAAAAATTCAAAATGGCCAGGTGTAATGTTTTTCATCTCATTATCGCAGCATACCTCATCTTCAATATTGAAACAGCTACAGAGTTTCTGAACTCCTTTGATTTTTTATGCTGTAAAAGCTAATTATTATTATTACCAATTCTATAGAAAACAAGCAACAAATGATAAGTTTCAATCATTACTGTCCTCATCTAACCCATAAGTTCTGGTAAACCTGAATATTTTCTTAATATTAGTGTTATTTATTAAAAATCTGATGTTATTCTTTATAGTTGCATAAAGCTGCTACAGTATCACTAAAAGGTAAATATCCAAAAGCTGTATCTCATAAAATGATAAAAAGCATGTCTCCAAATTACAGCAAACGACATCACTGCAGTCTACAGATGGAAAAAATGCAGATGAATGACTAAGGGGAAAAAAAAAAAGGATAGAAGAAAATGTGAAGTACTGATTTACAACCTGTTAGGAAACGATAATGAATGCTGGCACAATCCATGAACAGGACATTCCAGACTCATTGTGAAGACTTATTTCAGGGGACCCTGCCAACAAAAACAAGTAATGCAGGCCTCAGCAATCTCTAGACTTCTTCCAATAAAGAGACATAATCAGTCAACGATATTATATTTCTGAGGGGTTTGTTCCTCTTTTCTAATAAATTCTATTAACAAAGTCATTCTTCGGTTATCTGTTAAATCAAGACAGGAAAATGCATAGTACCAAAAATCTTCTTCATGAAAGATAGAACAGTAGACGGGAAAAGGCAATTTCTCAGGAAAGAGAGATGGCATGCTGGATTGCTGGGTTTGGACAACAGAACAGCTTTACCAAAAGTGCTTTTGTCTCTTGTAACGCATATGCTGCAGTTAACAAACCATAATTCAGAAATGCAAACACATAAATTGCTGGTTACGATAAAACAGTAGATTTCCTTGTTACATTACCATATAATATGAAACTGAATTCTAGACCGTGGCTTGCAAAAAAACAATTTCCCCCAAATTACAATGTTTTAACTACCAGCTAAATCCTGAGAACTCCTTATTTTTATTTTACCTGAAGTGTAATACAGAGTTTGTGTTCATGCAACATATAATGAAATACATTCAATTCTACTTCGTAGTTTCATTACCGCACTCTATTTTGACGTGAGTTAAAACAAAAAGAAAATGAGAAGAAGAGAAACCTGAATCTTCTAACATGTATGAGCTCTCTTTTTTATTTAAAGTCTGTGGAAGAACTATTTATTCTTTTATATTGTAGCTTAATTTCCATAGCAACACAATGTGATCGATACTGAATTAAAGAGGAAATCCCTCCGGAAGGGTTCAGCTCTCTTGGGTGTCTGGTCTACCATCTTCATTTATTGTAGCTTTGGCCATGCTTCACACCAACTGCTGTGTAATCCTCAAATAAACCTGCTAAAAATATACCTGAAAAATGCTGAAAAGGATATCTCCACAGCCCCTAACTATATCTATGCCTCTAATTATTGCTAAAGAGATTTCTGAAGAAAGAAACTTTTCTCTGATTATATACTATATTGGCTAGAAAGATCATAGAGTTCTACATTTCTCCTGGTTGCTGAGAAATACGACATTGTTCTCCCAGCCTTAATTAATGTTTCTGTGCTGAACACATACATTATAGCTTATTGCTATAAAGTCTGTGAAAATGGACAGAAACCGGGTGAATCAATACCCTTACCTTAAAAGAATTTTTAGCTACATACAAATTTGGAAATGTAGCAAATGAATTATTCGATAGCACTTTGCAAGAAGATCAATTACATATTGGATTGGACTCCCTTCTTGAACCACACCTAACATAATATGAAGTCACAACTGTTGCTAGTCAGGCTGAGTTAGCAACAGCAATAGCAAATATGGGATCTTAAAGGTAGAAGAAGCACTGCTCAAGTGATTCAATGGCTACAGGTGAAACCTTTAAACACTGATTATTGAAAATTGCAAGACTGCAAATAGAGAACCAAAACCTCAGTAAATTCAATATAAACAGAAAAAATAATGCTACTTCTGTGCATCTATGCAACACATTACAAGTTATATCATATGTTATCCAAAAGAAGCTCAATTCAAACATTTCAGGAATACTGGGTGTTTTGCTACGATTTGTCATTATACACCAGCTAAGTAACAAATAACTGTGCCAGATATTACTTACTGCTTTAAATTGGGATAGAAATGGTTCCAAGATGTCATGGAGGAAATGATATGTAGTGTTGATGAGAACAAGCTGATATTGTTAACCATCAGCTAAGTCACCTCTATGGACATCTGTTTATTTGCAGTGCTTTACAGTAGTGATTTTTAAACTGTAAGTTATAGAGCACAGAGCTCTATAGCTATTGATTACTTCAAAGATTCCATAAGACATCATGGGGAAAACCACACTGAGTAAATGAAATTTATATATGCTAAAAAGCACATGCAATAAATACAAAATTTCTAAAAGCAACCTTAGGTCCAATAAGATACATTTAGTCGTTTAATATTTTCTGCAAATAAAAAGAGGAAAAAGTTACATCCAGAAGTGTAGCCTTTCTTGAACTTAAATTATTTATAAAAAGACACTCAACTCTTACAAAAATTCCACTACCAAAAGGAACTTTAAGTTTCATGGATGTTTGACACGTTTATTTTAAATAGTAAACATTTTATGCCCCAAATCTAAATAGTCTCAAATTGAGCACTTATGTAGTTTGATCCTGTGTTAAAATCACTATGATAGCCAGTATCTCCCAATATGGATTGAGACCAACCCTTGGAAAACCACTACATTTATGTCAATAACATTTTGAGGACTGAAGAAAGAACTCTCTCGCTGTTCAGAAGTTCTTGCTTGTGAATGAACTAAAGAAAAAATGGAAATTTATGTTCTGGCAGAAAACTCAGACAATGACTGTGAATGTGAAATGACAAAATAATCATAGAGTGATAGAATAATCTAGGTTAGCAGGAACCTCTGAAGGTCATCCAGTCCTACTCCCTACTAAAAGTAGGTCTATTTAGATCAGGTTGCCAGGGCTGTGTCCAGTACAGTCTTTAACATCTCCAAAGATGGACAACCTCTCTGGGCAACTTGTTGCAGCATTTGACTGCTCTCATGATAATTTTTTTTTTTTGTTTTATCTGATTGGAATTTCCCACATTCTGACTTATGTCTGTTGTCTCTCATCCTATTGCTGTGCACCTCCACGTAGTCTTGTTTCATCTTCTCTGTATGCTCCAATTAGGTAGCTGTAGACAGCAATAAGGTCTCCCATTTGCCTTCTCTTCTTAAAGCTCAACAGGCCCAGCCTTCTCAGCCTCTCCTTGTACATCAAGTGTTCCCCCCCATCTTCTGCAGAGCTTCTTCCTAGACAGTCAGCCCCCTGCCAATACTGTTGAATAAGGTTGTTCCATCCTCGACACAAGACTTTGCATTTGCTTTTATTGTACTTCATGACATTCCTGTCAGTCCATTTCTCTAGCTAGTCCAGGTCACTCTGATGGAAGATCAACTGCTGCTACCCCAGCACCATCATTTAGATATTGTCCACAAACTTGCCAAGAGTGTACTCCATCCCTTCATCCAGATCATTAAAACAGACATTTAATTGTGTTGGTCCAGTACTGATCCCTGAGGAATGCTACTGGTTACTGGGCACCAGCTGGATTTTGCATCACAGATCACACCTCTTTCATTTCAGCAGTTTAGTCAGCTGTCCACCCACCTTACTTTTCACCTATCTAGCCTGTATCTTATCAATTTGGTAATAAAGAGACTATGTGAGACTGTGTCAAGGGCCTTACTAGTGTCAAGATATATAACATCCACCGCTCTTCCCTTGTCTACAGCGTCAGTCACCCCACAGAAAGCAATGGGGTTGGTCAGGCATGATTTACCCTTAGTGAATCTATGCTGGCTCCTTCCAGTCACCTTCTTGTTCTTCATAGGAGGACTTATTGCACAACCTTCCCAGGGACTGAGGTGAGGCTGGCAGTTTCCTTGATCCTCCTTTGTGCCCCTATTGAGGATTAAAGTGTTTTTTCCCTTTTTTCAGTCATCAGGAACCTCCCTTATTGCCATGGGCTTTTGAAGATGATAGAATGCAGTCTCACAATGACACTAGCCAGCTCCTTTAGCACCCCATCTGGTACCACAGACTTGTGTGTGTCCAGTTGGCTTAAATGACCCCTGTTACCTTCCTCTACTATAGGTACTGCCTGACTCCCACAGTCTCTGCTAGTAATCTCAGGGACCTGGGAAGCCCTGAAGGAAGGGCAAACCTTACTAGTGAAAAGTGAACCAAAAATGGCATTGAGTGACAATGCAATCATCAGGCTCACAAAGGGTGGGTTCAGAAAGGGAAAGTCCTATTTAACTGATTTGATATCCTTCTATGATAAGGTCACCTGCCCAGTGGATGAAGGGAAGGCAATAGATGTAGTTTTTCTGGATTTTAGTATGGCTTTTGATACTGTCCCTCACAGCATCCTTCTGGACAAGTTGTCCAAATGTGGGATGAGTGGGTTCATGGTGCACTGGGTGAAGAACCGGCTCAAAGGATTGTAGTGAATGGGGCTACATCTGACTGGCAAACAGTCACCAGCGGTGTTCCTCAGGGTTCAATTCTAGGGCCAGTCCTGTTCCATATATTTATCCACAATCTGGATGCATCATTAGCAAGTTTGCTGATAATAGAAAACTGGGAGGTGCTGTTGACTCCCTTGAGGGACAAAAAGCCTTGCAGAGGGATCTGGATAGATTGGAGCATTGGGCAATCATTAACGGGATGAAATTTAACAAGTCAAAATGCTGGATTCTGCACCTGGGACAGAGTAATGCTGGGCACAAGTATAAATTGGGAGAGGAGCGGCTGGAGAGCAGCCCTGCAGAAAGGGATCTGGGGGTGCTGATCGACAGCAAGCTCAATTGGAGTCAGCAGTGTGCCCTCACAGTCAAGAGGGCAAACCGCATCCCGGGGTGCATTAAACACAGTATAACCAGCCTATCAAAAGAGGGGATTATCCCGCTATATTCAGTGTTGGTGCGGCCTCACCTTGAGTACTGTGTGCCCCACAATTTAAGAAGGATGTGAAGGTCCTTGAATGCATCCAGAGGAGGGCAATGAAGTTGGTGAAAGGGCTGGAAGACATGTCCTCTGAGGAGCAGCTAAGGACTCTGGGTTTGTCTAGTTTGGAAAAAAGGAGGCCGAGGGGCAACCTCATTGCTCTCTACGGCTTCCTGAGGAAGGGACATGGAGAGGGAGGTGCTGATCTCTTCTCCCTGGGATCCAGGGGACACGTGGGAATGGTTCAAAGCTGCACCAGGGGAGGTTTAGACTGGACATTAGGAAGCATTTCTTTACCAAGAGGGTGGTCAAACACTGGAACAGGCTTCCTAGAGGGGTGGTCAATGCCCCATGCCTGTCAGTGTTTAAGAGGCAATTGGACAATGCCCTTAACAACATGCTTTAACTTTTGGTCAGCCCTGAAGTGGTCAGGGAGTTGGACTAGATGATCGTTGTAGGTCCCTTCCAACTAAAATAGTCTGTTCTATTCTTCAACCTTTTCCCTGTCACTTGTCACTAACTCCCCTGTCCCACTAAGCAAAGGACCCACACTGTCCTTAGCTTCCTTTTTGCTGCTGGTTCACTTACAGAAGCCCTTCTGGGTGCCCCTCAGGTCCCTCACCAGTTTCAACTCTAGTTGAGCTTTGGTCCTCTTGACTCCATTCTTACATGCATGAGCAATGTCTTTCCATTCCTCTCAAACAGCCTGTCCCAGCTTCCACCTACTTCATAGTTCCTTTTTGCATTAGATGTCAGTCAGGAGCTCTGTGTTTATCCATGCTGGCCTTCTGCCACACTTGCTCCTATTTCTGTGCACTGAAATGAACACTTGTTTTGCTCTGAAAGAGGTTGTATTTGATGGTCAACAGCAAGATTACTTCTCTTTATATGTGATGCAGAGACAGACTGAGAACTAGAAGGTGATGTCTGACTGTTAGTCTTTTCTACACCTACACCTATCTTCACCACATGTAAGCACAAATGATAATATAAATAGCAGTCCCATATGTTACTGGTATCACTATTGCAATTGCAGCAGAAAAATTTACAATTTGATACAGGTGCTGTGTAGTTGGTGTTGAAATGGCTTAACAATCCCAATGTCTTTGATTCTCCACATACAATATACTATAAAAAGAACTTCCTAGTTGTGATACAAACCACTTAAATAAATACTTTGTTTAGGGGACCTCAGAAAAAGCTCAGGAAAAATGTATATGCTTTATGAAAGATACGTGTCTCTGGAATCCATAATGATAACTAGGATTGAATGTTCAAGTTGGAGAAACTCTTAAGGTTTATGCTACTCACACTAAGACATTGATGACTCAGGTACTGTTATTACACATTTTCTGTTTACATGATTCAGCACAGGAAAAAAAAAGTGATTGAGGTTTGTGAGTTAACTTGATCACAAAATACGTGACTGTCATGCTATTATTCTGATAGATTACTTCATTAAATGGCCAAAAACAGGATTTACATCACAAGTCACATCTACTGCTGTATTCTCCTTCCCCTCTACTGTTTTTGTCAGAAATAAAACCACACAAAAATTAGTATCCAATTATAGACCCTAATTTACTTCCTTCAAATTTGAAACTTTTCTGAGAAAAAAGAATCTGACACAAGAGATCACCAGAGTACCACCCTAAAGTCAATAAAGAAATCAATTGCTTCAATAGAATAATTCTCTTTGAAAAACAATTCACACCCTGCTCATCCGGAGGGAAAATATTAGATAAACTCACTGTGAACTTTTTATAAATTTACAGAGGTATGAAGTTGTACAAAGAAGAACATTTCCACAAGCAACTTGCTCATAATTCTTCACCTTTTCTTCTTTAGTTCAAAACTAATGACAAAAGCTAAGTCTGATCTGTGTTCTGCCAAATTCAAATGACCCCCTCTTGGGCATACAACATTACCATGTACTTAAGAGAAACAAGTTTTAGTATGAAAAGCGTCACAGTGGGGAGCGATGTTTTCTGCCAAGTGCTGATTTTGCAATACTGATGCAAGACAGAAGAGCGCATTGTTTATATGAAATGATCTCTGCATTAGCCTTCATTTCTTTTGTCTTGTGAAAACATAGGAATGCTTTGTCTCTAGTTTCTTTACACACATGGCAAGTACTTGTATCACCACTCAGATCTGGCTGCATAGCAACCCTTTACAACTTACTGGACTTGAAAAGGATCAGAGGAAAGAAGACAGGCATAACTGCTAGCATCACAACTTTTAGAGCTATTGGAATGCTTCTGACAACTCATCAGTGTTTCTTAAAAGAAACAAATTCAGGGTATAATCTAATCTCTCACACAGTATTAGTCCTATCTACTTTTCAGCAACCTTTCCAATCTCTCTATGCAAAATTAGCTGATTTAAGATTCAGTGTTATGGAGATTAACGGCAGCTTTAATTTCTGTTCAAAGTGAACCTCAAAAATCCAGTGACACAACCTGTATTTTTCTGTCAAAGCTTTGAAATTAAATAAGATTTAATGCCTCTTTCAGATCTGTTAAAGAATAAATATAATAATTCAGAGTTTTGTCTGAGGTCAAGTGCTAATCATGGCAAGCAGAAATGCAAGACCAGAAGACACAGTTTTGTACTCTCTGAAAGACAAACAAGAAACTCCTCATGAAACAACGGTGACTTTTTTTATTCTAGAAAGTCACCAGCAGGTCATCTGTGTTAATTATGACACTGACAAGAAAAAAATATTTTGTCATTCACATTTGAATTACATTTGAACAAACAGGAATCTTCAAAATTACAGAACTACAAGCATATTTTTCAGATTCAGGATTCCTGAAGAGTGGGAGGTACATTACTTCAATTGAAGAAAAATCATGTCTTCTTCTGTTCAGCTTCACAGAGCACTAATAGGGAAATATGAAGAATCTTTTTAATGACCATCATTCCACGAACTGTAATGGTAGTGTATAGTTACCTTTCTTTAGCAGGTAGACTGTTCTATGAAGTGAGGTCCAGTTGTCAGTGGGAACCTTGGAAGACTTGCACTCAGTACTGATTTATTTATTTTCATATAGACATTGTTATGATATAATTAAAGCACTTGGAGTTAAATTAATAACATGATAAATAAATTTTGGGATGAAGAAAAATATCAGTGGAAGTGATCCTGGAAGAATCTCTTGCAAGAGCAATATTTACACTAAGGTAGCGATAGAATATTTTACATGTGGCATCACAAGACTATGACAACATGACCTTTATTCTTCCATGCTTCAAACTCACTGATTTGCCTATGAGACTTAAGCATATGGGAGAGACAAATTTCAACCTTTACTCAATATTTCAGTTAGCTTATTAGTATTATAGAAAATATTAATCATGTCCTTAATAACAATATTATAACTGCAAGGTTTGCCTGGTAGGTATAGCACGTAAAAGAAATTTCATGAGCAAATACGCAGTCAAAAATTCTCCCATCTCCAAGTAAGAACCACAGATAACCAAGAAAAAATATACTAAAATTGGAATTAAAAAAAGAATAAAAAAAGAGTAAGGAAAAAAAAAGAATAAAAAAGAAGACAAAAATAAGACAGTGTAAATTTCTATTAAATCACCTGAAGAAAAACTGAGTGGGTTGAAGTATGTACACAATATGAACTAATCCAATAAAAAAAAAAACTGCTAAACTGTGACCAGGACCATAATAGATATTGCATTAGTGAGGCTTTGTGGTTTATTATGTTGTTGTCAGAATCCCTTCAGTGTATAAAATGGGCACTTTGCTAATCCACATATTTATAACTCACAAAACACTCTTAAAGGCTCTGCATTTGTCAACACAGATTTAAGAGCAATGTTGTAGTGAGGTCTCAGGTTGACTTAATTACATTTGCAAAGTATACCACACTGTAATACTGCATAATATCCTAGTAGATGTAACTTATTAAAAGCTAGGGATGATCAGGCTCTACTTAGAGCCAGTTCCAACAACAGGATTTAAAATTTAGTTATAACAAGCCAGACAAATGAGTAGTTTTTCAACAGATTTTTATTTGGAAGCTGAACTCTGAAATCCAGACTTAACGTATGCACTACTGCTGTTCAGTGAGAGCTGGATCAAACTCATTTTACAGCCACCTTCAAAAAAATGGCTTGGTTTTATTACTGCAAGGCCACTGGTACCCTGCAGCAACTGTAATCTTCAGCCATATGTTAAGACACCTAAATATCCTATACAGCACATGAGAAAGATTAGCATGCTAAGTACGGGAAGAGGCTGACACACTAAGCAGGAAGCTACCTGAGCTTGGTGGACAGAAATCTTGAGAAGAATTTCTGTAAAAAAAAGACTGGAATGAATCTTCTCCCTCCCTTGTGGACTCACAGCCATGAATCATGTCTAGGATTAGGTGGCTACACCAACTAGTCCTTTCTCAGAGAACTGCTTCAAAAAGTGAAAATGCAGCCCATACTCAAGACCATAACTCAGTGACTAAGCCACTCAGCTATATAATGGGAGAGAAAAAAACAAAAACAAAACAAACACCTCCAGATGCCTCTTTTGCCTTATTGCACAAAGCATTTGAACTTCCAAGAGAGTACCCGAACTGCTTGTATTTAAAAGCAATTTGTAAGTCTCTCTGTTCTGTATTACATGAGCATCTAGTCATTGTGAGGACTTTAAAACTAAGTCTTAACATGTGTGTCCTAATCCACTTTACCACAGAGGCAGCTATGTGCACCCATCTCTATGGGTCAGTAAATACGCAAGTGTGAAAACCAGAACACTTCCACAGCAAGAAGAGCTAAGAGCTTTATATAAGGGTCATTTAAATAGCACCTGAGATGTGTATAACCTCTATTCCAATCCCTAATAAAAGATTTTGTAAGGAAGAGGTGTGATACCATTTTCCATTATCCAAGCATATGCTTTAATCAATGAATTTAAAGCAGACCTAAACAGCATCTCATTACTTAAAACGCTTTGTGTTGGTTTCAGTAGGCACATCCTGACAACACCAACTAGGTTATGCAAGAAAGGTGGGACAGAGAAACATTCATTTTAAATCCTAGAACCCATGTGACAGGAACCTTTGTGTTATGACAGTAGTAGCTGCCAGCACTTGCAAAAATGTACAAGCCTACAGAACTTTGTGAGGCACAGATCAGATAATTTTGATACCTCCATTTTGGAACAGGATTAGATTAAGAGTTCAGAGCACCTAGATTGGATTCCTTGAGGAAAAAACAGCTAACTGTATGTTTATAGAGATGGCCAAACAGGGCTTTTTTGTCCACACAATTAGAGCTACATAGCTTCTGAACTACAGACAGTTCACATTCGGCGAGCTCTGAGCACAAGCATAATGAGTTGTGTTCTGTTTGCAGTCATCCACAGAAACACATCCATAATCTCTCTGTAGAATCCTTACTGACTACTTCAGTTCAAAAAGGTTGTTTAGAGAAATGTAATTTAATGAGCTTTACTCTATTTTGTGTTCTCTAGATATTAACTTAATACGTTTGTTCAGTGGAATGAAAACAGCATTTAAAACGCTTCAACTTCCTAGTGGTTCAGCGGTGTTTCTCTCTGCACTGGTTTTATAACATCTGGAGAAGCCACTAGGTTAAAAATAATGGCAAAAAATAAATATGATAGGTCAGTGTGATAGACTGATGAACTTTATACAGTTTACAGAAGCGTTTGTATGATTCGTATTTAAATTAGATTACTAGAAAATAGGGGAAAATGAATGGTAAATTAGACTGTGTCAGAGGACAGAGATACATCCTAATGAAATATCAAAACAGAACACTTCCGATTATAATTTTCTCCAGAACATGTCAGTGTCTACTTTCAATCATTGTCTGTGACATAGTGTATAGCAGTAAAATCTCAGTAGAACACGATTCACACATTTTAGCAGATCAGCTAAAGGACTGTTACGTGCCTTCAGATGAAGTTGATGCGAGTTATAGATTTCATTACTTCGTGGGTGGAATCACAGACAAGATATGACTTCTCTGTGTCAGATTCCATCAGCTAGCATTATCATTTAGATTTAAATCTCTTCAAATGCACTGGATATGCAAATCTGTATGCAACATATTTGAGCTATTTAATAGCTCAAAAAGAACTTTCTATACAGCATTTCACATGCTAAGTAATGGCATGCTTGCCTTTCATTTCTCACATTCAGGTTTAGTAAATGAACTCATTAAATCCTTGAAAACAAAAACAAGTCATTTTTAACTTATGATAAGTTCATTCATGAAGAAATTCAGTGTACTTCTATTAAAATCTTGTAAATTCATATTTTCATTCAATGCTTATGTTATGTTTAAAGGACTGTATCCGTATCAGTTTTCAGTGAATTTTACTGGGTTTCTCATAGGTAAAGTAGAAACAATAGCTAAGATTGGCTTTTACCCCAAACTACATCTAGTCATCTACTTGTGGATGCAGAGCTTTTTCTTATTATAGGCACATTTATCACTTCAGTACTAAGGCTACTTCTTCGAATATGACAAAGGATAGCACTTTTGTTCCATATTCAGTATCAAAGGTGATAGATATCAGTCCACCTGCTAAACTGTGTTTTCTGCAAGGGATATATTATTATAAGGTTCATAGAGTTAATCAGCACAAACCTAGTATTAGCTTTTTATGTTGAAATGAATTTTATCTACAGAAAACAACAAGCAATACATGTATGGAACTGAATGGGATGCTTGAAAGTTAAACTCCATTCAAGAACACAGTTTAACTATCTGTTGCCAAAGACAAGGATAAAAGTTGCTGCATCTAAACTGGCAAATAACTAGAAATAACATCATTTACAACTTTAAAGAAAAAAAAAAGAAAAACCTGACACGAATATCTAGGACAAATAACACTGAAAAGGATTGGCTTTCACATGTCCTAAAAAGACTTCTTGTTACAAGCAACTTCTGCTAGACTACAGGTCACAGATCAGTCAAAGTATAAGTCAACATCAATAAAGAAGTATCTTATATAAATAAGGTGAGGGACTAGAACCACTAAATGGTGTGACAAGTGGTTTTCCATTTTTAAATTTACTGAAAATTTTTAACATCAGCAGGTTCTAAACTATTTCTGTAAGCAATATATTTTCTTTTCTTTTTTTCTTAATCCTCTGATTCCATAACTTTAAAGTGAAATATTCATTTTGATCAAAGTACACATAAAAGTGTAGTGCTGTACCTTCTAAGAAGAGGAATACAAGGGAATAAGTAATTTCTTGGGTCATGGAGTGAGAGCAGATATACGGTATGATTGTCCTCCAGGTAACAAAAGCCTTCCAACCCCCAATCCTGGACCTCTGCCCAAACAGTTAATGGTTACCGGAACATACACTGTTTATGCCTTTTCTTGCTGCAGCTTTGCCAGTCCAGATTGCCTTTCATCCCACCGTTTCATTCTTCCAAGAATAAAGCATGACTATGCTAAACCATATGTATAGGTACATTCACGTTATGCAGGTCTGGTCACCTCGTTTTCTGAAGGATATAGTGTGGTGAATTCCACATGCTTATGTGCCTGGGTTTCCTTTCAGCCTGCTTGGGTTCTACATCTCCCCCAACACTCAGGACCAGGACTGCATAGTGACCTGCTCAGTGCACACATACCAAACACAGACACGGCTCTGAAATACGAATGTGCTGCAGACTTGCTGGAAGAACAGGTGATTGAAAGGGATCATTGGGCAATTTTCCATCAGCTACATTGGTCAAAGTAAACTGTGTGGCATGATACTACCGCAACGGCAAAGTTCAGAGGACTGACTGACAAGACAGAGCAATGTGTTAATTTAATGATTAGCACCATGAATCTCTGAGTGAAAGTACTTGCTAGCAACAAAGAAAATATCTGTATCTGAGACCAGTCCTCTAGGTAGACGTCTCATCTCCAGGATTATTTAGAAAGTGCTGAGCAAAAGCCAAGAAGTATTGACCTTTTTGTCCAATTGTCAAAATGAGTAGGTTTTGGTTTTGTTTTTCTACAAATATAACCAACACATAACTCTGGAGAGTTTTCTTCAAGAGAGTTGAAACAAGCTCTTGATTAAACAAGGACCCTAAAACCAAGTGTGGATCACATCTGCTCAGATATAGATATATGTCTTGATGAGTTGGTGTATCAGTCTGTTTTTACGAATGCTCTGAGCATCTGGAGGTTTTTCACAGCTCTTGGGTCTAAATACACATCCTTGAGAACTGAATGTATGTATCCATCACCTGATCCCTGGTTTCCACGGGCAAGCCTTCTAAAGATCAGTCGATTTGGAAGATTAGTGGACCAAGAACTCTGGGGAACACTGTGCAGTACTTGTACTCCACAGTCTGAAAGACTATATAAGTAAACTAAGGTTACTGCATTTTTTCCTGTAGGTAATCTAAACAAGTAACTGAAAGCACTCTGTGCTGCCAGCAGAAAAAAAGCAAAGATGTTGGTAGGGTTGTGTGTGGTATACCAGCACAAAGATGCTGTTAACAGCCATCTACTGTTCTTATATATTACTTTCAACAAGACGGCTTCATAACTTCGCCTGTAGTTTGGAACGGATTGTTGGTAACAACCGTGTTTGTAACAAAATAGTAGTAAAGTACTGGAAAATGAGATTTTTTTATTTTTTTTTTCCCCTCCCACACATGGGCAAAGAATCTAGGGAATGTGAATGCTATGGTAGCACGGTAAAGATACACAATTTACACAAAAAGTTACTAGGTTTTTTGTTTGTTTTCAGCAGAGCACTTAATTGATTATATGTTTGTAGTTCACACAAAACAATTAAAGGGAAATGTTTATCAGATTTAGGCTGCCCTTCACACAATAGCATTTGATTTACTAATTTGTGCAAATATAAATGGCATAATGATTAAAACCAGTGTTTCTCTCTTTTGTGACCCAGCTTTAATTATGGTTCATCTGGTTTTCAGTAACACTGCCAGGAAAAAGGGCATGTTCAGCAAGCTGTTTCTAGGCAATCCTCATATGCGACGTATTAGGGAATGTCATTAGCTTGATACAATGATGTATTGCTTTTTTTTTTTCTCCCAAGTACCTAGGTTACTATTCATTATATTAATTAGTAACTTAGTAACTTCACTGCAGTATTTATAGGGATACTTAAATCACCTCTCTGCAAGACACTTTCTTCCATTATTGTCTACTTGCCTGTCCAAACTATGTTGTTTAAAATTCACAAAAAACCTAAAGTACATGAAATCTAAAATTTACTAGTTTTGGAAAGTACAATCCTAAACCATGAAATAAATAACTAGAATGCTAAGGAAGTACTACATCTTTCTTCTTAAGCTGCCAACTTTAGGATGTTCATGCTTACCATTTAAATTAATCAGATTGCAACATTTGGTGTCACTCTGGTACAGGGCATTAAGTAGACAGCACTATTAAGCAACTCAGCCTCTCTTCATTTTGAAGATGTGTTGCTGATTGCTAGGTTTGAGTGGTTTTTTTCTCCTTCTTTTTATAGTTCCTCATTCTGCAAGACTACTTTATTAGTTTATAACTAACACTAGCTCTATGGAATAATATGAACTGCACCTAAGACCCCATGTATTGTATACAAACTGCTGTGTATTATTTAAAGAAAACTAAATGAGCTTTTAGTTTGTCATTTACTCTATCCCCCTAATGAGAATTCCAAATGCTCAGAGTTTTCTTTCAAAAGTGCCATTTTTGCTGCCATATAGAATTAACACTATTTTAATAAAGAATATTGAGATTTCCCATAGAAGACTTGTTTTCTTTACCAGCTTTATAAGCAATAAACTTCATAACTGTCAATAAACATCCATTATTTAGGACTCCCCTAAAGACTAAAAAAATGGGTATAATACATGATGAGTTTTCTAGTTGCTAATGTTTGAAAAGTTTCTGGAGCTATACTTACACTAGAGTGCAAAGACATCAAAGGTAGCTCTAAATAAATCAGCTTAGGTTTGAAAGCAATATTACAGTTTAGTTTGATGTGCTCCTTTGTTCCCTTCTCCTCCCCAGTACTTTGCCAGTACCTTCTGAGCAGAGTTTGTCAGGTCAGGCTCAGAGCTGCACAAGAACCTCTGGGCCCGAGCAGGGCTTAACTGGCTTAGCCCACCACTAGATTGGAGATTTCTGCACTGTACACTACAGCCCTATGGAGACATTTCTATATTATCTTCTACAGCTTCTAAACACTGGAGATTAATTGCAGTTGTGGGAGGTGAATAGATGGAGTCATATAATACTAAGTGGATTTCTGTTTTGATGTGCTATGCGGTTTTGTGTTATTCACAGACAATGATAACATTATGTTAATGGAGACAATTTATGTATGCATAGCCAACACTGAGGTTGGCTATTTCCACTATTTATTGTGGAAATAATCATATTGTTCACTGAAATACATTTTACACATCAAGCTTCTATACACACTTATCAGTATGCTAGCTTTGTCCACTGCAGTTCTTCTGCGTCCATTTCCTCAGCTGAAGCTTACCAGGAATTAACCACAAAATATAACTTATTTTTTCCTGCACGCAGGAAAGCAGAAACTCCCTACAGAGCAAAAAGACAAAGAAGCTCTCCAAACATCATTCATGAATTCAGGGGAAAATAGCCGATCTATAAGTAACCTACTAGGGGCTTATCTCATGCTACTTATTCGTTCACCTATTTTTTCCCCTCCTCTCCTCTATATTGTCTCCTAGATTGTGGGGAAAGTTCAAGACCAGCGAATTCTGTTCCTGTGTAATTCCTGCGTAACTGGTCAGCTGAACGTCAGCCTCACAGAACCAGAGTGATTCACTGTTTGCTAGCACTGCTGTTTCCTCCTATCACACGCATAATTTTGCTAAAAATGTGCTGCCCTAACACTTGGTGAACAGTATCAGATTAATGACTGTGATAACTCTAGAAGTGAATGCTGTAATTCTTTGCTTACTGGTTCATTTGCCCATGTACACTGTAGAGTTTTTTGTATACCAAGGCCAAACCTGGTCCACATTGGGTTAAATTTCTCTGGTATACACCTTCATGCCAGTCTCTGAGCTACTGTCAGAAGAACTGTTAGCATTGTTTGTAACAATAGTACTTTTGAAAAGATAGAAATTGAGCTGAGTTTTTTTTTCTTCTGTGCCTTGTTCTATGCCTATAAATTTTAAATAAATAAAAATATATTTATTTTGCTGTTCATTCAATATTGTATTTTATCCTTAAGCAAGTTTTCACTTGTAGAAATAGGGGTAAGGAAATACAATTTAGGATCTATGTTTTTAGAGTAATGGCAATCATTCTTTATAATTGCTATAGTCCAGAAGAAAAAACATAGTTTTGTCCTATTTTGTAAAGTTTTATATCCTTGAAATATATTTTTGTTCTGTACTGGAACAGAAATGAAAAAAACTCACCTTATTTCAAAATGTTTCATGTGGCAGGTGATTTCCCAGAATAATCCAGTTTCAAGTGTAGGTTTTGAATGAAGACATTTAATTGGGATACAAAGAACAAATTCAATATGCTAATTATTTTTTTTCCTGAAACATCATCTTATCCCTTTCTCCTAACACACAAAAGCATACAAACATTCTGATACCTTTGACTGGAAAGCTAGTAAGTTATATTAAAAAAGTATTCACTGGAGATTCAACTTCAAGAGTCATGGGTTTTAACAGAAAATTAGTCACAAAATATACAGAAAATAATTTTCTCACATATAGCTTTTTGAAGGGGGTGCCTACATAAAGCACCTATGTTTTGCAAAACGTTTAAATGAAATCATGGTGATTTAGACCTCTGCTATTTCTAACAACTGAAATTGAAAAATATGTCCTTGTTATTTCTCTATAGATGGGATCGATAAAATTCATCCCTCACATACCTATTCCTATTTTAGATTTTAAACTAGTAATCATTGTGGATACAGCTTCAGTTAGTAAGCTTAGCAGTTCTATGTCCTGTTTTCTGAGTTTGAGTTCGACCAGCATGATCTGACCATGTCCACTGCACTCCTCCCCATCATCCAGGAGGAGACGGCATCTGACAACATCTGTGGCAATAGCGCCGGGAATGAGCTAATTCCTACATTAGGCACAAAAAGCATTTAGGATCCAGTCAAGACTGCCAGAGCAGCTCCAACAATTCAAAGTTACAGCTAACAGTTTGGTTACTACTTGGTTCTGAACCCCAGCATTTTCAATTTACAAGAGTAGAAACAGCCTTTGCCTGTAATTTCCAAAATATTGCTAGGATTAATCAGTTATGTTGTTTTGTTTTCTGATGAGATCAGTTGCCAGATGCCTCATAATTACAAATAATTTGGCCAAAAAAGTATTAATAGAGCTATGCATTTTTAAAAGCTTTTATTTCTGTCTTAGAAATCGCGAGTATTCTTACTTTGTACATAGATAGCTAGCCCTAGTTGATGATATCCTGTCAAAGTGGCACAGACTGAAAATATTTTGTAACAGATTATTTAAAGTTCTTGGCTTCATGATATTCTTTTCCTGTCTGTTCTACATTACACTATGAGGAAGGATAAGGATCTTGCTCCCTCTTATTTCAGTTTTTCTGAAACTAAATTATCCTAATCGTGCTGTCTCTTCACATGGAAGATCTTTCAAGCTTCAAATTTTTGTTGCACTATTTATCTTTTTTTTTTTACATATAATGTTTTTTGAGAGGAGCAGACAATCTGCAAAAAGTATTCCAGAAAAAAAGTACCATCAAGTTCTTATACTAGAACTATAACATTTTTATATTTTTCTACATCTTTCTCATGTGTCTTAACATTGTTTTTGTTCTTTTGCTTGTTTATGAATTTTGAGTGGATGATTTGGAAAGGCAATCAGTTGTGACAGATCTTTTTCCTTCAAGTTCATTGGTTCAGTGATAAGTATCTAATCAATAGTTTAAAATTTAATTTCAAACTTGCATTCCCTCCCAGTAGTCTGTGACAGCTTTCACTTGCCCTGGTATTGCCAGTTTTGCTTAGCTTTTAAGATTCCCCACTGGACTTCCCTAAACTCCAGTCACCATAATGACATCCCTTACAATAGGTTTTGATATGCACCGCAACAATTAGACAGTGGCCTTGTTATGACCATTTCTCATCATTCAAGCAAGATAGGGGCTGACTGCTGTTTTTTCACTCTCTAGTTTCTACCATGCGGAGATATCGGAAACGACGCTGCACATTTTTCAGGTGGAGTTAATTTCCTGGCCCGGGTCAAACTGTGAACTGAAGAAAACAGCTGAAGAGAAAGTGCAGATTCCTCTGCCACTGTTCTCTAACCCAAGTGGTTTAATAACCTCATAAAAGTTTATACAAAACGTCAGATTTTATGTTGTCTAGTTTTAAGACGCATACATGGGCAATAGCACCTCCCTGTACTTCTGAAAAACAAGTGAATAACACTGCATGTATTGTCTTGTATTAAAGGTGTTTATTTCTTGAGAAGAATGGAATTATTTAGATTATACATAAACAAGTTGCCTGAAATAAAATGTTTTCTTCTTAAAAGAAGTGGTAGGCACTTTAGACTCTAAATCAACAAATGGGGGGGGGGGGGGGATTTCTTTGCTTTTTAACATTTACATACTTGTGTGAAAGATTAAGTGAATATTCCCATCAGTTGAAAAATTATACTAAGTACTCTTTTGCCAGTCTTTATTCAAAGAGTACAGCTGAAATAGCCTTCTTCAAACACCAAACCACGCTCCACAACTCAAAAGCGAGTACTAGGTTACTTATACCCATACTGAGAGTCACAGTTAATATCTAGAAATATCTGTCTGCTTTCAATCCCATTTCCAACACATGTGAGGGTACAAATTGTTGCACAAGTTTTCAGCATTGAAGGTTTTTATTAAGAGACTTTTTCATTAAAGATTTCATCAACTCAGAAAAATACAACTTGCAGGATGTTTTTCCAAGGCAGAATCAGCCACAACAACACAATTTCTGATGGATAACTCATTTGATCTGTCTTCCACCAAGATGAATAATCCACAGTTTCTTCATGCAATCCATTCCAGAGCTGCTTCATCCTTACTGTTAGAAAGTTTTTTTCTGAAGACTAACCTGAAACTTTCTTGATGCAGTTTGATTCCGTTACTGCATCTCCTCTTTACTGTGAGAGCAATACACTTAATTCTTTTTAGTAACTGACTTATGTATTTGAAGAATACTTTTGTGACTCTTTCCTCCCTCATTCCCCCCTCAGTACCTTTCCCTTTATAGTTTTCTCTAAGCTAAAGTACATTAGGTTTATGCAATAGGTATTAGAGAACAGAAACATCTAGCTAAATCTAAAACAGAAACCTGTTCTTCTCAGTGGTTTATCAATACACCTAAATTTTAACATACAGAGGTTGTAACATAAATCTAAAATGCATGCCTTTTGGCAAGCTACCAGCTTCCAGTGTTCCTTGACTATGACAAATTTATCAAAGCAAAAAAGCACCCCCAGGAAACTCGCTAATAACACGGCACAATGTTATCTCCCCTGAGGAAAAGGAAAAAGGATGGGAGCCTTTTCCTCTAATTTAATTAAAAATGAAAACTTTCATTAAACTAGGATGTATCGCACAGTATTTTAAGAAAAGTAATCTCTGCTGTGTTCATGAATCACTATTGTGTATAAGAAAATTAAAATAAGATAAAATTAAATGATAACAAATGGGTACTTCATGGAAGCACTGTGCAGTACGTTTAAGGGCTTTTTTCTTAAGGTAGAAATACGCTCATCTGACTGTTTCAAGACTCTAAGGTCTGCTACTTTTGTTTTTCTGGAGGAATGAAAGGCAAAGCAAATACAGAAGTCACTACCAGATGAGAGATGAAAGGATAAAAAGCTTCATACTGTACATAAGTGGTACCTTTTCAGAAAATATAGATTATTTAGGAGACTCAATTACTGGTATCTTCCACCAGTATATTATTTATCTATACAACACCAGCTATACACAACCACTTAACTAAAGGTAAAACACTGTTTAAATAAAACACACAAAAAACCAACCACTATTTCATATACATGGTAAACTACTAGACGCTGGCCATTACATGAAGTTACTTTCTTTGTCAAAAGAAATATATGTATTTCACAGAACTGAGACATTGGATTGTGAAAGTACATCTAGAAATACTTCAACCAAACTTCCCTTTCTTCTAGCATATAATTCTATCCAGTAATATGTGATAACTGCATGCAACTCGCTGACAAAACATTTATTCACTCCATGTCCAAGAAAGGCTAGAGGCTGACCAGTCTGTATAATAAACTGAAGTTCTGCCACAATACTTCATCCCTTCCAGCTACCTACTTACTGCCACTCCTGTTAACACAGGTTACAAAATCATGTGCACATTTCTTAGGAAAATGTCATCTTCAAATTTCTTTTTCTTTCAATTCAAACACAAAAAGTTTAATTATTAAAATCCATTAAATTTTTAGAAACTTTTTTTTAATTTATAGTCTTATAATCTGAGACTGTAAATAAAGTATTTAAAGTAGATATCTTTAAAATACCTACTCCAATATATCTAAAGCTTCGTTTGTATTTTTAATTAATCAACATACTATGCAGAAGATATGAGCCATTACCCCACATTGTCTATAGAGAAACTGAGGCACCAGAAAATAATGTGGCTTCACTGAAGTTATTACTTTAGCAAGATCAGCATCCAGTTACCATTTCTTCCCCATTTTGTATAAGACTACATTTCACTTTCAGTTAAAACTAATCTTTCCTCTTGTCTTATGAAGTTTTCTACAGCATTGCTTATAAGTCACCCTATACTTATAGATAATATATCTAATATTCAGATATACAGCACTAAAAGTGAGGAATAGCAGTAATAGAAGATAAACATAAATCATTTAGCTACTTGCTTAAGTACTATCCATATTGTTCAGAATCTCATCAAGAGATACCTTCTATGTTTATGCAGTCACTAATAAATGTTCTCTTCCTAATTGCTATAACCTTTTAAACGTGCAGTACCTGAACAAACACTCCTGGAAAAACAACTCCTCCCTCCTCCTTCCCTCCCCTGTAATAAGACTACTGCCTACTGTCACTCTCAAACACGATGTGAAAATAAGTGAAGCTCAGGAACAGAAACTGCTTCAGTACAATCCCAGTTCAATGTAGGAGGTGCAGAATTACCCTGTAGCTAAAAAGAGGAGCTGTAAACTTGCCAGTCGTCTTAAAATGTAACATCATATGGTAGCAAAGAATTTGACAAGACAGTACTGAAGTTAGTTTAGCAGCAAATTAGTGTATAAAATGTTACACAGCTGAACATTTTTCAGTATTTATTTTTGACTAAGGGAGTTTTGCTCATTTCTCCTTCCTGTTTGCCTTCCCCCCCCCACCCCCCTTCATCTTTTTCAGTCTTTGGGGGGGCTCACAATTTCTACACTCCAGTTTATACGGATTTCAAATCACACTGCATGCAAGACAGGCAGGGAAAAGTCACAAGGAAAATCTGGTAGCGTTTCAAATCTCTGCTTATGATTTCTAAGATAACCTGGATCCTATTTCACATCAGCATCAACAATGAATTTTCATGAGTGAAACTATCCCTTCTGAGACACTAAAGAATACAATCAACCTTCAATGTATTTGCTGGCTAGGGCTACAATTTCAAATTGGTTAACATTCTGCTGACACTGCACGTAAAGAAACAGAGCTGAGCTCACTAAGTACTATTTATTCTACTCTCTTAACTAAAATGCAATAAAAAGTGGTTTTGTTACTGGAATAAGCTGGTAATGAATATAAAGTGAGAAAATAGATCTCTTGACAAGAAAGCATTATTTTTAGACTTATTTTTGTTAGTAGTATCACACTTTAAACAAAATATGAAGTGTAAGCCAGGGATGAGACGTTTGTATAAACCGTTCTCTCTCATGAATTGCAAAGCTCCTTGCTCACAGACTATTTTGTTGTATTTTGCTGGAAATGTGATGATCAGATTCTGTTCAACAACGCCACAGCAGTTTTCTACTACAAAAAGCAAAGTTATGCACTTTTACTGTTTTGTCTCCTGTAGCATGGTTAGAACGCATGAGATATTCCACGGTCAATCCTTTGTTGAAGGAATAATCCTTTCTCTGGTATTAACAATACTTTCCATATGAGAAGACTTTGGGACTAGGACTCATATAATATTGTCTATACAGATTCTTTGAATAGTGATCCAAAAAGCACCTAAGCACTTTAACTGGGAGCAACGTAGGCTTTATATAATAATATAGAAGGGATTGTGTATTATCACTTTTAAAAAGGAGCACCCTTTCACTCCTTTGTTTGAGTGATGCAGCAGTTCCCAGAATACAACTCTGGAAATATCCTTTTGCTGATCCCCCACCATTTGCATGAGGCATATCGCCAGATGGTGCACAATAATTTACAGAGCACCTTGTGAACAGGAACAGCTCAGATTCTCATATGGTTTCAGCACAGGCAGACTAGCAATTTATAATGGTGACTTTACAACCTCTTACCCTCCCTAAAAGATGTGCATTTATACTGCGTCCATGTCACAGGACTGTATTTCAAAACTCCTGAAGTAATTTCTCAGCCTCTTCATGTTCAGGCAGGATAACCAAAGTCCCAGTTCTTTCTGCTCTCTCTGAAACTGCTTGGATCTCATAGTTACTGACACAGAACAATGATGCTTCATCATCACGCTTTCTAGACGCAGGAACAGCACTCAATTCATTCACACCAACAATGCTAAATGCTCCTCCACTGGTGGCAAAGTATCCCCTGTGTTAACCGACTAAGGCTTCCTCAGCCTGAAACCTACTCACACACATTGCTATCAATTGCCATGGTCTCTACATGTAATCTTTTACTGTTGCTGCTTATGGAGCAGATGTGATAAAGTTTCAGAGGATTTCTTTCGTTAGTCACTGTATATGCATCCAGATACACCTTCATTAAAATTAATTTCTGTTGCAAATATTTTGTGATGTTAATTAGCTTCCAGCAGAAGTATTTCTGCTAGGCATTGATTAGTAGTTTTATTTGCTCTGTATGTCACTGTAGATGTGCCATGTTATATCCCTCAGTGGTCTTACCTGACAGAATTTTCTCTTCCCTCCCCCTGCTCCTTTTAAATTTTCTGACACTCCTCAATCCTTTTCAAACTAGCTGATTAAGTTTTTACAGTATTGTAGACAGCATTCGGCTTATGCCACACTGCTGAATTTACATGGAATGTGGAAGGTGTAAATTACGGACTCTTTTGAGAAACTTATCTACTGCTATTACACTTAATCTGAACCTGATGATAATAAAATGCAGGTTAATCTAGAAATAGAAAAGTTCTGAAACATGGACAGTTCTCGATCTGCTGTGGTTTTGGACTGCTGTATTTTTTTTTGTCAATAACATCAGTAAAAAAAAAAAAAAATCAACTGTGAACAGCACTTTTAGTTCAGAATTGGTTATTCAACACCTTAGGATTATTTTAGAAGTTTGAGAATTGTCAAGCCTCCTATAAAAATTTAGTATCGATAAAAATATAGTAGCATATAGCCTGGAGAGACTAGATCAACATATTTAGGATGTCTTGAGGTGTCTCAGACTTTGGGGGACTGGCCCACTAAAGCTTTAAGATACAGGGCCCTATCTGTAACAGCTATTATAAAGTTTCGATAGCTTCAAATGAAACTCAGACTTGCTACATCTTCTGATCTCAAACTCAGATACTGGATGAACATGGCGTCTAGCATATTTCAATCCTGTTGTGAAATGTGGCCCATATCCTCATTTACAGGCAATGGGAGAGGTGCTGCACAGATGATATCCTTTACTCCCCACCGATTTCGTGCATCAAAAAATTCTACTGGCATTGGTTAGAAAATTTCTGTTAGGATGTTTATTACTAGGATGGAGGAAGTAGAGTTGGAAATGTATAGAATGCACAATGGACTGAATGCGAAGAGGTAATATTCTATCCTCCTAACACAAACAACTACTCCAGCTCGTACATTCAGACCTCTTGCTACATCTATACTAGTAAACTAAACAAGGCTGGGCAAAGCTAAACACTGGCCTTGGTATATTGTCAATACTGTTAAATTGAGACCTGATTCCTGAAACAACTTTGGCCTATGCTGGGCAGTATTCTTAACAGCAGTTATGGAAATAACTGCTTGAGTTTTAGGGGACAAGGATGCAAGTCAAGCTGCACCACAACAGTGAAGCTCTGGGACAGAAAATTGTCCCTGGCATGGTCTATTTACTAGTTCAGATGTAGCCTTAAAGGTCTCATAGCACTGTACAGGGCAGGGTAAATATTGTAGGAGGTTACAGAATTTAATTAGTTATATGTTTTCAGCTATAAATAAGTATTTTATAATTCTACATTCACTTTATAATTAAAGTTCTATTTTATGTGAAATTTTATTTTCCCATATTTTCAGCATAAAATTGTATATAGCAAAACAAGTTTGGAAGAACTTGCATGGTTTTTTTTAAAGGAATTCATAGAATAAAGGTTATCTTGGATAATCATTTTCCCAGGGTACTGAGAAACAGTTTGGTTTTGAAATAGTTTGGTTTCCTAAAGTATCGGGTTGAGTGTCCTTTGGTATTCTACTACCTCATTGCTCTTGCCCCTGCCAACAGTATTCCCAAGCTCCTTCTGCTGGTACTTGGCCACTTTCTCCTATGATATCACTGGCTCCGGGGCTCCTCAGTTGTTTGTCTACACATGAAAGTAGATTAACATTTGCTGAGCCTGGTTGGGGAATATAGGTTTGTCAGCTGTCCAGTCAGTACAAAATCTCACAGGGCAGCTGCCTGCTGCATCTCAGACTGCATCCTTTTCATTAGGAGGGAACCGAAGGGGTTGTTTTTGTTTTCACATAGTAGAAACGAGCTTGAAGGTTGACTTTTAAAAGAACTTAATTCAGGGAGGTAAATTGGAAAAGAATACACAAAAACAAATCAACGAGTGACAGAAACTGTGACTCTCTCCAGAGTATGAATCAATGTAAACAAACCCCCAAACCAACCCATCCCAGCTGACAAAAAAAGGCCTGTGAATTAAGAGCAGGTTCTCACCAGCTGCAATTATTTTCTCACAACCTACAAAACAAGTCATTTTATATATGAAAATCTTCTAGTACACAAACAGTTTCAATGTATATTATCAAAAAGATGTGTTAATTATGATCAAACTGGTAATATTTTAAGCAAAGCAAGACAAAGTAACATTGAGTACCAACAGCACTGAAATTGTTTTCAGTACAAGTTGGATCACGCAACAGGTGCTTATTATTTAAAAAAAAAAACAACACACCTTTCAACAAGATTTTGCTGCAGGAGTGGTATGATGCACAAAAGCAAAGTTTATGTAACAGCAAATGAAGTCCACGTATCTTCTACACACCAAATAGAAAAGGTCTCTTTAATAGTACTTCACATTTATCAAGTCAAAAAAAGAAATCATTGTTCTGAATAGCCAAAATGTAACTAATAAAAATAAGAAAAATGGAAATCTGTTCTGGATTAACAAAAATCCATTTAATTATTTTACATAAAGTAATACGTTAATCTTTTCGCAGTTGACAAAATAGTTCCAAAGCTGCTTCCTACTAGCCACCAAGTAGAGTACAGAGTACAACTATAATATGTTAAAAATATATACCTTGAACATACACATCTTAGCAAAGTTTTGCAGTATGTTAACAAGCATTAACAAATTTTGCTGTTGAGTTGGCATTTTTATACCTCAAATGAGTACTCAAGTTCAGAGAGGACACAATCTTGATTTTATTAAGTTTAGAGGATAACTATCTTCTGGTAAAGTCATGTGATACTGAGGGCATTTACTGGCTTGGAAGATCAACTCCCAAATGACTCAGGCTGCGTACAGTCACACAGATCAAGTCCCAGATGACAGTACTGTGTACTGTAAGTCAGTGCTAGAGCTTAAAAGAAGGATTTCAAGATATGACACCACACCTACTATTTTACTTGCCATCACAAATCTGTCCTCTGTCCTTCAGTGTATGGGGATGATTTCTGCTGCTACATACCTTGTCTTCTACAACAAAGAAATCGGCAACTAACAGAACTTAACATCTTTATTTTATAGTGTACTATCTGATGCAAGCACTAGCATAATATGAGATTCAGCTTGACTTGGTACTTGGCCCTAACTGCACAGCTAGCCCTAATTGAGATAATTGCTCAGCAAATCAAAGTAGTGTAGTGAAGCAAATAATTACGTGTCACAAATTGCTGTCCTAACCATTTTTTTTATTCCACCCTCAATAAGTAACAAGAAGTAATTCAGCCCAAGCCTTCCTCTCCTACACTGAACAGGAAAATGACAAATTATTTTCTGTCTCCAGATTATACAAAAATG
Source organism: Calonectris borealis (assembly GCF_964195595.1). NCBI lineage: Eukaryota > Metazoa > Chordata > Aves > Procellariiformes > Procellariidae > Calonectris > Calonectris borealis. The sequence goes on from NC_134314.1 coordinate 25,565,187, forward strand.
CTTATTTGCTTTCCAAAACTTTTGAAACATGAAATTGTTTTTAAGTATAGAGGCTATGTCTTTGGAACAGAACAATTTTCTCCATAAGAGGTCAATACCTGAGTGAGCATTTGAAGTTAATCAGTACGCAGTATTTCAGTTCAGACACTAAACAGTGTAGGAAGAGTTCAACAGATTCTATCGCAAATTTTCCAAAATACTTAAGTACTAATTGATTTGGGCTGAACACAATGAGGACTTTATTTTTAGATATAAATATTTTGAAGCAATTGTGGAATGCTTAGCACTTTTGAAAATAAGCATCACAGATTTTCATATTGATAAGTGAAAAGTTGAAACCTCAACTTGCTTTTTCTTTTTTAAATACAGGCTTTGGGGATAGCAAATAAATGGCACTAGAAGTGATTAATCTCATCCTAAAATAGTTTGCAAAGAAAACTGAGATGAAAGCTCTTCAGAGGTGTCTGTTTCTCTCCTTTAAAGGAGGGAGCCCAAATTCCCCAGGTGAGATTTGTACTACTTTTAGAGATAAGACTCAGTTTAAGAAATTTACATGAAGACACCTACAGATGCACAGACTGTCTAAATGTTCTTTATAACAGAGATCTAATCCACAGTCAGCAGAGTGAATCAGCTTACCATAAAGTTAACACCTAGGACACACTTGAAGTTGCATAAATGCAAGCAATTACTTTCATTAAAATAATTCAAATCGGAAAGGGTATCAGGAATGAACCTCCAGCTCAAAGCAGAGTCAACACTGAATTCAGTCCAAGTTGCTGACAACATTTTCCATTCAAGTCTTGAAAACCCCTAAGGACAAAGATTCTAAAACATCACTGGTTCACTGCTTGACTATCTTCATGGTAACTCTTCTTTTATCCAGCTGGAACTTCCTTTGTTTCCCTTTATGACTGTAATCTTTCTCTCCCACTGTTTTCCTCAATAAAGATCCTGGCTCCATCTTACTGGCAGTCTCCCTGCACAGCACTAAGGGGCTGCCGCTAGGTCCCCTTGAAGCCATCTCCTTTCCAAGGCTGAGGAAGCCCAATTCCCTCAGCCTTTCCTTACAGGGTAAGTGGAGCAGGTTGGTAGCTCTATGCCACGCTCATTCCAGACTATTAATGTCTTTCTTGCATTAAGGGAGCAAAAACTGGATGCAGTATTCCTATGTGGGTTAGTAAGCACCAAGTAAAGGGAGTGGAGGTGGAAAATCACTTCCTTAACCTACTGACTATACTCCTATTGATACAGCCCACTACGCTGTTAGCCTTCATCATCACCTGTGCACACTGCTGGCTCACATTCAGCCTACTGTCTGCCAGGACTCCAGGTGCTTTCCAGCAAAGCTGCAACCTGGCCAGTCAGTCCCCAACCTGTACTGGGAAAGGGATTTAGTTTATCACAGCTGGAGAATTTCATATTTGTCCTTATTGACTTTTGGACTATTCCTCCAGCCTCACAGCCACCTAAATAGCAACCCTGTAACTTAAGCAAATTGAATGCACCCCCCAGTCTGGTGTCATCAACAAACTTGATGGTGCGCTCCATCTCCTCCAGGTCATTGACAAAGATAGTAAACAGAACAGGTCCCAGCAGAGATGGTACTGACTGTGGCGTAGGAGTTAAGATTCCATATACACAGACATCTATAAACAAGCACAGTTAGGTGTCAGGCTTGCACTGAACTTGCAGTCTAGATGGCTAATGTTAGTTGAGATGAACAGTAGTGTTCTCTCATTAAAATGAGCATTTTGTGTCAGTAAGTGATTACACCTTCCTCAGTATGGAAAGTTTTTTGTATGTGAAACAAACAAACAAAAGTATAAAAAAGGCCTGAGAGTTACAAATTGTGCCAGCTAAGGCACACATATTCTTGTGATATTTCCAGTAACACAGAGATGCATAAATTTGGGCATAATATGGCATCGCTAAGAATTCTGAATACAGTGGAAGATGTATTGAAATTAGTCTAGTAAAAGGCCTCATAAACCAGAACTTCACAGCTGCAAGAGCAACCTTTAAGTCTTATTCGTAAGAGAACTTATTATCAGACAAGATGACATTCAGAAAACCAAGTGAGGGAAATAATTTAGATTTTTTGAGGGTAGCGGAGCAGGTAGTGAAGTTGTCATTAAAAAAAGATCAAACTGTGTCTGCTCAACTTATACCACATTAAGAACATGCACACAGTTCTCAGACACACAGGTGCCTCTGCTAGAAAGCAAACCCATTAAACTGTATTTCTCCATATAACTTCATGGGAGCCATGAAACCTTGTACACATCAAAACTACAGGTAGTAACTAAATGAAATTAAGGAAGAACTACATGCAGTTTTGATCATAAAACAAAGAATCATAGAATCATTAAGGCTGGAAAAGACCTCTAAGATCATCGAGTCCAACCGTCAACACAACACCACCATGCCCAATACACCATGTCCCTAAGTGCCTCATCTACACGTCTTTTAAATACTTCCAGGGATGGTGACTCAACCACTTCCCTGGGTAGCCTGTTCCAAGGCCTGACCACTCTTTCAGTAAAGAAATTTCTCCTAATGTCCAGTCTAAACCTCCCTTGGCGCAACTTGAGGCCATTTCCTCTTGTCCTATCGCTAGTTACTTGGCAGAAGAGACCAACACCCACCTCGCTACAACCTCCCTTCAGGTAGTTGTAGAGCGCGATGAGGTCTCCCCTCAGCCTCCTCTTCTCCAGGCTAAACACTCCTGATTCCCTCAGCGGCTCCTCATAAGACTTGTGCTCCAGATCCTTCACCAGCTTCCTTACCCTTCTCTGGACACGCTCCAGCACCTCAATGTCCTTCTTGGAGTGAGGGGCCCAAAACTGAACACAGTATTCGAGGTGCGGCCTCACCAGTGCCGAGTACAGGGGCACGATCACCTCCCTGCTCCTGCTGGCCACACTCTTTCTGATACAGGCCAGGATGCCGTTGGCCTTCTTAGCCACCTGGGCACACTGCCGGCTCATGTTCAGCCGGCTGTCAACCAGCACCCCCAGGTCCTTTTCCTCTGGGCAGTGAAGTAGTGAATCAAAGTAGTGAAGAACTGAATCAAAGATTTAGAAATCACTAAATTCTACTTTAATATTGTGATGACTTGAACACAACTCACAGTATACACTCAAGTTACCAAGTTTCAGAGCAAATAAAACAAGTTATCCAGTCTTTTATTTATTAGCTATATTACTCCATTTTAGGAATGCACTGTTGTTAAGAATTCTTTACATTTTTACTTTCTGTCAAACACTTAAAATGTTAAAAATTCACATACCTGAGAACATAAAAGCAAAGAAACACTTATTTGAGGATTACAAACACCTCAGCTCAGGCTATTTGTACCTATATATGCATTTTTTTGAATATACAATTACATACCTTATGTTGTAAGCATTCCAAAATTTTCTGCAGTTATACCCATCAAAAAAGACAACTTCATACTCTTCAAAGTGGATAAATTATGCAGAATCTTCCATCTAACACCTCAGAAGTCCTTAAAGTAGCTACATACATATTATGAAGTCACCATGTCCCTGAAGTTACAACAAGGTAATGTACAGAAAATATAAGAGAGAAAAATTGAAAGATAATACAATAGTGTGAATGTTAATACAACAATAATGGTATAATAATGGCTGTCATTCTCCCTGAAGACCCATGCCACCATCTGGTGCTGACTTCATGGCCACATAAGTGTATCACCTTTCCCAGCAGACCAAGGTCACATTCACTGCTGAAATAACCACACTCAGCCTATATGAAAAGTGCTGCTATGGAAGTAAGAGACTTACACTATTCTAACACAAACCCACACAGTCCTTTTTTTGCATTTAAAACGGAATGGTGAAAGATCCACACCAGTTTACACAGGGAGAAGCGTCCTGCTGTGGCAAATATTCTCCAAATGATGAAAATGTTTATGACCTAAGACAGATGAGGTGAGTTGTTTAATTAAAGAATCATATGAAAGTAGTAGCAGAGCAAGACCACAGAAATCGCAAAGGATATTTTTACCATTAGAAACTTCTTTTACACATCAGTTCATGATACCTAGCAGACATTAGTGTAGTAATGCTTTAGTTGACGTACATTTTAATAATTGACTTGTATTAAATCATCAAAACATACATTTTGATGTTGATCTTCTCATTTATTAGCATTGCACTGCCACAAGTAACCAGAAAAATAGTATAGAGACATTCTGACAACAGGATAACTAATGGATGTTAACTCTTAAATCCTTGTGAGGAAAAAAAAAACCAAACCAAAACAACAGTGTTTTACTACGAAATCAAGTCATAGAAGTTACCACCAAATAAAAAACCTACAGTGCCTTGCTCCTAAGTATGTATGTTCATGTTAAAAGTAGCACACATGCATTATTTTCAGAGCCAAAAAATTTGGAAAAAAGTATGAAATTAAGGAAGATTTCTTTGGTTTTTTTTTCCTTGGACAGTTTGGGGAAGCATTTTTGCTATACTATCTCCTTTTATTCTGTGACTAACAATATAATCTCGCATGATATTTCAAATGCAAGGATTAGCCAGCCTGGAATGAAAAAGTTACAATTCTAAGGAGAAAAAAAGATTTTGCATTAGCAGGCACAATTTCCACCCACATAACCTACATTTATTTAAATGCCTCCATATGAATAGCTCCTTCAGAACCAAAATAGCTGATTAAGAGTGTAAATTTCAAAAAAGCTCAATACAGTACTAACCATTATTCCCCATGAGAACTTCTACTTACATCAATGGGAGTAAGATTATGCTAATACTGTTTTTGAAAATTTAATACTTAATTGATCAACTTAGAAACAATGCAATTTGTCTCAAGTTCTCGCTGCATCTGAAGTATAGTGGATAAAGCAAGATGAGAGTCAGAACAATTTCTGCTAAAAGGTTCACTTTTTCCTGAAGTCATATTTATGTGGGTTTGCAAATCTTGATTTCAGTGTAGTTTTCCTGTTCTGAACAACGAAGCAAGAGGACTTCAAGTAACAGTGTTACCAATTTGCTCAGAGTTTCTCCCAGAAGTAAAGCTCTTCACTTCTCTCTATCCCTACACATTCCAGAGAGCATGTGATGAACTGGGAATATACAACTATACCAATTTCATAGAATCATAGAACAGTTGGGTTGGAAGGGACCTTTAAAGGTCATCTAGTCCAATCCCCCCTGCAATAAGCAGGGACATCTTCAACTAAATCAGGTTGCTCAGAGCCCCGTCCAACCTGACCTTGAATGTTTCCAGGGATGGGGAATCTACCACCAGTCTGGGCAACCTGTTCCAGTGTTTCACCACACAGTATTCCAAGAAATCATGCCAGTTCAGTTACAGAAGTTAGGCATAGTTATGTCCAGCTTTTGAGAGAATTTGATGAAGCATTAAGTTCTTCAGAAGAACTAGTTTGAAGGATGAGTTTAAAAACAAGATCTAGAGTAAGGAATCATCCCATAATTAAGTTAAAACATTTAGAATTCAAAATTCTGTTAGTTAAATTTCTAATATAAAATTATATTGCAGCTAAGTGACATCTATCTGTTATTATCCAAACTAATCTTTGTATTGCAACATGCACAGATAGACAAATAGGAGTAAACAGTGTTCCTTTTTGGGCCAACTTAAATGCAAGTCACCAGATTTTACTCCCACTTTCCTTCAGAATGGTAACAAGCAGAAGCTTTCTGTATTATTCTAATCAACTGGAAGATTTTTAAAATAAGAGTTTTAAAGTTGTTTTTTTTTTTTATTACTAAAATAGTGGTTGTAACTTCAGAGATTTTTTTCATATACCATCTCCATGTAACGGCAGGAAGCCCTTAGCGATACTTTTACTCCATGCCATATGAAAGATGCTACACCTGAAATGTTATGGACATGTTTATAACAGCTCTCAAAAATGAGTTTATATATTTTAAACAAAGACAATGTTTAGGCATGAATTTCACAGCTAATTATGTAAATACAATACCTAGCAATTATATTGTCACTTATCACACCACTGGTTTCTTAAGTTTAGCAGATTTGTACTACAGCTGTAACACTGCCAAAATTGGATAATTGTGCAATAGTTAAAGCTCTGAAGAAGTAAAATAAACTAGAAAAAAACTTTGGATTGGCTTTCATTGGGCACTGTGAAACCAAACGAAGCATCGTGTAGATGAGGCGCTTAGGGACATGGTGTAGCGGGTATGGTGGTGTTGGGTTGACAGTTGGACTCGATGATCTTAGAGGTCTTTTCCAACCTTAATGATTCTATGATTCTATGATTATCAAGGTTTTGAAGCTGTAGAAAACAAATTCCATTTCACAAGAAATGAAAAGTTCAGGATATTTGGACTGCAATAGAAACAAGGTAATTTCAAGTTTTCCCTATTTCTATTCTTTTCTGAATATGAAGCTTCATCAAATTATGAATCACTATAGTAATTAGAGTTCACTGTAACAGCACAAATTAAACACGGAAGGTTTTATATCTACATAAGCTCATATTTCCTAGTGCAGCTCCATACACATACAGCTCTTTTGGAACAACAACAGCTATTTAACAATACAGTTCAAGAATGAAGGCAAGCTAATTTTAACCATCATACTAATCAAAAACAGAGCTGGAAGGAACTTCATAACTAAACCTATGCTAAATCTGAATGACACTAGCTCATCTTGCAGCAGATATGCAAAAGAGATAATTCTCATTCTTTTTTATACTTCTTATTTCTTTACACACATAAAGACCATCACCTTTTTCTCTTGTCAAGATTTGAGAATTATTTCCCTTAACAGTTTTGCTTTAATCATTTTGTGCTCTCATTATTTCTGTCGCTCTTCTATGGACATTCTTTAGCTACGCATTTCTGGAATTGTGGTGCCTAAAGTGAGATGCAAAATTCAGCCCAAGCCTTTAGCAGAAGCATATATAAGAATATTTCAGAATTCTTTAACTTATTGTCCCTCTTCACATCTCTAACTGTAGCACTGACTTTTTTTCCCCCCAATAGAATGGAGTGATGTTCACTCATGATCCATTAGAAGCTTCTAGACCATTTCCTAGGGTAATGCTTTCCAGCCAGTCTCTCCTGAAATATGTAATATATATGCAAAGATTATTATTTCTGTACAAGTAAGGAATTTTGTCATTGCCTTTTTTTGACTGCCATCCTCTTTATTTGGGGGGCTTATTTTCCTTCATATCTTTTCCCCTGTTTACGCTTATATCTTTGAATCCTGCTCTTACAGCTACTTTAATGCCATTTGCGACTAAATGTTCCTGTTCCTTCCTCAGGCTGCTTACAAAACTGTTGAATAGCGTGCAATCCAGAGCAGATATTGTGGGGCCTTACTCAGCCCATCATTTCATCTGATGGCAAATAACTAAGCTGATTTGAAAACTGTAGTCAGAGTAGCTGTCTACTACTCACCTACAGTAGTTCTATCTAGTTCCCACTGTTTAGTATCTACAACAACACATCCAATGGACTGCAATCTACTTTTTCTGAAAAAGCTTTATAGAAAAGTAGAAAAGAGATATGACACCCCTTGAAATGGAACACTGCCTGAAATTTAGGAATGATCTCTGCATTATTTCAAGGGCAATCTTCCACTGGAAGAGAGGCATTCTTCTACTCCCCCGTGGTCCGATGCTGCTGTGCAAGCTACTGCAGAAAAAAGGGAGGATCATCATCCGCTTCATTAGTTTCTGGCCTGTTTAATTGGGGGAGGGAACCAAGAAAAACATCCACTTACATGTCAGAATGCAAACTGTGTATCAACAGTTGCACAAGGACTTCTTTTGTATCATTGAAACCATAAAGGCCTGTAAGGCTGTCCAAGGTTTGTTCTCATTTTTAACTTCAGAAAAGAAACTGTACCACTATGTTAAATATTTTGATTGAGTCTTCACAGCAAATCAGATTGCTCTAACTTCTACCTGCATAGCCTCTCAATAAAGGCCCATAATGCTGTATCAGGCTTAAAATTCAGAAAGAGGTACAGCAACCAACCTATCTAATTATGAATTAAAATTTTTCACCTCCTGCCATTCTAAAGATGCTTTCCAACGAAAAACAACAAAAAAGTCCTGCAGCAAGTATACTATAATCTAATTCAAGCTGAGATGCAGGAGAAAAGACAGTAAACGAACAGCAAGAAATAAAAGGGTGAGGACAAATAATTTACAGGGGCAATCAGAGCATTACACTAACAGAGGATACATTCATTCTGGAGAAGCACGTTTTGTAGTTAAGCACATAATGGCTGCACAAACAGAATGGCCAAAATTTGTAAGAGTAGCTTGCTTCCATTACAGTAAACATGCACGAGGTTTGCATAAACAGAAATACCTGAACTATGGTTACATGAATAATACGTGAAGGTCTGAAGAACAATAAGTGAAGAGATAGGGGTTTTGATCAAAACTCCAAGTCTTTTTGCAACAAGAACATAGTTCAAAAGATCTGACTTCATTTCTTTATTAATGTCACATTACTGGTGTGTTCCTATGCCTGTGTACTGGCTTTCTACTTTATGTGTGCAAGAGAAGCAACACAAGGCAGGCATACATTTCCATCTATTTTTATGTTACTTCCTAAGTTCCCTAAATATGATGAGTAATATATTACTCATTCTGAATTATGAACATTTCAGTATAATTGTGAAAATCAGACAGGTATCATGGTATAATGTACCGGATGTTATAACAACAGAATTTAATTATATGCTACAGTACTTCAATAGATTTTCAGTTTTCATGTTTCAGGTAGGGGTTGAAACACCCAACCAGTGATCATGTAACAACTGTGCTGAGTTATGCATTTTTACTAATTTAGTTCTGTGTTTATAATCTGAAGGGGCATCATTTATCCATTTAAACACTCATTTTAACTAATGGCCCATGCAATTCCTTACAGCAAGCATCTTTACCTCCCTGTTTGTCTTTTCAATATCTTTCAAGTAGAAATAACTAGGAGAAGGAATATGAATTTTAAGATTAAAATAATTTCTTCATTATACATAAACACTACATTTTGAATGTGATTCAATCTTAAAGGTACGGAAAACTAAGTATAGTAGATTTTTTTTTTTTTTACAGTTCCTTATGGGTCTAAAGTTAGATTGAATATCCCCACATATTACATAAAAGTAAGGTTCTTATTCTCCTGTGGTACTTTTTAATAAAATATTTCAAAATCCCTGTAAAAGAGTCAAACTAACTGCACTTCTATAGACAGAAAGAAGCTGATGACAGAGCAAAGTGTCTTAGAGGCTAATCCAGAAATCAAATCCAGGATTTAGCCACTGATTAGCCACTCACAATTACTCTCTGAAGAAATAAAACCCTGGAATGGGAATTTTACAGTAGAATCATTTTGGAAGCTTAATTTAAGAAGAGAGAGAACTTGAGATGAAGTTTTTAAATAGAAAGAAGACGGGACTAAAGACGGGACTACATTGACATGGTGCTGTTGTTTCAGATGTTCATTTCCAGCAGAAATGCTCTGCTTATATACGCACATTTTAAAGTCTATTAAATGATATGGAAATAGCAGAGAGTTATTCCTTGCTTTAAGAATAACAGAAGATGTTTCAGGTAAGTCATGTGTCAGTCTAACTCAACAGTAGTGAATGAAATATAAGGTGCAGCTACTTGCTTGATTTCTCAGGAAAAAACCCCACATAAAACAGCATTTAATCAACACAGTCAAAGGTTCTGACAATCAATACAAGTTGTTCTCACCATGTCTCCTCTCCAGTACCAGCAACATCACCGATCACTTTATTCAGAGCTGTTCAAATTGAGTGCCGTGGCTACAGTCCAGAGTGATCTGGAGACAAGTCCTTAAATTTAATATAAGCCACCTATCAGCCTTCTGCGATGTAACCTCCACAGCTCTGCCACTTTATATAAAGGCAGCATGGTTGATGTAAGTTAATAACACACTCAATATTCTGTTGTTTTTTTTTTCCAATCGAAAGGAAAGGAGAGAATTCACCACTGAGCAAGAACCTTCCAAGTGACTTGGTACTTCATAAAAAGTCAGGTTCAGTAGTCTTCCCTTTTCAGTAGTCTTACATCGCATATCTTAAAAGTATGATAGGCTCATGGGATTCTAAATTAAAATCAACCACCAGTTACATCTTGTTCCAGGAAGTACCTCCTGGTTGAGAAAGTAGTCAAAAGGGGTAACCTGCTTTTGTTCAAAGGCATTTTTTTTGTTTTAAGGAATATTTTACAGAATGCTAATGAAATAGAACTAACAAAATACAAAATATAGCTCATAATACTTCAGATGTTCAAATTACCACAATACCAAAAGGGAAAAATGGATTAAAACTTCTAGCAGGACAAAAATTCAAACCAGAAACACCACATTCAATATGCACATACATGCTATGTTTAGAATGAAGTGTGCAAGTCTTATGGCAGCAGTCAAGCAGATGGTGCTGTTAGACGTGGTGATAATTTTTTTTTTTTCCTGCTAGTGCACAGGGACAAATATGCTCTTTTATTAGTATTTTTTGTGGCAGCCATACGATTTTTCCTCTCTGCCTTGACCAGAGTCCATTATTATAATAGATTTGTTTTGAGTTAATCTGGGAGGGAAACCTCCCTGCTTCACTAACTTAACAGAAAACAGGACTTCTGTTTCTAGATTCACATAAGTACTTTTGGCAATGTGCAATGCTGGCTGGGAAAAATATATTGGTGGATGTCAATATGAGAAGAGAGTTGTGTTACGACAGTGTGCATACTGCCTGGTTCTTGTTCACCAGAGGGTAAAGGCTGCAGATGAAGAACCTGAGCTCAGCCACAGAGCTGATGCATAAGGTCTGCAACCAAACCGGGAGATTTTTTTTTCTCTCTAGTTCTTCATACTTTTCATTCACACTCATTTTGTCTTTTCAGTGCATCTACCGAGTAGGACACCTGTTGCAGACATTTTTCCCTTTTTAACCTAATTCTGTAGTATAAGAAGCTAAGACTTCCACAGTGGGTTGACCTTGGCTGGATGCCAGATGTCCACCAATGCCGCTCTATCACTCTCCCTCCTCCACTGGACAGGGAAGAAAAAATAATTAAATGCTCCTGGATTGAGATAAGGACAGGGAGAGATCATTCAGCAATTACTGTCATGGGCAAAACAGACCCGACTTGAGGAAAATTTATTTAATTTATTACCAATCAAATCAGGGTAGGATAATGAGAAATAAAACCAAATCTTAAAACACCTTCCCCCCACCCCTCCCTTCTTCCCGGGCTCAACTTCACTCCCGATTTTCTCTACCTCCTCCCCCGAGCAGTGCAGGGGGATGGGGAGTGGGGGTTGCGGTCAGTTGATCACATGTTGTCTCTGCCGCTCCTTCATCCTCAGGGGGAGGACTCCTCACACTCTTCCCCTGCTCCAGCATGGGGTCCCTCCCATGGAAGATAGTCCTCCACGAACTTCTCCAACTCTCCATGGGTCCTTCCCATGGGCTGCAGTTCAAGAACTGCTCCAGTGTGGGTTCTTTCCATGGGGTGCAAGAACAGATTGCTCCAGCGTGGGTCCCCCACGGGGTCACAAGTCCTGCCAGCAAACCTGCTCCAGCCAGGAGCAGGTCCAGCGTGAGCTCTCCATGGGGTCACAGCCTCCTTCGGGCATCCACCTGCTCCAGCATGGGGTCCTCCATTGACTGCAGGTGGATATCTGCTCCACCATTACCCTCCATGGGCTGCAGGAGAACAGCCTCCCTTACCGTGGTCTTCACCACAGGCTAAAGGGGAATCTCTGCTCTGGCGTCTTGGAGCATCTCCTCCCCCTCCTTCTTCCCTCACCTTGGCGTCTGCAGAGTTATGTATTTCATGTATTCTCACTCCTCTCTTTCAGCTTCAATTGTGCAGTTCCTGTTCCCCTCCCCCCCATCCACCCTTCCTACATATGAGATCACAGAGATCGCAGAGGTGCTACCACCGTCGCTGACTGGCTCGGCCTTGGCCAGCGGCAGGTCCATCTTGGAGCCAGCTGGCACTGGCTCTGTCGAACATAGGGGAAGCTTCTAGCAACTTCTCACAGAAGCCACCCCTGTAGCCCCCCTGCTACCAAAACCTTGCCACACAAACCCAATACAACTTCATTGAAACCAGTACCTCATAGCATCTGTCACATGAAAATTAAACTGAGTCATGCTCAGTTTGGATATAGCTGTCAGTGGGACAAGGACTTGAATGGTAGAGCAGCTTCTTTATCAAAAAAACCCAAACACACACAACATTAATCAAAAGTTAATGGGGGAGGAATGGGTTCCAACCTTGTTTTATGCAATATACCCATCCTGCCAGGTCCATACAGATTTCCATTACTGTGTGGGTCAAAGAAATATAAGAGTAAATCTCAGTTAAATAGTCTCCTAGAAATTGTCCAGACTTTGATTAAGAAATTCCCTAGGTTTTGATTAGGAAATTTTTTCTTGCTATATTTTATTAGTTTTAAATATTTCAAATTTCCTTCCTCCCAAGTATGACCCTAAACAAGCTAGAATTTCAAAGGGAATGATTCCCCAACAGAAGCCAAACAGGAAAAAAATCTAAATTATGTTTTCACATGTATTGTATTCTAATGTTTCTCTCCTCCTCCCTTACTAATTTCTTCAGTTGTATCAGTTCATTGCACAGTGACCGCTGATCTTTTTGATGTGATTAATTTGACAATAATGTGCTGCAAGTTAGGGTACCATAACTTTGTTAGTATATCTTTTGTCACTTCACAGAGTATCAAATGTGGTATAATTATTTTGCCCTTACTACCTGTTCTGTTAAAGTTGTTGGGTTTTCTTACTATCTATAATATATTTTAAAAGCCAGTAGGTGTTCTAAAAGTATTATAAATATTCATGCAAATACTTCACACAAGCACACACCAAGTAAACTTAACACTAGCCTTACACGTGGTTTATTCTAATGTGCACAGGTAGACCTACCAAATTTAACAGTTCGTGATTACAGGTTCAGGCCCAAGACCACTCCTAGGATCTCAACCAAAATTCCTAGTGCACTAGACCTAACAGGTTATAATACACCTTAGTGCCACCCACAGTCTCATCACCTCAATTTCCACACCTGTTGCTTTCAACATTGTGCCATAATCAATTTAACCTTATTATCCAGTTTTGCTGACTCTTAATACTTAAAAACATGATGATACAGAGTTTAATGATCCTATCTGGGGCATCAATTTTACCTTTCTAGTACTAGTCTACATTTTTGGCATTGTAATTCCACTGAATTCAAATTTACCTTTCATAGTACAAAAATATCAAAGTATCAAAACACTAAATAGGATGCTGATTTTGGATCATCATTCTTATGGCTACCATCAGATTACATCACATCGATTCATAAATGAAGAAGAATATGTTTTATCCCTTATATCAGTAGGGGCTGGTCCACTGTTTTCAGTAGTCTACTGATCAGAGGAACTTAGTTCTTCTGTTCTTGAAGATTTACATAATGTCAACTTTGATCTGAAAGAATAGACAACTTATTGACTTGAGTAGTGGCTTTAGCCCACCACTGAGAACAGTCATTTGTAATGTAAGATAGGTCAGCAGTTTAAAAAATACTGAAGCAATCACTAATCTATTTTTGAACATGGCAGTAATATCTGGACTCTTTGAACTTACATTTTTTCCATGTTGTAACTCCACTAACTTCACAATTCACGATTTATACCATATTACACTGTAGGAATAGGGAGTTCCAGAAAACCTCTGAGAACACTTTAAACTGACTGGGCCCAATCACACCAGTTACACCAATGCACTCCAGTTTTACCAGATACCTCAGTCTTGCAAAATTTTTTTAGTTGCTAACCACTAATGGCTGTGAGATCTCAAGTTTTACATTGTATCTGATACATAGCAATTATAATCATTAATAGTTTCCACAGGACTGTAACAGTATATTTAATTACCATGATGCCCACTAAACAATTAGCAATTTCCTAAATCTGTTAACCCAGTATTGTTTTGACACAGTACTGCAGTGCTGTATCTAGTATCTACAGACCTACACAGTGCAAATTCAGATAGATCTGCACTTGAGAATGGTAAGAGTGGGACAAAAAAAAAAAAAGAAAAAGGAAAAAAAAAAAAACGTGTTTCAGTGCCCTGTTTCTGCCTGTGTCCAGTAGCAAATGACTAACAGAATAAAATAAATAAAACAAAATAGGAGAAAAAACTCCAAACCACAAAAAAACCCCACCAACCAAAAAAACCCACAAAGCAAGTTTGCAGCAATATTTCTCCCAAGGTCTCCTCTCACATTTTATTAGGTTTTGGCTAAGGTTGTATTCAGGTTGTATCCTGTATTTACTCCTGGATTTTAGTAAATTGCTGTGTGGGTTTTACGGCTTGTTTTGTTTTCACTTGTTTTGTGGTTTTGGTTTGTGGTTTTTTTTGTTTTTTTTTTTTTTTAAATACCTCCACCACTTTTGCTTTTCTGAGTGAACAGTTCGCAACATCCAGGGTTCAGAGGTTCAAAGGTCCCTCACCTTGTTAGAAGGAGAATCAATTCCACTGGTACCAAAAAACCAAACTCAACCAACCAACCATTAAAAAATAAAAATAAAAAAATAAAACCAGTAAAACTGCTTTGGTATTTGAGGCTTTTATCAGTATTTAGGAAAAATGAAAAAGAAAAACCTGGGTATAAATAAATAATTTCTGAATTGACTGTGAAGTTCCATGAACAAAAGCTTGAAATTACTAAGCCTACAAGGAGTATATTTTCTCTTTTCTTCCCACTTGTACTCCCTCATCTATCACACAGACCATGGTACACACAATCCAAAATGAAAGTAAAATTGCCTTTAATATAAAGCTTATCTTTAAAGGAAAAGATTTAGCCTTTTTGTTAGTTGTAAACTAAGTCTAAAAAATAACCAAAAAAAGAAATTAGGGGTAGCTAAAGCAACAAGATGACTTTGAAGTGCTGAGTATGATCTAAACACTGCAAAAGGCATCTAAACACTGCTGTATCCTTTAAAAGGTGATTATGACATTTAATTTTGCAAAACATGTAACAGCAGAGAAATACATTTTAGCTTTTGTTTCATTTGCAATTTTCTTTTAAAAGCTACATCTCAAACATGAAAAAGCCTGCTACTGACAAGCATGCAATAAGCATAGCTAAGTATTCTCTTTAAAACTTGCCGTTGTTACAGAATTCAGGTAGAGGGTCCCAGTAACAATGTTGTTCAATCTGCGAACAGGCTGAACTCAAGCCATACTTGACTTTTCACATTCAGGGGTGGGGTTTTTTTCCTCCTTTCATTTAAAGGCTTATTTTGATAAATAAGCTATTTTGCATGCAGATCTCATCATGATTTAAGTCAGGAAAGGATGGCACGTGGGTAGGATTTGGGAAACTGTCAAAGTTTTGAGGCTCCCCCCCCCCAAAAAAAAAAAAAAAACAACCACACCACAAACCCACAACAAAACATAATGCTGGAGAGACTCTTTGCTAAGGTGAAGCCTGATCACATGTGCAGTGCTGAAATATATTCCACTTTGTTAGTGCATTACTGTTGCCATTTGTTAAACTCCTACAGCAGAGCTGACTTGACAGCATTGAAGAGAACTTCAGTATCCTACACACAACAGCTGTCCAATCACCCACTGCTTAATTTTTTTTCCCCAAAATGCAGCTCCTCAGTGCTTTATTACAATTGACATTTTTAAATAAAAATATGCAGAATAAAGTTTTAAAAAACAAGGAAGCTATTACAAAAAAAAAAAACACCAACCCCCCCACACACAAAAAAAAACCACCAACCACAAACCAAAAAAAAAACCCCAACCCCCCTAAAGAACCAGCTTCTCTGTTACAGCCACACTGTATAAGAAACTAAAAATCCAAGCAGGCACAAACCCCCTAATTGCTGGCCAGTTTAGAAGCCTACTCCACTTAAAAGAACACAGGACCCAAATCGACTGCCTCCCTGTTGGTGCCCACAGTCACCTAAGAAAGTTAAAGAGGACACTTGGCCAAATTTTCAACTGCTGCCCCCAGGGAGCTGCACATACGGGGTACGTTAAGTTGGCTGCATCTCTTAAGGAATAAGCAAAATTTCACACATTTTACAGCAGAAAGCTCAGTTTTCTCACAAGCTTCTGCTTCCAAAAACAGTTTTCCATCTCAAAACACAAGTGGGAGAGGGAGGCTGCCCCACTTTGTTTTAGCAAGTCTCATGACTTCTCGCCAGCCTCCAAAATGAAAGATTCTCAAAGAATCAAAGAACTCAAATCTGTAGAATAATTAAAAGTGATCTAAGAAGATAACATTCTCAAATAAACTATGTTTGAAGTAAGAGTGATTTCCATTGAGAAGCGTATTTTTCTACTAAAGGTCCTTTCAGTTCAAATGCTGACTTTCTGTAAAGCAGGACACATGATCTAAACCTTAGATTAAGGGACATGCACCCTGGGGACAATATAGGGATGCTGCCCGGGAGTGTAGGGATGGGATCAGAAAAACTAAGGCACAACTGGAGCTGAATTTGGCAAGAGATGTGAAGAATAAGAGCAGCTTCTACAGCTGAAAAGGAAGTTAGTCAGAAAAGGAAGACAGAAGAAACTGCACTCCCCTGATAACGAGATAGGGGATCTGGTGACAACTGACATGGAGAAGGCTGAGGTACTCAACGACTTTTTTGCCTCCATTTTCACTGGCAATTGCTCTTCCCTCACCTCTCAAGTCCCTCAACCTCAATACAAGGATTGGGGGGAATGAAGTCCCTCCCATCGTAGGAGAAGAGAAAAGTTTGAGACCACCTGAGGAACCTTAACACGCACAAGTCTATAGGACCCAATGAGATGCATCCCAGGGTCCTGAGGGAAATAGCAGATGTAGGTGCTAAGCCACTCTCCATCATATTTGAAAAGTGATGGCAGCCGGGCAAAGGCCCCAGTGACTGGAAAAATGGAAACATCACACCCATTTTTAAAAAGGGTAAAAAGGAGGACCCTGGAAACTACCAACCTGTCAGCGTCACCTCAGTGCCCGATAAGATCATGGAACAGGTCCTCTTGGAAGACTATGTCAAAACATATGGAAGACAGGGAGGTGATGAGAGACAGCCAACATGGCTTCATCAAGGGCAAGTCATGGCTGACTAATCTAGGGGCCTTCTATGATGGAGGGACTGCATCAGTGGACAAGGGAAGAGCTACAGATGTCACCTACTTTGACTTCTGTAAGGCCTTTGATACAGTCCCCTACAACATCCTTGCCTCTAAATTGGAAAGATACAGGTTTGATGGATGGACTATTTGATGGAGAAGAACATGGCTGGATGGCCACGCCCAAAGTGTTGCAGTCAACAGCTCAATGTGCAAATACAGATCAGTAACAAGTGGTGTTCCTGAGGGGTCCATATTGGGCCTGGTACTGCTCAATATCTTTATTAGGGACATAGACAGTGGGATTGAGTGCACCCTCAGCAAATTTACGGATGAAACCAAGCTGAGTAGTGCAGTTGATATGCTTGAGGGACGGGATGCCATCCAGAGAGACCTGGAGAGGCTTGAGAAATAGGCCCATGCAAATCTCATGAAGTTCAACAAGGCCAAGTGCAAGGTCCTAGACCTGGGTCGGGGCAATCCCTGGTATCAGCAGAGGCTAAGGAATGCGTTGATTGAGAGCAGCCTTGTGGAGGAGGACTTGGGGATAGCAGTGAACGAAAAATTGGACATGAGCCAGCAGTGTGCGCTTGCAGCCCAGAAAATCAATCGTATCCTGGGCTGCATAAAAAGAACCATGGACAGCAGGTCGAAGGAGATGATTTTCCCTCTCTACTCTGCCCTCATGAGACCCCACCTGGAGTACTGCAACTAGCTCTGGGGCCCCCACCACAAGAAAGACATGGACATATTAGAGCAGGTCCAGAGGAAGGCCACAAAAATGATCAGAGGGCTGGAACACCTCTCCTCTGAGGAAAGGCTGAGAGAGTTGTTCAGCCTGGAGAAGGCTCCAAGGAGACCTCATTGGGGCCTTTCAATTCTAAAACTTATAAGAAAGATGGAGGGAGACATTTTACAAAGGTCTGAAATGATAGGGCAAGTGATAGGGTTTTAAAGCATTGGGTAGATTTAGATTAGACATAAGGAAGACATTTTTTTTACAATGAGTGTGGTGAGACACTGGAACAGGTTGCCCAGAGAAGTTGTGGATGTCCCATCCCTGGAAGTGTTCAAGGTCACACTGGATGGGGCTTTGAGCAACCTGGTCTAGTAAAAGATGTTCCCTGCTCATTACAGGGGGTTGGCACTAGATGACCTTTAAAGGTCCCTTCCAACCCAAACCATTCTATGATTAAAATGTTCAAATTGTAGACAGCTAAGTTAGTCCTTCAGATTCCATTGTAAAGTCAAAGCAGGAAGACAGGCACCTCTGCTTTGAGATGATTTATCTCATGTTAATACAGGCATCTAATGTTAATTAGCTTTTGAAAGAATTTAACGATTATAACCACTTATGACTAGCTCCATAGCTGGCTATCACAAATTTAGGGAGCTATCCAGGTGAGGTCCACCCTAGCTGCCTGCTAGTACACTGAGCAGCAAAGATTTCACAGACAGAAGTTCCCTGTATGGTTCTAATGGAAATTTTGACTAAACCAGGCAATTTTGGAACCTAAAGCTGTATCAGGAGAAGTAAGTAGTTTATGCACGCCGTGTTTTGTAACTGTGTAGCGCTGTAATCTGGTACCGCCATTCTCAGTAACATAAGCTTTGTACTGAGCTTGCAAGGCCTCAGGACTGAGGCTTGCCACGGTCAGGCTCACTCTGAAATTCTCCAAACTTGCCTGCACCTTTGCTTTACTTGATTTAGCTGTGATAGCAATTTCTCTAATTGACTGGCTGTCTAAGGCTAATTTGTTTTACTTTTTTGGTTTTTTCTTTTTTTTTTCTGATGGTACAACCACAGTTTTATATGGATAGCTGTAGCAAACAGTTACTCTATGCAGAATGAAATATTTTACAACTGCCACAATGACATAGTTAAAAGAAATACAGGCCTGGCTTGACTGCAGCGGCTTTGGGAGGTGGAGATACAGGATGCAGTAGGGGAATACATGCATAGGGACAATAAGCGATGAGACAAACGCTTGAGAAAGCCCACAGCTATAAACAACTCACTCATGGTCAGTCAAAGAAATGCAGACCTGGACAAAACTAGTTTTAGGAGTAATAAAGAACAAAGTATAGAATCGTTAAGGTTGGAAAAGACCTCTAAGATCATCGAGTCCAACCGTCAACACAACACCACCATGTCCCTAAATGCCACATCTACACGTCTTTTAAATACCTCCAGGGATGGTGACTCTACCACGTCCCAGGGCAGCCTGTTCCAAGGCCTGACCACTCTTTCAGTAAAGAAATTTCTCCTAATGTCCAATCTAAACCTCCCTTGGCACAACTTGAGGCCGTTTCCTCTTGTCCTATCGCTAGTTACTTGGCAGAAGAGACCAACACCCACCTCGCTACAACCTCCTTTCAGGTAGTTGTAGAGTGCGATGAGGTCTCCCCTCAGCCTCCTCTTCTCCAGGCTAAACAACCCCAGTTCCCTCAGCCGCTTCTCATAAGACTTGTGCTCCAGGCCCTTCACCAGCTTCCTTGCCCTTCTCTGGACACGCTCCAGCACCTCCATGGCCTTCTTGGAGTGAGGGGCCCAGAACTGAACACAGGATTCGAGGTGCGGCCTCACCAGTGCCGAGTACAGGGGCACGATCACCTCCCTGCTCCTGCTGGCCACACTATTTCTGATGCTGTTGGCCTTCTTGGCCACCTGGGCACACTGCCGGCTCATGTTCAGCCGGCTGTCAATCAGCACCCCCAGGTCCTTTTCCTCTGGGCAGCTTTCCAGCCACTCTTCCCCAAGCCTGTAGCGTTGCATGGGGTTGTTGTGGCCCAAGTGCAGGACCCGGCACTTGGCCTTGTTGAACCTCATACAGTTGGCCTCGGCCCATCGATCCAGCCTGTCCAGGTCCCTCTGCAGAGCCTTCCTACCCTCGAGCAGATCAACACTCCCACCCAGCTCGGTGTCGTCTGCAAACTTACTGAGGGAGCACTCGATCCCCTCATCCAGATCGTTGATAAAGGTATTGAACAAGACAGGCCCCAAAACTGAGCCCTGGGGTAGTAGTAGTATCTAACATGCATGAGACATCATATAACGTAAATATGGATGTGATATGGAACTGCAGACTAAGGAAGCAAAAGCAAAAGTATGAAATTGTCTTAGCAAGTAAGTATAACCTCAAGTGCATCCCAAAGTGAGAAGAATAAAATACCAACTACTGGACCCAGAGGAGCAGGGGAAGGTAAGCATAATACTAGGAGAAAACCAAGAAGTGTGTGTGCAACTATTTTAACTGCATTGTTGTTATTTTTTCCTTTTCTGTAAAAATTTCATCTGGACTAATAATGATTAGGCACTTAAGACCTTGATTACACTAACAATTCTTGGGTTTACATACATACACACACGTGTACAAACACACACACACAGTGTGTTGCCTTTTTCCCCATAAATAAGATTTCGTGCATCCAAAACTGCTGTTTTAACATTCTTATGACTTTCGGTTTACAATCCACTGACACCACATAGGTGTGCCTTGTCTTGTTAAACAAGTCTAAGAAAGGCACAGATCTAAAAATCAAGGAGATTGTGTGACCTTCCATGCCTCCTACAGCCCTTTTCAAGTCAATCCAATAAGCCAGCTTCAAAGAACCTTAAGGCAAGACTTCTTGGAAGTATACCATGCATGAATAATTCAATAAATTTATTGGGAATTCTTTCAATATAGATAAGATGAAAGATTTCAAAATGTTATAAGGTAGAGTTAAAGGATGCAAATACAAAATACAGAGTTAACAAGTATTAAGCGGTTTTGCAGACTCATTTATAGCAACATGTATACCTAATGAAGTTAATGAGATTACTTGGGTGAATAAACAGTATTTAGGCGATAAACGAAGTGGTCCAATAGTACTGTAAGAAACCATGGAATTCTAACATACACAAGGCGAAGATTACATGACAGATTTTAACAAATCTCAAAAGTTTCAGTTAAAACGCAGTACATATATTATATGTACTATAGTCAACCTACTCCCTTTCTTCACAATTAATTGGTGAGTGACATATTAGTTACTTTATTCATTGCTGAACAAGATCAATGCTTTAGTCAAAATTTAGACACACTTGTTTTGATGAGTATATTTTGTTGCAAAGTTCTAGATATCTGCCTTATTATGCCAATTACAGAAGAAAAACATGAAAGGTTATGCAAATGAAACCCTCAATATATGGGAAGGATATGAATAACAAAGTAATTAAAAGTACAATTATTAATCTTTTAAAGTTATACAAGGGAAGATGAAAAGCAAGGTATGTGACTGTATTTATATGCTAACTATCTATCTAACATAGCAAATTATACGACCTTTAATTAATCAGGATAACAGCTGCTGGCTACAGTAACATAGCAAACCCGAAGTTCTATTTTCTGGCCTGCTAACCCACAGGTTTTATTCTGGAAATACTGATTCCACCCCACAACAGTCTATACCCTTTGCCAGTTTAAAGGAATAAAAATCTGCAGACAATGATTCCAGATGAAATAGAGATTCTTCTGTTTTCCTAGGTTAGCAGAGAGAGAACACTACCTCCCATTCCCTGGGCTGAGATTCTGGTCTATGCGTTCTGAGTAGTTTCTTGATTTATGACCTCATTTCCTGTGCAGCAATGACATAATCAGATTCTTTGTGGTTTTAGGATATATAAATAGGTTAATGATGAAGCTAGTGAAACCACATTCTGGTGCTCTAAGCCCTTGAAGATTATTTGTACCTATCTGACTTAGCCTGTTGTCACCCATATACCATGTGAATATTAACACTTAACTTAATCTGATTTTGTGGCAGTAGACCAGCGAGAGCCATCTGGTTTTAACAAGACACTGATGTAGTTGGGCAGTTGCTGACTTCTTAGGCTGATATTACTTTACTACATTACTTCACCAGATTTATGTATCGATTTCTGAGAATCTCTAGTATTTTAACTGGTAATACTTCCATCTTCCGCAGTGATCCCATCAGCAGTCTAAAGTTTTGGTACAGATGGGACCTTGAATTATTCTTTTTTTCTGGGAATAAAATTATCTATGGGATTTTCAAACACATGATTATGTCAGTAAAAAGAACTATAAATTTCAGAAGTAGTAATTTCAGTTTATGGAATTTGTAAACTTGTTTAGTCTGCTAAATTATTTATTGACCATTATTGTCACTGTTGAGTAATAATTAGATCTAAGTTTTAAGCAATGGGATTGGGGAGTTGAGGGATAGATTCTGTTTCTGTAATGTGTGGTTGTGGTTTGTTGTTTTGTTTTTTTTTTTTTTAATTGACAGTGCTTTACATCATATAAAACATGTTTAGGCTTTGTGGAGGGTGCGTGGGGAGAATAACAAAGTATGTGTGACTCGTGCAATTTTATTTAATTCCCTGTTAAAATCAGTTTAATTCCTATTTTCTAGAATGAAATTAACAAACTGTTTTAAAAAAGGTGCTTTGAGGATTACAAACAGAAGAAAATATTCAGCATTGCTATGTCATTGTAGTAATTTTCTTTGGAAAGGCAGAAGTATTATTCCCATACAGAACGCTTGCATATGGTTGGAAATACAGAAAAATACTCTTTAAATGATAGCAATATCTGAAGTGTTATACACACGTATACTTAAATTGAGTAATGCATGGTACAATTGTTATATGGTCTTTCTTCTACTAAACTAGTGTGTCCTGTCATTCAGGGAATCCAGTTGTCAAGTGCAGAAAATTCAGTAAAAGTAGAAGAGCTTAATTGAAAGCACATTGTTAGTCATCAATGTAAAATGAAATGTCATGGGGTTTAGTTTATATTTTGCTACGCTAGTGTCTGCCACTAAACGTTAAACTGCCCTCAAAGGTTAACAATCCTTGGTTCATTTGAAGCTATCTCGATTTTTTTTTTTTTTTGGTGGTTATTTTTGTCGTTTCTAACCACATTTTGTAATGTAGAATGGTGGACAGTGTTTAAACAAGCCAGATGTATCGGACTTGATGTGTGCTAGCACCCTTCCTTGACCTCTGTTCTACAGCAGCAGGTTTTCTTTGCCATAGGAGGAACTCTTGCATGTCCCTCTATCCTACCTGCCCTCAGGGCATACTTCCTTTTTTCTTTTGGTTTTTGAATTCTCAAAGCTTTCTGCTCACACCCAGCATTAACATTTATAGTGGCAGTCACCTCATCCTGCCTTATGCATCTTCCCTGAAGCTTCTTTTTAAATCCGTTTCAGCATCAACAGCAGGAAGTAGTGATACACTTCCACAGTGTAAAGTGTTTGAAGAAATTTTCTTTTCCTTCTCTTGGTGCTCCTGTTCTCCTTGAGTAGCTGTTATTGGTGTGTTTTTTTCCTTTTTCTTTTTATTTTATGGTTCAATACTTTGAACTATTTAAAACAAAAAAAAAAATTGAAATGCTTCCCCAACCAACTTGGAAACATCTCTTGTATTGATTCCATGAGTTTACCAAGATAATTTTCCCCGAGACTGTGATTTTTCCAGTCAACATGGACCCAATCAAGATAACAGAATGCTAGGCTCAAGCTAACATTTCTGGTTCCCTCAGCTTCCCCAGTAGGTATCTTGTTTTTTGTTTGTTTGTTTTCCTCAAGTACCAAAATACCTTTCCTGTACTCTTTTAGAGTAAAAAACTGCTTTTCACTGGGTCAGCACTGGACAGTGCTTCCTACTTGTTGTCCATGAGTCTAACTGTATTAGTTAATGGCTGTGTAGTTCTCCCAGCAAACTGCGGTACAGTGGTAAGAGTAGTTACTCCCTGGGAATGGGCATGTTCAAAACAAACAATAATCTGAGTCAAATATTTCAACTTGAGAGTAGGAAGCTGAGTTGGCAAGAAAATACCAACTTTTATGCAGCTTATATGCGTAACAATCCCCCTACTATTCAGTGTGAGATGAGTAGTCTCCTGAATCTTCAACCATCGCCAGTTAATCTTTATGGTTTAGTCATAGGTGCTGTTTTATCTATTAGATAATATTCCATTTTGATTGTTCCAACGATCTGAGAATTTGAATAGGACTCCTGAACCTTAGTGGATTAGCTTATCCAGCTCTGAAAAGGTCCAAAAGATTATAATGAATATCTGATGATGACATCGAGAGCTATGCAGTTCAGTCTATATTCTGTTGTGTAGTTTTTGGGAAAGATTCAGTTCGTTGCTCCCAAATCTGTAACGATTCCTTCTTCTACTGTGATGTTTGGACAAAGAAGCAGTATAAATTTTAATCCTAGTTTAATCCTTTTAAATGTTAAAGGCACAAACTGCCTTTTTTTAGCATTTCTTTGGTAAGAAAACAAAACTGACATTAATACTATAGTAAATGCTGGTATTCTTGTAAATGTAATCTTGCAGCTATACATCTTAACTAGCGATCTTACCATTGACTGTTAGTGTAATTGGCCATAACATCTGTTAATAGACTGATACATTTTTTTTTCTATTTTTAGTTAAATACTTCTTGCTTACTATTTTGGTAATCTGCTCTTTTCGAACTGAGGTGTTTGTTAAAGTTTTAAGTAGTATGTGTGTGTATGCACATGACCAAGTAAACCAAAAGCTTTAAGTAGTGAAAGCACAGAGTGAAATAGGATCTTTTTAGGCTGAAATTTGTAGTTGCACCTCTTTGGAGTGGAAATAATTGTTTTCTGAGAATGAATTTGGCTATAGATTTCCTTTATCAACTGAAGTCCTTAAAAAGAAAAAAAACATTTTTCCTTTCTCTAGCAAATTTTCTTAAAAATCACATCTTTTTGTGATCATGCTGCTTAAAATCTTACAATACATGGTTACAATCTGAATGACTGTTAGTGATGACACACAGGAAATAAATCATAATGCAGTTAAAAATAAAGCTGATATTTCCTATGTTAAAATATAACATAATGTGTAGAAGCAAAATTTCAGGACAGAAGAGATCTGGCAGTGCTGTGGGACTTCTGATAGCTAATCTAGAATATCAATGATTTAGGTGTCAAAAGAGTGCACTTTAACAATCACAGCTAAAGAAAAATATTTCTTAAGTCTACATGTATCCAGAAAACTTATGAAAAAGAAAATGTAGGTTATTTTGTGAGGAGAGATAGGTAAAACAGTCTGCTTGTGTTCTGAAGTGTATGAATAGATCTAAAACTTGCTCAAAATGCTAGATTTATGGGGAATTGAATTTGGTCAGTAGAGGCAGGTGAGGACTATACTCTTGTATGCCTTCTCTTTACAGTCTTTCATATATGAAGAGATTGTACATAGAAGAAGTGATAAATTTATTTAAAACAAGTATACCTCACAGCTTGCTTAGTTATGAGAACTTATGGTGGGTAATTTCACCAGTTAAAGAAGTAGTGATATTCATTTTGCCAGTAAAACACTTAAATGCTGCATTTCAGCAATATTCGAAGGACCAGGAGTCCTTGGACTGGAATGTTATTTCCTAAACTGCCCATGGGCAGAAACTTCTCAATTGGAAGTTCTAGGAAATTCTTTCTTAGAAAAAAAGGCACTGGAATGGAAGTTGTTGTGATGGAATAAACCCTACTTGAATTGGCAGAAAATAAAATTAAAATTAAATATTGTAGGACTCATTATCGATCAATTAATTTTGTATCTAAAGGAAGAACAATTTTGTAAGAGCCTTGCCTGTTATGTTAGTCCAATTACAAGCTATGTCAGCTGTTTTCTGCTTTCCAGCTCTCACCCTGAGTAGCTCAGTCCCTAATGCAAAGACAGCCTTTGTGTGACTAGTAGCCTTTAGAAAGGGGATTGCATGTCTTAAGATATGTTCTTGGAACTGTCTTTTGTCTGCCTCTGATTCTGGAAGTAAGGGATTATTTTGTGCTTTCTAGTGACTCATTAGAATCATAGAATCATACAGGTTGGAAAAGACCTCTAAGATCATCGTGTCCAACCGTCAACCCAACACACTATGCCCACTACACCATGTCCCTAAGGGCCTCATCTACACGTCTTTTAAATACCTCCAGGGATGGTGACTCCACCACTTCCCTGGGCAGCCTGTTCCAAGGCCTGACCACTCTTTCAGTAAAGAAATTTCTCCTAATGTCCAATCTCCTAATGTCCATTGATCCATATAAGAACTACTGTGTTCATTGTCCTTGGTGCATGAACCGGTAACAAACCTGATGTTGGTGGTTCATACTTTGTAATCATTTAGTGGGCTTGTAACCTCCTTCCGCAAAACTTTTACTTGTGCTCCTATTTGAGATCACAAACCCAATAGGAGAATGATTTGGTAAAAGTGGCCTTCCTAGAGGAAAACATTAAGCTTCTCCTCTCTGCTACTATGAGGTGCCAGTTCTAAACCAAAACAGCACATTCTAGTATGGAAAACAGAAGTAGAAAGTCAGAGTCATTGTTTCTCTCTTTCTTTGTACCCTAAATAACTTAATACAGTGGTTTCATTTCTCTGCTATTGAGTGTTGAGATTTTGGAGAATCTAATCTACATCCTAACAGATCATTATCCCAACTGTGCTGATACTAATACCCTGTTTCATGTTCTTTCTTATCTGCTGTCATTAGTATGTGTTTGTATGACTAATATTAACTTGTGAAAAATACCTCAAAGAATTTTTTTGAAATGTCAAAATTCCTTTCGTGTTGTCATTGCCTGATCTGAATCAATATTAAGACGTTGTCGTGGTTTAACTCCAGTAGGCAGCTAAGCACCACACAGCTTCTCACTCACTTCCCTCTCCCCCTCAGTGGGATAGGGGAGAGAACGGGAAGACTAAAAGTGAGAACTCGTGCATTGAGGCAAAGACAGTTTAATAGGTAAAGTAAAAACTGCATGTGCAAGCAAAGCAAAACAAGGAATTCGTTCACTACTTCCCACCTGCAGGCAGGTGTTCAGCCATCTTCAGGAAAGCAGGGCTCCATCATGTGTAACTGTTACTTGGGAAGACCAACACCATCGCTCCAAACGTCCCTGAGCAATGGCAGCCTTGGCTAAATTCCATCCCTTCAGAGATGGCTAGCTTCAGAGGTTGTTCAGTAGGTCTTGAAGTGGTTCATAAGCCTTCTTTCCTGGTTCAACGCCCTAGCCTTGTTCACTAGGGAATTTAAGTTAAAAAGAGCACTCTGAAGACAGTAATGGTGAAACGTCCCAACGGCATCCTCTCTGCTCTGCAAAGCAGAAGCTCAACACAGCAGAGAATCTAGCCCAGTATTAAGTCTTTTGAGAGATAAGAGTAATCGTTGTCAAAACACTAGCTTTTTCTCCACATAATCACATTTAAAATACTGACTTTCAATAGCAGAGCTAATTTTGAAGACATTAATCGATCTTTTTTTTAATTGCATAATTTAATTTTTTAATTTAATTTAATTAGACAAAATTTTCTTATTTAGAAGAGTGGCCTGTCACAAGAATTAAAAACCAAAACACTAGTTCTGCAGCCTCCCAGAATATGGAAAGTTTATGTAAATCAGTTCCTTCATCAGTCCTAATATTTGAATTTTTCAGATCTACTTCATCTGCTACTGTGAGACAAGTGATGCAATTCCAGAATGATTCCTTTTCATAGTGACGCAAACCTTTTTTTTCCTGCTTCTAGTCTGTTGGAATTCCTTAACTTTTGAATGTTATGGATTTTTCTACTTTTATACAAAAATTTCTGTTACAGAATCACGCCCCCAGGTACCGTTAAGAAAACCCAGAATTTGTTTTTTTGGTTTTTTTGTTTGTTTGTTTGTTTTGTTATTTTTTTTAAAAACATACTGTCCTTGGCAGCTGAGATGCAGTCAAAACCTCTCCAATTAAAATGTTTAAAACAGCGTTTCTCAAACTGTGCATTACGACCCCAAAGTGTCCCAAAGTCTTAGACGGCAGCAGTCAGTAGCACTTGAATCCTCCCTACACTTCCAGCGGAACAGTAATTCACTTACTCCAGAGAAGAATGAAAGAGCTGGCTAAAACCAGGGAAAACTAGACATTTTTAGTAAAAGCAAACTAGCTTAGGGATGGGTAGCCAGTAGAGTGATGATAAAGACTTCCAGTGACTGGCAACATCTGGTCTGTATTCCCCTGTCCCAGAGGAACTGATCACCTGCCTACTCACAAAATTGTATATGGCATAGGAGTCAGAAGGGGTGACTATTTAAAACAAGTAGTTTAGGGAACAGTTACAGGAGTTCTTAAACTAAGGAGTTTCAGTAACTCAGTTGTCCATTGCAGCAGAAATCACCCCGAGCCTTCACAAAAAACACCCCACCCCTCACTGCTTCCCAAACCGTCAGTCCCCACTGCCTATTTGTACACTGAGACACTGTCACTTCAGTGACATTCACCATTTCTTCCAGAGTTGGATATCATATTTTTAAGTCAATTTAAAGCTCATGGACAATGCCAGGTTTACAGCACTAGATTTGAAAGGGGGCAGTGTTCTTTAACTAGAGAGTGGTGCTATCTGTCAATGTTAATTACAGCTCTTCCTGCTGGGGTTTTTACAAGAAAGTAGGCCAGCAGGAAGTGTCATTATATTACAGCCTGTGGCTCTGTGCATGTGTTTCTAAGTTGACAGTCAAGAGACATCCTTTAGCATTCTTCACTGTCTTTTTCCATATGAAAAACAAACTGCTCAGATTGTATAAAAGGATGAAATATGCTATCGTCTGCATCTGCTAGAACAGAAAGATGCAGGTACGTAGAAAGCAACTTCCTATTGAGGTAATGAAAACAGTTCGTGGTGTCTGATACTCCTTTTCAACTTACCTAATAAAACTTATAAAGACTATTAAAATGCAACTTTCCTAGCCTTTCCTCACAGCCCTCACCACAGTTTTTAAAAAAAAAAAAAAACAAAAAAAAAAAAAACAAAAAAAAAGGACTGATCAGCAGACTTATCAGGTGATAAGGCTTCGGGGGGCAAAGAAAGGGAGGAATAGCTATTAAGCAAAGACATACTGCTGAGCTACCCATCCCAATCAGAAAACGCTCAAAACAAAAAAGTTTGAGTTACTTATGACACCTCCTACACCTCTCTCTTTTCACACCTAGGTAACCCACTCAATGAGGATACTGATTTCAAAAGCTACTTTAAAGAACACTGTAATTTCAAAACATTAATCAAATATGAAACAAAAATATGCATCAATATGGAGCAGAGTTAGGTATTGTCAAAAAAGGAGGATAAAGTTTCACGGGACTTTGAAGAGTTCTAGGAGAAAAGTAATCAAAGTGTATCAAGCGTTTGAAGATACATTGGTCACTACTTTAGAAAAAGTCAAAGTAACTTAAGAGATCACAGATAATGGATTCACACACTTGCAAATGCTAGTCCTAGTGAATAGCTACAATCAAACCGTACTACTTTCTAGATTCCAAGTTCCTATATCAACCCCATTGACAAAAATATTTTGCTTTTAATTCTATCACTTAACTGTGTACACAGCTTTTCCAGAATAAACACTTTCAACAGAGGATTATACCTATGAAACCATAGAAAAAATGGCATTGCATTTGAGAAGTAACCAGAAACTGAGCTTTCTGCAACTTCTAGTACTCAGAGCCCTGTATTTTCCATGAATAAAAAAAATAGTAAGAAAAAAACAAAAAACAAACACCACCACACACTCAGTTTGAAAGCAATCCTGAAGTTACACTCAAAACGCCCTCATTATCCAACAACGCTAAGCAACTGACTTAATACCACGGTATCTGGTAATTTTCCCAAACAGAGGTTGCAGATCTCATAAAGCTTTTTGTACAACTCAAAGTATTAAAGAAATTGTATCAAGTCCAGTTTTATGAGCTTGGTAGACACTAGAAGACATGAAATGCTTGGCCTTATTTTTTCCCAGAACTGTGCAGTCATCATTGTAGTCTAACATCTTCCAAGAAACCAGTTTTCAACTGCTTTGTTTTTTTGATTTTGTTTTTAAATTTATATATACACATATATTTTTGTTGTCATCATTGTTGTTGTTTTAATTTTCCACATGGAGAAGATTAGTGATTGATTTTCAAGACCAGCTAGTATTCATACCTCCTCTCATTTTTATTGTTACACTCCTTAAGTTAGGCATTGCCTAAAGAAGTTTTCAAAAGAAATCATTTAGGGAATAAGAAAACAATGTAAACGTAAGCATTTCTGAATCCAGCTTTGGAAGCCTGACAAATCCAATTAAAAACTCCAGCAGAAATTAAATATTAGTTTAAATTGAATTTCAAAATCAAGACTATGTCCATGATGTAGTAACATTTAAGTACGCTAGGGAAAAAAAAAGCTTATGTAATATTCACTGATGATTCAAACCCCAAACAATAAAAATTGAAACATCATGTTTCAACATCAAAAACATCTATCAAGCAGAATAAAGATCTGGTAGGTCTTTAGAGTAGAGTTCTTACCTTCATAGATAGCTTTGAAGCCTTGAGCACTGACAGCAAAATCTGTGGTGAAACAGAGGGTGAGGATAGATCCTGTGCTCACAATAGATGATGGAAGCTGAAATCCAGATAACCTGTGAAACAAAAAGGCACAAGTTATTGTAACCTTTAAAACAAAGAAAGTAGAGCACATCAGTAGGTTGATGAGCATCATGACAAGCATCATATTTCTACATCTCAACTGTCAATGCATTATGCTTTTTACCCTGATGCAGTCTCTAAACATTCACTGCAAAATTTCAAACACATTATTTTTAACCCTCCTATTTTAACATATCTGTGCACTCTCCAACAGAGAGCACTGAAAGAAAGACCTGTTTGTATCTACTAAAAGACGAAGAATTTTTTGATGGGATTCATTTCAAGATGAAGACACGTAAATTTAGGACACCTAGAAGTAGATATCCAGGCCTCAACTCACAGAGATACCTAGCGCAATTTGAGATAGTGAGGACTACCCTGAGTGTCCTCCAGCTGCTGCTTCATAAAAAGCATGGATCTCAATTGTTCAATGTCATATACATCAACTAACCAGAAAACAAAACAAAACAAAACTTCCATTTTACAGCTTCAGAAAAATTACCTTACATTTCCCATCTTATTCGCAGTCTTACCTTTACATAAAAAATGAGAATTTTGGACAAACTATAATTACATTGCAATACTGATTTTAAGATAATTTCCCCAGATAAATGTTTTGATTCATTTTGAGGATAAAACAGATGGAAAAAAATGTTTACATCCTTTACTGAAACATCACTTAAGACAATTTGTTAGACCTGGCTGGTATTAGTGAGATGTTGATTTCTTAATGATTAGAATAATTTTGCATAAGTAAGATATAAGACACCATTACTGTCCCACAAACCCAAAACTATACTGTCAGCTTACATCACTAGCTAGTTTCTGTATTTTCCAATAGGGGTATGTGATCCACTGGGTACAGGACAACACACCAGAAAGCCAACTTTTGTTCAAATTTCACCCTGAAAGAGCTTCTTGAATTCAGACACTGCAACAGATCATAGAAAAAACCAAACCAAAAAAAACCCCAAACCAACAACAACAAAAAAAATCACCCCATCAAAAATGCTTTGATATATTTTTAATCTGGATGGTTAAGACAATGCCTTTAAAAATATCTTCCCTTTGAAATTTGTTGTACAATGCTGCTATAGTTCATTAATTGGCATCTGAAACTGCAGAAGATAAATAACTAAACGACATACTAGTACAGCAGTATCACTGAACTAGAAGTTCTTTGCAAAATTAGGCTTATTTAAGAACACTCTCATATATAAAAACATAACAGGAACTCCACGCTTGAATTACACCAGTCAGGTGGTTACCCACCTCTTTCCAATTTTGAGCTTTGGAAAACAAGTAAGACTCGGATGAGTCAGAGATCAAAGTGAGGAGAGCTTTAAATACAGATAAAGGCATACAGTGAAGGCAACTAAGTCAGCAAAAAGCTTTCTGCAATTTCTTCCTTTCTTTTTAAACAACATTGTCTCCCATGTGCTAATTAGCTGTTTTCTCTAATCTTTTCACCTTCTGTGTACTTGTCAACCTATTACTCCTGTTCCTTTCCAAGTCATTTATTCCAATTCCACAATTAACCAGGTTGATTTTTTCCTCAATCCTCAAAGTGCAGAACTCCCATGCAGCTTGCCACTTCTTATGTTCAGACTTTTGTATGTTCTCTCGTCGTCACTAGATGTTGCAGTTTTTAGGTATATGTGCCTCTTGTTCTATTTAATAAATTAGAGTGGTTATCACTACTGCCCTACATCTAGAGTGCACTATATGACAGTTCATTATTAATTTAGGGTATGTATTTTCTGATCTTACTTACATGTCTCTTTCTTCTTTGAGAAGAGATTCAAAGAGTTCTAGTTTAAGGGTTTTTTTTTTTGATAATGCTACAATATTTCCTGGATCTAACCTTTTTTGCTAAAATATAGGAAACTATATTGCATTGTAGGGGAAGGAAGGAAAATCAGGTTGAAACACACCTAGCCTGAACACTTCACACTACATAGGAGACCTAAAAAAAAAAAACCACAAACCCAAAACCCCAGAACAAAAAAACCACCCAACCAAAAAAACCAAAACACACAAAAAAAAGTTATATCAATGCGGAACTCTACAGCTTTAGCTACCTCATTCCTGATCAGCGTTTGCTCCACTTGGAATGGATTTGGTTCATATAAATGAACTCATTTGAGCAGTGATTGGACATCCTGAGCTCTAGTTATGATTTCTACTTGCTTTGATTCTGTTATGATAATAAGTATCACTCCTACAATATGGATTCTTTATCTGCTTAATAAATAAAACTGTTTCTATAGTATCCCCCTTGAAATACTAGAAGATCATTCTTTAGGCTAACTGACATTGCAATTCACATTAAAGGAAGACAAATACATTCTTTTATACCTTAAATCAGTGCACTTAAAGGTTTTACAGACATTGGAAAAAGCAAGTATGTGGTAAACGTCAAGGAATTAATACATCAACTTGAAATCTATTTTTTTCCAAGTTCTTTATATTAGAGTAATCCTAAAAAAAGATTATGGAAAAGTCTCAAATAGAAGAAATCTGCATGTCAGTCATTCAACCAACTACCTGGGTGCCTCCTACAGTAGCCTTGCTGCCCGAAATATTTCTGAAAGCATCTTTTCATAGTATTCTAATAAATTCAGTGAGATCAAGTGCCATGAAATTGAGTGCAAACAAAAACTAGACAGCAGATGAAAATCTAGAGTGTTATTCTTCAAAGAGATTTCCAGAATTAAAACACTGCTAGCCTACCAAGTCATTCCCCTCGCCCGCCCCCCCCCCCAAAAAAAAAAAACATTTTGGCTAGGTAGTTCTAGCTCATGAATCATAATGTGTTTTGCACATTCATTTCATCATGGAGAAAAATCACACACCTTCGCATGTCGCTTTACTTTGGAAATGTATCTTGGCAATTAATGTGTAGGCCTTTACTGCAACCAGAAAGGGAACTGTTTAGACAGACAAGCGTGTGTGCTAAGAAAGCAGAATCATTTCAAGTCCCTCTGCTAATAAAACTGTCATTTGATAAACTTGTACTAGTTCATATTGAGCATATAGCAATACTTTAAGCTTAAAATATGGCTACTTCCTTAACTTTCAGTAGCGTGAATCTGCACACACTAAAATATATTTAACCACAGAGGGAATGCATTTGGCTTGTCTATAAAGAAGAAACAGAACCTGCAATAGAAAACACAGTGGTACACCAGTACCGAGTTTAGCCTCTGTTTGAGGGGAAAAAAACCACCACATTTCATTCTACATCATCATTTCATAGATCTTGAAGTTCAGCCATTTCTAGTGATAAGGTCTATAAATATATAGAATTTTTTTTTTCAGTAGCATAGCAATAGTGTACCTAGCAGGTCCAGCTGGCTCTGCTCAGAACTTCTCCACCCTCTACTTGTGAGGGCAGATTTTGGGACTCCCGGGTACTAAACAGATAGCACGGCACGTTGTCTGGGGGGCATGGCAATATGGTTAGGGGTCTGTAGCAAATGGTGTACCACAAGACACTGAAGTAATGGATTTGTTGAGCCCTTAAAAGATGACAACTAAGAGGTGAACCTTACTGCAATCTTCACCTACCTGTTGGATCAGTAGAGAAAAAGACAGAGCCAGGTTCTTTTTGGAAGTGCATAAAGGATGGGAAGCAACAGGCAAGGTGCAACAAGAGAAATTTCAGGTTTGTATTAAAAAAAAAACCACCACGATGGTGGTCAAACATTGGACTAGCTGCCCAGAAAGGATCTGGTATCTCCATCATTGGAGATATTTGTAACTTGACAGGGCCCTGAACAGCACAGTATCTTCAGACTTGGCTCCAATGTCAGCAGGAGGTAAGATCAGATAACCATAGTTTCTCCTAACCCAAGATATTCCATGAATCCATGACCCAGAAGGAAGGCATGGGCACAGTCCCTATCACAAGCAGCTGCTGCAAGAAAAATGAGAACACTCAGCAGTTTCTGAGGAAATACAGAAGTACAATCAGATCAGCTTAAGAAGTTTTAGGTTATTTGTACAAGTTTATTAGAGACTGAATCTTTGCTGAGTGTAGTTATGAAATTTTAGCAAGTCCCAGCTGTTCATGTAGAAACTGATGGGCCTTCAAGCATGGTTACAGCTGAAGTGATCTTTGCAGGTGTTTCAAAGACATCCTTGACACAAAAACAGCTCCACTTCTCTTCCCTCCAATGAGAACTATTACATTCTTGTTCCCAGAGTCATTAATTTTTTTTTTTTTAATTTAAATAAACATTTTGCACTGCCCTCAGGGTTGAAATGGTCAAATGAAGCTTTCCAGAATAGCTCTATCAGAAACAGCTCTCCAGCATGAAGAGTCTCATATGATCAGAACATTTTAACAAGAGTATGTACTGATTTCACAATTACCAAAGTTGCAAAGGAAAAATAGAAGCATTTATTTTTACCATTTTATTTGCTAGCTTATTTATTCCTACAGCTGCCTACAGTACAAAGTGATGTGTTCGGGTTACCACATGTGACAAAAATTTGTCAAGGTTTAACAAATTTTCTTGGCAAATTCAAAAGCCAAAAAAAACTTAGAGAGAGGGAGGACCCTGCACCCATAAGGACTGATTTTTTTTTCAAATTAGGCCAATGAAATTTATGAGGCCACATAATTATAATTAGAAGCAGAATCAGATCTGTTAAACATTTTTAGAATTGTGCCTGACATATACACACACACAGTTTTTTATATATATATATGAGCTCTGCTCATACATCTGTACAGCTTGTTCCCAGAAACATTCTCAGAGGAAGTAACTAGAATCCATTTGGCTAAGACAAAACAGTTTGCCTGAAATTAGCTATCAGATGTCTCTTGCAAAAGCTATTAACCAAAACGATCAGTGTTATTAATAACAAGGTAAAGTATAAGTCTAAGTTTCAATGAATTATCCCCAAAGCAATTTTAGGCAAACCATAGATAAATGACAAAATCTGGTATTCCCACTCCACCCCCCCAAAATCTGTATAAGGAAAAAACCTAACATTTATCCCATTTTACTATATAGGTCATTAATTGCCATATGAAACACCAAAGAGCTGTGTGCCATCAGTGTCATATCCTTCCAGGTATAACATACTATTGTTAAAATTGTCATTTGATGTAGAGGAGATCCATAAGCTCATTCCGTATTAAACTCACCATACCAGATGAAAACACAAAGTTATCGGCAGGTGCTACCTCAAAGATTGTGCTGATCAACCGTAGATCAGAAAGCAAGGCAAGTCAGTGTCTTTTAAGGACTAAAGCTTTAGGCTATCTATTGTAGTTCTCCAGAAATACCTCACTGCATCACAGAAGTCAAATACTAAGTACAACACACCAAAAATGTTCAAAAAGTGGTATCTCATATTTGGCTTAATTGGAAATTATGCTAGAACTATACTGTAAATAAAAAGCAGGCAAACCCCCTCCGTGTTTTAGACTCCCAACACCACCGAGAGTCAATAATACATATATGCTATTACGTACCTTAAGAAAAAGCAATCAAGATATGACTCTGTGGATTCCTGCCATTTATTCCTGATTTTATTAATGCCTTTGTGGTTGACTTTGGCTGGCTGCCAGACCCCCACCCAGCCACTCTCTC